>NC_092186.1:6984285-7662500 GCF_043641665.1 Enoplosus armatus
ATGCAGAGAAGGATTTTCTGTGCGTGGACGTGCATTTTTTTCACAGACCACTGGTCATGTAGAGGTGTCACAGTGTATTTGCTGTGTGCGTACAGTTTGTTAGCCCGTGTGGACACTCACCTCGTACGCCTGGGGGCTGGTCAGACAGCTCGCAAGCGGCCCACAGTAGGCGGGCAGAGTGGAGGTGAGAGGTGGGCCGCTGTGTGTCAGAATGGGCTTTAGGTAACTGGGCAGTTATTAAGGAAAATGACACAAAGACCTCAACAATTATTATCAGTGAGCAAAGGCAAGTTGAATGGAGTATAGTTAATATAGTTAATATCCCATGGCACCCTTCGTAAAGGATTTATAAGCTGTAATGAATGCCTTTATTAAAGGTTAATAAATAATTTATGTTTTATAGATCAGCCATAAGCCATTAGGAACAACAACTTTTGGGTTGCCAGGTTGTGAAAAATTCTCCACAACCTGGCAACCCAAAACCCAGCCCAAAATTCCAGCGTGAGACTGGCTCACAGCACAGACTTGCTTTGCCTTTTTAGCTAGCTTGGCATGACACTTGACACTTGCTTTTATTTAAGTTTATAAATGGATGTTGGCCCAGATGTCCTGCTGCCTTTTTCCAGAGGGTAAGTGGTCGAACAGTCCATTTTTAATTTAGGGAATTAATTATTATTGAATTAATTATTAACCAATAATAAAGCCATTGGTTACAGCTTTTAGATCTTTTATATACAAAGTGGTAAATATCTGATGAAATCTAGTTTTCAGAAGCTGGTATAATTCTGGTATAAAACTGTTTAAACAAGCCGTCTACTTTGATAAAAACAGACCTTGTGGTCAGTCATTTCCTACAAGAAGTTCTCTTCCTGTAGTAACCCGCCATGAAAACATTTCAAATGGTGATTTATGGCTTAATAATATTGAGGATGGTCTGCCAGCAGGATATATTTGGAGTTGAAATCTGTATGGGATTCTGCAAGCAGCTGACGGCAGAGTAATTTTGTGATGCTTGGCAGGAGTGCAGCAGAGAGTGAACCAGCGGGCTCCTCTGCCTCTCTTTTTGTAATTAGTCAGGCTGTAATGCACTCGTGGAAAACCCAGTGCCCTGTTCAACTGGTCAGGTCACCGCTTCCCATGAGGAGAAAGGCAGTCTGCTCCCTGTCAGAACATACACGTTAAGACTAGAAATCAAACGCAGTCGTCGAACTCAGCGGTCCACTGCACGGGCCGATGCCCTGAAATAAAGTAACTAAACTCCCTGCACCAAAGCCCTGCTGTTTACCTCAGCCTCGGCAGAGCTGGGACATAAGAGAAATCCACCCTGCTCGCTTCAGCTGCGTCTAGCACGTGTCACCAGGGAGAAAGTCTCCACTGTAAAACACAGCTGCTCCGCTCAAAAGCAGCAACACAATCAGCCACCCGGGGAGGCAGTTGTTCAGCAGAGAGGGAAGGAGGGAGGAAATGGGAGAATAAGCTGATAAACACATTTACTTAAGTCGTTGTTTTTGCAGCCAGCCTGAGCAGGGACAGCAAACATTTTATGGATTTGCATGCGTTATTCTGATCCCTTATTCCAGGATGATCCAATAAAGGCACCCATGGTGATTGCGACTTTGGAGGCTTATACAGTGTACAAAGGGAAAACAGGCCCTGGACAATCATCCAGATTGGATATGAGACCTGGTATTCGTTCAAGCAATGAATTACCTTGTGGCCTAAAAAGCAAATGAAACACACATTTTCTTTGGTTCTGTAAAGCCGAGCACAGAAAGGATACTTGTGATCGAAGGTGTACCACAATCTGAAGAGCCACGCACTCTCCTGTTTGGTTTTACTTTGTCCTTCAGCCTGGGCGCCATCCTGCAGAAACACATGGAAAAATCTACATGTTCTCCTATTCAAGATTTGCTGCGTAAAAAGATCCACCATTGTTATGCAGTTAGGTGTTAAGTGAATGCACTTCAACTAAAAGCGAATTTGGTTGGCTGTAAAATTATTGAAAAGTGAGCATATTGCACACCACAGCTAATGGTGGTCTTCTGCTTCCGCTGTCTTGTTCAGTTCAGTAAATCCAGCTCCATTTCTCTTGACACACTGAACTATTTGCGTGTCTTCAAACTTGCTGACTGCGCTCCGCACCAATATAAAATTGCAGAAGCAGAACCGTTTCAGCGGCGAGAGCAGCACCACCAACTTAAAGCAATAATAAATGAGTTCTGAGCGAGATCCTCACCCCCTGTAAGACCTGGAAGCTGTCTCCACAGGGCTGCAGGTCTTGGTCTGGGTCCACGCCAACCCTGAAACACAGGAAGAAAGAATGAAGAAAATATTAACAACTCATGAAAATGTAACGAAATTACCACAAACACTGCTACAGATGTTGCTCTTATCTAGTTAGATGCCAGTCTGCAGTATTTGTCAGCCCTTTACCCTGTATGTCTGTGATTCCCCTACTTGTGGCCTCTGCTCTTCTTTCTCGGTGCAGTTTGTATTTGACATGATTTTGCAGACTGTTCACTTTGACACAGAAATAATCTTATAATAATAATATAATCTTAAAGTTATCTTTATTGTGGCTACTGCACCTGCAGAATGCAGATGTGTCCTGTTTGTGACTCTGCTAAATCAGTCAGACCTTTGAAAGCCCACACATCAAAGTGCTGATTGCTAAACCCTTTTAGTGGCTGAGAAATGCTGCAAAATAGCACTCAACCCGACACAGACACAGAAAAACAGTGTGAAGCTGAGAGACATTACACAGTTTGTATAATTCAATGTGAAGAAGATGAGATTTGGGATAGCTAATATCTTTCACCCACAGGGAAAATCACCGCCAAGTCACCCCTGACCCCCGTGACAGAGAGATATTTCAGCATGCAAGAACCACAAAAACGGTCATGTGATTGAAATAGTTATGTGTGACCGTGCTAAACATCAAACACATGCTGCATTTTAATAATTTACTCTTACACCAAAGCCAGATTTAACTAATAAACTACACACTAAAGATCCCTGGGTCAATATATTATACTGGTGTTAGTGTTATTTTTACTGTAAAACTGTCACAAATTTTATGTTAGTTCTACAAAATGTTGTGACATTAAAAACTGCAAAGTATACACATATTATTAACATGTAAGTTTAAAAAGAGCTAGTAAAAGAATTGTAAAAAAATATATATATATATAAATATATATATATATATATATATATATATATTTTTTTTTTTTTACAATTGGCCAGCTGCAGCCACTTCGTAGCTGTTTCCCCCTGTTTCCATTCTTCGTGCTAAGCTAACCAGCAGCTGACATTAGCTTAATTTGTACCATACAGACGTGAGAGTGGTATCAATCTTCTCATCCCACTCTCTGCAAGAAAGCAAATCAGATTTGGATTTCCCAAAATGTCAAACAATCCCTTTGAAGTTACTGCAGCACATTATCTTCAGTCCTCGTGGCTGGACATAACCGACTTCCCCCTGGTGTCTCTTACCGACAGAGGAGGATTAAACTGAATACAAGCAGATTTTAAAAGGGTCACTTTTAATTCACATAAGCTCTGGAGCAGTTGAGTCTAATCCTTGTGGACAGAGGCCAAGGCACTGATGTGTAGTCTATCATGGTTACATCTGAAACCACAACTGACACTGCACAGTAGGAGGTGAAACTAATGTGTATGGCTATCTTTAGACTTTTCCATGGCAGTCATATGAGGAAATACCCCCTCTGAGAGAACGAGCAACAGCATTTTTATTTCTGATTTCCACCGTAGCAGCTTGAGAAGGAGCAGACCAAGGGTATCAGACTGCTTTCTAGGACACACACACACACACTCGTACAAACACACACACAGAGGATCTTCAGGGGGTGGAGGTTGCATGGAGGTCGAAGAACCGGCAAAAACAACGAGGTGCAAAGCCTGCCGGTGCTGCGTCAGGAAGGATCTGTGAGGATTGGACCAGAGATTAAGACACAACTGCTGGGGGGCCCCAGAAGAGAGAGGCACAGCCCAGCACACGTTTCCTCTGATAAGAAACAGTATAGACCCGGCACACATTCTTATGTAAGAGCGCTCTACTGACTTCAACTCACCCACTAACCTGTAATCCTAATCCTGAAAACACCCAACCCCCACCCTTCTCTCTCTTCTCTCCTTAAACCCTTAAAATATCCCTCACAAGCAATTTTGTTTTTTCTGTCCTCTGGGGAAGACATGCAATCCTGGACAGGGTAATAAATGGAGGAACCCTCATGACAGAGCTCTCAGTTTCTTTCTTACCTTCGTCTTTTGCACATACTTTCCAGATCAGTTCACGCATGTCTGTGGAGCTGCTTCCAGGGAACACAGTGTGTGATTTGTTCTTTGCATTGACGTGTGAACACTTGGTGGACAGTCCACAGAGATACAACAAAGAAGCAGACTCAGGTTCTCACATCACCCAGAGAAAGCCTGGAATAAGGCACTCGATCATGCTACAGCAACTCATCCAGGAGCTGCACCTCCACCAGAGCTGGGCTGGGGTTTCAAACCCGCTTTTCCTAAAATATTGCTTCTCAAGAATCAAATCCATCTTATTTTATTCTGACACCAACCATCCAACGTCTCTGTTCTCAAAAGTCTCAACTTTTCCCGTGGCCCCTTTATAAGTACCCGATGCTCCCCTTCAGCAGAAAAACAGAAGTAAACAGTGAAAAGAACATTTCCCGTCTGAAGCAACCGCACACATTCCCAACACCAGTTACCAAAAAAAACCCAACACATTTGTACAAATACAGCACCTGATGTACTCCCATATTCCATGTTGACGTCGCTCTTTGCTGTTCCCATAGCTGTCACGTCATAAACATATACACTCATTATCGAGCACATTCAAGTTCAAGTATTAGGTGGTATATTTAGTTATTAATGTTTTTGTGGGGCTTAAATAAAAAAAAAATAGCCCTCTCATGTGTTAGATACTCATATGAGGAACTGAAACAGTCACTGTGCACAAACACAAATCTCTGAACTCTCACATTTGATCTTAACATTACATACAGAAGGAGATTATATGTTATTTTTCAAGAATCAAAGTTGTTGTTTTTTTTGCGTCAAAAATTACGACATTTCGATATTTTCACACATTAGATAAAAGCATCTCATCCACATCATTTTGAGGACGTTTTAGTTTAAAGGAGGACTAGACATAAATGAGAGATTAAGCAGAAAACAGTGACCACTCACTGTTTCAAAAACTGTAATTGGCAACAATCTCAGCCAAATATGATCCTCTGTTTTGGGAACATGCACTAATCCTCGGACTTGGCACAGATGTTCAGCAGATGTTCCGGCCTACACATATATATTTTCTTAAAAACACTGGATGAAATAACTAGAACTCTTCAACTGACATTTCAACTGCTTTCAGTGTCAATAACAGTTCCACTGCTTTCATCTCTTATTGTTTATGGGAGTTAATATGCTATCAGTTAATCATACTTCAGCTAACACTTCCACTTCCACTTCAACTGAACTATCAAGTCCTTTAAGCTCTTTCACTTACACTTAAATTGAAACTTCAACTTCATTCAGTGCTTACATTTTAACTGCCATGCCAGCTTCTTTCACTCATATATATTTTGTGAGCCACTTCAACTTCTTTTAGTATTTAAGCTATTTCAAATGTTTGCTCATTTTCAGCTGCAAGCACACATCCACATATATAATAATGGTCTACTAAAATCCAAACTAAGCCACTAAAGCCACTAATTTTTTCCTCAAAATGCTCATTATATCAAAAAACTTTAATTAAACTCAGCAAACGTAACTATAGACCAAAACGTTTCCGCATTGGAGTTGACAGCTCTTCCCCGACCCAGCGTGAGCACACAGGAATCTCTTTCTCTCTTGATGGCTGCACTGCCGGGGCTCGGTGATAAGCTGCACGCCTGCCTGCTTACAAACCATCCATTGAAACCCATTAACGGCAACCAGCAGCGTCTCCTCTCCCACCAGACGTCTGCTATCCCAGCACCAGTCCCCCATCACATCCTGCTCATCAACCTCACTGCCTCATCAGAAATGCTTCTTTTTGACTCCCCAGCTGGAGGAGTGTGTCATAAAAATAGCAAATTTAATCTTCAGTATCAAATACAGAACAAAATATTTTTTTAATGCCCTAATGTGCTGACTGACTACTCCTTCGAAAGTGTCCCCCATAAAGAGTAAAAACGTGTAAATGTATGCACATACACAGAGAATGATACCAGCATCACTGAGCACGGCTGATATCCGCCTGCCATGCGCCACATGTCGCGGTTACCATGACGATGAGTTCATGGAGGAGATTTTGGCAACGCTCTAAACCTCAAAACACAAACCACAATAGTTCCTGCTCGGTCCGAGGAGGCATTACTCATATTAAACAGGGCCCCCGTTCGCTCAGGCCGCCTCTGCTGCCGTCACACACATCACTAGCCCATAATCCGCTTTGTCATGACAAATAAAGGCTCCCAGTGAATCATGGTCAGGCAAAAATACTGTAAGTGAGGCTGACAGACAGATAGCCATGCAAGCAAAGCGCTAAAGCACCACCAGTCCTACCACTGACAGCAGCTATTTCAACTGTAGATTCAGCATCACCTCTGGCTCAGGAATGATCTTGATTCTAACAGTTAGCGTTCAATCTGAGAGTTAAGAATGTACAGTACTTTCTACAGTGGAAAATGACAGGATTTCTGCAAAGATGCAAAAAAAGGTCCCTGGATGGAAGAACATGGGAGACAGAAAGTAAGCAGCAGTGGAGAACTCTGGCCCCATCTCCTGGACAAATCCACCAGGCAGCACAAGACAAATGTGATAATGTCAGCCGGAGAGGAATTACATGTCGCAGGAGACAATAGCGATGCTCAGTTAAAACTGGCACAAACACAGCGCAAACATATAAGTGCCCTACAAAGACAGAGAGCAGTAACCACAGAAGCAGTGAAGTGAGAATCAATTCATTTTTGTCTCTTTAGGCTGATTATTTTATTATATTTTATCCAAAAAAAAAGGTCATAGGTCATATGATAGCTATAAATGCAGATACTGCAATGCACCTTTGGCTAATTTTCACAGAATGCGACATCTATCATCTATCCAGGTTAACTCATTTGTTTAAAAAAAATAAACTTTCCAAAACAAAAAGCATTAACTCAAAAGTTGAGGTGTTGATTACTGCTACTCCGCTAAGCTAGTTAACATTAGCTTTAGCATAAGATTAGCTGTTCTCTCTTATGATTGGATTTAGAGGCTTCCTCATTTTGTTATGTGGGACTAACTTAATTTGTAAACTGTCACTTCATTAGAATTTATATTTTACATTTACAGACAACAGCTAGGGAAATATTTATGAGTACATTTAGTTTTAGCTTTAGCTAAGGCTAGCCGTGCTTATCTCACAAGCTAGCTTTCACATATCTTGCTTTAGCTGTCTAGTTGTCAGTCTTTCTGTGGCAGTGTGTAGTAAATTAGAAATTATACATTTGGCATCATCACTTTCTGTATATTAAAAAGTCAGATTTTGACCAAACATGTAGTTTCTGCATCTCTTTGTTTACAATTCTGGGAAAGACACCTAGGCATGGCTTTAAATGAAGGTATGGTCACGTATATATGCCACAGAATACCCTTTTCATTTACAAGTAGCTAAAAACGTCTCTATTTAAAGATTTTTGGGTCCCTTTTCTTTAGTATTTGGAAAGGTTTTAGCTGTGAGGACTAGATTTATCCAAATGTAGAGGAGATGCTGAAAAGTAAGTACGATTTTCTTCTACGTCACCTGATGTGTAGCCAGGACAGCATGGGTGTCGTCCCACCGCCAAACACCCAGACAGTGAAGAAGACAATGAGCAGCGTGGTGGTGAACATCATCTGGCGGGCGTAGGTGGCTGTGTCCCGGATGGCCAAGGCGAACGCCATCGCCCCACGCAGACCTGAGTCGATGGACAGAATTTGTTTTATAAAATCGATTCATTGTTTAAGTAATTTTTCAAGCAGAATTGCCAAATATTCTGTGGCTCCAGCTTCTCAATTGTGAAGACTTAAGTAAGAAGAATATCTTAAGGTTTTAGACTGTTAGTCAGACAAATCAAGCAATGAAAATAATCGTTAGTTGCAACCGTAAAATCACATGTAGCCCGAAAAAAATCAAAGTGGCTTTTCCATACCCGCAAACATCATCATATGCTGGAAGTTTCCCTTGATCTTGTGCCTTCTGCCGAGGTTGAGAAGGAAGGAGAGCGGGTAAATGTTCAAAGCTCTTCCAATGAATATGGCAATCTGACAGGCAGGTTAAGAAGTCTTTGACTGAACAATTTAATGGTGGAGAGATTCAGGGTGCGGGGTGTCCTAACTAAAGTAATACATGAAAGTGAACCTCATAGTGAGAGCAGGAAGCTCTTTCTTAGAATCATCTGATTGTCTTTTTGCATGCGAATAGCACAACAATCCTCCACAAGGGAGGATAGCCATAACTATGACCCAATTCTACAGCTGTGGAAAAACAAATTTAATCCTACGAGAGAGGTAGTCCTAAATGGAAAACATGCTTGCTTGTTATTCCCCAAAAGGATACAAAAGCCCCTATGATGAAAATGGGGCTGAAGATGTGATTCTGGAAAGTGAACAGAGCCAAACCCATGTAGGAGAAGATGAAGTTTTCAGCCAAGAAGTGAAGGACCTCAAAGAGCTGCAGGGAAACATATAACATTCATCACGAATTCAATTTAGAAATGTGTGAATACACGGCAAGAATACAAATAAAACACAGTTAGTCAGTTTGTTCAGGTTCAGTAAGGGAGCTTCACAGAAAGTCTGCCACCCTGCACGGCTTAAAAAACAGTTATCTGAGCTATGCATCTCGTCTATTCCCTCAGAATCCAGAAAAAGCTTTGGGAGTTGTTTTCTCCTTTCTCTCCCAGGCCGCTTGGCTGCCATGATGATTACAGAGCTGACTGCATCTATGTGGCTCTGAGCGGGAGGCGCAGGACTACAGCAAACACGCCGACAGAGAGACACATGAAAAATTCAAGCCAACGCATTCAGAACAAGAAGAGGAATTTTCACCATTTCTGTTTTAACATGAGTGGAGTATTTTAGCCTCGCCATTGTAATATGCATGTGTAGCTTTCTTTGAAACTGAATAACAAGAGCCTGCCAGGATACTGATCCACAATGTGTCACGCTGCGTGTTGCCTCCGTGCTAATCTGCACCCTGTCCTCAAGACTGAACCCCCTCTGGGAACCTAAACAGTCGCGTCAGGAGGGATGTCCTCAGACAACCCCGATTAAGGTCACAGCAGGCTGATCATTGAGCCATCTGGCAACGGGGGCCAAGCACCCTGGTCATACTGTCAGGGGGTTCAAAACGTTCCAAAATAATCAGAATCAGAATTATTTTGGACCGTTTTGAACCCCCTGAAAACGGTCCAAAATAATTCTGATTCTGATTCTGATTCTGATTATTTTGGACCGTTTTGAACCCCCGTTCAAAAATATTTTTGAAAATAAGTGGAGCTGCGTGGTGCAGGACGTGGTTGGATGCTACCTGCTTGGTGCGTTTTGTGGACTCTTCGGAGAGGTTGTTGTAGGTGTAGTGAGCCTGCGTGATGCCACAGAACAGCACGGCCACGACGCCTGTAGGACAACACACACATGCAAACACAACATTTAGGAGGCTTAATGCAATGACTCAATCAGACAGAGTGCATCGCACAGGGCAGGCTGTATAATTTGGATGTGCAATCGACAATTCACCTATTTAGAAACATCAAAACCACAGATTAGCCCCTCAGTCCTCTTGCTGCTTTGCTACTGTGTATTATATCATCTGTTCATTTCATCTGCGGCACATCTGCTGTGTAATCTGTATCTAAGTCCCTGTCACATTTCATTTGTACAACAGACAGATCCAGTTCTCTGAGGATGGTTCACCAGCACTTAGTTTAAACAGCTCATAATTACATTATTCGGTATAATCAACAACGTGAGTGAGCTCATATTGAGATAAACCGCAGTTGTGATTGATTTTTAGATTTTATCTGGAAAAGCTTTTAAAAATATTGAATGACCAAAGGTTCTTTTGAAAGACCACATTGTCTTTTAAAAGGGCACTCATATTACTGGTCATGAGGAGAACAACCTGTATCATAAACAGACGTGGAGTTTAAAAGATGGGTGAATTTATCAGGCAGGGGAAGTCTAATGAGAGATACAATGGAGTTGCATTCTGGGAACTGTAGGATCCAGTGTCTTTGGAGCATGACCCAAACTAAGGACAGAAAGGAAGGATATCTCCGCCTCTCCTTCTTTTCTTAACCTCTGCCAATGTTATAGAAAGCAATACTAAATCACGGGAGTACCCCTTTAATGTTCTGACCAAAACATTCACTTTTTTCCACATTCTTTCCCATTTTGGATATGAAATAAATGTAATGTTTTTTGCAGTCTAGAAGTGCTACATGTCAATGACCCGTCTTGCTTTAGATTGAAGACTTTAAAGAATCGAAAGCCGAGTTGTTTTCGACTTAGCATTTGTAGACCTGGATGACTGAGAATCTTAAACTCAGACAGAGGTCTGACAGATGCTGATCATGAAGGCTTCTTCTGACCACAGCTGTCTAGTGCCTGCTTCCCAAATTTCAACTACTTCCCTGTAACCACCACTGTACCCTGATACAGCTCACCTGTGAACCCGCAGGCTTCGGCTAGCAGGAAGGTGCTCCAGGACATGAGGAAGAAGAGCGCCGTCTCCAGCAGCGGGAAACAGTGCAGCTTGGTGAACTTGGTGACGTGGGAGTCGAGTTAAAGACACAACACTGTTCTGGATCTTTACCAATCACAACTATAACTCACCTACCATCCAAGGACACAACCTGGAAATTAGATTCATATCTGTATTTTCACTTCAAAGTAGGTTTCAGTGAAAGGATATGAGAGCGGTGACGACTCCTGTGGCTGCACCCATCACAAAGGAGCCGCTGAAAATACCCAGGAAAACCCCCACTGATTTGAAGAAGGCTGCGGCATCAAACATGTGTGTGTTTGCTCCACTGGGCTGGTAGGCCACAATAGACCTGAAATACAAAAACACACAATGTGTGTAATCGAGGACATAGCTCATTTTGGAAAATAATCTCGATGTCCATGATTTGTTTATTTACATATCCACCAAAATGGAATTAAATAATTGGTCATAAAAACAAATCTATAGTAGTAGGTGGTTTGTCATCTTCCAGTAGAGGGAGGCAGAGTGCTGTCTGTCTGTCAAGAGGAGCAGCGACACAAAGCTGTGCTGCTCCGTCTCACACTTCAGTGTTGAATTTCAACATAAGGAGGGAAAGGGAGCTCAAAAGGCATGCATGGAAAGACCTTTATCTGGTATAGAGGGAGGGAAAGCGTTGAGTTTTGCACATGTCAGTTTGATGAGGCAGAGGTTTGACTTACGAGGAAAGCACAATGGCCACTGCGTCATTCATAACACTTTCTCCAAACAGCAGAGCGTAGAGGTCCCCATCTGCGTTGAGCTCGTTGAAGATGGCCAACACCGTGACTACACATAGAGACAAAGAGAGGAAAAAGACAGCATCTCATTTTACATACACAGCCATAAACTGCATCACATAACCCTGGCTGATGGTCAGCACGTGTAAGTGTGTCGCACCTGGGTCTGTGGCAGAGATAATGGCACCAAAGAAAAGGCAGTCAGTGTAGTAGAACTTGTCCGTTAGCTGTCCGACCACTTGCATCAGCTTGACCACGCCGTACATCAGGTTCCT
Source organism: Enoplosus armatus (assembly GCF_043641665.1). Lineage (NCBI taxonomy): Eukaryota > Metazoa > Chordata > Actinopteri > Centrarchiformes > Enoplosidae > Enoplosus > Enoplosus armatus. The sequence goes on from NC_092186.1 coordinate 6,996,087, forward strand.
GAAGATGGACGTACGTTACAGTATGTTCTGATCAAACAGCAGGTAACCCATGCTCACAACAGCAGCAGGATTTGATCATAAAGTTCCCGATTTCAAACTGACATTTCATAAACAGAAGGTGGACACTCACCCAATAACAAAACAGGAAATGGCAGTACCAAGAAACGCATAGGTTATGATGGAGCCCAGATTCCTGAAGAAGTGCCTCTGGAGAGGGAAAAGAAAACACACTTTATATACATGTTTCACAAAAGGTGTACAAAGTTAGCTTGGCTCCTCCGTTCTCAGAAACTGTGCATTTTCACGATAAACATATTTTATTTTCCTTTTACAGCACAAATGTCTTTTTCAACTGAGGCTTCAGGTCAGTAACGGCCAGCCGTGGGCGAGTAACTCCCTGTCAAACAGGACTGGAAACACAAACACAGATTCAGCTGTTGGACTGGTTGTAAAACAAACAAGCAGCACAACAGAAACACCTCTCCAGATCACCCCCCTTACTCTCTGTGTAGTCAGGGGTTTAAGGAACAGAAATGCTGATTGAGATTTCTCAAGGAAGTGTGCCTTTTCCTTCGTGACTGTCAGGAGGGAATTTTTTATGAAAGAAAAACATAAAAGAATCAAACAGAGAGGAAGAAAAAATACTGTGATGATTGTGTCCCGGACATACATGGCAGACTTTCACATCCGTTACAGTCCTGTGTGTTTTGCTACATTGATCTAAAGCAGATGATTAACTGAATCAACGAGTTTACGACCAAAGAGGCACATAAACACACAGTGTGTGTGCTGTCTGAAACTGTTAACATTGTGTTTCAAATGAAATCACCCACTGCAGCAGATGATTTCAAAAAGATAGTATTTTAAAAAAAGAAAAGGCTAACATGTCCTCCTGCTTCCTATTTCCTGAGGCCTGATGTTTGACTAAGCAAATTCCATCTTGAAAAACAAGTTCACTAGAATACATCCTTCTGCAGCAGCTATAAACTCTTGACACAAAGGCCTCTCGTACTTTTAGAAAATGAGAACTAGTAGCTGGCACAGACCATTGGTCGGACGAAACAAGCAAATTAATGTCACCTTGGGCTTTGAGAACAAAACATTTTCTGGATTTTTTTTGTATTTCATAGACTAATCGATTCATCTGTAATGACACTAATCATTAGCTGCAGTACACAAATGTATTAACAAGACTAAAGCTTTGTCCCAAATCCATACTGACTCTAAGGCCTTTAGTATAAGGTGTGTTCACTATGGAAAAGTGACAAAAGTATACTCAAACCAGTCAGTTTGCAGACTAAATACTGTAATTTTTTAAGTGTGCTGTTGAGGGACACTATTCCCCCACAATGCAATGCACAAAGGAAATGGAGGAGCTGCTCACAGCTGGAGGGGGAAACATTTGTGGCTGGTGATGAAACAGCTAGAAAGATCTTGGAAAAAGAATCTTAAGACAGAACTTTTGTTTTCTGTTTGTGAAGTTTAACTGGCAGCGACATTTCAAAGATTTGATGGCAGTTTGATGGACATCTGACGCTGCACTTATTGCATCACTTCCTGTTAGTTCCTGATTTTTATTTTTAAATGTTGACTCACTGCTACGCTGTACTCCTTTGAGCTAAATGCCAGCTTTAGCGCTGACAATGACAATGCAAACATGCTCTTGTTAAGTAGGTATAACGTTTACTACGTTCACCCGCTTTAGTTTAGCATGCTAGCACGCTAACCTTCGCTATTTAGCACAAAACAAAAAGTGCAGGCTGATGGGAATCTCATTACTTTGGTTGGCATCTGGTTATAAACACTAAGTAGTGGACAAATTCAAATGTGGACCTGGTGATGGCGCTAAATGAAAAGTCAGGGGGATCACCAAAGGCGGTATCCTCTGGGGACCATGAATGTCATGGCAACCCATCAAATAGTCTGAGACATTTCTGGACTACAGAGGTGAACCAACAGACCGAACCTGCCATCCCTGGAGCCATGCAGAATTAAAACCACTTCACTGTAACCCATGGTCAGGCCCTTATAAGATGCTATAAGAGGATATCTCCCCTCATTCATCTGACTTCTCCTTGATATCATCTATCACTGTATAATTGGATGAGGCTGAGGTGCGCCCTCACAAGAAGAACATGGATCAGATGTCACCAGCTGCTTAAACTCATTTCACTCTCCATTATCTCAAGGTCGGGGCACTGACGCACCTATGCTAGGGACCCACCACCTACAGTCATCTCATACTTACAAAGCACTACAAAGCACCACCTGCAGTACTTGAAATTGTCACACCGGTAAATATGGTGAAGGATTAATAATGAAAAGCGCAGAGCTACCCCTCCCAAAGGATTCCCCAAATAACACAAAACTGTTGCTCTACAACCATCAAAAGCAGAAACTACTAATATTGTCAGCGTCAGCCGTTTTTTTCTTTGCCAGCGTAAAGAGAGGAAACGAAAGACATCTGCTCTGGACTTCCCCTCAAAAGATCCACTTATGTTGAGAAAACACTGAACGCTCTAAATCTAGCCAATGAGGGTTTTTCTTAGCTAACCATCTGCACTATGAGACAGCAGTTAGTGGCAGCACATACGCACAACATCATGTTTCATACAAACATGAAACTGTCACAAATGCTGAATTATACATGTAACGCCTCACCTTCTTTAGACTGTACCCAGCATGGAAAATGATTGGAGGCAGCAATATGTTGAAGAATACTTCAGGGTCAAACGTCACCTGCAAAAGATAAGAAATTAGAAGAGCTCTCGGGGTCAATCTGGCAAATGCAGACCTGAAGAACCGATGCTTCTTTCTCACTGTTACCTTGCGCAGCATATCATTTTGCTCCACGTTGTGAATCTCTCTGGAGTTGATCTCCCCTTTGAGGGTGTACTCAAAGAACTTGCCGCTGACATTAAGCAGCAGGGTGCTGACAGGTCCTTCCTTCAGCGAGCAGCTTGGGGGTGTCTTGTTGTGGTAGCTGGTGGCGGGAATGCCATACCGCAGGATCACGCCGACCAGCAATCCTGAGGAAATCAGAGGAGAAAACCATGACAGTAAGACAAGAAAAATACTTTAGACATTTCTATATGGGTATGGCCTTTTTCAATTAATCCGCTAATGAATGTGGGGCAAAGAATCCACAATAAATAAATGCATCCAAAGTCAAACCCATCCAGTCATTTGCTCAGCGCTGGATCATTTTCCAGGTGCTTCTGCTTCACAAGCCCCCAGGATCGGGCAGCGACACACAGAGAGCAGCAGAGCAAAGGAAGAAAAATGGGGAGGGCAGAGCTAAAGCCAGAAAGAAAGGAACGAGGCCGGCAGTTAGGGACCATAAATCCTCTGATCAGGCAGCAGCTATCTGCAGGAGACATGGCAAAGCAAAGCTGCCAGCACTGCGCTTACACTCCCTCTATCAGAGGGCTAACCTGGTACATCACACTCTGGCTTTGGCCTAATAACACACACACAAACAAATAGAGAGAGTTTTGCAACAAGGTTGACTGAGGAATCATTGAGAATTGAACCGCCTCTCTCAATGTCTTGCAAAATATACTCAAATGACAGAAACTTCAGGTTCTTTCCAGCTTGTGGGGAGTTTCATGTCTTTGGAACAGGAAGTGTCAGTCCTGCAGCATATCATGTTCCTCCTTTAAACTGACGCCAAAAACTTTTATCTGACGGTATTCTTCATCATTGATTTGTTTTGATTAGCATGCCATAATAAACAACTGAATATACCAACTGAAAACACCAGAGTCTGCTCTTCACACAGAAAATCAATATTGTGACAAGGTTTCCGCTTGGCAGCACCTTTATACTGGTGATAGTCCAAAAAACACAAGTTTGCTCTAACACAAAGTAGCACATCGAACTGAATCCACCAAAATAATAACATTTGTAAAAGCATGGGGTTTTAACAACTCGACAGAGACTCTACGTGTTTGTTAATGCATATAACACATTCAGAACGTGCACATAAGCCCTACACCTGAAGTAAAATAAAAACTAGTAAATCTCAGCTGTAACATTACTGTCAGTTTGTGTTTTTGACCTCATTTTTTTGTGAAGCCGGAAAATGAAACTACAAACGCAGCTCAACTGGAGAAATGCCAAAGAACAGTTTACTTTTGAAGCATGAAAAAAAAAAGTAAAAAACAAATCAAAGTCTGTCTGTTTTATGTGACATCTCTGGTTAATAAGTGACATTTGTAGCTCTGACTGACTGGGATCATTCTGACACAAAATACAGATGTGGTCTGGTGGCCTGAGACTCTGTAGCTGAAATTGTTCAGTTCGGCGTCACCCTGCAGCACACACTGTGGCTGTGGTCACTGACTCTGGTCGTGTTATTTGATCACGTAGTCAGATGATGAACAGACACTCTTTGGTTTTTGTTAACTGAAGAGGCTCTGAAATTAATCTGCTGCCCCTCTGCTGCTGGGAAAGTGGATTGACCTTTGATTTTTAGGTTGTGTCGTCTATTCAGTGAATATTATGTGCTTACGTGGATGTCTCTGTAGGAACAAACACTGGCACAGAAACACAGCCAGACCCCAGCTGATGACAGCCCTTTCCCTTTCCACTAATGAATGCCATGAGCTCCGCTTTCATTACCTTTAATTTCCCGATTTTAAAGACCAAGGCAATCTCCCTTTTTTTAAGATGCATGATTCTGTTAGATATACAGTCGTCTTGTTTTGACTGCACTTTGATCAATCTCTTAATGTGGAGGGTGAGTACAAACACATGCAAAACACATTTTATATCTTTTTCTGTTATGTATCCCCTCTTTTCCTCATTGCCCTGTTCACGACTTTCAAAGCTTGAAAGATGGAGATAAAACATTATAGTACACATCAAGGTCACTGTCATCTAATTTGTTCCACCACAGACATTGTGAAAGTGCCTTCAGATGCGTCAGGGTGCTGATTCCCAGTCAGTCAGAGGTGAAGCTGCACATGCAGCAGCCTGGTGGAGAGTAAGACACGGCTGAGCAGCAGACAGCACCTTCTAGAAATTAGCACTGGCCCAGCCAATTAGGAGCAATGTGAGCTGGTGGAAATGCGGAGGCGCGTCAGACCTAAATCATCTCTGCATCTCCAGGTTTATCTCCTCATCGCCTCCGTGCGGCCGCTGCACAACCACCAGGGAGACTGAATCATGCAAAGCCTCCGGGAAGGTGGTGGTAGTTGTGACGGAGAGAGAGAGAGAGAGAGTGTGTGTATGTGTATGTGTATGTGTTTGTGTATTCAACATATAATCCCATAAACCTCACCGTAAATCATTGCCAGCCCGGTTTCGTGGAGGAAACGGACCCGCCTGTGCTTGAAGAGCCATATGGTGAGAATCGTTAAGGTCAGCAGTAAAATGAATGTCAGCAAATTAACGCTGTCCTGTCGGTGACTTTCCTCAGCCTCCTTCTCGGTGGCAAGTTCTTCCATTCCGTCGTCCTCCGCCCTCAGTCCCGACACCGCGCTCAGTAAGATCCAGACGGGCATCGTCGTGTCCAACGCGGCGAAGGCTCCGCTCCGCTTCGGCCGTCTGAGAGCCTCCATGGTGCTGCAGGATGCTGCTGTTGCTGTTGACAGCACAGCGCCTCTATGCCATGTCACTGCTGGAAGGTACGCACAGCTGAGCCGAGTGGGGGAAACGATCCAGTCTTCGCAGACCGTAGACCAGCGAGTTCAACCTTTTAAAGGTACACTGCGCGATGTGTAGAGAGAGAGAGCCGCTCCGGAGAGAAACTGCGCTGCCCTTGTGGAGGAGAGCAAAACACACTGTCGCCCGGGCAGCCACAGAGAGGCCTGAGTCCAAGCTACTGAGTCATTGTCCTGGGATTTTGATGAATTTGCAGTTCATTTCTTGATGCTTTTCAAAGCAGGAAAGTCGCAGGGGCTGTGCTTCAGCCTCTTGCAAGAAAAGTAGAAGCAAATATCCGCTTAGCATAATGAGAACTTGATAGTGATAGCAGTGGGGAGGGAGTTGGGATGGTACGGGGAGGGGGAGGGCACAGCTGGAGGAGAAGGGGGGGGGCAAGAGGGAAGCAAGCAATATCTTTTTGGGGGCCTATTTCTGCCCATCAATATTTTTAAATTGATAATGGATCAAGTGACAGTGTGTAATGTGAAAGATGCACTTAAGTGTCCTGCATTGTAGGGAATCTGGACTTCCACCCATGCTGCACCCATAAAAAAAAAAACATTCCACATACCACAACCATTGTTTTGGTTTTTATAGCTGCGTTTATCAGCCAAAGCACAAGGTATTTCCTTCAGGAGTTGGTGGAGGCCAAAACAGAGCTAAAAGAGAGTGAAATATAGGACTTACATTTATCTGGTAGATGACTTAAATTAATGCTAACGTCACTCCTTATCTGCTGAATGTGTAAATAGCTAACTGCTTGCTAACACTTTAGCCATAGCCACTCTGATGTTTACAGCTTGTTGCACTGCCCCCAAGAGGCCAAAAAAACAAACAATGAATGCAGTTTTTAGTTTATGTTGTACTCACATGGTGCATATCTTTGAATAAAGATGTATTTAATCAATGACTGACTGACTTTATGGGAAGTTGGAGGTGATAGGATGCATACACAAAGCACAGAAGGTGTGTGTGTGTGTGTGTGTGTGTGTGAGGGGGTGGTGAGAGTGTCAGGGGAAGGGGGGGGGGGGGGGGGGGCATTCAACAGCCCCTGGGGGCCCCTAACAGGTTAGTCCAGCCATGCCTTGAGCTATCACTTTCTATAACAGAAGTGTTGCTGGTTTCACACTGATTTAATGGACTGCTCTGCTGCCATATATTTTCCCAGTGAGGTCCACTGCAGTCACTGCTGCTGAACCTGTGACAAAGAAAGCGTCGTGGGAGTGAATCTCTTCACATGAATTTGAAACGGATGCAATGGCTGAACCTGAAAATACATTTCATTTGGAATCAGTCACCACATGCACCAGATGCTGTTGTATCATAGGATTTGTCAGCACTGTGACTGTCTGGTGAAATGTTCACAAGACTTGAAGATATTTGCCTTAGCAGACATTTAATTTTCTGTCAGTGAGCTATTTTCCTTTCAAGTCAAGTCAGTTCTATTTTACAAAGCCCATTATCACAAATCACAGTTTGCCTCAGGGGGATTTACAATCTGTAACCTGTACACCCAGCAGCTTCACCACGCACACCACCTACTCTACAAGTTCAGCGGCATTAGTACTTCGTATTTCAACAGTCAGTTAATGGTCATGTGGTTACACAGAATGAAAAGGGGATGTACAGAAAGGCCAGGCTTCAGAGCATCTCACACAGAAGCATGATGGGGGATTACCTATTATTAGAGTGGCCTAGTAGCTTAAGTTGCAAGCTAATCTGATGTCTGGTTGGACATGGTTACATGTTTGTGTTTTGTTGTGCAAGATTGTGTTGTTTTTATCTATAGCGCACACGCTGAGAATATAAAACGTACACTTGCATTATATTATATGATTTGATTCGGCACTCTATTTGGTAATTTTGTTTCATCCCACGATATTATTATTTTATATATTACACATATTACACGAGCTGGTAGCTTCGTTCAAGCGGCTTTTTGTGGTGAAGACAACACCCAGAGAGGTGTGCCCAATGTGTAGATGACGGCGCATTCATGATAGCCTGGTAAAGTAACAGCTTGATGATTTTACCTGGGTACTTCCTCCCTGACAAGTGGTGCAAGTGGTGAGGTCAATCTGTTTTGAGATTGCCCTACTTTATGATGTGCAAAGTGTAACTGTATTTTGCCACAGGAAAAAAATCATTTCATCGCCTATGAAACGCTATTGTATTTCACAATAACAGCTACTATGTACTTTTAATGTACTTTTAAACGCTAGATGAAGTTAGAACATTTAATTGAACTTTAAATTCATATCTTTGTCTCTCTGTGTTTTCTTACATAAACACGCGTTAAAATATGTTGAAAATAGAAACTGCTAGGGGAATTATTTTTTTGTAATTGTACCCAAACGCCTCATATGTGCACACCTCTTCTACATGAGCCCGTCACTCCATCCAGGTCTGTGATTGGCTGTTGTAACGACTATCACGGTACCGATTGGCTGCGAAACCAAGCTGGGAAACAGGAAGCTAAAAAAAAATCTTGTCAACTTAAGTGCACGTAAGCTTCAGCCTCACATTTACTCGTGTTCTCCAAGCTAACGCTAAGGTTAGAAAACTGGTCTTATCTGGTCGCAACTGAAAGACCAAAATGGGGTGCTTCTTTTCGAAAAAATCCAAAAGAAAGTCGTCCGAAAAGGAGGATCGTACGCCGACAACAACGACTGTCGAAACTACGACGACAAGCAACGCGGTTCCCCTTGGCAACAACACCGACGAGGCACCGAAGCAATACAGCTGGGATAAGCGAGAAAAGGTAACACGAAGGACCTGTAAAACGCAATGTAAAGTAATATAATGAAATAAACTCATACCTGGTGGAAAATGGAGGTCGTAACCAGCTAAAGCTAGTTTGCCTGAGTGCTTAACATCTTTTAACTGGTGTGCTAAGTCACTTCCAGGTAGCTACTGTACAATAAGAGGTGCCGTTGGCTACATTTACACCTTTTAATTTATAGAAAAATGTAGCTAGCTAAAACGTAAATGTTTAGCTGTCCTCTACGATGTGTCTACGAGTGTCAGTGACTCTGCTGTACCAACCAGTAACGTTATCCTATGTCGATATTTGTATATCTAACCTGATTTCTTGAGTGCTGCTGCAGGTAACGTTAAACAAACACTGTTTGCTTGCTGAGATTCATAGCGCAGCAGCAATTTATCATGGCACCCCAAAATATTCTGCTTTACATGTTAACTGTTACCTAACTAGCCAGGGGGCGCGTGCAATGCTCATTTTAAGTTGACAACACTCTTGAGTTTTAGGCTCAAACGCCTCGACCTACTCCCTCTCACTCCCATGTATCCAGCCTTATCTCATTATCGGATTACTACACAACACTGTGTGGTTCACTGTTCCACAGCTGACCACACTTAACACGGCTGGTTCAGCTATTATAGGCGTTGACTAAACGGTGGTTCAACTTCCGTTTTGACTCTTGGGGATGTTGCACCTTAAATGTGGTACTCTGGTAAAAATACATCCGGTAGTGGGGTCTGATAATAGTTTGATGCATAACTGCAAGTTTACAAGTTATATCACTCGTGCATGGAAAAGCCAAACTATTGTTGTGTTTGTGAAACATAAAAAACCTGTATAATTGGTGTGATTGTCTAAAATGCTCAATATTTCTAGAAGTAAGATACTGGTATGATTCAAACAAGGTAATTTGGTGCATCTAAATGTATTGTTTGAATACTCATCTAGTCACCTTTCCCTTTGCACAGGTTGATCCCAAAGACTACATGCTGACAGGGCTCAAAGATGTCACAGTGGGCCGTCTGCCTGGCAAACTGAACGGGCAACAGTTTGTCATCCAAGAGTGCGAGAACTGCAACATCTACGTGTTCGATCACTCAGCGACTATCACCATCGACGACTGCGTCAATTGCCGCATTGTTCTGGGACCTGTCAAGGGCAGCGTGTTTTTCAGAGACTGCAAAGACATCAAGTGCGTGGTGGCCTGTCAGCAGTTTCGCACACGGGACTGTAAAAAGATGGAGGTGTTCTTGTGCTGCGCCACCCAGCCCATCATCGAGTCCTCTACGGGGATGAAGTTTGGCTGCTTTCAGTACTTTTACCCCGAGCTGGCCTTCCACTTCAAGGACGCCGGGCTCAGCATATTTAACAATAACTGGAGCAACATCCACGACTTCACGCCGGTGTCTGGGGAGAACAACTGGAGCCTGTTGCCAGAGGCTTCAGCGGTTCTGGATTTCATACCGTCTCCAGACCCAGAGTCTGAATTCAAGTCTGTTCGAATCTCTGCTGAACCCACACGCAGTATTGTGCCTTTGACAAAGGGGGGGAGGCGTAAGGACAGTGAAGAGTCCTGCCTCTTTGTTTTCTTCGCTGGAGAGTACACCACTGCAAACGCCCGCAAACTGATTGATGAGGTGAGAAGAATAAAAAGGACGTGTGAGGAGGTTTCACTTAGTTTAACACCGGTCTTTTTTTGGTATGTAGAATGGTGCATCTGAAATGCTAAGCCAACATGCTAAGCTGGCTGTGTTGCTACTTAAACATTCCAGTGATGTTTGTGTTGTTGTCAAAATATGCATTACTCTATCACATAAGCATGAGACTGGATCCACGCGTCTTGTTGCAAGACACATCTTTACAGACGATCTCCTCTGTGTGTGTGTGTGTGTGTGTGTGTGTGTATATATACATGGAGGATTCTTTAAATACTTGATGTTCCACTGCAATCTTGGGTTTTTATTCCATAACCTTTTCTGTCTCATTTGCACAGGCAACCACTAAAGGTTTTGTGCTGATCCAGACGAAGGAAGTCTCAATGCGACCTGAAGATGTGAAGAGAGTGTTTCAGAACAGTGCAGAGGATGTCGTGGAGTGGATCACCAAAGGTAAATTTTCTTTTTTGTTTTGCTGTTGTTGCTCTAAAATATCTCCAAAATAACAACTGCTGTGGAACTCAGCCAGGTTTGTTTGATTGTATCCCACAAAGTTGTTTCATACATCTACAGTTACAGCATAATTTGAGTATCAAGTTGTGTTGTACGTACTACAGTAGAGCAGCGTGAAACAAGCACTGTGTGTCTTTAAAATATCAAAACTGGTAAAGAGGTTCTGTTTGTAATCTTCCAATAGCCACTAATAATGCTATTAATAATAACTGTTATATTTAAAAATTCTGTTTCTTTTGGATTATCTCTTCTACTCAAATACTTACATATTTTATTTCCTCTCAGATCACGGTTTGCTGTTGCTTTCTGCCATTTTTCAGAAGCTAAAAATAAAAATGACTCGGTGGACATGCTCACATGATTTCTATTCTGACAACCTCGCTGTCCAATTCTGTGGTAAACGCTGGAAAGTGTCAGGATCCCCATTTCAGTAGAAAGCTCTTATTATTTCATAACCAAATTGTGTGTTAAAATAATGGGATTTTGCACCGAGGGGGGAGAACTGTATTTAGCTGTAGTGTAAATGTAGCCATGGAGTCATATAACACTTTGGAAAAAATGTTTGGAAATCACCAAATTAAGAGTTAGGATGTTGAACTGTAGGATTGTGACTTTATATCTTACCACTAAAGGACCTGTCATTGCCCTCGAGCTGAACGGTGACGGAGTTGTGGAAGCCTGCAAGAACCTCGCGAATGAAGTGTTCAGCGGGACCAAGGTAACTGAACTGTAGCTGTGGCGTGTGTCCTTTTCTAGTTTTACACAGACCAGTTCTCTTTCTTCACAATCAAAATCACACCTAGAATATTTCATGTCTTCTTTTTCCACAGGTTTTTGTCTCCGATAACAAAAATACGTCCTCTCGAGACGTGGACAGCTTCTTCAACTTCGCTGACATGCAGATGGGCTTGTGAGTGATTTAAGTATCAAAACAAACTGCTCGTCAGACGTTGAATCTGATTTTCTAAACCCCCACCCCGTCCAGCTCGGGTTGAATATGAGCAACGTTTGATTATTTGCCGGTTTTCTTTCTTTTGTCCTCAAAAATTAGGTAGGAATGAAAACCATTAAGGACTGTGTTTGATAAAGCCTTTGATAAAACAATTCAGTTCATCAACCATGAGTCTAAAATTCATCCACAAACATTCGCTGTAAACCACTTAACATCTATTATTTGCTGAGAGTGCTGTGAATATTTATATTTCCATGAATGTATTCTGTAATTCTGTTGCTTTTATCGATTGTGAATGTAGCTCTTTGCTGTAAATGTGATTTCATTTTAATTTAAAGCTTTCTTTACTGTCTGAAACAGTCGTTGCTGTGGACAAACCATGAGCACAAGAATGCCTGAGGGAAAATATTTTATACATATATATAAATCATATTTTTATTTCTTTATAAGGATTTTTTTGTGTATGTGGTTTAGATAATGAACTTGTGTATATTTGAAAACATGCTGTGTAGACGATAACTACATCTTTATTGATATCTAGGCCAAAGTTTAATTGTGAAAGTTTGAGTGTATCTTGCTGTTCATTCAGATTTATTTTGTAATGTTTGTTTTATACGCTCTACTGAATGTTTTTGTATAGACACAACTTAATGTTCTTTATTATAATTTTTAGTAAAAGTGTCATCGCGTGTGACTTCATTTTGTTATCAAGCTTTTCACTCCTGTGTACTCTAAAAGGGAGATGATTGGGGAGGAAAAAAAGAGGGTGACAAACTTGAGCCAATGCAGCTGACAACAGTCTGTAATCACAATATAGTAAATAATACTTCCTCCTGAGTTAGTGTAGTTTTGGGCACTATCATATAACCGGATCAACCTGTCCTTTTTATATAAAGAGCTCAAAAAAGTTGAATTTGAACAATTTCAAATTGTTGAACAAGCTGTAAATGTAAATACTCCTGTCTGGCTGTATGTACTTTGTGTTAAGTTATGAAAATCACAAATTAGTGAATTATTTTCCTTGGTGTTGTTATGAAGCACATCGCTTAAATATTAGAGATTAGTTGAAACACTCATTCCAACGTTTTTCTGAAGCAGAGTGAATCATGGGGGAGTTCATTAACAATGCGCGGTCTAACTCAGTGAATCACAGTGAGCAGCTGTTTGACTTTCACCTACTTAAGAAGCATTATCATCATCTGGCTTACTATTGATTGTTCCAGTCAATGGCTTACAGTTTGACTTCACCTGCTCTGTCATTTATTAATTTATCACACATTGCAGATTCAGTTCAAGCAACATTTAGCCTGATGTATCAAACAGTTTTGTACAGTTGCCTTTAAGAAAAAAAAATCCATAGGGACTTATTGTAATGTACTTTTGTTTTTTGTAAACCTTTTGTACTTGAGCGCAGTTTTTGTAGAGCAATTTGTCTTCACAAATGCACATTTGTCTGTAATTTGTTGTTTCTACACTTAAAATGACACCCTGTCTTTACAAAACGGCTCATTAAAAGCTGTAGAATATCCCAAAAGCAAACTGGTGGCTGTCTGGTTATTTGATATCAGTGTGTTACCATTGTTGAGGACTTTATGTTTTTTTTTTGTTTGTTTTTTTGGTGTATGGATGAAGAGGTTAACGCCGGCGGATATATCGAGCGCACCCAGGTTGGAGGCAGTGCGGCGGGGTTTAGGACCCGGCGGGACGCGCGGTACAATAGAGCTGTTGTGCCGTGGTGGTGGACAGATTGCAACCCTGGAGATTCCCACTGTGGTGGCATACAAAACCCCCAAATTTAATCTATAGCTAGAAGCGGAGCCCCTGTTTCTATAGGTGTATGTTGGAGGGTTTGTCCGGGCTCATATGTGGATGTAATAAAGCGGGCAGCAGCGCGCGCACTGAAGGTAAGATGGGAGGAATGTGAACAATATGCTCGTGTGTTCAGTGGGGCTCAGTGTGCCAGGATTTGCCCTGGATGGTTTATCCAGGCCACGGGGCCTGCTCCTTTTTTTTCCCCCCCTTGCTTTTTCAGGACTCTTTTCCGCTTCTTTACTACACAAATATTAGCGTCTAGTAAGTGAACGTGTTTGTGTTACTTCGCTGTTTCCTATACTGAACAATACACCCAGTTGAGCTGAATGAATATGCGCCTTAATGGCTCTAGGAAGTGACATCTTTGTATGCTGGTGGCGCCCATGTTTGATTTCTCCACAGCCTGCGGTGCAGCCCGCGACAGGCCTGTGTATGTATGTATGTATGCATGTATGTATGTATGTATGTGCATGTGTTTGGCGCCAACAAGGCTCTTTGGGCAGGGCAGGCACTTGGTTGTTGGCGGTTTTATTTTTGTAAAAGCACCCAGTCAGTCTACTTGTAGCCCAGTCCAGCACCCAGGCATTAGTACATTTAGGACAATATACGAGGAAAGAAATGTAAACAAGGCGGCGACCGCGAATTTGTTTTCTGTCACCCAGAGACCTCATACAGGCCTTTCTGTACACTGTGATGTCATATCTGTGCGCAGCCACCACCAGATTATGCTGCATGTGTATGTGAGGAGATGGGACCTTAAAGTGGCTCTTTTATTTCCTTCAGTGGAGACGAGCTGCACCCACTCTGTAATGTCATTACATTAACATTAGTAGCAGTATTAGTGAGACTGAAGTACCATTATAACACAGAGTAGTGGTCCCATAACACAAGCCACAAACTACTTCTTGGTTGTCTGTTTGTAATTGTACAGAAATCTTCCTACCATAAGCTCATAGTGCAAAATGGCATGCAGTATCGTATTGAAATAAAAGATTACGTACGTGTTGCAACCAACAATTATAGTTTTGTCCATAAAATGTCAGAAAATAGTGAAACTCACTCATCACATTGCTTATTTTGTGTGACCACCAGTTCAAAACCTAAAGATATTCAATTTACAATCATACAAAACAGGAAAAAGTGCCAAATTCACACATTAGAGAAGTTGGAGCCAGTAAATGTCTGGCATTTTTTTCTTTTAAATGAATCGATTTATAAAATGAGTTGCCAATTCATTTTCTGTCAGTCAACTAATTGCTTTGTTGTTTGAGTACTTTAAGAGCACAAAAGCAAATAAGAAACGAGAAATGCTTTTTCATGCTTTTTAAATATAGAACTGAAAACACTGAATGGAAACTCGGGGAATATGGGCATGATTATGTATTATGATTATGTATTTGTTTCTGCATTTTATCGCGACCCAGTCAGAATTGTAGTTTTATACTTGGAACAGCGCAGACTTCACATTATTCGTCATTTATCCTTTTGTTTATTTATCATATGTTTGCTGCATTCGGAGACGGAAACACTTGTGTCAGCAGCAGATGCCGGGCGTTTTGAGTGCTTCGGAGGTGAACACACAGTGCACTGTGGTGTGTTTGTCTTGAGTGATTTTTATCTTTAAATATAGCACTGAGGTTTAGTCAAGAAACATCCTGGGATGACTGCTGATGGTGGCATTGAGATATAAAAGTTCAGTGTGTGTCAGTAGTGATTTAATGAGGAGTCTCTGTGATCAGACTGAAGTATGTCTATAATCGTGGCTTGGACATTTTAACTCATAACAAACTTGTACCTTTTTTT
Source organism: Enoplosus armatus (assembly GCF_043641665.1). Classification (NCBI taxonomy): domain Eukaryota; kingdom Metazoa; phylum Chordata; class Actinopteri; order Centrarchiformes; family Enoplosidae; genus Enoplosus; species Enoplosus armatus. The sequence goes on from NC_092186.1 coordinate 7,011,232, forward strand.
TTTCTCAGCAGTTGGCATCAGTGTAATTTACTCATACTATGGTATGGAGTGGAATTGGTGTCATGCTTTTCCCCTCCCACCCCTCCTGTGCTCATGGGGAATGTGAGGCATGTCCTGTCTGTTGAAACAGCGTACTGTATTTAGGGTGTTGCGGGTTTCAGTCCGTCAGTATTTTGAAACCTTTTTAATGAGTCGTCCCAGAGTGGTTCAGTAGGTTAAAGGCACATCCTGTGAGTGTGAACCTGTGATGTCTGGTTTCCCTTCACTTTAAACCGTCAAACCTGAAAAAATAAAAGCTAAAAACATCAGAGGTCAACATACTGGATATTTCTCTGGAAGGTTTCCAGCCAAACCATAACATTTAGCAAGAGGAGCAATGAATCTTTCAGACACACATCTTTTACATCTTTTCTTTTACACCTATTGTACATGTTTATCTTGTTAGGTTGACGTGTATTTCTTATTTGCAGGCACAAAATTAAGTGGCTCAGGGTTTATCAGAGGAATCTACTAGCATGCTTTTCAATCTGAGATTTATGGTGAGTAACTATCTCCTGTGTGTGTGCACACTGTTGGTTTAAATCTAAATATCTAGAATTTGATAATCAGTTTAAACACACACTTCTTTTTCTATACAATGTTAGGGTAATTCCCCAATGTGCATGTTTTTAATGTCTGCACTTTCTCCTCTGCAGGATGTTACAGGATGAAACGTCTCAGGTCCTCAAGCAGCAGCGACAGTTCTGACAATGAGAGTGAGTCATCTGTCTGAAGGACCCCATAACCGAAACCCGAAAGCATTTCGTTTCCTCTGCTGATTTTTTATGCACACCCTCTTTTCTTTATCCAGGCCCCTCTACCTCCTTCTCCTCCTCCGGCAAGTATGGCAGCAAAGCTGGAACCTCCGCCTCCAACCCGAAGAAACCGGCTGAAGTAAGTCCCCATCCTTGCTGTCAGGCTCTGTGCCAGGTTTTGTTAAACCCGAGGACCGGTGTCTGACTTGACTGTGTGCCGCTGCCTCTCCTGCAGGTGTTCAGAAAAGACCTGATCAGTGCCATGAAGCTGCCGGACTCCCACCATGTGCCCCCAGAGGACTACTACCTGCTGGCAGACACCTGGAAGCAGGAGTGGGAGAAGGGAGTCCAGGTGCTGGCAAGTCCAGACACCATCCCACAGCCGTCAGTCAGGTAAGTGACTGTGGACAAACCAGTCTGAATGTGCTACCAAAAGTTTGTGCGCCAAATCAGTTTCTTTGCAGGCTGATAGATTTTGATCGTGTCTTGTGTGTTTAGAATTATTGCAGAGAAGCCCAAGGAGGTGCTCTTCACCCACCAGAGGAAGTACATCCAGTCCTCGAGCCAGGAGATAACAGACCCAGGTTATGTCAACATCAAAGAGCTGGCAGAGGACATGTGTCGCTACGATCTGGACGATGTGGACCTTTACTGGCTGCATGCACTGAACAGAGAGCTCGACCGCATGGGTAAGGAACGGGATCAGAAGCGGATAATCCACCATAAAATTCACTGTTTGCTGGACAGTAAAGTCAGTGTCTACAAGCATGGACATCTGTCTCCCTAAACTGGGAATAAGAGCATTAAGATTTTTGACTGATGACGGTCTGCTGGGGTTTCTCCGACCATTTGGGGTTCTGTGCCTGTTTGTCTTCCAGGGGAGGAGCCCATAGACGAGCTGACAATGGAGCGCGCCATGGAGGCCCTGGAGAGGCAGTGCCATGACAACATGAACCACGCCATTGAGACGGTGGAAGGCCTGGGGATTGAATACGACGAGGACGTCATCTGCGACGTGTGCCGCTCCCCCGACAGCGAAGAAGGGAACGACATGGTGTTCTGTGACAAGTGCAACATCTGTGTGCACCAGGTAAACACACCTCATCATACAGGCAATATGTCGGCTCAGGATTTGTGAGCATTTGATTTAAAGATAAGTGTTGACAATGAATGTTTCAGTTGCACAATGACTTACTTTAAGTACCACATTAGTCACAAAGTGGTCTGACCTGCTGCTCTCCCCACAGGCCTGTTATGGCATAGTCAAAGTGCCTGTTGGAAACTGGCTGTGTAGGACGTGTGTCCTCGGCATCGACCCGCAGTGCCTTCTGTGTCCTCAGAAGGGCGGTGCCATGAAGGCCACACGCGCAGGCACCAAGTGGGCGCATGTGAGCTGTGCCCTGTGGATACCAGAGGTAAATAAACAAACCCCTCTCTCCTCTGCTCAGCTCCTGACCTCTTCATGTTGTTCTACTGTAAAGTGTTAAATAACCTCTCATCACAGCCGTACGTTCTCCTCTTCTGTAGGTGAGCATTGCTTGTCCCGAGAGGATGGAGCCCATCACCAAAGTCTCCCACATCCCGCCCAGCCGCTGGTCTCTCATCTGCAGTCTGTGTAAATTGAAGACGGGCGCATGTATCCAGGCGAGTTTGGATCTGTGTGTGTTATTGCAGTGTTCATGTAAACACCTTAATCTGGTTATCTTTGTTGAATTAAATGGATAGTTCACCCAAAATCTGTCCTTTTGAGTATCAAACATTCGTGAACAAACAAAAAACATTTGTTGCTCAAAATGATGCTGTTCTCAAATTTACCATCAGTACAGTAGAAGATGGTGAATACAAGACAGAAGGTTTAGCTTAGCATGCACAGAAAACTGCAGGACATGTTTCAGCTTTTCAGAAAGAATAATGAAAGAAACTCCCAGCATACTGTTATAGTGGAACAGAGGGGGCAGGACTTGGTTCTCTATACGCACGCCACACATTTTAATTGTGCTTTTGAGCCAGAAAAAAAAGTCACGTTTGCTAACGACCACTGTAAGTAACAAAACGTACATTAAACGTATAGTTTAATAGTTCGACGTTTTTGGGAAATGCGCTTATTTGCTGCTTATTTGACAAGAGTTAGATGAGAACATCAACACCACTCTCTGTGTGCTAAATATGGAACCACAGCCGGCAGCTAGTTAGCTTAGCATAGCATAAAGACTGGAATCGGGGGGAGTCTTGTTGTCACCATGAGGTGACGGAGACTCCCATAGTGTATTTCCCAAATGTCAAACTGTGTAAATTCATCATTGTGACAAATAACCACAGTAAGTGCCTCATTGTCCGTCCGCTTCTGGGGCAACTGGGTTTCTGCACAATATATAAATCTTAATCTTAAATGCTACTCTTACCATAATCTTGTTTTTGACAGTAATTGGGTTACAGTCCATGTAAACATAATACCCCCCCCCCCCCCCCCCCTTCACCCCACAGTGCTCTGTAAAGAACTGCACCACTCCTTTCCATGTGACATGTGCCTTTGAGCACAGCCTAGAGATGAAGACCATTCTCGATGAGGGGGATGAAGTCAAATTCAAGTCTTACTGCCTCAAGCACAGCACGTCTAAAACTGGGGAGGCTGGCCTGAGCCCAGCTCGCTGTAAACCCCCCGCCGAGGCAGAGAAGGTGGGCCAGCGGGCACAGAGACTGCAGGAGCTGGAGGAGGAGTTCTACACTCTAATCCAGCTGGAGGAGCTGGCCCAGGCCCTCGGGCTCTCAGACCGCCTGGCGGACTTCATCTATCAGTACTGGAAGCTGAAGAGGAAAGCTAACTTTAACAAGGCTCTGCTGCCCCCTAAAGAGGAGGAGGAGAACCTGGTGCTGCAGCCTCAGGAGGACAGCATCCACACACGCATGCGGATGTTCATGCACCTGCGACAGGATTTGGAGAGGGTGGGTGCTTTTTTTAATAGTCTTTAGCGTTGAGTCCTGGTGTTTGTGGTAACTGAGCAAGTCCGGAACATTTCTCAATATTATAATGTAAATACACTGTATTTGTTAACTTAATTTTGTTCATTTTATATTGCTTAATGGGCATTCTTTACAAGGAGCCCGACAGTTTATATGCTAGTAATGAGCACTGTATCATTGTCAATTTGAGTATAGCCCATTTTAACATATTTCATCCATTGTTATTCATAATATTAACAAATATGTCTGTCTTATAAATCTCCCATGATCCAGTGTGTACATAACACAAGCCAGTGTGTGACATAGAGGTAAATATTGAGAAACTCCACATGAACTATGTACTACTAACTTTAGCTTTGGGTTAGGAGGTTACTGAATTTCCTCAGCTGACCTGACAAAATCAGCGTACATTGTCTTCTTCAGTGTTCACCTTCCTCTAGTTTTACAACATGGAATCGCTGTTTAAATCTAATCTCTACAAATCAATCTACGCTCATCAGCAGAAAAACTCTGCAGCAGGTCCTGGAGGATGCGTGAAAATGGATGGGAAGGGAGGGAAAACTTGCTGCAGTCTGCAAGAGAACAAACTTCTAAAGCTTTATGTTTTTGAATGGCTTCAAAACAACAATGTTAATGTCCTGATCCAGACCCCAAGCCAGTTCAGGAAATTACTTTGAAAATTGCAGTCAAGTCAGGAAAACTTTAGGTAAGAACTGTAGTTTCCACATAGACAAAAGGTTGTCACTGGTGCCTCTAATATTGATTTCAGAGGGCTGCAAATATAGATTCTCATAATCTCATTCTGCCGGTTAAGAATGGCAGAAAATAGTGAAAAAAGCCCAAGGTGACTTCTTGTAATGACTAGTTTAGTCAGATCAGCTGTCCAAAACCCCACAATATTTGGTTTATTATTATAAAGACAAAGAAAAGCACATTGGAGACACTGGAACGAGTAAATGTTCCGTCTCAAAGGATCGATTATCAGAATAGTAGCAGATTCATTTTCTGTCCATCGATTAATTTAATTGTTTCAGCTCTGTTTTTATATTTTTACTTGATATAAATCAGTTTGTCCTCGAGGGTGAATGCTTTTATAGGCGCTGTCTAGATTATACACTTAAAAAGTGTGCAATGCTTGTTTTTTAATGGACAGTTATTCATATTTTTCTGCAGGTGAGGAACTTGTGTTACATGGTGAGTCGGCGGGAGAAGCTGAAGCTGTTGCAGAGTAAAGCCCAGGAGCAGATGTTCAACTTGCACGTGAAGCTCGTGAACCAGGAGCTCTCTGCTGGTGAGCCATCTGTTGTGTCATTCTGTCACCGCACACACACGTGATTATTGATTCCAATAATCTTTCTTTTTTGCTAATATTTAGTTGTGACATTCGAATCACCGTGTTTGTCCTTTGTTGTCAGGCCTTCATTCTTCATTCCCAGCGGAGAGCATGCTGTTTCGCCCTCCTCCGAGGATAACTCTGAAGCTGAAAATGCCCAAATCCTCAAGTCTTGGAAATGGAAATCCCAGTTCCAAATCTGGTAATGGGCCGCTCTGTCCGGACAATAGTGGCAATGTTACTGAACATGCCGGGGAGGGGCTGGGTCAGGGGAAGCCTCAGCTGCATGGGCGTGGTCGGAGGGAGGAGCGCTCCAACGGACGGCTGTCTTCCTCGAGCCACTCGAGCGGCCCAGCGCTGCCCGTCAAACCAACTGGCAAACCTTTTGCCCTGCACGCCGCGCTCCACGGCCACTCATCCAACAGTAACGGCAAACTGGACCAAGACCGATCGTGCGTGGCGAAGTCTAACGGCCTCTTTGTGGCTCAGAAGGACAGTTCTTGCCAGACACCCAGTGACAAGGACGCTTCAAATCAGGCTTTGGACAAGAGCAGTTTTCGCAAGTCTGCCATGGAGCACTTTGGCAGGTCCTTCAAAGAGGCGACCATTAACTTGGTACGGACCACAGAGGACCTGCGGGCCTCCGACAAACTGTCCCGAAAGGGCTCAGCCAAGGAGAGGCTATGGGCTAAACCCGAACACAAAGTGAAAAGCACGAGATCGTACCAGGACAGTGACGGATACTGTCCTGACCTGGAGCTCAGTGACTCAGAGCCAGAGGCCAAAGGGAGGCACCGGCGGCAGGTCGGGCTGCCTCAGCCAGACACTCCAAGGAAGGGGGTCAGTGGTGGGAAACAGTCGCTGGGCTCCAGACACCCCATGCAGAGGTGACGGCTGTTTGTTTACTCTGCTCGCTGCAACCGCTCTCTCTCTCCTGACCTTCTGGCGATCTTCCAAAGTGCCAGGCCACCTCTGTGAACACATGGGTCCACCAGGGACCGGACCAAGACCCAGTGGGATCCATGAAGAAGCGTAGCGTTGTGTTAGTGTTGGTTTGAGAGGAACAAATCTGTCTTCTGAGATGATCATGCTTGCCTTTCATTACATTTTGTACTCAACTTTGTATTACACACCCCCGCTCCCCCACACACAGGCTCAGTTTGCCTTTGACTAAAACGCCTGTACATAAGATTGGGATGTAAATAATGTTGACACGTCACACATATTCCACTTTAACAACACTCCAAAAGTTAAATCAAAGTTGTTGCAGAAATGAAAACCGACATGCCAGATGGGAATTTTGTAGTGAGTTCCAGCATCTACTGCACCTGTGCTGTCTGTCACAGTTGTTCTAACACAGGTGACAAACCGACTCGGTGACCTTTTTACATTTGTCAAGTAGTGCAGTCATTTTTATGAATGCAAACGCCTTTTGTGTGTCAGAATGCAGTTTTACACTATTAGTACCTGAGTACAGATGTGTAATCGATGGCAGTCAGATTGCCTTTACTACTGGCCTCAGATCATCACATGAGCAGCCTTCATCATCACAGACTTTGGAATTTATATTTTCAGTTTTTTCTGTTACTTGTGTCGCCTTTTTTTTAAATAATAAATGACCTATCTAGTTTACTAGGGCTGGATATTGTTAGGTTTTTTGGGGTTTTTTTTTGATACAGGTGCTGATTCAGTTCGTATGTTACTTTTGTTAAGTCTGAACTAATTATTCCCCACAAAAAAAAAAGCTTTATCTTTGTATTGTATGGGCCTAATTTCTCAAACGCATCCGTGTGTAATGGTGTGTTAATACAAACATCACAAAATGAACAAAATCAGGATTTAAATAAGGTTATCTGATGAAAGAATAAATAATCTAACCAAGCATTCTGGTGTCAACTGTCAGTAGTTTTTGGCCAATTATTCAAGTGTAACGTCTGACTGTGGTAATAAAGTCACATGACTTTTTCAAATGAGGTAAGAGAAAGCGGATGAAACTGAGCCTGTTTCCTCATTTATAACACACCCAGAGGAGGGGCGGTTTAGACCGGTGGGGGCAAAGTGACATCAAGACAAGCTGGTGTGAAACATGGCTTTCACTTCTTATCCACGTCACTGTAATAACTTAACAAATACACACTATATGCATGGAGTGCTGTAGGATTAGTTGTTACTGAGTGGTTACTCTGTCAACAAGGTCTTCAGAAGTATTGCACTGAACTGTGCACCACATTCCCACAGTGCAGTGTAAATGAAAAGTGCCTGAATTCATGTTTGTACTTTTGGCCTTTTAATAATGTTGTGTAAGTCTGCAGAGCAGCCAACAACAAACACTGCTGGGATTATAGATTGCAACATTAACACACTCATAAACACGATTTTCAGTGAAACACTGGGGACCCACATAAGCATCTTCACATGCTCCGTTGTGTTTCTACTTTGGAGAAGTACGTTTTGAATTTTTTTTTTTTTAAATGAATAACTGTGTTCTTTGTGTAGACGACGAGTGAGGCTGTACAATATGAAACTGCAGCGATAAGTTGACCAGTATTTGCAATTTAGTCAAAAGTTTGCAGTGAAGAAATAATGAATGACTGCTGGCAAAAAAAAAAGAAGCTGTATGGTTCTTACAATAGTGCCATCGTTTACCATTTCATCATCTGCATCAGTTATTTGGAAGGAAAGTAACATTAATGTATGATGGCCCTATTCAGTTTAGGTGTGTCCGTGAGAAGCTGTAACCAGCGAAACTAAATGAGATGCAGTCATAATTAATGTTGTTAATTAAACTTGTGCTTTCACTGTTGACATGTTGAATATCTGCTGTGAAGAAGGCGTCCAACAGAGAGGCAGAGACGGGGCAGCTCTGGTGTGCTTTGATCCAAAGTCAGCGAGGTCGGACCTTCACGTGCTCTTAAATCAGTTTGTCTAGTTTGCTTCGCCACGCTGGTTAGTGCTGTTTCAGGATTTATTGAGCTGCTGAAGGAGCTGAGAAAGACCTGACCGACCAAATTATCACAAACAAACAGACAACTTAATCAATTTCCTCTTGGGAAACACATTCTAGCACAAAGGTCAAAGTTCTAAGATCATAACCTATTCACAACTTTTAGGTAATTTTAAATTAAAAGAGCTGCTATATTTAAGCCAAACTGTGGCATATTCGACAGATATGTGCACTTGAAGAAGGTATTTATAAATGTAAAGGGTAATTGGACACATCTTACTCACATTTTTACATAATGGAGAACTCATTATTTTCTAACAGATGTTATCACCAACCTCTGTGACCCTTCAAAGCAAAGCAACATCTAATCATCATGAACTCACACCACAAGTCGCCCACATGCCTGAGACACGAGCAGTTCAATCAAAACGTGATGTTTCCTCTTCAGTATGTTTCATTTCAATCGCTTCTAGAGGCCTGAAGAGGTAAAACTATACAGAATGCATAGAAGTATCTGAATTTATCACAATTTTTAAAGGTACCATGGGGAGTTTCTGACCACTTGTAGCGCTATGGAGCGATGTTTGTACAAGCGGGTCCCTATTTTTTATTTAGCACATGGGCGACGAGATACACACTCCTTCCAAGACATGTATATATATATATATATATATGTATATATATATATATATATATATATATTAACGTAGCAATGTGCCAACAAAGGCTAAGAAGAAGAAAACAGTCAGCTAGCAAACATGGATGTAAATATTGCACGATTTAAAATATATATTGGCTTTGCAAATGATTAGGAGATGCATTCACCGCACACTGAATGTAAATATAACTTTGTTTACAGGAAAGCTTCTTTAATTATGTTGCAGACGGAGCCGCAGACGGAGCCACAGACCTGGTCTACACTAGGTGGTGGCTGTAGGCCTATCTCCTGGTTAAAAGGAGACTGTGAGGCTGTAGCACTTTGGAGCTAAATGCTAACAGTTGCTGCCTCCACGCTCAGGAGCACGTTGTACCTCAGGCCACACCCACCAGTGACGTCTCACCAGGTGTCAACAGCTGATGGGAGACACCTGCTGTAGCATCACCCTGCTCTGGGCAGGGCTGCAGTATGTTGGGGAGTGTGACATTTCAGTGGGCTCTTTAAGAGGAGAGCCTCTCTGCATCTGCTGATCTGTCAGCAGGCGCGGTGCCGCCCTCCCCGCACACTCCGCCGCCGCCGCTGCACCTCAGCGGACCGACAAACAACCGGGGCACTGAGGGGGCTCACTCAGCGTCCACGCACCTGGAGCAGCCAGCGGATCATATTCATATTCGATCGTTATGTATAATCGATGATTGAAGCTAAAATGAGCCGGACCCGCCGTCGTCCTCGTCATCCCGGGTTGTGCAGGTGTAAAAGGTAACCAGACTGAGCTGCTGGAGAGGGACACGGTCGCGCTTTAGCTCCGGGATCACATCATACATGTTTTATGCACAGCCATGACATTTCCTACCGCTCTGGGATGGACGACTTCTCCTGGCCCACGCCTACAGTTTTAGTCACCGCGCTTCCCCTCTCTGGTGGTTTGGCTGGTTCAGCTGGTTTGGCGGTTGGAGGGAGCAGCAGCGGTTTGATCAAGTAAGTGTCGGATAAACAGGACTGCAGCTCTCACGATACTGTGTGTACTGAACACGAACATTATGTGATATTCATCCCAACTAACCCCCAAAACAATTAAGGACGCCCCATATAGCTGCCGATGTTCCAGCATTAGTAGTCTCATCTCAGCTCTGTGCCATAACGTGTGTGTGTGTGTGTGTGTGTGTGTTCACTGACGGGCTGCAGGCGCTGGAGCTCAGCATGTCCTCTGAGGTGTCCGGAGAGAGTGAGCTGAGCCTGGGAGAGCTGCCCATGGAGAGCTGGATGTCTCACCTGCCATGTGCTCTGTGGGACACCCCCCTGTACCACCTGGCCATCCCGGGTAGGCTGCCATATGACAGCAACACAAGTTGGTTGATAGTTGAATGTTATTAGTGGGAATATGTGTGTTTCAGTGTACCCACAACACATTACAATTTGTAAGACTGTCCCAGCTGCTGCTTACTGTGGCCCCGAGAGCTCAATGCCCTGCAACTAAAGAAAACGCATGCAAATGGATGAAATTCAAGCAAATTAAGGAAAATCTCGTCATCAGTTTGACACAGGTACAGAGATGCAATGCAAATTCCGACAACACAACAAAATACAGAAATGCGCTTTAAATTCAGACAACACAATCTGTTTTGTTTGCTGCATGTGTTGGCAAAGAAGTGAGTGATGTTCTCTTCATTTGCTTGTGTTTTCCATAGTTGCAGTACATTGAGCTCTCAGGGCCAGCGTAGCTATCACATGACACAATCACATGTCTAGTGGTGATTGTGTTTATTGTCTTTCTTTTCCCCAATTAGGCAGCCACAATGCAATAACCTACTGTCTGGATATGAATGACAGATCCCCTGTTGACCTTACCCAGCCAGACATGCTTCAAAAGCTGGACAAATACATGAAGCCACTTATTCGCCCCTTTGTGTACAAGTGGGCGATAACCCAGGTAATAAATCCCAGAAATAGACGTAGCAGCTCGTTGTTACTCATTGTTAATACAAAAGGTTTTTAGTGACATTTTGAGCTGGACCTCATATACTGAACTCTGCACCCTGTCTTGCAGGAGTATACTATAAAGCAGCAGCTGGACTGTGGGGTCAGATACTGTGACCTGAGAATTGCACACAGGCCCAATGACAGCTCCACAGATCTGTACTTCTACCACGGCGTATACACCGCGCTCACTGTGGAGGTGAAGTAATGGCATGCGCACACAAATGTCCACAAGGATGTTGCCACTGTGAAATTTATGCTCCTGTAAAAGCCATCTGCATCTACAGCAATAACCATGAAGATAACCATAAAGAACAGCCACGCTCAGCAAATGCTCATTCCTGCAGCGAGACACTAAATCCACCCCGTCTCTGCTTTTTTAAGACTTCAACTAGGTTGGTTATGAATGACAATTCAATCTGAAATCAACGTTATGGTGGATGTTTTTAGGGTTATTGTTGTGGGAACACAGCATTTTTGTTTACAATCTTCATAAAGTAAATCTGTTACTACACAACAATTACAGGATAGTAGTAAGTGCTAAAATGTAGTGTTTAGTGATGTCACTCAGTAATGTCAGTTATAGAGTGATATCTAAAGTTTGCTAACATCAGCCTCCATGACCTACTGCTCATACCAGACCAGCTAAGAGTGTGTTGAATTGAGTGAGGGTGCGTTTTAGTACTTTTACATTTCATTTGTATAAGGAAGAAGGTGTTATTTCTAATTTTGTAGTGTACTTTAAGCCCCTTTCTCACATGCACCGTAACTCCTGAATTTTCTGGCAATATTCACGTGGTGTATGGTAAATCAGAACGCTCCTCAAAAAAAAAGTCCTACGAGATAACTGAACCTGGCAATGTTACAAGTTTCCCATGTGTTGTTAGCTTTCAAAATAAGGCTTGCGCATTAAACTGTTGAGTCAGACTAAATGGGACCTTGTGTTTTCCTGGCAGACCGTTCTAATGGAGATAAGAGAGTGGCTGGATGCTCATCCCAAGGAGGTGGTCATCCTCTCCTTCAGCCACTTCCTCGGCCTGAGCCAGGAGCTCCACGCGCTGCTGCTCACAACCATACGCAGCGTTTTCGCCTCCAAACTCTGTCCCAAAACGGTACGACTCCTCCTCCAGTTTTGAATAGACTTAAAGAATAGGGCTAGCCATAATCTACATTCATCTTATTGTCAGTGAAACCAACAATGAATTGATCCTACTCACATGTATTCTGTCTGTGTAGCCAAATCTTGATGTATCTTATTCCTCATTGTTGTTCAAAACTATTAAAAACGCATCAGTGAGTCACACTGTTGCACTGGCTGGCATGTTCCTTCACGACCATGAACTTGGCTTGTACTTTATTTTGACTAAAACCCACACACTGTCCTGCAGCTGTAAATACTCACCAGAGCACCAAATGTGTGTTAATCCGCAGCTGAAAATAGTCCCTAACAAATACACTACTTACTCGTGTTTGAGTAACATTTGCTAAAAACTACAGTGCGCAGCTGTTAAAACTATATATTTGTGACTAATTTTTAAAGATTTCAATCTTCAGTAGGAAGTCTTATCCTTTTAAATAACAGAACAGAAAATGACAGGAGGCCCGTTATTCTGTTTATTTCAGGAAGTGTTAACTCTTCGAAACCTGTGGGCTTTAGGCTACACGGTGATTGTGTCCTATGAACACAATATTGCCAGCTGTCACAGCGACCTGTGGCCGCATATTCCTTACTGGTGGGCCAACAAATGCAAAGCTGAGGCTCTCGTCGAGGAGTTTGAACACAGGAAACAACATGGCAGACCAGGTAATCTACCAGGTTGGGAATAAAATTGATTTATTACTTATAATTAAAGCAGTATTTGTCCTGCACCACTCATAACATTTCATGTGTGCTTCAGGAGGTTTCTTCGTCACGGGAATTAATCTGACAGAGGACCTGAAATACATCTGCACGCACCCAACAGAGTCCCTGAAGGACCTGGTGATGTCCACGTATCCCACGCTGCTGAGCTGGGTCAAGGAGCAGACTCCCGGCTCCAAAGTCGGCTCTCTCAACATCATTGCTGGGGACTTTATCACAGAGAGCCACTTCGTACCAACTGTCGTTACACTGAATGAGAAACTACTGAAATGGTCCTCATGATTTTTCACCAGTTTGCATTATTCTTCAAAAACAAATGTGAATCACAGCATGAAATACACACAAGCTTGTTTTTGTTAAGAGTGACTGAAAAATACTCAAGTACTTGAATTATTCATTTAAATCTGAATGCACCTATTGGAGGCAGCGAAATGTATGTTTCAGTCTTTCAGCTGCTTGAAAACAAGACTTTTTGACCGGCACTTGTTTGTTTACATTCAGTTCACTATTTATGCAATGTACTGTATCGGTTTTCACGAGTCAGCGAGGGAGCCAAAGCAATAATGATACAACTAATCTCACCTTAATGTAGGCATTTTAGATGAGTAAGCACAAACAATGTATTCCATGAGCACATATGACTGTAATGCAGGCCACAAACGTTTATAATTATGACATGTGGGCAGCGAGTTTAAGATGTGGCTGAAGTGTCTCACCTCCAATACATGTATTTATCCATAGAGAATGTAGAAGACATGAAATTTATTATGCAAAACGCATGGAACACTTATTTGCATGAACCCAACCTTGACTGTTCTACTACTACAGGTTAGGCCTTCATTTAAAGTAATGCTGCACCGCTGTGCCTGTGGATATATGCTTTTCCAATAAACATGAGCATTTTTAAGCAAATCATCACACTTTATTCACTGACCACTCAATCTGTGTAAAAAGGTTTCCTCCCAAGATGTCTGTGCTGGAGTGTCACAATCTCAACCCACCAAGGCATTTGTTTCATTTACACAGAACATGTCTGTGGTTTTTTCAGTCCCTAAAAGGCCACAGGTGGGGGGGGGGGGGGGGCTTTTGTGTTCCTTTTCAATGCTTTTGTGACACTGTTCTGGGATCAGTTCAGTCCATTCAGTCCAATCCATTTCCATCCTGGTAGCCAACATGATGAAAAACAGACAAATAAGCCGTGTAAAGCTCTTATTCAGACGAGTTTATTGTAAAAGCCATGAAACATTTCAAAACATGTAGAGCTATTTAAGTGTAAGGAAATATGTATAGAGGCCAGAGTGTGCCACTGGGATGATTATAGACTTTTGATGTGTTTAATTAAAAAAAACAAAAAAAACTATTCAAATTGATCAATTCAGTTTGCATTTTAAAACTAAAAAGATCCTAAGATTTGACAGTTCACATTCATTTGTTTAAATAATAATAAGAATTAAAATTAAATAAGAATTTTTAAATGGAATAAAAATTAATCTTAAAGACGTTATTCCATTTATTCATGTCTTCATTCATCACATTCAATTTCACTATTAGATTTTTAATGTTTCTATTTTGTGATCTCTTTCATTTTGAGAGGCTCTATTTAATCTATAAATGTGTAAACAGTTTAAGCCTACAAATTAAATGAAGTCCCACCCACAGAGCAGCAGCAGGGACTCTGATTGGTCAGCTGTTACATGTTGGCAGGAGTCCGGCCAATCAGAGCTCCCACTGCTAATTTATTCCATTTACCAATGTGTTTCCCATAATTTTCTATCATACCATTTGTCTTACATTTTAACGTGCATGTTAAAGTTTCTGTTTCATCTACAGGTCAATGTAAATAACCACTCTATACAAAATTAAGGCAAAAAATAAACCCCTCATAAGCATTTATTTTGAAATGTATCAATCTAAAGATTCAGTAATGATAATGAATGACTGAACAGTCTATACTGCTTTTGAATGTGCAGGATTGTGGCTTCTTTGTTAATACTCACACCTATTTAAATCAGGGACTTCCCTTCTTCCTTCGAATGATAATGTTGAAGAGTTGGGTGTAGCAGAGGTTGTGATGGAGGGATGCCTAAATAAACTCGACATCAACACTTTGTCATGACTCATTCGCTCCTTTAACGCGTACTTTCGGTTTTGAGAGGAAACGTTGGAGTTTCGGGTTTTCCGCAGGACTCGCCGTAGCAGCGAATCATAGCTGCTAGCTAGGGCTAAATTATAACGTGTTCAGAGACATACACTACACATAAATACAAGTGGCCTAACTTTCCTGAAGTGTCCCATAATAGCGGAAGTTCCACAGTAGCTGAAATGCGCCTGTGACTCATTGTTGAGCTGTCAATCAACATCACAGCAGAATCAGGAAATCCAAAGATTCAGCACCCTCCTCCTCCTCCTCCTCCTCCTCTGTTGCGGAGTGGATTGTGGTCGAGCAAGAGGAACGACATCGATCATATGATAATGAGCCTAAACACACTTTCCACCGGCCTAGTTCAGACCTGGTTTTAAGGTCTGAAGTCTCCTGCAGGTCTGTGACTGGCGGTGCGACATGGATCTCAGCTGCCAGGACTGGATGTCATCTTTGCCCGAGGAGCTGTGGGACATTCCTCTGACAAGCCTGGCCATACCCGGTACATGTAACACGTATTCTCTTGTTGTTGTGCTGTGACTTACAGTACATTACAATAACACAGACTTTTAAGTAGGAAGTTATAGGCTGATTTATTTATTCCAGCCTGTGTTGTGAATGTGAAGTGAATATTTGCTGTTTTTCTATGATACTGAATATGTTTGGGGTTTGGACTGTTTACCTTCCCTAATGTTAAGTGTGCATGGCTTCTTCTTCTTGTCTTTTTTTATTTAACTTCTTTTGCCTTCTCCATCTGATTATTTCATGATGATATGACCTGTATTGCTTTAGTTAATACGTTGGTTACGCTTTATTTATTCAGAAAGTCTCGGATCAAGAGAACACATTATATATATATACACACACAAAACAATCACCACACACACACATTTGGTGGCAGTTCAAAGTTGTCATGAGGAACCTTTAAAGTTTTAATGTGTCTATTCACGCCTGTTTATCCAGGGAGCCACGATGCCATGAGTTACTGTCTGGACATAAACTCCCCCTTGGTCCAGTCTGAGTCTGACTTTTTCAGGCTCCTGGATGGACTTTTCTACTGCTTTACCAGACCTGCCATTTTTAAATGGGCTACAACACAGGTATGTGTGGTATTAAAGCATGAAGTCTAGCAGCAGCCAGACAACTGATTATAATGTGTGTGAGGACTCCTATGGGACTAAGAAGGTATTGCTGTGCTGTTTTTGCACTCAATCTCCCAGAAATCAGTTTTTTCAGGGGTTTATAATTTATCCTCTTGTGTCTCTCATCTCATCTGTGGTCTCAGGCAGCCATGAAGTCTGAAGAGACAAATGTTGTGTTTGTTTACTAAAACAGTAAAGCTGCAGGCCAGAAAACTAAAACAACTAGCTGAAAGACAGCAAGGGGAACTGCTGTCGAGTGCTGATTCTCTGAGGGTTCGTCCCTACGAGCGACCCCTTTCATATACGCATAGTCAATTGATCTATTGTTCATATAAAAATATTGATTATAGCAGCTTTAAGTGACATGTATGGTACATTTTTTTTATATGCCACATGAGAAAGGCATCTTTTCACCCATTTTTCATTTGTTTGGTACGTAACTGTTCGTATTGTATTGTAAAATAATAACTTCTGTATGTAGTCTCCAAACACGTTTCATGGGGTTATATTTGTATTTTTGGTCATGTTTTATGAATTGCTCTTCCTCACAGGACAAAAGCATCGAGGAGCAACTTTCGATGGGGATTCGGTTCTTCGATCTCCGCATCGCACACAAACCCAACGACTCCTCCAGCAACCTGTACTTCACACACGTCATCTACACACATTTAATGGTGTTGGTGAGTATAATGGTCTTAATGAAAAGTCTCAGTTTGGGCGTTTATGGTACATTTACAGTGAATGTCCTTCACAGGGAACACTGTCATCTGTTGCCACCTGGCTGGAGTCCCACCCCAAGGAGGTCGTCATCCTCGCTTGCAGCCATTTTGAGGGACTCAACAACAAACTCCACCAAACATTCATTTTCTCCCTGAAGAAGCTGTTCGGCTCAAAACTCTGCCCGCAGAAGGTTAGTGTTCTCCTTGTTCAGCCGATTTACGGTGTGAACAACACAAGGCCTTACAAAACCTAACCTGCCCTCCACAGGAATCAGGCCTGACCCTGCGGAGTCTGTGGGCATCTGGTTTCCAGGTCATCCTGTCCTATGACTCCCAGATTGCAGAGAGGTATTCAGAGCTGTGGCCCGCCATCCCATACTGGTGGGCCAACCAGCGCACAGCACAAGGAGTGATCAGTTACCTGGACTGGAACAAAGAGCTGGGACGTCCAGGTGACTTTCATTTACACTTTGGCTCAAATCTCTTTCCTTGACCTTCACTGCGCCGAGCAGATGTAACATTAAATCACTCGTGTTTTCATTAACATGCTAAGTTATCTGCTCATTTTCCAGAGGGCTTCTTCGTCTCCGGCCTGAACCTGACAGCTGACAGGTATTACATCATCAAGAACCCAAAGCAATCCCTGCGGACGCTGACCTTCAGTAACTGGGAGTGTTTGAGTAGATGGCTGCAGGAGCAGAGACCTGGGTCGGACCCCGAGAGCATCAACATCATTGCAGGAGACTTCGTGGGTCCACTTCCGCTCTGCTCTCTGGTCATAGCACTGAACCAAAAGCTGCTACGGAAGACTGCCCTCAGATAAAAACAAAACATTATCTAGCTGTGATATTATTTCACAGGAACTAATAGATAATGTATACCTCATTTCCTCTTTTCTATATTTCTGTCCGTTTATATGCACTTTTATCAACATTAAGAGTTCTAAAAGAGAAATATTTTGAAAAAAATCTATATTTACAAGTTGGAGTTTCTGTATTTCTTACATTCAGTTGTAATTTCACCCAAAAACATTTTGTATGTCATTCTTTTACAAAATCATACTCTTTTAATATACTGTACAATACATACACAGTCTTTCTTTTAGATGTTTGTGGTACAGTTTGCAGTCCACATTTATTTGGAGCCGCAGCGGGAAGGATCACCCTCCTCCCTTCTTTGCTATCTGCCTATGAACAGTTTCTTGTAGCGTCCGTAAGCAGCGGCGCTGATGATGACCTTGACAACGGCGGAGCCTTCGTCTGCGTTCACCTGCACGTCCTGGACGGTGGCTTCCTTGTACAACCAGCTGTGGATGGAGATGCACATTTACTACGGGTGCCCTCTTATTCTAAACATTAAAAAAACCACAGTGAGGAAAAAAACGTCTCCCACCTTAACTGAGGAGTGCTGAGGTCAACTTTGAGGTCTAGAATTTGCTTTCCTGTGGAGTTCACGATCTCTTCTTCTACTGCTCTCTGCAGCTCATCCAGGCCTCGCTCTTCCAAGGCAGATATGGGCAGAGGGTTGGGATCTGCAAACTGATAGCTGAGAGGGACAACAGAAGATACTTTGGCTTGTTTTTTTCTTCTAAAGACTAAACCACTCATAATAACACCCATAGGAATGCAGGGTGTCTAAATGCATTGAGACATTCAACCCATCATAAAATCTACCTTCTAGATCTTATTGGCTGCTCAGCAGATGCGTTTATTTTCAATTTCTTCCCTTGAGGATAAACTCCTTATTTTCCATTCTATGAGGAGTTTAAAAGATCTTCGAAAGCCTTAAAATCTATGTTGAAGACAGGATTCGTTTTTCTTACTTGTCGATGAGGTCAATTTTATTGTGGACTTCTATCATGGAGCTCATCAGCCTGTCAGGGATTTGCATGTTCTTGAGGACATTCAACACGTTCGCCTTCTGGTTCACCGTCTCCGGGTGACTGATGTCTCTGACATGGACCAGCAGATCCTGGAAGTACAAGAGAGACGAGCACCGAGTCACAGACACACTGAAACTTTGGATATTCCATCACAAACACACTTATACACACTTACTGAGTGTTTGATATCTTCCAGGGTGGCAGAGAAGGAGTCAATGAGCTGGTGAGGCAGCTGCGACAGGAAGCCGATGGTGTCCACGTACAGCACAGTCATATGACTCGGCAGCTGGCCGGCATGGACGGTGACATCCAGTGTGGCGAAAAGCTGGTTTCTGGGTTGAAGACGACTGTCACCAGTTAGGGCTTTGATCAGAGTGGTTTTTCCTGAGCAGACGATGGAAAAGTGTCATCAAACTGAAGCCCTGAGCATTGCAATATGAAAACAATGAAGCAGCCTCTCACCACAGTTTGTATATCCCAACACAGACACGATGGGGAACTCCTTGTGTTTACGCTGAGATCTCAGGAGGTGCCTCTTTTTCCGCAGTTTTCCCAACGCCGAGCGAATCTTCATCTCCCGCTCCTTCAGCAGTCTCTGCTGGACCTCCAGCAGCGTCTCCCCTGTGAGGACCAATCACCACAGCTGAACCTCCCTTTCTGACAATTACTATAACATCCAGGCAGACGTGTGTGCGCTGCTGGTTTATCACTCTGGTGTTGGGATGTTACCTGAACCACCGATGTATCTCGATCCTCCACCCTGCTGGTCCAAGTTTGCGATTTCATTTTTCAGACGAGACCTGCCACCGTCAGATGGAGACATTTTACAATCCCAGAAAAAACATAGATTTGTTTTGTTGGGAAATATGTCAATGATGGGAAATTTGGAGTGGGCAAAGTTACCTCAACAAGGGGATCTCTGCCAGAGAGATCTGTAACTTGGCCTCTTTAGTCTTGGCATTGCAGCGGAAGATGTGGAGGACCACCGAGTATCTGTCAAAGACTTTGACCCCCCAGGCTTCCTCCAGCTCCCTCTGCATGGGTGAAAAAAATGGCAGTCAGCGCGCTAAACCTCTCTGCATGCAGCCAGAAAAGCGATTTCCAGACAAGCTCACCTCAGACAAAGGAGACAGACGCTCAACATTTACAAACACGGCAGTGATTCCTGCCGTCTGCCTGATTTTCTCTGAAGGGGAAGAAGCACAGCACGAGTCATATGAAGACACCAGCTCCATGCACAGACTCACGGGTGGACACAGAATAATACCTGCAAGAGACTGGAAGTTGCCTTTGCCAAATATCCTCTTCTTCTCCGGTGTCTTGGTGGAGAGGATGATCTTGTCCACCACTCTCCAGTTGTCCAGAGTGTTCACGAGCCCCACAGCCTCGGCCATCATCAGCTCGGCTGCAAAGAAAGCAGTGAAGAGAGTGAGATAAACCCCCCAGCAGGATCCTCACACTCACACCTGAACGCTTGAGTCTTGTTACCGGTGGTCAGATGCTGCTTCCTGCTTCCCCATTTCACATCAGGGTGAACGATGAACACCCTGTGCTGACCCTCTCCGATGCCCGCAGGAACGTGCTGGTGAAACAGCTCCTCCACCTCGCTGTCATCGATGAAGTCTTCGTCCTCATCCTCCTCCTCCTCCTCGGTAAATCCTGTGTGACGACCGCTGCTGAAGTCATCCGTGTTCCTCAGCCTCGTCGCAGAGAGTGCAAACGCCCTGAACTGCAGGGGGGACGCACTCTTCACCGCAGCAGCAGCAGCAGCATGTTGACGTGTGTGGAGGAGTCTGCGGGGTGCTGCTGCTGCTCCTCCCTGGCAGGTCTGTCTGCAGGGTCGCTGCAGGAGCGCCAACCACGAAGAGACCCTCCTCAGTGTCGTCATGTTGTCTCGGGAAGCTCTCCTTCTGGTGTCATCGGGACTGCGGTTGGATCTCAGACAGTGTAAACTAACTTACAGTGAGCACGCTACCAGGTCACCCACCAGCACTGTTGACGTTTCCGTCTTCTTCTTCTCGCTTACTGAGGGAACACAAACCAACACGGAGAGCGTATACTGCCACCTGCTGTTACAGCCGAAATTGTCAAAATTAGTTTTAACACTTCGACCTTAAGTTCGAGTTAAAGACAGCACGTTACCTTTCTGACCGACCGCCGTCGTGTTTTGAGCTTCGGATGGCTTCATAATATCTGACATTTTGTCCCGAGTCTCGACTTACAGGCAGTGTTTCCTCCTAGGTTTTGTATTAAACCAAAGCGTGCTTTACCAAACAAGCGTTTTAAGCTACAGGTGGTTAACTTGATGGATTTGACAGTGATCAAGGTTTGTGTTTGTTATGTAAATCCAACTAGAGTGGGACTATTTACCCAGCTTTCAAGGAAGAAGCTGCCTGGGAGACAAAATACGGGGGACAAGGTTCCCCTGTCACCTAACACACGGTTGTCGTCTTCTTCCGTATTTATGTCATTTCCTGTGTCATTTACACGACAGAAAACCACCAAAGAAAAGTAAAGTTTCACAGATTCAGTGCCGTTCACTGCCCCCTGGTGGACTAAAGGGTTACTGCACCTTCGATTTTTAGCGTAATCTTCATTTTGATTTAATTTTCAAATTATTTGATATTCTGGTTAACATCGCTAGCTGAACTTTAATTCTCGTTACGCCGTTTTCTTTTCTGGGAGGATATTACCGTATGTATATAAGTAGATAGAGATTATAATCCTACAGATTTTTCAAAACCTTTTTAACTGAATACAAAAGTTCAAACAGGCGTCTTAAAACATGTTAGTTCATTACCATACAACTAATAACACAACTGCCAGGTGAAATCAGAGAATTTGCTAATAAAATAAACAAATAATAATAAATTAATTATATAATAGGCCTACGTTAAAAAGTAAAAAAAAAAAAAAGATTTATTTTAAATTTAAATTTTAAAATGCTTTTATAAAATCTACATTTGCGTAATAATATATCCACCCTTTGTGTTCTGCATAAAGCTTCCAAAATAATATGTGTTCTTTATGATTCAATATCATCTGGACAAAAGTGCAAATATTACATTCAATATTAAACGTCTGGGAAGAATTAATCACATTAATATATTTTTGCTACTCGCTTTAAAATGCTCTTTGTTTTTGTTTTGGGGGGAAACAGGAAAAGTTATAAATTATTTGAGTTGATGACAGTGACATGGCCTCAGCGTTATACTCCTGTGTGTGTGTGTGTGAGTGTGTGTGTGTGTGTGTGTGTGTGTGTGAGTGACCTAAAAAGAAGTCAAACAGGTCGGACCGATCTCCATAATGCGGCTCCCAACAGGATGTGTGCTGATGGAAACTGGGAGGGCTGAAGGTTGTCACTTATTTCTGCGTTTTAATCTGTGTATGTAAAGATCTGTCGGCTGCTGATCATTTCAACCACTAAAGACAAGACGGAGAGAGACCAGGTACGACACAACAAGCCGCAACATGACTGGCAATGAATTCCTTCCGAGTGAATAAAGGTGTGCGCCGGACTTGGAGTTGTTAAGGGGCAGAAGAAGACGAGCGGAAGACGGGGAGGTGAAGTTAGACGGGCCTATAAGTTAGTAAAGGACCCGTCTTTGTTTTTCTTTGAGGAGGATAATAACTTTAAACCGTTTTTATTTTTTGCGTCTTGCGTGCGCAAACGATGCCGGTGGCGCTGTGGCGCACAGGACTGCTGCTGTGCTTCCTCGGTCTCTGCGCCTGTCTGGGTTAGATGACTCTGTCTGGTCACACATTTATATCACAGTAGTATTACATTATTATATTACACTTCATGATGACTCCGTACACTGACACTGATGCTTTACCTGTTTCACGTCTCTCTCCACAGAGGAGTGCGTCCTTGGCATAGTCGGACGGCCCGTCTCCCTGCCCTGCTTTTACCCTAAATTATTAACCTATGTCAATTTCTCCATTGAGTGGAGGAGAGAAGATGAGGTGGTGCTCAGATCAGTGTGGAAAGAGGTTGAAAACGTGGAGGAACTGAGCATCAACAGCGCCACAATCTCAGCTGAGGCGGCACTGACTGGGAACTTCTCCCTGGAGCTGCCCCAGGTTGATCCCACAGAGCACAACATGAATTACAGTCTGTTCGTCATTTCTGGGTGGAATCACAGTGCTGCGCTGTGCACCGTGTGTCTCCGGATAGCAGGTGAGTGTCAAACACACAGGAAGTAACCAGAGGAATATGTAAAGGAAGTGACTCCAGTCTTTGGTGTGTGTCTGCAGCCAGTTTCAGCTCCCCGCTGCTGCAGAGGGAAGAGGCAGCGCAGGGAGACGAGGCGGCCTTCTTCTGTCACGCCGGTGGTGGTTTCCCTGAACCTGCCGTTTATTGGCTCATCAACGACACCCAGGAGCCCCCCGAAGGCTCAGTGAGGACCCTGGCAGCATGGCTCCCAGACTCCCATCTGTACAACATCACAAGCCACCTGACGGTCAACATTTCCAAAGACTCCAGCGTGTCGTGTACCATCGAGAACCTGTCCATGAACGAAACCATGACCTCCACAAGCTGTGAGTGACTGGTCGCTGCTCATTCAGTTACTAGGCCTCAAACACACCACTTGTTCACTAATATCTGGCTCTTGGTTGGTGCTAAGATGGATTTGGGGGCAGCCCGGTGGTGAGTCGAGCATCAGAGGCCATGTGGATCTTCAGCACGGGTCTCTGCGTGGTGGTTGGGGTCATGGTGCTGGCAGGAGTGGCCTATCAGATTCACCTGGACAGGATAAGTAAGAAGAAGAAGCGCGAATACCAACAACAGCACCCTAACAGAGGTAGGCATCTGTGGCTAGTTCAGTGGTTCCCAACATTTTCTGGCTTAAAATGAAGGTACGCGTGCTTGTGACGCCTCACCGCAGGTCATGGCCTTGGTGTGGAGTTATGAGCAGTTCAGAGTTATTAAAAGATCTTCCTGCTCTTTTCTTAGAGGCCCAAAGAGGTGAAAGTATCCACTATATCGCAAGGAAACAAGAAATCATTAGAGAAAAACCTTCAAAATATACATTATTTTGCTCAGCCATAGTATCTGGGACCCCTTGAGGGGCTTCCACCTTGTTTTGTGTTGGTGGACTTCTGGTGAAAATGCTTTATGAGGGAGTATTATGAATATCATTTATATACTGGTGTGGAATTTACTATGATGTACATGAACTTGAACTGTACTAACATAAAAATAATGATATTCAAGATATAATTTGTTCCAAACAGGTCGTGAATCAGGTTTGTGTACAACTAGATGGATCCTGAGCAGCTACTGTTTCTGTTGATTTAACATTGTGTTCATGCATAATGTTAAATGACCTCAAATAACCTGTTTTATTCACCGGCTGTGTGGAAACCAACTCGTGTGTGATGTGCTGTTGTGATCACCGAAAGCCTCTCGCTCTTTTTGAAACAAATGTTTGTCGTCATCAGGATACAAACGGCAAAGTCCGGACAAGGAGGAGACCGAGGCGATGAAGCCGAAGGAGACTGATGTGTGAAGATTTGAGTCTGCGAATCCTCATCAACTGTCACTGTCATCAACTCAAACTGAGCACTGATTTGTAAATATGTATTTGTTGTGACCACTTCTATATTCAGACAATGTGAGTATAGTTACTGTAAGTTAAAAAGGCAGCCCTGTCCCTGTTCCTCTCACTTCCTGAAACATTCCTCTGTCTACTGGACACTCCCTCTCTGTTTCCCACAGGGAGGAGTTGAGGTGATTCAAGCTTTAATAAAAAGAGATCCTAACCCACACCTGGGGCTGTTTTATTCCATCATCACTGAAGAAGTGAATATATTTTATATTAAATCTCTGGTTCCACGATCAATGAGCCAAACAAAGAGAGAAATTGATGAAAGATCAAAAATACAAGCCACACTGTTCATCTTTTATTTTTTTCCCAATAATATGAAACAGATTAAAGGACGTAGTTTGTCACATTAGAGAGGACGTAACCAGCAGACGTTTATTTTCACTCGATAAATGATATAAACAATGAACTGCTTTCCAAAATTGTCACTGATTTTTGTAATGATCAACTCTACAATTTCAGCACCAGACATTTACACTAAACAAATCACAGCTCCATCCTCAAGAGGTGAGCAGCTCGAAACACGTTGGCATCAGTGAGTCAGTGACCATCCCAACCGCATCTCTCATTTCCACATCAAGACAATTAAGTCTTGTGCATCTCGGGGAGAAGAAGACTCTCCACCGCGGCAGAGATCTGCTGCGTAGTTTGTGTCGGTACCTTCTCTCTCTTTCTCTCTCTCTCAAGGTCGCAGCGTTCAGCTCGATCCTCCCCGTGCAGACGCCACCGTGTAGATGTCGTCGCGACGCTGAGTCGTGATGGGGATCTGCTGCCGGATGTCGGCCAAATACTGCAGGTCTGGGAACAGGTCAAACGTGGACAGACAGGTTAACCCTAACACCCCTTTTTTTTTTTTTTTTTTTTTTTTACAATCTGACCAAAAGGTGTTTGTGATATCAAAGAAGTGAGTTGATCAATATCGTCTGCAGACACAAGCAAACCGCTCTTCCACTCACCGATGTCAGCATAAATAACGGCCTCCTCTGGTCCAGCCTTTGAGATAACGTCTCCCCTGCAAACACACACAACAACAATCACAAAGTCTGCAACATTTAACACCTACAAATATCAGAAGATTCAGTTGATCTTTATTGGAAAACAAAAGCTTTCAATGCGAGAACATTTACTAAACTACTACTACAATTTTAAGGTTCTTGTAGTTTACTTGAGTATTTCCATTTCATGCTACTTCTACTCCACTACATATTGTACTTTTTACTCCCCTATATATGTACTTGACAAATAATAATGTATTAAATATGATGCAATGTTACAGATTAAACTAACAGTAAAATGTTAATTACACGTTAATGCATCTGTAATAATAACGTAACACTCACAGGAGAATTTATTCTGTATGAATACTTGTACTTATGATATCTTTTCAAGTTTCATTTTTCAGGAGAGTGTTTAAAAAGGGTCTGAATACTTTCCCCCCCACCGCCGCTGGTTTTACTGACAGTAAAGTAAATCTCCTCTCGTTCACTCACGGCGTTAACTCGCGTTCCTTCTAATTCCTTTCACTGCACAGTTAACAGTCACACATAGTGTGAGCTGGTCAGCAGGATAAAACAATGCTCCTGGTCGTTACTGTACCATGGGTTAACAACAGTGCTGTGACCCCAGGCCACATATGAAGCACTTTCATCTCTGGCAGGAGACGCTGTGGCCACATACACTTGGTTATCAAGCGCTCTGCAAAGGAGACAACAACATGATGTATGTCAAATTCTGCAGCAGGAAACTGTAGCTTGTAGGTTTTTGTGAAAAGCAAAAAAATAACAATAATAATTCATAATTATTACATCACAGAAATTGGTTCAATCACAAGGAAGAGCACTTCTGTCTTTGGTGTTGGTGTAATGCAAATCGTGCCGTTTCATGGACCCTCTACAAGGTTTTACAGCAATATTGATACTAATAATCAGATCAATAATACATAACAGGCTATTGTTGCAGGCTTGGAACTATTTCCTCCACTTCCTCCACAGATAATAAAACTCCTGTCACTCTAATCATCATGGTGTAGGATGTATTAATCACTGTCTTATGAGTGACATGCTGGAAAAGCAAAATGTTTTTGGACAGTGACTGGGACTCGGAGACTGACCTCCCCCTCTGGAGGAGCTCCCAGTGGGCTGGACCGGTCGTCATGTTGAAGGCTCCAGGGTAGACCAGCAGCTGACAACCTGAGGAGAAAGGGACCATCAACTATCCGGCACACCATTAAAAACAAAAAAACAGCCCAGTTGATGCCGTGTGAACAGACTAATCACTTACCTTTCCTGCTATAGAGCTGTGCGAGCTCCGCAAACCTCATGTCATAGCAAATCCCCACACCCACTTTACAGAACGCTGCAGGAGGAATCACAGAGAAGATTAAAATGACACTCGTCCAGCTGCTGCAGGGGGAGACAACAGGAGGTGTCACCTACGTGTTTCAAACATCGACAAACTGTTGCCCGGGCTCAGCGTCTCAGACTCCTGGAAGCGGATTTTCCCTGGGACGTCGATGTCAAAGAGGTGAATCTTGAAGGAGGAAGCATTGAAAAGTGAGGAGAGACGACTGTCCTGCTGCTCAACGAGGTCATTAAGAGGTTTAAACAAATGGCTGTCATGGTTGATGCTCACGCACCTTCCTGTGTTTAAGAATCAGCTCTCCGTCAGGCCCAAACACTGTACAGCTGTTATACAACTTCTCACCGTCCTTCTCAGGGATGGATCCTGGTGAACAACAAGTCACATGGTTCATTCGTTTAATGGAGAAAAAACGTGTTTACTGTAGATTTTTTTTTGTGTAGTCCCAAGTTCCTTTTACATCATTTCCTTGACTGCAGCTAGCCCCCAAAACTCCTTAACAAGCCCTTTTGCCTTTAAAGTTCATACCTGTCTTTTCCAGTAGTGCCTCACCTCCCTCTGTGTATGTGTTCCTCAGAAACTCAACAATTAAAACACTTAAAACTTTCTTAAAAGCTGCTTCATCCACTTTATAACATGCAGTATGTCTGAGTGCACAGAAACAACGTTTTTGTGGCAGCAATAAGAGCATACGAGGTAATAAATCAGGTACAATAAACCAGTTCCTTTTATAAGTTACGCCTGTAAAATATCTGCCGTTAAAAAGGCCTATTGTGGGTTGTAAGACCTAAATGACTTGATAGAGGCTCTTCTGTATTTATTCCATATTAATATTTAACACTGTGGTGGTCGTAAATTATGCCAGACATATACTGATATAACCATTAATGAAGTTCAACTGCCATTAAAAGTTTTAAATAAATAATCTAAGTATCTAATAAAGTGCAACCAGTATTACAGGCTGCTATTGACATTGTTTTAAAACTGGTACTACCAGTTAAGTGAGAGTGGCTCCCTCCACTAAAAACTTCATGAGATCATTTATTTACCCTGCTGTTGGTGGAGAAAGCCTGTTAGCCTTTAACTCTGTGTGACTAACCTGATCAACAGGACTGATATTCTAGATGGAGATAAATATAATCAACCTTTTTGTGTTTCAAGACAATGAACTAATTAATCCATTATCACAAGAAAATTACTGTAATAAAATACAATTCAGAAACAAAGCTGACACATTTGTAACACATGGTCACAATATGATACTGTATTGTAAATGTATCTAGGATACTTCAAGTTCCAGTATTGATTAAGATCATCTTTAGAAGTAACTATTCAAATGCAAATATACAGCGGAGGAAAATACTTCCGGTACTGTATGGAGCCTGGTGTGTGTGTCGATACAGCCACAGGCGCTTCCCTACCTCCCACTAGATACACCTGATTCTCCTTCGCTGCCTCTGACAGCACCTGAGTGGACTCTCCGGGGATCCTCTCTGCATACGGACAGAAGAAGCTGGTTCCATATGGAGAATTGAAGCATTCCTGTATTTAATGACAGATGGGAGAGCATCAGTTTTACCTCAGGAAGTGAGTGGTTTAGGTCAGAATTTGACCAGTGTTGTGTGTGCGTGCCCCAAAAGTACAACAAAGAGTCTGGGATGTTGCAGAGACCTGAGGCCTGTACTACGAAGCAGGTTCAACAATGCATAATGTTTCTAATATCACTACCCCATCGTTAGGGCACGAGGAGATCTGACTATAATGAATTAATTTGTGTATTTCATTAAATTAACATACTTAGATGTTAGATGCTTATGGCGTGTTTGACAATTTTAGGCTCATTTTGTCAGCTGCAGCTCCGGACTACGGAGCAAATTAAAACATAAATATAAAAACATGATTCAAAGCAGTGAGTAGATCTACTTTCATATCTTATAAGAACAACAAGAACAAGACTTTAGTGCTTCAGTCAGTCTCTGCTGGAGGATGATATCAGTATTCAAAAAGCACAATCAAATGCACACGGAAGTCATTCCCTCCGACCAGAAGTTACCTCTGGGTACAGTCCCTGGCAGAGGATACCTCACCTGCTCTGTGTTCGCGGGTGGGAAGCCGGTGAGGGATCATGTCTTTTAAAACAAGCACACCTCTACATAATTAGCTGATTCTGTAGCTAGCATAGCTAACATAGCTTGACCTAGCAGAACAAAAATAAGTTAAGATTGGAGCTGTCCCACTTCTCAACAAAAATAAGTGTTTTTAGATAGAATAGAAGTGACCACGCAATGACCCTCAAAATAAACAGGTATGTGTTTGATAGGAACGCCATATTGCAGCGCCCCCTGTAGGGCTGTAAAAGCAGTGTTTACAACCGGCCCCAGCCTCCCCTCCTCACCGGCAGCAGCACCACTTTGCTGCCCTGTCCTGCAGCCTCCTTCACCAGCCTCCGGGCTCGGCTCAAGTTGTCCGCCTTGACGCTGGTCACCTGCAGCTGGACCACAGCCAGACGGAACTCTGGGAAAACAAGAGACCGCCACTGTATTTCAGGTATAACTTTAAAACTGAGCAGTGTCAACACCTGGAGGAGACATTTGCAGACTGCAGTCGATATTATGAAACTATAAATGCACTCGGTTGCTTGTTAGCTAGCTACAACTTCAGTAAAACAAACAGTACTTACTGGACATTGCTTTTGCTAATGTGGACATGAATGCAGAGTAGTCCTGTTGGGCTTCACAGTTCAGAGCAGACAGGTCATGTGAATCCGGATGGCTACATGGCTTTCAAAATAAGAGTCTATAGTCCTGTCACGGTTTTTACGACCTCATGGAGGTCCGATAAAACAAAATAAAACGACACAAAACAATAGTAATGAACGTCTGCAGATGCAAATTGATTGTTTCTTGTAGCTTAAAGTCACTCTAAGACACATGCTGGAGGTTATGTAAAGTTCAGACCCTTTAATGTGAAGTTTAGAGGCGAAGTTACGTCAGCAGAGGGTGGGTGTTTTAAAGTCTTCTCTCATTGGTTAATCGAATCAGCCACAAATATTGACTTGAAATTAACATACTTTATGCTATAAGGGGTTACTCATTATAGACACATACTAATTGTGAATATGCTGTGTATTTACACTAAATAGAATCGCCTTTAAATTAACATTTTGAATGTCTGGACCTTTATTTAATTCTAATGCTTTAAATTGAAGGTAAAAGCAGAGGGGACCTTAAACCAGATATTTCATTTCAATTCGGACTATATGACTTGTTTACAGTAGTCAGAAATAAGACACCAGCGTACACTTTCTATTCTAATATTTGAACAAATAGCAACTGTCCAACATAGAGGAAAGATTTGCCCTCTCTGAGAAAGGTCCCTGTCGTATAGTAGCTTTTTACCAAAGTCACAGCCAATTTAACCACTATTTTTATGTACATATATGTCAAATAACAATGTGTGAATGACTACACTTCCACAGGTGCAGTCGAATAATCTCCATTTATTAAAAACAGAAATGCTTAGAAAATAATAGCAGTACAGTAAGGTGCAAATTACACTTGAGACATGTTGCATTTCGACTAGTGGCGACATCCTTTGCCAGTGATGTTGCAGAGTAATGTAAAGACACCCGATCAAGGATGTTCCAGTCAATACTGAAAAATATCACAAAACTACAACACAATGCATGGATTACACAGGAATGCTATAAAGGACTGGAGTGGAGAAAGACCAGATTTAATTCAAGTTTTGTTTTTTGTTGCCCGCATTTTAAAATGTGCCGTGTGTTATATTCAGGTTGACCTCTCCCCTCCTTTGATTTTTAAAAAGATCAAAAGTGATAAACCCTCTCTGGACAGAAGTTTTAATCAGGAAGGTGCTGTATCACTTTAAACCCAGGCTGCCTACACAACTAGACTTCAGTGCAAATGAATAAGTAAGCAAGAACAAAGCGAAGAAAAGTCGGAGAACAGAGTTAAAGATTAGAGGAGAAGCAGCAGTATATACTGTGATATGTTGCCACTGCTGGTGCCAATATCACACATCACAGGCATGAGGCCGAAGGCAACAGTGGCAAGCAAACTGAAGCTGCTTAGTTTCGACTAATACAATGGAGAAGACAGACTGATTTGAAAACATAGATATATAATGACTTTCCTTTTTACAATCGTTTCACTCCTTTCAAAGCTGTGCTTAAAAGTGCAAAGCACAGTCCTTGTTACAGCCATCCTTTTCTTTCTAAATAGGTAGAAGTTAGCACGATGCTAACATCCCCTGGGCATTTTTAAATCAGGTTAACTGGGAAAAATCATTTGCATACTGAATCTGAATGGGATGGAAAAATACTGAGGTGCTCAGGCTCTTAATAACTGCAATCACTGGACCTCCTGTTGTAACACTAATGTAGTCCAGAGGGGCTTGGGAACCATGCTTTCCGAGAGCTACATCACACTGCTATGAGATGAGGTTAATTCATTATTATATGTAAAAGCAGAGAATAAATTATCTCCCATAAACTCTGTAAAAAGGCTCACTTCTTACTGGAGAAAGAAAGGGGGGGGGGGGGGGGGCTTCAAACCACGTGAGCTGGTTTAGAAGCCAGTTTCAGTTTCACTGCATATTCTAACTATCAGGATATGCTTTCAAAATGACATTGCAAAGGTCTGTGCTGATATAGAGCAGTTTACACAATATATACACATCACATATTTATAAACATCCTCAAATAACTTCTATTTAAGGCTGCCTGCTGGAACATAAAAGATATCAAAAACAGTTGTTGCGGTAGGAAACCTGCCTCACGTGCCAGCACTGCTTTATATTTGGGGGGGTGCGTCTTAATGTTTGAGCTGGCTTATTCATGCTCACTTCCTGACTGGATCAATTATCAATAAATGTCTGAAAAGTGAAATTAAGAGATATGACTGAGCTGCAGGACTGTTCACTACAAAACGAATTGAGATGCTCGAGTCAGAGGAAAAGGTCAGTCGTGTAGTGGTTGAACAGGTTGGTCAGTCCGCTACGTTAAGGCCAGAGGGAAGTTGCCAAAGTGGAATTAAGATCCCATGTTTTATCAATAATAAAGGAAAACGTACAGTAGAACCAATATCTTTTAACTTCCTGTAAGAGAGCGATTGGATGACTGTGGAGCACCTAAGTATTTCAACACACACAGCCTGTCCCCACAGGCCTGCAGTCAGCGGTGTGCCCCCATGTCCCAAACACAGACACACGGGGCTTCGCAGTCAACACTGCAACTGGATCTGGTCCAGGAGGGAGGGCAGCCGATGGGGGGGGAGAGCGGGAGAAGGTTTCACTCTCGGCAGACAGAGACTCTTCTTACAGTTTGTGTCACGGCTGGCCGTCACGACCCCGTCATCTCCCTTTACGAGCTCTCCAGAGCATCTAGGACTTTCATGATCTGCTGCTTAATGACTTTGGTGGCGTCACCTGCGTTGGGTATCAAATATCTGAGAGGTGGGGAGGGAAAGAAAACGTTAGTTCGGATAATTAATGTACCATAGGTCTAATTAAGCCTGTTGCACTCTGAAATTGGTTTGTGCAATTCTTAAGTTTAGTTTAAGAGAATTTCAGTGTGTTAAAGGAATATTTTGACATTTTGGGAAATATGCTTAGATGAGAAAATCAATACCACTCTCGTGTCTGTACCGTAAATATGAAGCTACAGCCAGCAGACAATTAGCTTAGCTTAGCACGAAGACAGCAGGTAGCTCCCCATTAAACCATTTATTTCTGTTTGTATACAATTGAACAAATGACAAAGTGTAAATTAGTGAGCTTAGGATGTGCTGGCATCTTCTTCAACTTTGGAGTGAGCCCAACAAGCCATTTCCCCTCCTTCCAGTCTGGAATTGACCTTCTCATCTAACGCTTCTCAAGAAAGCGAATAAGCGCATTTCCGAAAATGTTGAATTATACCTTTAAAGGCTTCAGTTTTTTTTCTAAAAAAAAACAAAAAAACAATAGTATGCTGTAATGTTAGCAAAACTTGTGGCACTAGAATGTCTGTCAAAGAAAAACATTTTTTTCAAATTTTCAAATCCAAAATCACAGATGGCCTCAGAAATAACACCAAATTACTGATAACCCAGGTTAGGGCCTTTTCTGATCATTAAGATTTTAAGACGCGCACCTCTCAACTGCCGATATCTCCACTCCAGCCGAGTTGTTGCTGCCAAACTTGAACGTAATCAGTTCTGGGTGCTTCTTCTTGGATGTGATCTTCACCACAGAGTTCAGTGCTTGTCTGGACTGGATGTAGGCAAAGCCTTTCCTGGAGGCGATCTCCCGCAGGCAGTACATGTGAGTCCCTGTGATCAACAAGTGGCTGGACAAACGACAGACGGACAGTGAGAGTTACGATTCAGTGCCTCTTGTTCATTCATGTTTAAGGAAGTGGGGATTAGTCGTGTAACTTGTCATGTGAGGAATATTTTTCACACACATTACCAAATTCACTCAGGCAGCAACTCACCTGGGGAACATGTGACCGGTTTCTTTCACCTCATTACATGGAATGTGATGCTTTACATCTGGTTTGTTTGTCCAGGTCTGAATGTTGACGATCTCCTTCCTGTCATCGTCTGACATGGATGAGCTGTCGATTTCATCTGAGGGGGGCATTAGATGCTTTTGTTAGTCAAAGTAAAAGATATGACTTAAATATTTTTAGTCTTGTCACCGTAGCTACGTTCTTTGGGCGTTTACCTGTGTCATACTCCTCTTCATCACCAATACTGAAAACGGGCTTCACCCCGCGGTAAGGTTTGCCAACGCGGTCGCTGCTGCTCACGTGCCTGGAGATGGAAAGCAACAGGGCAACAACATCAGCACTGAGCGAAGGGATGTGAAGACACATTAATGCCTGTGATGAAAAGTCACATTAAAAACACACATAAGAGCGAGGTCGCACACAAACAGAAATGGTATGAAGACCTCCGGGCTGCAGCAAATAATTCTTAGCCCACTACTGCCAGGTTACGCTGTTAAACGCTGTTAAACATAAAGAAAGAGGTTAAATGATACTTTTATACTCCAGAAGGGCTACGGATTAGTCAGTGTATGATATTCAGGGCTATTTGCATCAAATCATAGTGTTTTTTTTATCTTTATTTATACTGGATTCATATTTCTGCATAGCCCTGGCTATCATCTCAAAAAGGACAACAATGAAATGGAAAGACAGACTGTTAGGTGCATCTCCAAGCAAACAGCAGTGAAGCGGAGGTTCTCCCTAAAACACCTGAGTTATTCAGACTAGAAAGAGACAACGGCCTCGTGAGTTGTGGATGTAAAGATGATTCAATGCTCCCTGAAAGGCCACAGCGGCTTCAGCGAACTAAACAGGGGTGCCGAATGTTGTTAGTGAAAGCGTGAAGAAGACTAAACATCCTAAACATCCCGCGCACACACAGCCTGCCCATACTGTATGTGTGGCGTCGTTACATGAGCGAGCGGCGTGGGCAGAGATGCTGAGACTAAGCATGCGTTAATGTGACACAGGCCGCCTTCTCTCTACAATCCCACGGATTGGTACGGGTCTACAGCCAGTGGGGGCATGCTGGTGACAAACAGCTCGATGTCAGGGAGCTCTTACCGATCTGGAGCCACCTTCTCTGGCCAGGGCAGATTGAAAGATATTCTAGCGTGGGATAAGGCACAAGGAATGGTGAACTTAAACTGAAATACAATAATTTGTTCAGTCAGGAGTAAATAAGTATTAAACCCAAATGACAAACTAACATTAGCACCTTATAAATGCTTGCTATAACTTTACTTTTTTATTGTGAATTGATAAAATATGTGTGTTACATTAATCATCTATTAAATTGAGGCCTTTTACAATTTGAAATTGTAGCAAACCTCAAGATTTTCATCCCTATTAAAATGAAGGAGCAAAGGGTACAAGTGTGTTCCAGTGTGGGTTTCTTAGTGAGGGATCTGGAGGAGGAACTAGGACCTCACCTTTCTACAGGGGTGGAGGTATTCTCGATGAAGCTGATCATCTTCTCCTTCACGTTTACCGACTTGGACTTGAGAGCAAACGTCATTTTGTTGACCAAAGACTTGACGCCTTTGCTGTCTCCAGGGCTACTGAGTGACTCTCCCTGCATCAGAGGAAAAAAAGGGAAGATAATCTGTTTAAAGAAATACAAACGTATTCAAAATGTGTCCAACATGGAGCAAAAGACTAAATGGTAGCAGAATGAACAAGTCAAACCAGTAATTTGTGTGTTCACAAATGTTTCTGGCCACTTACGTCAGCAGAGCTGAGGCTGCTGTGAGATCCTGATGTGCTGACGATCCAGTGGACGTACGAAGAGTCGAGACCCTCAACGTTCATGTCCACCAGATGCTTTTGGAGGGCTGCCAATCACATAAATCTCAGTCAGTTTTCACTTCCTTTCACATTTGGAGGCATCATTTTATTTCCCTGTATTGATGTTCTTTACACTCTATCCTTTAATGTGAAGCACTTTATGAAGTCTGTTTCGATATGAGCGCTCTAAACGATGTTCAGTAAAGATGATTGAGATATCAGTCAATGGGGATTGAGAGGAACATGTAATGAATTAATGAGTGCTGTAAATAGCCACAGCCATAATGGCAGCTGCTCCGGCAGTGTTTGAGAACCGATGTGGCTCTATGAGTAAAATGGCATGGTCAGGTCTAATGAGCGGTGGAGAAGGCATGGATATGCAAGTGGGTGATTGAGCGCGTATCTACATCCATTTATGGCTAACCGTGAGTCTCCTGCACGTACACACCCAGTTCCACAATGTTAGAAATGTATAAAACTGAAGCAGGCGTAGGCGCAGCTTCATCATTCTGATGAAAAGAACGCATGTGTACTTACCCATGAAACCTCCTTTAGCAATGCTGACATATTCTTTGCTTTTCTGTAACAGAAAGCCTTTAATTAGCAAAGACGTTAGACACCAGAGCTGTGATGTTCAAGCTTTTCTTCTCGTCCCTCACCTGCAGGAAATGGGCCAACACCATGTTCATGTACATGTCCTCCTCCTCCCTGCCACTACCCATGAAGCATAGGTGCTCTCCGCTGGCGATGGAGCCGGACTCCAAAGACTGCTTCTGAGCCTCCAGGAGGGACTTCACGGAGAGCGCAAACTCAGAGGGGTTCTGGAGCATCTGTGAGAAGAAAGGAAGAACACATTTATTGCTACATATACGTTCAGATACTCCACACATTTGAAGACAGGATCAATGTTATCTGTTCTCACCAGGTCAGAGTCCAGGTGGAAAGCCGTGGACAGGTGCCCTGAGTTGTACTGCTCTGCAGGCCGACAGTCCACCACAAAGAAACGTACCCCATCCTGAAAGTATAATCCATTATTATCACATTCTCTTCTCTTTCTTTCTACTCGCATGGCTAACTTGTAAAAAGGTTAATCATTTCTTCCTTAGTTAAATTTAGTTCAACCTGAGTGTTACTGACCTGCTGCAGCTGGTTGGCCTGCAGGATCTCGGGGACAGACACAGGGAGACACAGCGCCTGACTCAGGTCAGTGTCCTCTTCTTTCAGAGCCACCAGGCTGCTACCAAACAGATTCTGGTTCATCTACCAGGGCAGAAAAAGCACAATAACGGCTTAGAAACAAAGAGTTCTCTTGTTCAGCTTTCTCATGCCAGTCTTGGTTCGGCTCGACTCTACTCTGTGTGCATCAAACACAAGACTGCTTATCCGTACCTTTCTGAGTGACAAAGGGGTCTTGCTCTGGTAATACTGGGCCAGAGAAAACAGATCTTCAATGTCCTCAGACTCCAGGTGAGAAGGAGACGCTTCCAGCATTTCTGCAACAAAGAAAGCCTTGTTTAAGCCCCGTTTTTCTAACATGACAGCGAACAAACCCACAAATAAACCGATGAGCAAGTGAAACTCACTGATGATGTCCTCTTTGCTGTCTCCTTCTTGTGTTAGGATGGCCTCTCTGAGGGGAAATCAAACAAAATACAAATTACAGTTAGATCTAAGGTTCCTTAGTGCGATCATGTTTCTGTGTAGCTTCCACTAGCGGCTGCCTACTTGGCGTTGACGAGGATGATGAGCATGAGGAAGAAGATAAGGAAGGGGTCAGCCTGCTGGAGGTAGAAGTCCCACAAGGCCTGGGTAACATCAGGAAGGCAGTGGCTGGAAAACAGACTGCCCAGCTACGGACACAGACACGTAGTTCAGACATGGCCACATATATATTAACTGTCGGAATCACCTTGCATTAATATGTCAGCTGTGACTGTGACAGAAAAAGAAATACCCAGTTGATGGCGTAGGAGTCGGGTGTGATCTTTTTGGTGTCCAAGAAGGAGCAGAGCTCTGGCTCGTGGTACTGCAGCAGTAGTCTGTACAGGTGGAAGGGTCGGCCATTTGGCACACAGTCCCTGGAATGGACATATTTGACACCCTTTACAATTCAAGTCTCTACTTCCTGTCTATCTCTGCGAGAGGAATGTAAAGGCTGATTAAAACGTTTGATCAGGCAGCTCACCTGGGGATGTATTTGTTCATGATAGCGTAGAAGCAGTTGTAGAGGTCGCTGCGGGGAAGCTGGAGCCCCAGTAGTGGTTTGAGCAGGTGCGGCCAGCTAAGCTCCGGAGTGAAGGAAATGTTGCGGGACTTACAGTAGAAAGTGATGACGGACTCAACATCAGACACCATATCGCTCCTGTCTTCCTCCGATACTCCCAGCTGGTCTAAACAATGGAACCAAATCGGGAAGTGTTAGTGTTGTTTTTCTAGCACAAATGCAGCCATCTACATCTGGCATTCGAGAACAAGAAGCAGAGAAATGTGGAAGGTACAGTGACAAAGAAAGCTAATCAGTGTGACAGAAGAAACAGGCTATTATTAAATAATACATGAAAAGAGCACTTTTTCTCTATGCCTTGCTTTTCTGGGCATCGCTCTCATAGCAGGCTTCCTATTTTGAGCTCTACCAGATCTTGTTGTCAACCTGTCAGGACCACAGAGTAATTTGTTGCTCTGAAATTCTGATGATCTTCTTTAGATGCTGGCAGACTGAGTGGGACCCAAAATTAACATAACCTGTCTTATCTTCTCTCCTGCTGCTTCCAGGTGTGTGTGTGTGTGTGTGTGTGTGTGTGTGTGTGTGTGTGTGTGTGTGTGTGTGTGTGTGTGCGTCCTTTCCACTGCCTCAACTTGAGACACACACTCTCCAGATTGTGCTGGAAACGCTACCTTGAGGTTTGCTTAAATTATGACTAGTTTGCACCAATCTATAACTATAACTTATGCCTTATCAATTAGAAATATCCCTAGATTTTCTGAAATCCACTTGGGAGGAGGACTTGGATCAATAGGGCCACAGGAGGGTGTGCACTCAGCTTCTATATGCACCAGGCATGGTCTTATACAGTTCAGGGTGTTGCATCATCTCCATCTTTCAAAAAGGTCAAGCTTTCTAAAATGTATCCTAATATAGATCGTCTGTGTGACCTGTATTTCCTGCCTCGTTGGAGGCACATGTTCTGGCTATGCCCAAAATTTATATTTATATATATATATATATATATATATTATAATCTATATTTAAAACGTTGCCTAATATCCTGGGACACGTGGTACGTTGATCAAAGATGTTATGCAACACCTTAAACTGGAAAAACTTTTAATTGATTATGTAGAGGCTTGGCAATAAATATCCTCTTAACTCTTTGCTACAATAACTCGGTTATACCTAATGTGAGATGGCAGCTTTGTACCTTGGTTAATATTTATACTGTATATCTACTGTATGTGTCCTATTGTTTGTATGTGTGCCTGTGAATGTAAATTCTGTACTGTTTTTGTAACATTTTTGGTTTTTTATGCAGTGCTTACTGTTTCGGTGCTGACCAAATACTTTTAATAATAGTAATTCCAAAATCCAAGACTGTGTCAAGGAATTCACTCACCAATCAGCTGTTGACTACGGTTGTGAATGAGGGTCTGTTCTGGTAAATCGAGGACGCCGTCCCAGGGAGACAGGCTGTCTCCTTTTCCGGAGACATTTAGAGCAATCTGCCAACACAAAAACAAGGAATCACTGCTACGACCAGCTACTGAGTGATAAACACATGACAAAGACTGAGACTGATCTGCAATCAGTGACTCAACTGCTGCTCCACAACAAACCCAGCACATATCAAGCTGTGTTTGTGTCCAGAACAAAACAGTTAAATCATAAAAGACATTTCCTTCAGACTGGACGGTATTAACATTATGTCCGATGTCTCCAGACAACACTTTCATTAACAATTTACTTTTATTGAGAAGTACTTGTGTCTGCCATTAATTTGTAAGTAATAAGGTAATCGTGTAATGCAAATTAATTGGTTTTAAATGTTCAACAGATGACTTAGACAGGTAAAAATGGGCCAATATAAGAACCTAAAGTACCTCTCAACTTGCTGCATAGTATTTTCATTTAAAATTTGTCCCAACTGTATCTATTCACCTCATACAATTTAACAACTCAACAATCAAGAATGAATACTACATTGTCGTAGTCATAAGGTGTAAAGCTGATCAACAGCAATGGTTTAAACACCTTTTTGATGGATGCTATAAAAACATGCGTGACATTTATAAAGCTAAAAAGGGGATCGTTTCATCATCTGCAGGTGGCATTGTTATGACACAGGTAGAAATGTACAATTAACTGTCCAAAATAGAACCTCTCTGCATTTGTCCACATTATTCAAGTGTAAAAATATGTTGTAGGTATGTGGTTTCAAACAGAACTGAAGTCACCACTGTGGGTGTGTCATAAAGAGGTGATAGCCGTGACGTCATTTGAGCACGAGACGCTGGTCTTTCCAGTCTGTTGACTTGCGTCTGACGAGAGTAATTCACCCCTTTACAGCGTGTGGACACGTTTTATACCACAGTAACAGTCAGATTATGACTGACACTGCATTTAAGCATGTGTGGACTGACTCCTGTCATGCTTCTCACCTTCCACATCTTGGCCCTGTGTTGAGCTGAAAGATCCTGGACCTGGATGATCCCTCTCTCCATCTCCATGTCAGAGCCGCCAGAGTCCAGCGCCTCAGCTAGATCCTGGTCCCTGAGGAAGCACGAACAGCACACCGTTAAAACAACGTTAAACAGATTAAGCCAAGTATAAATGTTAATAAAGGTTCACCTTAACCATATAACAAAAGATAAGATTTATCACGTGTGACATACATCAGTAGTTCCCACAATGTTTGTAAAGTCATCATAGAAAATGCCAAACACGGTATGAATTTTTATAAACGATCCCCCTTCACTGTAATAATTTATCTGTAGTTTTGTCTATTTATATTATGAATCATGAACAATCTGCTGTACTGAAATGATTAGTGACCTAATTGAGTAATTAATCAACACTCTGTAACAACAACACATGTAATTACGCTTGACATTTTAGAAACAAAATGTTTATTGATATTGATAAATTAATTAAAATGTAATATTTAGTTACATCCCGTGTTATTGTTGTTATACAAATTACCGCTACAAATAAATTAATTCATTTTTAAGATTGGGAGCTTATCATTTAGGTGTGTCTTCATTATTATGCAGTGATATGTGTTAAACATGAGTTAGACCATTTAACAAGTGGTTTTACATTTCAGGCAGATATGACACACTGACACACACACACACACACACACATATACAAGATATGGGAATCTGTTTGTGATTACATTTATCTCCATATCACCCCGCTTTTGAACTATTTTTTGACAAGCCTTGACAAGTCCACTACCTTACTGACAACTTCAAGATTAGTTTAATCGTCTAATATCATTATGTTTGAGTTTAGCATATAATATGGGAAGGACTAACTGGGGCTTGGTCTAGGGTTGGGTTCCGGTTAAAGGGAAGCATAACTCGACAGACACCGGCTATCTAGCTAGTTATTGTTAGCATAATGGCTAACAAGCTTTTCCTATCAACTTGTCCATGCGAGAAAGAAAGTGATGAAAATAGAGGTACGTCGACGGATCTTTCTCAAAAGCTGTATGGCCATTTGTGTCCGTCTTAATGACCGGGCTGCTAATTTATCAGAACCAACTTGGCTAATTAACATTAGCTGGCTAGCTGCCGAACAGTAACGGTACCAAACTGGTTTCAGACTAGCATCCATCGTCAGCAGAGCAGATTAACTACGTAAACTCATATTTAGTTACTATACATCAAATTCTGCCAGATGAAGCCGACACAATTGTTTGACAACCGAATTATACGTCTCTTATAATGTAAGTCCGATAACAAATTGTCTCACCAGCTGCCCAGAAGAGCCTCCTCAACGGCGTCCGCCATTGTTGTGTTGACAGAGACACGTCAAATGCCGTCAACACGGCCGATGTGTCGCGCAGCTCAGTCATTGAATAATGAGCCATTGAGGTTGTCTGGTGAGTG
Organism: Enoplosus armatus; assembly: GCF_043641665.1. Taxonomy (NCBI): domain Eukaryota; kingdom Metazoa; phylum Chordata; class Actinopteri; order Centrarchiformes; family Enoplosidae; genus Enoplosus; species Enoplosus armatus. The sequence goes on from NC_092186.1 coordinate 7,052,056, forward strand.
AAACTAATAATCCCTGTTCAGGTATTTAACAAAGATGAGAGCGATATTTGTTACGACTTTAAAGTTTTCATGTTGTAACAGATATTATGAAATAAACGTATGTCCTGAAGTTGTGGTCAAAAAGGCTAAATGCTACATTTGACATACTACATCTTTTAATATAAAAATCCTCGTTTTTAATGAGCCTGTAGATGTTGATAGGATTAAGACTGAGACTGTTCACTGATACCAAGCAGTCATTGTTCCTTATCATACTGTATACAGCCTTATCGTCTTCATATTGTGTGTATTTGGGGTTTTATATTTTACATTTTCAGCTTGCAAACCGTAAGGGTTTTGTGGTGCAGAGGCCAAAGGAAGCCAGTGGCAACATATGCTGACTTAGTTGTGTCATAGTGGGAAAAGCACTGTGACAAGTAACATTAATGATGGCTCTGTTCTGTCCCAGTAAGCCATGACAGTGTGACAGTGAGCCAGCGTACACAATAGGTAGGTGGAAGCATCAACATATCTAGATCTTTAAGTCTAAACTGCTGTTATTCATTTGCTTTCCTTCTGAAAACGAGTGAACTACTGATTTATCTGTATTGAGCAGCAGTATTAATATGACAGATCACCGGGATCAAACCCAGACAAGCAAAAAAATTAAGGAAATAAAAAATATGAAGCTTCAATGCATGAAAGCAGTGACGTTTCTAACTGTAACAAAGTCACAGAGGACAAAGAGTTGTCAGTGCGCTCAAACTGAGTTGCAGAATGTAAGGCTGTGCAGGCTAAAATAAACTTGGTCAAATTCATTCCAGGAATTATAACTTTATTAGGATTCATATTCTCTTTCACTTTGGTCACCATACATATCGTTGATGAAGAATGTCAGTGTAATTTCTATAAAACAGCCAAAATTTAGTGGATATCTTCAGATTACCTGTTGACAGTTACATCAAATTCTCGAAAGGTTTACTCGTTTGATTCTGTAAGTTAAAGAAAGATGACTTTTGTTGAGAGTAGTCGTTCTCATGCATGATTTGGTTCCTTGGTATTACCACACAGTCAATAAAATGTAGCCATTTTTGCCACTACATGAATGAATGTCAGTTTTCTAAAAATTGACATTGTTCCAAAACATACACACATTCAGCAGTGGTGGCTAATTTTATTTATTTTTTTTTTTTACCAAGTATGGGTGCAACCTGAGGACCAAATAATACACTGTACCAAGAGATAAGAAATAAGGCTTGGGTTGTGAGAATACAATTTGAAAAGGAGAAAAAATAAAACCACTTTCTTCAGGTTACTCTGTCAAAAGATGAAACCAAATGTAGCATGAAAAATAAACATTTTACAATAAAATAGAAAATAAATCATATTTCTCTCATTAAATTGAGCTAGGAAAAAACACAGAATATCCAATCCTTCGTGACATCTTCTGACGCTAGAGGCGATTCAAAAGTAACATTCTCAAAAAACTACAGACATAAAGTTGGTTAAGTTTTTCTAATCAAAAGTGTTTTGCCCAAAGCCTCTTATAGTTGGGTTTTCCTAGTGTTCAAGACAGCAAAAGCGTTGCATTTACATTTATTTATAAAGTGAACATGCTGCACAAAGTATATATAAAAAAAAAAGAAAAAAAAGAACAGGCAATCCCATAATAAAAAAAAAAACTTCAGGATGCTAAACTAACTTCTCTGTTGCACCCATCGGATCAATTCCAGCATTACAAACACAGACATTACACATGGGACTATAATTTGAATCTTGCATTCAGAACTGATAATGTATGTTACAATATGAAAGTAGCTGGACAAAACCACTTTAGATCAGCGTAAATTAACAGGTGAACAGTCCATTAGAACTACATAAAGCTCTCACAGTAGTTTCTGTAGATTAAAAGTGTCACAAAAGCCTTTAAGTCAGTAATTGGTTCAACAGACTGCGCACATTTCAATTCTCTGACATCGTACAGTTACTTGTAATTTAGACAGGTATACATGGCCGTCCATGTATGTTTTTCCCTCTAGATGATAAAATCTTTCTCTTTGATTCTAAGCGACAAAAAAGGTTTGAGGAGGATGTTCTGGTTGAATTCAGTGTCAGCAAAGGGCTGTGTTGCTTAAGACCCCCCCCCCCACCCTGACAACCACCAAGTCAACCAGAGGCCTGGATCACGGCCTTGATTGTGATTAGAAATCCTTCTTTCTGTGATAACAAACCCCTTTCATGTGATGTAAACACGGTGTATATATATTTATATATATTCAGGGCTCTTCCTTTTTTACCCTCATATAATCCAGTAATCTTGTTTTTTTACAAATCAAAGTTAAGTCAGACAGTTGCACTTTTAACACAGTTAGATTGAGCGATGAAGAGATTGGCGATCAATTGGCGGAGGAGTTACAGTGTTGGAGGTTTCAGCCCGTACTTCCTTGCCACTTCTGTCTGGGCATATGCTGCATCACATAATGAATACAAATGGGCCATCTCCATCTCCGACTTGGCTAGGTTAATGGCCTTGTTGAACATTTCTATTGCCTTGTCCAGGTTGCCCCTGAAAGGAAAGTTATCTGGTTATTTCAAGCGCTTCAAGAAGTCTGATGACGTGTAGATTGAGTCACATTTTTAATCTCACCTTTGAACTTCAATGGTTCCCATAGTTTCATAGGCAAAGTCACATTTGTTGTCAATTTCAATGGCCTTACTGATGAGCTCCAGACCCAAGTCAAGGTCTTGTTTCCACTGAAGCTGTAACAAACTGGACATACATTGAACAATTAACACCTGATGACTAATTTACACATGAATCACATGTTACTACACGCCTATATAAAAAGGTAAAGAAATGCCTACCCCTTGTGGACATATGTGGTAGCATTGTCTGGTTCCAGTTCGATACACTTGTCATACATCTCGTCTGCTTTTCCAAACTGCTGCTGATCAGTCAAAGCCTGAAAAACAAACAGTTGTGTTGAACACATCCACAACGTCTATAGCAAATGAGAACTAAAGCATCTGCTGATGTGTAAATTGAAAATCAAGCTTTTGATTGTGCACCTGAGCATAAAGAGCGTAGCCCTCAGCACATTTGGGGAACCTTCTGATAACGTCCTCAAAGCCGTCCATGGCGGTCTGTACTTGTGATGGGTTGTTTCCAGTATACGCTTGTCTGTACTGAAGAATGCAAGACAAAGAAACACAGCAGCTATTCTTGAATTTTAGCAGGCATTAAATGCTACAGGCACCAACGTTTATTTATGAGATAGGTCAAATTGTCTTTAGTTGATTACTTACAAGAGCAAAGCATTTCTGTGCCTGGGCGAGAGCAGAGTCGGGCCTGAGCAGGATGCACTCATCAAAGTCTCCCACAGCCTCGTCCACCTGGTCCAACAAGATTTTCAGCTGAGAGGGAAACACAGAGCACACTTGTTATGAGGTTTGACAAAATGTGTACAGCATTAAATGTGTCAAACATGAAGTTATTTAGTTATCAACTGACGGCCAATCCGTTAACAAACTGAAACCACTTAAACCACACTCTTACCTGACCCCTGTGGTGATAGACATCAGGGTTGCTTGTGTCAATCTCGGCAGCCATGTTGAAGTCTTGTGTAGAGAGCATGGGCTGCTGCTGCTGCATGTACATGCTTCCACGCTTGATCAAAGCATTGGCTCGTAGCTGTAAAAATTAGACGATAGGTTACAAATCAACAGTGAGGAAATGGCAGGCATTCGAGTCAAGGCTAATCAGTGCATCCACTCCATGCCTCCTTTGCTTGTATAAAAAATACAATAATCAGTAAAGGGGGCATGTTTGTCAGACAATGTATTTAGGAACTGGAACCAGGAACTGCACTGAAATGATCCTCATGTGATTTAAGAATTATTCCCCACATTGGTGTGCACTGTGCTCAAGAGTTACCAAATCCCATAGATTATCTGCAGATCAACACAGGCTACTAGATGCTAGCAATATGCTATAAAATAAGCTTAGCCCCTTATATCAAATTGCCCTGGTATTTTTGACTAACAGGCTGTATCAAAGAAACATCGGCACCTTCACATTGGCGTCCTGCATGTTGATCACCCGGTCCAAATCAGGTTGAGCAGCAGTAGCATTACCAATCAGCAGGTAGAAAGTGGCACGCAGGAGGAGAGCCTCGGCAGTGTATCGGCCGCCTGACTCGATCTCCTTGGTGCATTCACTGATGATTTTGTCATAGTTCTCCTCCTCCATGTACTGCTTTGCCTTCAGGTACCCAGAGCTGAAGAGGTGGAAGAACAGATGAGGAAAAGTGTTAATCTACCAGGTGATAATTCAGTTTTGCAAACAGCCGCATTTTTGCCACGGAGAAAAAGCCAGAAAGAGGTGCGAATCAGAGCAGTAGCGAATTCATAACACTTCATTGTTGTAGTTGTGAAGTGAACATTTTGCCATAGTTATGAATTAATCCAGAATTTAAAAGTGAATCAATTTAAGATGCATATTGTAAAATCAGTTTTCTCAACAGCGTAATCTTTAGCTTCCACTCACCGCTTGCCTCCTATGTAACTGAATTGTAAACTCTGTGATTAGTATGGGTAAAATGAATGGGAGTTTGCACATTAAATGCACTACCTAGTGCTCGATTAACAGCACATGTTGTTGTGCACAAATATAAGGAGGTTTTGATAAAACATCAATGACCCACAGATTTTTTTGTGGGTCATTTTGATTACGATCCCCGGAAGTTTACCTCAGTATCCACATTCAGGTCAGTGCCATGTTCTCAACAACATGCCTGACATGTTAGAAATCCTCAACAAAACAGTAAGGATACAATTTCCAGATGTACATTAAAATCTGAAGTGGACTAGCACACACTATGCACAATATCTTCAATGTCTTCTTCTTCTAAAAAGGGCAGAAAGACATTTTTCTGCCATTAAGTTTAATTTCAGTTTAGCATTTTTACAGTCCCTGCCCTGCTTGTCATACAACTCCCTGTACTCCCAGTCAGACACAAAAGTGAAAATGAAAATGAAAAGGCCACATTATCATTAAAGTCAACACAGGGACAAAGATCCCTGCCAGCAGCTCCTCCGTCTCTCCTGCTACAACCCAAGTGCACAAACTTTTGATTACGATCCCCGGAAGTTTACCTCAGTATCCACATTCAGGTCAGTGCCATGTTCTCAACAACATGCCTGACATGTTAGAAATCCTCAACAAAACAGTAAGGATACAATTTCCAGATGTACATTAAAATCTGAAGTGGAATACCATGACATTTGGTGAAGGATGCGTCATTTGCAATTTGACAATTCAGTGCTGCCTCCTCTAGCACACACTATGCACAATATCTTCAATGTCTTCTTCTTCTAAAAAGGGCAGAAAGACATTTTTCTGCCATTAAGTTTAATTTCAGTTTAGCATTTTTACAGTCCCTGCCCTGCTTGTCATACAACTCCCTGTACTCCCAGTCAGACACAAAAGTGAAAATGAAAATGAAAAGGCCACATTATCATTAAAGTCAACACAGGGACAAAGATCCCTGCCAGCAGCTCCTCCGTCTCTCCTGCTACAACCCAAGTGCACAAACTATATTGATACTGAGTAAACGTTCTGACCTTCCAGTGACCTCAGCTGCCTCGCCCTCCTTGTCCTTGTCTTCATCTTTCTTCTCCCCCTTCTGCAGGGGCTGCGAGATTATGTCATCGGTGAAGGAGCTAAAGTAGGATTTGATGAACTGAGGAGAAGGCATCATGGGTTCACGGTTCTACAGAAGAGGGGTTTAAAAAAAAAAAGAATATGTTTACCGTGACAATTCAGAGAAGTAAAATTGAAACAAAAGTCTCTAAAAGTGGAGAAATACCTTGTATTTGTCTTTGGCCTTCTCTTTTCCCAGCTGTTTCAGCACCTTGTCTGCTAGCAGCATGCTCTGTTGGTTCTGGAAGGCCTCAAGAATACACACCGCCGTGACGTCTGGAGGATACACAGGGAACAAAACTGACAGTAAATAAACTGTCACACATTTTAAGTTAAACTTGTACAAGAACATTTTTAGAAGAAAGGAGTGTCTCACCCTCGAGGCACTCCTTCTTGTTGTCTAGTTTTTCCAGAGCCTTAGCCCTCCTGAACAGAGCCTTGACATAGCGTGGATTCAGTTCCACAGCCTGAGAGCAGTCCTGTACCACTTCTGTCCATTTCATCTGAAATAATAGTTTTAAGCTGGTTATCTTCCAAAACATGTCTGCAGCTGAATACACAGTGGTACATACATTTATCCGCTACCCAGAGAAGGCTTACAGGTACAATGGAGACACAGTATGTTTTGAAGTGGACCAAGAGACCTATAGTGTCAATGACATCTGAATACCAATATATAAAACTATTCTTAAAACCAGAACAGCATCTATAACCAAGACAAACATCATAACAAAGTCAGTAAAAAGTACTGTCAAAACATGCCTTGCAAACTGCAGCCCAAAAGGGAGGGGGACACTTACAAAACAAGTCTAAATGGGCCAAAACGTTTCACTGCTGACAACTGTAATGACATCTTCTTCACTGGATAATAACACTTTCAACATTACACTTTTAGTTGGGAGAGCTTATGGGAGCAGAAGACCTTGTGAGGTTGCATTAACCTCTGTGAGGTAAACCTTCAGTCAAACATGAGGGTGGAAAGATTTGAGATTGTTGATGATTTGCACAGAATCTGCTACACATTGACCAAAGAGGAGTAACCACTTTTCTTTCTGCAGAGGCATGCCGTCTCTCTTGGCATTAAGTTGTGAGAAGAAGAAGAAGAGGAGGATGCTTTAACGTGCATTGAAGCCATTTCAGACATATTTTAAGTTCAATGCAGAGCCAGAAGTATTGACCCATATAGCTTTCCATTTACAAGCTCTGCACAGATTAAAAAGAAGGTGATACCAACCTGCTGTTCGTAGGCTGCTGCTCTGTTCTGGTAAAATGTCGACAAATCACTCTTTTGCTCTGTGGGGCAGAGAGCAATGGCCTCTGTGTAGCATTGGATGGCGTTCTCATACTTGCCAGCCTTAAAGTACTTGTTACCCTTGTTCTTTGCTGCTTGGGCCCGATCCAATGGGCTCTAAATGAGAGAGGAGAGAGAAGGCAATATTTAATGATTAAATGGTCTCCTCTGCGACTCAGTGGACTGGTTTAAAGATTGAAGAGCCTAATGATACTGCAATAGGCTGTGCTAGTGTACTGCCAACATTTTTACATTTTAGCAATAAAATTGTTAAGAAACAATTTCTTGAAACAACTACTACGCGTACAGATCCACTGACTTCAGGATAACAACTCACACTAATAATTACACAATGGTATTTATTATTACATATTGTATATATTATTAGGAAGCCATACTTATGAATGGGCATCTGTTTTTCCCCCCTCTTACATGAATGCAGGAAGAATTCAAAACATTCACACACAACTACGCCAGACCCCAAGACACCTCTCACTGACAATATACCTGTGAGCACTGCCACTAAATTGAGGCTGGGTAAACGGTCTATTTAATTATACTACAGCCCTACTGCAGCATGGCTTTAGTTAATCACAGTCAAAAAGAAAACGTTAGATTCTTGGTCTCTGGACTCTGGAGTAAATGAGTACCGTTAATACTGATAGCGTTATTGCACATTTCCCACACTGATAAATAAATTAGCGTTACACTAAATACACTGCATACGGTGCTTGTGCAGAATTGCATGATGCGGTTCCAATGCTATTATTATGTCGAATAAACTAAACTAAACATACCGCAAAGTGAATGAGTTGACAGCCACCTCTGGTGTGTTATACCACCTCATAAAACTGCCTCTGCCTAAAACACACTGGTTCAAATGACAGCCATCCCCGCCCCACTCGACTTTCAGAGAAGATAACGTTAGCTAGCATGCCCAAAAAGATTACAATTATAAAGCTATGCTATTTATTGTCTCCATGTTGTTCTATGTCGACCATGCTTGCTTTACAGTCGTGTAAAGTTGGACATTTACAACCGGGCTGGTTAACCTAGCGTGCTAGCTACCCTGATAACGTTAGCTTAGGAGGCAGCTAGCTAGCAATTAACATTGGCTAATCCACCAGCGATGAACAGGTTGCTATCGGCCTCGCGCTCGTGAAGGTAGCTGTCACTGTCAGTGACAGTAACGGTAGGTGTCCTTGACTGTACTTTAACGATAATGACACGTTTAGTCAGAAATGTGTACACACTGCATGATGGCAACTCGTGCTAATGTGGGGAGTGTTAAATTAACAGCAGAGGATGGATGAGTCTCTAGGCAACGGTAACGTTAACGGTAACGTTACCATGTTCTCCTGCTCTCGGCTGTCTCGTAGTGCGCCGTCTTGGCCCTGCACGGGACTGGCGCTGCCTTCTGGTGTTTTGCGCTCCCCGGTCCCTTTCCTTTCCTTCGTCCTGCTGCGATTCCAGAGGTAAACCGCCCCCACTCCCAGCACTATGGGAGTCCCGACTAACAGTGCCAGCTGCCAGCGGGGTAGTCCAGTCCCGGACTGCGGCTCGACCGGCTTTGAAGCAGCCATGATCTACAACCGAGCGAGAGTTAGCCAGCCAGAACCACCACTAGACAGCGTGAGCGACTGCCACTTCTTCTTCCTGTGCTCCGAGAGGTCACACATACACACCGCGAGGAATTATGGGATGCTGGCGGACAAGCCACGGGGCTGTGTGTAGTTGTAGTACGACAGTGGCGTTTTGTAGTCCAAACATCATCTCAGAGCAGCTGAGAAGTAAGATACATGATGCCATGGAAACCACGATCAGGTAAATCTTGCCCACAGAAGTTAGTTTTAGTTGTTATCTAGGATTGTGCCAATGATGTAGACATCAAGAACAAACCAATAAAAACATGAGGGCTGCAGGTTTGAAGGTTAAAGACATTTAGGCAACTACCTGCTTTTCCAGTAATAATAATAATTCAGTTTTTGTTAGAAATAATTAGAAGAAAAATCGGATCATTTGAGATAATTAAAAAATAATTAAAATGGCAATCATACCAAGTGAATGATGTTTTTGAATCTTGAAAAAGTATGAATTTGTCTGTATGTAGGTTGACTGCAGCCACCAGGCGGCAGTGCTGCTGACTCTCTCTATGAATCCATGCTCGTGCCCACTCTCGTACTGTACAGAAACCACCACTTGAACTAAGAGTGCTGTCTGTATACCTCTGCACATACACATAAAGCTAACAGACAGTGCTGCAATGCAGTCTAATAAGTTTCAATAGTGAAGACTAGTTTCTTTTTAAGTTGCCAACATCTTTCATCCCCAGCAACAACACTTCATTTGATCCTGATCAATGTGGATTTATCATATGAGCTTGTTTGTTGTTTGCGTCTCTGCCAAGTTCAGTCTCCTCTCTGTCCCATTTCGGAGCTGTGTGTCGGTCTGTCTGGACGGTGGTGTAGCCTGACTGCTCAATTTGCGCCCAAGGCCATGTGTCCTAAAACAGTGACCAGCACTGAACCATTTTCAAAGTCAACTGTATTCAGCTGGTTAGAGGGAAGCCTGCGTAATGAGGAGCCCTGTCATTGCAGCCACATAGACAAAACTATTCCCTCATGAGGTGCTCTATAATTCAAGGACTGACTAGTAACCTATTCACACAGTCGGCTACATATTGTTTTTGGAGTTGTATCAAATGAAAGAGACATTTCTGTACTTAATAAACAGTTTATTATTCATAATTTCTACTAAATTAAGAATAAACATGTAGAAATGTGTACTTTTTGATCTGTCCCGGGTGAGTAGCTTAAAACATGTTGCTGCCCTCAAAATAATCCATTCTACACTGACACAGTAGCTTGTTTTGAAAAGCCATAAAATCAATTTTGCCACGTGATGAGACACGATAACCTTGTGTATTGCGTGTGTGCTGCTGTGTCTCTCCTCAATGACCCAGCAGACACTGTTGCTTTGGAAAGGTGAAAAGGGGGTGACTGACAGATGTTACAATAAGGATGTCTGATCTTCTAGCTATTCCTGACTCTGCCCGTTACTCCTGTAAACTGTGCCTGGTATTGTTAGCACAGCCTGGCTTAGTTTTAGTCGCTGCCACTACATGTTTGGACACCTGTGACCACTGAGACGTGTCTCTGCTCCTGTAGTGCTGGGAGGACAGGAGCGGGGACGTCTTTACTACATAAATACACCAAATGATGCCAGTTAGATCATGTAATCAGATTAACTTCCACATGCAGCTACATTTTATTTATACAGTTTAAGTTGATCTCTTTGTTCTCTGGCTACTTGGGCTGGGTTCCAAAAAGTATTTTGTAATACTACTTAGCAGATTTGTGACACACATACAGAAGAGAAAGTAAGTGGAATCAGTTGTAGTCCTGTAGATTTGAAACATAGCATTGGTGTTATTTGCTTCAATTGTTGATTTGTAAACTGATTACTGAATTATTTTCCTGTAATTCGAAAATTTTGGGTTATTTGAATGGAAGATTTGTATACTCAAGCATCATGTAGGCATATATAAATAGTACTTATTGTTTTCTTGTGTTTGGGTGCAACCTTAATTGGCTCCCATCTTTGGAAAAAACAACAGATTACCGTAATCTCGTTCCCGGTCATGATCTGAGGTTACATGACAAAGCAGCATGAACGTCTCATAGCAGCGCTCAGACAGATTAGTCCTCCCTCTTTGAGACTCAGGTCTCTGAGATGATTGGCAGCACTTTGATCCTTTTAGTTTGTGAAGGAAGATTTTGTTCATGTTCAAGTGTAAATTTAATCTCAAGACATTCCTCTACCTGAAGCAAAGAAACTTTAAAAAGTGTTACTGTACTTTGCAGTTTGTACATCACTGCCATGTCAACGTTTTAGGCAAACCAAGTGTTATAATACTTGCATACATTTACAACATTGTAGTGGGATAACAGGATCAGGTAACTTCAAATAGCACGTAAAGTTCAGTTCAGTTTCAGAGCACTCGTGGACACTCCAGGTACCATAATATTATATATTTAATCTTGGTAATGTGTTCTCTTGAATTCATTGAAAGTGTAGAATAAAAAAATGTGTTAAAATATAATAATGTGTTTCTGAGTCCTATTTTCTGATCCAACGTAGCTCCGCACAATTTAAATTCAAATTATAAATTATAAATTATGTATCTAATATGTGATATGCTTGATGGCGTTGCATTGACAGTGAACTAACCACATATGTGCTTTGGTGAAGTGGAGCTCCTTCATACAATATTTTGCTTCCAACTTGTACAAATGCTGTTGCTGAATTGTGGACACACAGTTGAGTTTCTTTCATTTCAAAATTACACTTGACAATTTTGAACCTCTGAAAATAAAGGCAGGCGAAAAGAAAACATGATTCAGTAGTACCCAGTGTAATATGAAAAGATATGCTGCCTCTCTGCCCTGTATTACACAAGCCGCGGGCTTACAGCATACAGCAGCAGACAGGGGAGCCTGCACTCCATAATTATTGACAGGTTTGATGTACTCAGCGAGTGGAAAGTATGGGGAAATTGGAGTTTCAGCTGTCTACCCCCAGGCCCACTGTAATGGAAAGATTAAAAGCAGTGGTCACATCACCCACCCAGCGCCAAAATACTAGCCGCTCCTGTCTGCCTCCCACCTCCCTGTTTGTTTGCATCACCTCCATTTTTACTTTCTCCCAGCCGTGTTGAATAGATTATAGGGGAGTCACGTATTTAAAGACTTGAGCAAAAGCTCTGCAGTTTATTTTTGGATCATCCAAGAATAACACAACTACAGCAGGAGTGGTTGAGGCTCCAGAGGGATCGTATTGAAGTAAGTTACCTTTGCCTTGTGGGACAGTGCTGTGTAGTAGAGCAGACAGTCAGTGAGAGGCTTAGTAGGTCAGCTCAGTGTTGTCTTTACTCTCTGTACCGCTCGGCTGGGATCACACTTTCATCTGTTGCACTGGGACTCGCAGCGCCGAGAGGCTCCCTGCGCAACTCCATCATGTCTCTCAGGCTCCTGCCTGCTTTCAATACGGACAATGATGAGGATGACGATGGTAACTTCACAAAATGGATGAGCAGTTACTGGGGTCACGGAGCAGAATCCGGACACTCCAGAGACAGAAAACGCAGTTTCAGAAGACCTGCGAAAACACAAGCTGATCGAAGAGCATCACTACCGACTGTGGTAAGGACCACCAGCTTTTAGTGGATGCATGCATGTGACTTTGTTCGGTGTACAATATTTATTTGCATTGACATATAAACAGCAGCAACACCCTTTTACCAAAATACCCATGTCAGACCACAGTATGAAGAAAATTACCTTTAAGAATAAATTAACAAAAAATGACTGTATTAATCAAAATCAAAAAGTTACAGGTAAACGTACACTATATCAAAGTAATACGCTTGGAAAAGAAAGAAGAGATTGATCTTATTTATATTTTGGCAGTAGATTAACTCCTGTATATACTGTGTATATATACAGGCGTGGAAAACCCACACGTTGGTATGAGCACTATGCCGGCTATGTAGGTCTGTTATAGTGTTTAATAGTAGTAATAGGATGTCCTGACCTGTAGTTTGCCTCGACCAATAAATGTCTGCTGATGAACGAGTATATCTCCAATGTTCTCTATTACTTTACATCAGTGTGGTTAAACAGTGTGCAAATGTTCTGCCACATGCTGACATCAAGACTTTCAAATGAATACAGACCTGGTTGCGGGCCTGGTCTTTGATCTGTTTTAAAGATATTGCTCAGCATTTATCTCTGAAACAGGAAATCATATTCCTTTATAAAAATGTTTTTTAGTCATGGACTGTCCCATGCAACAGCTCTTACAAAAATAGAGGAAATGATGTGTTTCTTTAATCATTGCCATAAGGGAACTGACTTTTCACTTGTCCCCAAGTCACAGGGAGGTCAGAGGTCAATGCCAGCTGCACAGCAGCACGCTTGTGGCTCATACAGGAGATACTCCATATGCTCAAGGAGAATTAAACAGGTTTGGTAAATAAGAGTGGATGTTTACCACAATGTAGACATATACCCCGTATGCTTAAAACGGACAAGCAAACAATAAGCGCTTAATTTATGTTTTTCTTTCCATAAAAGCAGATGCAGGTGGCATGTGATTAGAGTTGCACTTATATTTCGGTGACATGTGGAGGTCTTTAGTTTTATTCCTTGGGAACCAAAGAAACCAGTTAACTGGCAGGTTTTGAGAAACAAACGCAGCTGATGAGAGACATGACGACACGTGCTCATATGGATTGGCCTCTCAGTGGCGTTACACAAAGCGCAGCGTGGCTGCAGCTCAGATGAAAATCTGAATTTTTTTTTTCAGTGTGAAAGCCTGTGCTTGCCTCTGCCAACACAGATAATTTGATCCAGAGGTGGAAAGACCCAAATGACCCAACTATGAATCCATAAAGAGATATGTACTGTTATGCAGTCTTTTTAGACACTGTTTACAAACGTAAACACACAATATGCTTCAAACCACTGAGCTTTGTCTTGTACTTGGGTTCTTAAAGGGACACTCCACTGATTTATCACGTCTCAGCTTTAGCTTGGAGACAATCTGTATTACAAATTGGGAAAGAGGTGATCATCTATTAGGAAGGGAGGATCTCACTAAAAGACGCTACTGTGTTGCACTATGGGAAATGTAGGATCCAGAATCTTTGGAGCTTGACCAAAACTAGGGACTAAAAGTCAGGATATCTCAGCCTCTGCTGCGCCGTGCCTCTTGTGAGTATCTCAACTTGTGTAACACTGCATCTTGGTATGAAGGTGAGCACTCACCACACAACTGAATTGTTGATTTTATCATCAGCAGAGGGGTCCAAAAGTCTGAGACCACTAGTCAAGATACTTCTATTTTGCACTTGTTTCAAATGTAATACATTTTTTGTTTCATTACAAAAGATAATATGAGCTTAACAATTTGAGTGAAAAGTTGAATCTTTGAAAAATGTACAGGAATTTCAGAAAATCTTAGTATTTGGTATGTCCCCCTTTTGCTTTAATGGCCGCATGCACTCCAGCTGGCATGGACTCTACAAGCTTTCTGAGTCTTCAAGCGCCCCCATAAATGTTCAATGGGGTTGAGGTCAGGTGACTATGGAGGAAAGTCCATGACAGTCAGGACTCCTTGGTCTTCTTTGGTCTTCAAGTAGTTCTTGCAAAGCTTTGAGGTGTGTTTGGGGTCATTATCCTGCCGCAGTACGATGGAGTGGGACTACTCCTTGGTTATGGTGTAGTTGTTTCGGTGCAGGGGTCCAACTCCAGCGTATCATTCTCTGTCCTGTTAGTCTCCTTACATACACCCTTCTGTTACTGCCATGAATCTCTAACTTGGATTCATCACTAAATAGGACTTTTTCCAGTCTTCCACAGTAAAAAGGCTGGTATTTCTTAGCCCACCCCAAGCCTTTGGCCTTCTGCGCTTCTGATAAGTGGTTTAGAAACTGCTACTCGTCCTCTGAGACCGCTACAAGACAGCCTTCTTTTGACAGGACTTTTGCTGATTGAAGTCTGGCGTTCTTTATTTAGCAGATTCTGTATCTGTGATGAAGTTGCTTTTTTTTATCTCTCAGGGAACCAAGCTTGATGTATTGATCTTCTGATGGTGTCATCACTTTTGGTCGTGCTTTGCTCAGAACAACAATTTGACTTCTGACACTTTCACTTAGTTCGGATGCCGTGTTTCCCATGATCACAATGCTACTTAGTAAGCAATGATCTGCTGTCAACTGTCTTGAGGCACAGCCATATTTATAACAGGTGAACACTGGCTGCCAGCTGAGTTAAGTGAAGTTTGATGAGTAGATCAAATCTGTCATCTGATCGCATGCTTCAATGGAAGGTATACAACTCAAATAAACCTAACCTTTTTAGAGTTAAGTTGGTCAATGCCACACATTTGCTTAAATTTGATTGCTGACCTAAAAAATAGTGCATTTTAAATGTCATAAGTTCTTCTTCTGTCAAACTTTGTGATTATTTCCAGGTTTATGTGAAAATATTTGAGATTGTCAGTGTTGTCTCAGACATTTGGACCCCACTGTACCTGTTAAATATAAGTGTAATGATCTGATTATTGCTGTTGTGTAAATAATCAATGAACCGACTGGCTGAAGTCAAGAGGTCAACTATAATTAGGTGGGTGCTTTGCTGACATGTTACTTAAGAACATTAGGAGTGATTAATTCCATTCACAGACAAAAGCTCAGCGTGGTCGTCTGTCTAGTTTAAAGTTCTTCACATTTTCGGCTGTTATGGGTAACATGGAAATATTGCACTATTATTTTCCTTTGAGCTGAGATTGAATCATTGTGGACATGTTTTTGGGTAATAGCACTTCCTGTCCTTCTCTGTGTGGTCCGCAGTCACAATTAGATGCCATGAAGCTGAACAGGCTCCATGCAGCGTCCATGGCTCCCGCCCCGAGCCACATCCAAACGAGAGAGGAGAAGGGGGAGTTCAGGCCCCACCAGAGAGCTCGTCGAGCCTCCTCAGACGACAACAGCCGTCCCAAGTCAGCCATCCCAGAGAACCGCATCACCACAATCCCAGAGCTCACAGAGTCATTCGAGAGGAGACTTTGTCTCCGTGATAAGAAGAGCGTGGCTACGGTGAGCAGAAGCATGATAAAGTTATGTCAAATTTAAGCAGCTTTTATAGTTTTCTTTTACTAGCCCAGTGTTGCAGATTATCCACTTAACACTTGGAGAGGTGCTATTAAAAGGTGTATTACCTTAATGTACTCACAGGATCGTGGACAGGTCCCAAAATCTCATATTATTCATTATAAACAGTATTTTTGTGATAGCAGAATAAGATATTTCACAATTTATGAAATGGCTATATCACTTCTGTATTTGGGTATTTTAATATTTTAAATATTTTAGCTGGTTTTAATTTAATTTTTACATCTTGTAATAAAAAACAAAACAAGTAATGTTTTCGAGGCTGTCTGTGGTTCGACAGGACAGCAAAAACAGACCTTTTACGCCTACACTGTGTACTGTGTATTTACTGTTAATGACATACAGTATATTTATTTTTTGCCTTTGCATAATCCAAATCATTTGGAGGATTTCAAAATAAAAGGGGTGGTTGTAGGTAGTACGAGGAAACTAGGAGTACAGTGCCACCAGACAGCATTAATACTGTAAATATACCAGATAAATACTTAATTGCTGTAGTATTACAATTCATTTTGGTTGTGATTTAAAAAGGAAGTTGATTCTTTCTGTTGCAGACTGATGACGACAGGTTGTGCCTGATCTGCCATGAGGACATGCTGAAGAATGGAGGCGGAGTTCAAGAGCTGCACTGTACGCACCGCTTCCACAAAGAGGTAAAACATCTCAAGTCAGACGCATCGCATGTCTCCTCCACACTGTGTTTAGGCTGCCCCGACCTCGTTCTCTCCAATCCCAGCATGTCAGCTATCAGATCCGTGGTGCATGCAGGATGTGCATGATGTGAAGTGGTATGAAAACAGTCTGCCCACACAACTGAAGCTTATCTCTGTGGAAGCATGGAGCTCTAACAGCTTTCCCCTGGTCTGAGGACTTACTGATGTCTGATGTCTTGGTGGGTGCTGAAGGCGGCTCGGCGGTTAGAGCAGTGTCGGCCCCGCAGCGGCAGCGATGCAGCAGCCCTTCAGGTGAGGAGACTCTCGGACGAGAGGAGGAAGTCGGCAGACGGGCCGATCAACACGGAGAAGGAGCAGCACACACTCCGTCGCCAGCTTTCCCTGCGGAGACATCGCTGATATCATTCTGTGGAAGATCTCAATGCCGGATTTGCCACCAAACATCAGGATCCTGTCCTGAACTGTTACTGCTGTGTGGTGTGACGTTCAAGTGTTTCAATCTCAGGGCCTTGACTGTGCCTGACCTGATCCTGTAAAACTGTCCTGTGGGCTTTGGAGTCATTACCACTCTTAACATATTTAGGAGGATCTATAAATCCTAATTCCTAATTGTAAAAACATTTTGAATTTTCAAAAAGAAAACATTTCACTTTGTGAAACACTTTATTAGGAAAAACCTGAGTGTGAATATTTGATCAAATTTTCCTGCTTGATTTCCCAACTGCCAGATGATAGACCTACCACTTATATAAATGAGATGTATAAAACACTTGCTTCATAGTTGTATAAATAAAGCATGTCAAGTTATTAACAGGTCATGTAATGGTACTTTATGTTCAGTTATGACTCAACCTTGCCAATATCTTTCTGGTGACATTCTTAAAATTATTTTAAATATTATTTAATATTTAATATTTAATATAACATAAATTTACTACGTTCTAAAAAGTCTTTCAGCAAAACTACAATATAATTTAAGTAGTGTGAAAAGTACAAACACGTTACAAATATTTAATATGGAACATTCATGTGACTTGGCCGTGTCTTTCTATTTACTGTTTGCAGTAATGTTATATACTGTGTCATTTTGATTGCTTGGAAGTCGCTTTAATGACATCCAAAATGATGATGTGTGTTTTTGTGCTCAGTCATAACTTCAGTGTTTGTATTTTGTGTTGTAGCAGACAAGAAAAAAAAGTAAATAAATAACAAAGATAAATAAGTTCTCAAGTTTAAATGTATCTACTTTGTAACTTAGCTGCTCTATAACTTTTTAAGAAGAGAATAATAACTGCACTCCTTCAACAATACAGTGGATGTATGATTAAAACACGTGAGAGCCGTGTCCTCACGTCACGGGGTCAGGGTCACTGTTGATCCTGTCGTGCATACGCTGACTGTAGGTCGGCATGTTGGAAATTACCTCCTGGCATCAGTGAGGGAAATCAATTCCTGCAGAATTCATAAACATTCAGCCTGGCTGAAAAATATCTACAGCCGGCATAATAATCCCTTTTTAAAATGTGTTTCAGTGCGTGGAGCAGTGGCTGTGGAAGAAACAGATGTGTCCCACATGCCGTGTCCACGTGTTCATGCCGAAGCCCCTCTACTGGTTGTCGTCCCGCACCAAAGTCCCATAACGGTCCCCGAACCTACACCTGCCATGCCTGCATGCCCATGTGACCCACTGACCCCCAGGCCTCCGCCACACCTCAGCCCTCCTGCATGAACACCCGCTGCTCGTTAGTCAACATGTGAGGGTGGCCTCAAAACAGTGCTCAGAGAGGAGACTTTAGATCATCCTCTGTCCTGGGAGGGCCCTGAATGCTGTACGAGAGTTCAGTGCCCCTCAATAAGAGAGAGAAATTTGTAATCTGGTGGTGTTTATTTATATAAGATTAAAAGCAGTTCTGTGTAGAGGTTTTATTAGTGTCAAAAAATATTCTGAAGACACTTAAAACACTGCATTGAACCTGCAGTTTTATGAAGCAAATTACAGAAAGATGAATTATATATATTTTTTGCACGAGGACATTAGGACGTTTTTACTCCTCAGTTTTTGTATGGAGATGTAACATGTCAACTGGTGAGCTTCAGATGTGCTGGTAGGAGGATTTCGTTACCTTTTGACAGAGCCAGGCTAGCTGGATTTATGTCCAACCAAAATGAATCTGTTTGCACTCGGCAGCACAGATAGAGTTTGTTAGGATCAGTATAATTACAACATGGAAGTTATTTTCTTATCTCTTTAAAAGGGAAATTACATTGTAACTAAGCTATATTTGCTGTCCTCTCCTACATGTTAAAAGTTTTTTACTCAGACCAAAACTACAGATCTCCACACTGCCAAAGCCTTGACAGCTGTAGGACAGCTATAGTGACACAACGATCAACACACAACCAGCCAGAAGCAGCGTCAGCCTTCAGCTGCTTCCCTGAGAACAAACTGGTGACACACAGCACTGTTTTCCGCTGCTGTGGTCTCGCACTTCTAAATAAAAACACACTGATGCGACACTCCCTTGCTTAATGTGGCTTTCCTTCAACAAATGTGCACTTTTCTATGTCTGAATGTATCATTTACAGCAGTTCTCTCAATTCACTTTGCTGTCATTGTTCAGATTATAACCCCTGCAGCCCGCAACAAGGCCAATAATAACAAGTATTCAAATCCCATAATAACAATGGCAACACCATAATAGATCTTTCTCAGACATTTTGGCTTATCTGGTAAAGCACAGGCGTAACTAATAATATTAATGATGGCTCCATTCCATCTAGATGCGCCAGTAAGTCTGCATGCACAGTATCAAAGCCCTGTGGCTGACACACCTAACTGGAATGCAGTCGGTATCATGTGTATATGTGTCTGTTGTAATGTCTATTGTAAGTGGTCCAGATGGTGCTACATCTAATATCCTGTTTAACTGAGTTTGTCCTTTGTGTTAAGTGCATGTTCCATGTAAGCACATTGCTATTTTTTTACACGTTTCTGCTCCCTATAGGTCAGTGGAATAGCATGAAACTGATGGCAGGAATGTGTATTACGTCACACGCGTTCACGAGAACAAACAACACAGTGAAACTCACTTGTGACAACATTGCTCTAGAGCGCCACTAGTGGTCAAAAACTCCACAGGGTGCCTTTAAATTTGACTACTTTTACTTACCAAAACAATCAATAAAGGTTTCGGCATGTCTTCCCCAGAATGTAAATCTTTGAAACAATATTTAGACCTTCATGTGAACAGTTAGTCCAAGTAACTTCAGAGAAGTTGTGTAACTGTTTTGGTTTATAGTCAAAAATGTTGATGGTGTTGCTACCATACAAACTACATAGCCTAACTTGCAACCAAGGAAAAGTTTACCCATCTTTTACTTGCAGAAGAGCTAGTTTATCCTCCTGTTTTACACTTAATGTTAATTAATTATCAATTAATAAATAAATTCATAAATTCCAAACAGACAGTAGTACTAGACTACATAATATAATATAAAATAAGCGTTTTAAGTAGTGCTTCTTTAAAAAAAGAAAACTTTGGGTAACAATGGGTAGTTTCTTTTCTGTTGACTTTCCTAGATTTTTGCCTTGTAAACTTCCATTCAACACTACAGTACATTATTGTACACTGAATCACTGCCTCTCGGTCTGGAGTGGATAAAACAACTAAAGACGTCCAGCCTGCAGATAAGGACGTCGTCGGGCCGCCGTACGTGCTCGTTGTCTTGTCCCCGGGCCGGCCCGCTGCCCTGGCAGGATGCAAAGTAGCGGTTTCCTCCGAGCAGGGAGGGACAGAGCCGAGCACCAGCAGGCGGAGTGAAAGTGCACACGTGGACACTTGAGACTGACGTGGACTTCAGCCAATGACAGCACGGGCCGATGACGACAGCTCACCTCTGCCATCCAATGGGAGAGTTTATTGGAGGGTAAAAGCCTAAACTGTTTAGAGTCGGAAAAATTAAGGGAAAAAAGGGTTGTGAAACGAGTCTGGTCTGGAGGCTGCTGGGAGTCGGAGGAGATAGCTGGTGTTTACTTGGGGACAGAGGGGGATATTTCTCTTCTTTGCCACTGGAAAAATGATTTGTGTGATGAGAAAATGAGGATTGTTTGATTTTTTTCTGGCTGAATATACTTGGCAACTTTTCATCTACAGGAACAAACATACTTGGGTAAGACCCCCCCTCCCTCTTTTTCTTTCTACCATAAAGGAATTCAAGGCTACTGTTTATCCTGTACAGTAACTATATAGTGCATTTATACAACCGCCTATTACATGCACTCATTTTACTGAAACATACTGCCTTTGTACTTCTTTAAAGTATTTTTTCACGGTATATATGAAGAAGCTCTCATGTTCACATTTAGGCTCAGTGAACCACAAATCTTTACACTCATTAATCTCAGATGGCAACCCTATTTTCCCAATTCTCTCATGGTAAGACATATAAACATGAGCTACTCTTATGTTTGTTTAGAACAATCTCTAGAGTATTTTGTGGCAGGTCGAGAATGTCCTTATAATGGTTGGTTTTTCATGAACACCAGATTTTAAAAGTTCACTTACTGTGAGAAACTTTTTTATGTCTTTCATTTACTTCTATACCCTTTTAGTGCATTTGGCCAGTGGTTCCTAAACTAGAATCTGTGCATCCATGAAGGATCTCCATAGTGTCACCAACAAATTGAAAAATAGGCCTACACATGACTGGATTTCCACTGAGTACAGTTTACCTCAATGTGAACACTGTATGCAGGACCGTAAAAATGAGATAAATATGATCTCTGTTTCAGTCTCATCACTCAATGCACAGGCGGTTTCATAATTCAATATTAAATCAAACAAACAGGTAAAAGTATAATCAGTGGTGGAGGAAGTAGGTTTGCCTAAGTGCACACTATGAAAAATTACAATTACAAATAAAAGTCCTGGATTCAAAATTGTACTAAAGAAAAAGTATTGGCAACAAATGTACTTAAAGTATCAAAACTAAGAGTACTACACTAAAAGTACTAAAAGCATTATGTAGCATGGCCCTATTATTGATGCCTTAACATGTAAGCAGTACTTCAGTGTAATAATTGGTCAATGTGGGGCTGATGTTAACTGTTTTATATATTGTTTGGTAGTTTAGCCAGTACCTTGCATGGTAACTTGCTGCCATGTGTGAGTGGTTAAATGAGAACCAACGTGTAAAGAGCCATGCAGACATGCAGACATTTGCAATGCATCATATTTTATTATTTATAAACTGATCACGTTTTATATATAACATCTGAATCTGAAATGTTACTAGCTGTTAAATAAATGTAATGGAGGAAAAAGTTCATTATTTCCCTCTGAAATGTAGCATAAAATATAAAACAATATACAAAAGGTAAAGCACCAGTACCTCAAAATTGTACTCAAGTATTGTCAAGTACAATACTTGCACAGATGTTGTTGTTGATATTGTGACTAAATCAGCCAAAACACTAAAGAGTCTTCCAGCAGCACTCGAGTGACATGAGGCCGTGATTGCCATGGCGACTGAAGTGTTTTCCTCAGTCTGGAGAGGTTGCTCAGGCAAAGGGCCGCCTGACACACACGAGCATCTGTGCATTTAACATCTCAAACAATCAGTTTGTATTGAGTGTCCTCCTTCAAAAGGTTCCCTTTGTTGCCGGGCAGAATATTGTCTGTCATCTCCATCACAAAGGAGAGTACAGCCATGCACCATATTCTTGTTCTCTGCTCACTATCAATGTCACTCCTGCTTTGCTCTCAGAGTTTACAAAGTCTTATTTATTGCAAAAGGGGACTGATGCCAAAACAGGTTTATAAAGCCTCTCAATGCTATTTCAAGTCATTTATAATGAAACTGTGAGGAGGCACACGATGGATAAAAGAGCAGCAAAGCACATGACTGACTTTGAAACGGAAGCCTGTTTGTATTTGATCATTTTTCTTTTATTGTGTTTTGTTCGCTTGAGAGGATAAACAGGTAGGGGTAGACAGCAGATGGTGACGGCCCGGTCAGCACCCACGGACACCGGCACACATTACTCAGGCACAGTTGTCAATTAATCAGTAATCATTACCAAGGACAATATGCCGCCCATGCCTCTTCATGGAGTGAGCATTCGTATACTAGCATAAGTATAATAAGAAGCAAACAGGTTCAGGTGTTTAAAGGTTCCTTTCCATGTCTAGACACACTTCTACCGAGGTCAGCTGAAGGGCCGTCGTTGCCAGCACACACACTAATTATGACTGATTATGCTGTTGAACTAAATTGCAGGCACGCCTCCATTTTTCCCTCCCCGTTTCTTATTCCTTCACTTTTGCCAGCCATGCTAAAAATACTGTATATTCCCAGGGAGAACACTTTGTACAAACGCTTTGTATAAAGTATATGCCAAATTGCGTAAGAGGTGAAATCTTGTTTGTTTTGATACATTTACTACCTGTGTTTAAAGGAAAGATTTAAAGACATTTGACTTGCTGATGTAACATAGAGGCACTGTTGAGAATAAAACCCTGATTTGAGTAGAAATCTGTTGTAGTGCGAGAAGAAATGACAGCAATCGTTATTACAACTGCTAATCCTCCTACGATTCAGGTGTCGTGAGTCATGGGAAGCTTCAAGGGCCATGCGCTCCCTGGAAGCTTCTTCCTGGTTGCTGGGATCTGGTGGACCGGAAAGCACTCGCTCTGGCACGCCACCCGCAGGAACAAAAATATAGGTTCGACTCGGCTGGCCAGCAGAGCCTCACAGCGCCGCCTGGAGATCATCGAAAGCTCTGTCATACTCTTCTTCTCTTTTGTTGGTACGCAGGTCTTTCTGTTCTCTTACAAGACATTAAAAGACATAAACTGTGAGATGTGAACTTGTAAAAAACAACTGATTTCAAATGAGCTTCTTAATGCATCCATACATTTTTTTACATTTGGCTACACAGGAGTCGCCTGCATAAGTCCACCACACACCAAAGTAATTGAGATTTATAAACTTTAATGACAGTGTGTACTGTATGAGTAAAGTATGACACAAATAGGCGGTTACAGTAGTCACTCTTTAATTAAGAAGAGTGTTTCCTCTGCTGTGCTCCCCAGGGATGCTGGCAGAGCAGTTTGTAGCAGATGGACCGAGACTCCAGTTGTACGACTTTGCAGAGAAACACTGGGAACATCTGATGAACTGGCAGCATGCCACCATGTATCTGTTCTTCAGCCTGGCTGGGACGGTGTCTCTTATCATCCACACCACAGAGGCTGCTCCACTGGCACTGGACAGGTTAATGCTGGCTGTTGCTTTCTTTAATGAAGGTAAGGAAGAGGACATTTGTGTTTTCCTGTCCTCACTTTGACATTATTTATTTAGACCAGTGGTTCCCAACCTTTTTATTACGACGCACCCCCACAGTCCTCTCAGATGAACAGGTGGAAGTACCCCTTCATCAACACCACCCGTCAGGTTCCAGATGTCTTCACTGGAATTTATCAAACTGGATATTATTTAACAGTATTAACAATACTTATAAAAGTATGTTTTTCATACAATTTAACCATTACATTTAGCTAATTATTTTGACTGTTCATCCATTAATTAAACTAACAATTCCAACTGTTTATCCATTAATTTTAGCGAACTATTTCAACTGCTTAATTTAGCTAACTGTTTCAACTAATTATCTGTTACTTTTAATAAGCTTAGCTAACTATTTCAACTGTATAATCATTATTTTTAGCTACTTTTTAACCATTTATACACTACTCTTAGCCAACTGTTTAGACTGTTCACTTGCTAACTGCTTTTCACGCACTCTCAATTGCAACATATCGTGTGCAGGTTACAGCTGACTCATTATATGGATATATATTTTCTAATCACATTGTTATTTAAATCTTCTCAAATTAGTTGAGCTACACCACGATATTTCCATGTACCCCCCTAGGGTACAAGTACCCCTGGTTGGGAATCACTGATTTAGACCATGGACGTACAGTATATCCGACATTAACAGATTTGTTAGTAGATCAAAGGAGACCAGTCACCCAAAGAAGTGCACATGGGATGACAAACAAAAATACAATCGAGATGCCATTTGACAAATGTTAGCATGAAACTAAACAGAGATTAATCGTTGAAAACATATTTTTCTCCACCTTTCTCATCTGTTTTTCCATTGATGACTGTCTCTTTGTTTTGGCAGGGTTTCTTTTCCTCTACCACCTCCATGGCAGGAGTATGCTGGATGTCCATGTACATCAGCTCCTTCTCTATGCCATCTTTGGCGACGCTCTTGTTGCCTTCCTGGAGGTCTTCCACCGAGGTAACCTCATTCTGGAGCTGCTGCGCTGCGCCCTCACTCTCCTGCAGGGAAGCTGGTTCTGGCAGGTAAATCTGAACGTGTGCATGTACGAGCAGTAGGTTAATGGCAGTGCGTAATAACTCCTGACACTGCCTTCTCTTTGGCCACAGATCGGTTTTGTGCTGTACCCTCCCCGTGGCCCTGAGTGGGACCTGAAGGATCATAACAACATGATGTTCGTCACCATGTGTTACTCCTGGCACCTCGCCATCGCCATGCTCGTCGTTGGCGTGCTCTATTGCACCATCAGCTGGTAAGAACCTGCTCCACACCAGACATCCCATGAGCTGCTGCTTGTAGATCCACCCACACTAGGAATAACAACTTGAGTGCCTCCGATGGACCTCTCCCACAACAGTTTACGGTATGTGTGACTCTGGTGTTTGTTGTTGTTTCTCTGTAGTGTGGTTCGCTCCAGATTGAAGAGGACTCCTCCAATGGAAATGGGACTCCTGAAGCCCAGAGAGAGGGATCCAGAGTCAGAAGATGAGATTTTATGAAGAGGACAGTTATACACCTACATTGTGACTCATGTATACTTAAATCAGGGATATGATGTTTGCAGTTCCAGCAGCAGTACGACTAGAAGCAAGGCATGCAGACAGAAAAGGACATGGTTTCTGGATGCTTTACTTTAGAAATATATCTCTACCTCTGCCTTATTTAATCAGCTGCAAGCCCTTTAGCCTTACTCTCATTGTGCTCATCTATTTATTTTTCTTTTCATATACTCTTTCATATCGTTTTTCTTTTTTTCATTACTAATTTGCACATGCAGTATAAGTAAACATGAGCTCATAAGGTTAAGCTTTTTATGGATTGCATGCTTTTCATTTGCCTCGTCAGACATGTTGGTGTTCAGTAGTGCCATCTCGTGGTGAAAACAATCGCCAATACAGCATATATTACTTGAAAGCATATTTTACGTGGCTTTTTTGTTTCATCATGTTAGCAAGCTGTGTCACAAATCTCATAAAATAAGAATTGTATTAAAGTTGTTTTGCTATTTGACATTATGGTCGCCATTATTGTTTATGCATGTCTTCTTTTTTATTAGTATTTATTCGGCTTGGTTTAATGTCTTAACAAAGTATGACTGGATTTTTGCAGTGGTACACAGAGTGTCACTATTAAAGTCATTTCCTGTTTTCAATTATTTTGATTATCGATATATCTGCCAATTATCTTCCCATTAATTGATGAACATACGAGGTATAAAATGTGAATCAAATGGGTTTTTATCTGAACAGTCCAAAATCCACAGATATTCAATTAATTATCACATAAAACAGAGGAAGACAGAGAGTCCTCACAACTGAAAAGCATAAGAATGTTTTGTATTGTTGCATAAAAAATAATTAATTGACTAATCAGTGTTATATATAATAGTTAAAATACTTTGATGTGGGATTCTGTTTACTGTTTGACCTCAACAGTAACAGTCAGCAAAAGTCAATGAGTGGTTTAATACTTTCTGACATATATGAACCTAAAGGGATACTACAGAAAGACTAAACAAAATATACGTAAACAAAATATCTAAAATAAATTGAAATATTAAAAAGTAAGAAGTTTCTGTAGCTTTTTTTAATTTGCATGAGACCTATTTTTAATCTGGCTAATTTTGGTCTACTTTTGCTTGTTGTGCTGTGAGATTGAATCACGTGGAAGAGAAAATAAATCAGAGTGAGACCTCTCTGCGCTGCCTCTCCGCTCAGGTGCGACTAACCTGAAGTCATCCACCCGGCCAGGTAAGCTGCCTGACAGCCACGTGACGTTGTTGTCCATCCTCGCAGATTTGAGGAAACCGGCAAAATTTTGACGCTCTCGCTCCAGGAAACAGCCAGACTTCTTCACCAGGCCAGGCGACGTTTGAGGGATCTTCAGCCATGGATAAATTAAAATCGGTTTTGAGTGGCGAAGAGGCGCGCAAAGATGACCGAACCATTTTACAGGTAAACACCAACTTTACTCTACAGCTTAAACTGTGATGTCAGCTCGCTTATTAACCTGTAAAACTGCGTTAATGCAGACTGTCAATGAAGCCTCAACTCTCGGCTGGGGCACGCGAGTGAAGGGATTCATCGCCTGTTTCGTGGTGGGGGGCGCGTGCACAGTTTTGGTAAGGATCTATAATCATTTCTATAATCATTTCTCCTTGTGTTGTCTCGTGCTCCACACAACAAGGAAGAGCGCAGGCAGGGCTGATGTGGCCTTACAGGTTCTTCTTGTCCTGAGGAATGTTCAAGATGTGATGCTCATTCATTTGGCATCATTTACCAGTCTTGTCCTGTCAGTGCCAACCTGCAGTGTGTGTGTGTGTGTGACCCACCAGGTCAAAAGGCCACGAATCAGCTGTCTGTTTGTCTTGTCTTGCAGGGAGTGTGTATGCTCTTTCTCCCCAAGATCGGGCTCACTCTCTTCATTGTTTTTTACACTTTTGGAAACATATGTGCTCTGTGCAGGTCAGTGTCCACAACAATCACAGGAACCAATCAGATTAAAGCAGCTGATGATGTAATTGGGATGGTTTGGGAAGGGGGAATTTCTATCACATGACCAGTAGTTAGCATCGATATGGGCAGCATACGTATTGAATGTAGACTTTTAAAATTGTTTAGTACATATTTTGTTACTCTGTGATCCTGTCCCAACAGCACCATGTTTCTGATGGGGCCACTGAAGCAGCTGAAAAGGATGTGTGACAAAACGAGAGCGCTGGCCACCACGATCATGATCGTGAGTACACAAACTTACATGCAGCCACATTTACCCTCAGACTTCTAAAGGGACACTAATAATAAGGAAAAATGTGACGACATTAACCTGGATAGGAAACTGAGAACTTAGCGCACTTGTTCCTTATTTATCCAGGAACTTGTGCTCAAGCACAATCACACGTATGGGAAGAAAAACCTGACGAAAGTTGTCGATGTAAATGAAAAGTTCAGTGGAAATGATTTCAACCTGCTCAAATTCCTCTTTAAATGGGATTAGGTACACTGCGTTTGAGTTCACAGTCTGAAATTCAGAACCCTGCTTACTCTCTGGTCCCTGATAAAGGACGCCATGTTTAAATCCTCCATGTTGTTAGTGACATTTGTCCCGTTCATTTCTCTAGACGTGCCTTGTGTTGACTCTGTGCGCTGCCTTCTGGGTGAGTGAGCTTAGTAGAAAAAGACAAGAGTTCTGATCACTTCTAACTTATTAAGAACATGATGCAGTATTGATTAAGCAACTGTATTTTTTTTTTTCTTCCAGTGGAAGAACTTTGGACTTGCTTTGTTATTTTGCATCTTGCAAGTCTTGTCATTTGCCTGGTGAGTCACAGTTTCTCTTCAAAGATTAAAAGATTAGTTTTCAGTCAGAAGTGACTCCTAATGTGTGACATCAGATGTGCTTTGTTTGCAGGTACAGTCTGTCATACATCCCGTGTGTGAGGTTTGTCATCGCAACACCTTTTTTAATTTTTTTTTTAAATTCAAATCAGCTGCAGAAATGTTCAGAATCAAAATGTCATTCGTAGCTTTTCTGGATGTCTGATCTGTGTGAAATTACTCTCCAGGGAGGCGATCATGAAGATGGTGGCGATGTGCTTGAAGTGAGGCGGAGGAGGAGGAGTGTTTATGCGGGTTTCCGGCTGGATGAAGTGTTTTTGTTGTTTTGTTTTGTTTTTATGAAGGGGGGGCAGGTCTCTTATTGAAGTTTACTGAAACAGCCTCCTCGTGGTTCTGCCTCAGGGCCTGTGGCTCCTCCTCTGTCGATAAGTGAACAAGACACGTTTTATCTCCAAAGATGTCTATTTTTCTTGTTCATGCTTCATTCATTAAGCTGATTGATTTTAGGTACATATTGATCACTTATACCGATTTTAATGACTGCAGGCTTGGTTTGTAATATGTGTAAATATTTGTAATAAATAAAGTTAATGGTTTTGTAAAAGGACACACGACAACCTCATTATTTCCATTACTTCAGATGGCTTACCATTTACAAGTGTGAAGTGAAATAGAGTTGTGTAAAATTCATAATGTAAAACTATTTGAAAGTAGTTTTTTATCCAGAGGAACAGTCTAAAAGTCTAATCCATTTAATTTGTTTGTAAGAATATTTATTTATTTATGTGAAACACAAATATAGTTGACAGACATATTCCTTGAATTACTAATGACTTATTAATTGTTTTGTGTCTTAAATTAAGTGCCCAAAGGTTGATTTATCAGAAGTTATATTTAGAAGCGTAGTTAAAGAGTTTAGGTCATTGCCATTGATTTCATTATCATAACTATTGTTGTTATACAAAATGAGTCTTTTACATTCATCTTTACTCATTCTACCCAATCTTTATTTGGTGTATGTATCAAAGGACATTGTTGTACTAATATAAAATGTATATTTAATATAGATCATGTTGACATCTATCAGTGTATGCTTGTGTTATGTCGTATATTTATGGATATGTGTGTGTGGTTCTGGAAAGGCAGGTGAGTTTTAATAGATGGGAAAATAGAGAAACTCAAAAAGGATGAACTCATCATCGTCATCAGTCCAATAAACGTTGAACCAGAGCGTCCAGAAACATTTTCAGCCACAGTCTGCCACAGAAACCCAGGAGCTGCCACAGAAACCCAGGAGCCACAGTCTGCCACAGAACGGGCTACATTGGCTATTACAAGTTAAGATTACACAGGCATATCTGTGTATGTGTCATCTGTTTAGCCCTCAGATAATTAGATGAATTTATTTGTGATGCAGGGTTGGGGGTTGGCTTTGCAAAACATTTATAAATACACGTTTTGGGTTTTTTTCATATATTGAAATATTTTCCATATTCACCGCGTACAGCCAGTGGTGAAAAGTACATACACAGTATTTACTCAAGCAGTGTAAATTCAATTTCAAGGCTCCATATTATTTCCTTTATATGCTACTTTCTACTTACTACAAAAATATATTGTAGACTACTTCACTTCCTGTAATTACTTTAAATGTTAATATTACACACAAAATGCTATATTGAAAATATGTGGTAAGTTATCCCGTGTGTTTTAATGTATGTTTTAAATTATCTGCCTCACGTTGCGTCAGTGAGTACGACTGTTTGGCAGGGCCGCGCGCCTTTTGCCCAGC
This sequence comes from Enoplosus armatus, assembly GCF_043641665.1. Classification (NCBI taxonomy): domain Eukaryota; kingdom Metazoa; phylum Chordata; class Actinopteri; order Centrarchiformes; family Enoplosidae; genus Enoplosus; species Enoplosus armatus. The sequence goes on from NC_092186.1 coordinate 7,081,918, forward strand.
CCCACGTGACCCAGTCAGGAAGTGAAGTTGAATACAACAACAACTCTGGACTCACTTGCCTGTACATGTCTGTACTGAGGCGTTCATCGTGTATGTGTTAGCCCTGTCCGTCTGGAAACATGACAGACATTTTGTTAAAAATAAAAAACAGCGTAGCAGAGAAACAGAAGACGGCTGTTGCTCAGAGCGACCTGCAGCAGTGGGGTTTAAGAGGTAACTTATGGAGGCTTGTTAACTTAAGTTAAGTAACGTAAAGTAATTCATTAACGTTGAGTTGTCTTCATTCATTTAGTGAGATAACGTTAGCTAGCTACCGGGTATTTTTAGACAGTGTTTAGCTAGCTTAACAGTGTTTTGCTCTCTCGGACTGATAACTTTGACGGCTCTCCTTCTTCTTGGCCTACTTTAGTCTCCATTAGATGATTGAACGAGTCCCAGCAGTGATGAGCTGTAACTGTTGTCTCCTCACAGGGATACAGCTGCGACCTTACCAGCTGGATGGGGTGCAGTGGTTGACCCAGTGCCTGAAAACCCAGCAGGGCTGCATTTTAGGAGATGAGATGGGTTTGGGAAAAACCTGCCAGGTGTGAGATCCACCAGTCGTCCTAATAATTAATAATAGTGATGGTGCATGACAGATATGAATAACTGATCATTTCAATGGCAATACCTCTGTCCTGATTTACATAACTAAAAATGATCACACTGCTCTGAGTCGAGTCGATTCATTGATTAGTCACTCAACAGAAAAGTAATTTAACTATTTTGACAATATATCATTTAGACCTTTTCCACTATAATATAAGCTCTACACTGTTTACAAGTATCCTTGATAACTTCCCTGTCACAATGCTGACTGTCACAATGTTACCGCCACCGAAAGCAGGGAAAATCTGGTTCATGTCTATAGAAATCTATAGAAATGCCATAGATATTTTGACATCTTACAGTAAAAAAAGAAATGCACAGGTGGAAGGGATTACAGCAATAATGGCTGCATTTAATGCATTGTGTATGCTGGCTTACTGGCACACTTGATGGAGTCGGAAATTCCCACTCAGAATTGGCAGGTTTGACAAGAAACCTTGGAAAACATTGCTTTGTACTGTATAGTAACATATTTCTATCAAATATAAATAAACTGATAGCAGTTTCTATAACTGAGACTCATTGCAGTAGTTGTACCGAGGTGGACTGGACACAGGCAATCTTAACTGCTGTGTATAATATGTGTATAATATGAGTCAGGACTGCATATTGCATGTCAATAATTCCAGTCATAATTTGTCCCTCCAGACGATCTCCCTGCTGGTGTACATGTCAGGAGCTCTCAGGAGGAAAGGTCCGTTCTTGGTGCTGAGCCCGCTCTCTGTCATGGAGAACTGGAGGAAGGAGCTGGAATGGTGGAGTAATTTTCTGTATTTATATGAATAGTCTACTCGATAACACCGTCCATCGCAGACTGTAAACGACAGATGTAACGTTATAAACTTGTGTTTCACCTGGTTACAGCTTCGCCCCCTCCCTGACTGTGCTGTGTTACAAGGGAGACAAAGAGAGACGGGCCGAGCTTCAGAGGGAAACAGACACGCAGGACTTTCATGTTCTGCTCACTACATATGAGGTCTGGGGCTATTTCGTGAGGGCAACATGACCTGAAGTTTCATCCATGTTGAAACTGACGTGTCTTTTCATTTACAGCTGTGTCTCAAAGACGCTTCGTTCTTGAGACGGTGAGTGTGTTCTGAGTTGACGTTTGTTCTCTGAGATTCTGAGAGGAAATGGATCTCATCATTAGGAGTAATGTTATAAAGTGCTTCTTCATTGTGCTCCTCAGGTGGAAGTGGAAGGTGCTTGTGGTAGACGAAGCTCACAGGCTGAAGAACCAGAATTCACTCTTGCACAAAGTCTTGACTCAGGTACTAAACTGCAGCTGGTTTGGACTGTCAAGTATTTCTGTCCCACTGCAAGCGTTTTTGTTTTTTTAACGTTCCCCTCTGTGTTTCTTGTGCAGTTCTCAGTTGGTTTCAGAGTCCTGCTGACAGGGACCCCCATCCAGAACAACCTGCAGGAGCTCTACTCCCTGCTGAGCTTCATTCAGCCCAGCGTCTTCAGCTCAGATGAGGCGGACGACTTCGTCAACTCGTACTCCAATGTACAAAGCCAACCTGCTCTCGGTATGACAGACATCATTTTTGTTACTGTCTGTGTCACAAGAATCACGTAGCGTGATCATCATGTGACAAAGTATGGATCAGATTCAGCAGTAATTTAGGATATTAGTTACGTAAATTGGGATGTATTTGATGTACTGTACTTGTTGTGGTAAAATACTGTGCCTTTGTTTCCAGCTGCTGAGCTGCAGAGTGTCCTGGAGCCCTTCCTGCTTCGTAGAGTCAAGTCAGAAGTGGCCGTGGATCTCCCGAAGAAGACAGAGCTGGTGGTGTACCACGGCATGTCGGCTCTGCAGAAGAAATACTACAAAGCCATTCTGATGAAGGATCTGGGTGAGACTTCTGCGCTGCGGTGTATAGCTCAGCCTGTACTGTTTCTTTGAGGCCGATACTAGTATCCATATTTGAGAGCTACAAAAAATCCAACAACTATATATCTTTTTTTAAGATAAACCCATCTCATAAACAGTCTTTATACAGATCCTTTACATCATTTTTTTAAGAACTAAAGAATCAGCTTGTCAGTGCTCTCTAGTGAAAAACTATGTAAGAGTGACACTGTTTCTAAATGGCCTCAAACCCGGTTTAATGTGTCTGTCCTTCTATTTCTTGTTACTTGTCAGCCTGTTTATTGGAGCATAAATCATCATATACTCACCTCTTATTAATATCTGTTTTCAGAGGCTTTTGGAAATGAACAGGGAAACAAGAACCGGCTGCTGAACATCCTCATGAACCTGAGAAAGTGTGTTGACCACCCATACCTGTTTGATGGTGAGATGTGCTCAGTGATACCTCAATACTGAACAGGACCAATCTTAGTTGTTATAAAATGGGATGTGTTATACTTGAAGGTTTTTTCCCTGTTTCTTTTGTAGGGGTGGAACCAGAGCCGTTTGAGATGGGGGAGCATCTCGTTGAAGCCAGTGGGAAACTTTGCCTTTTGGACAGCATGCTGACGCACCTTCACAAAGGGTTAGTCCATCTGCTTGTCATTAGGCTCCACCAGGTGGCAGGTTAGGCTCAGTCTTACCACCGCGATGTCATTGCAGTGGTTTGGTGACTGTTGACATACTGCACTAATCACTTGGAGTAGTTAATCGTACTTGCCGTCATATTTTAAGCCACGTATTCTTTCTTTATTCCTCTTTTCATGTTTGTGGGGTTGAAGGGGCCATCGGATCCTGCTGTTCTCTCAGATGACGAGGATGCTGGACATACTTCAGGATTACATGGAGTACAGAGGTGAACAGAGGGACACCTGGGCCTTGTAACAATTGAGACCCTGTTCAACAACCTGCTATACTTTCCATTCTTTTGAAACATCAAGAGGAAACGCTACTGCACATTTAATTATGTTTCTAAGCTCACAGAGGCAACTATCTACATTATCTTTAATTTCCTAGCTAAAGGCAAAAATGTAACAGTTCTTCTCCACAAATAAGTGCTAAATTGAGCTTTTCTCTTCAGGTTATAGCTATGAACGTCTGGATGGGTCTGTCCGAGGGGAAGAACGAAATCTAGCAGTGAAGAACTTCAGCAGCAAAGACATCTTTGTCTTTCTACTCAGCACTAAAGCAGGTGACTGAAAGCTAAACTATGAACAGGGAGGCAAGTTGTATCTGTGTTATATGTAGGATTAAACTGAACTTTATCAAATATCAGTAATGTTCCTACTGTGCTTTGTAAGGGATGCAGAGTGATGAGAACAGTATTTGTGCTATTATTTGCCATTATTTATAACATAACTTATTTTTTTCTTTTGATTTGAACTTCATTCATGGTCAGTTTTACATATTTTCCACATGCTGGGTTGAGTTTCTGTAAGTATGGTAAAGTTCACCATTAAAGATGCTCTAAGTGATTCATTTCAAGGTTGCAGATAACAGTAATTTTGTTTGATAAGTCTGCAGTGGCTGAGCTGCACTTGCAAGCTTTCCTGCATAGAAGCAGCTGAGAGAGGAAAGGGGACTGATCACACAGAGATAAGAGCTGCGGCAGGATGACACACTGGTGTGAATAAGGCCAGCGACTTCTCTTCTACCATTTCTTTATGCACATTGTGAAAGTTAGAAGAGAGAAACCAAATTTCCTGTCACAGCTCGTCACTTTTGGGGTGTCATTCTTTGAAGCTATGTGAGTGAATAAGCATGTAAGTAATAAGTGTGCATATTAAGTGTGCACTATTTTGGCTTCCTAACAAGCTGTCTTTGCAGGGGGAGTGGGCCTGAACCTTACAGCTGCTGACACGGTCATTTTTATGGACAGTGACTTCAACCCTCAAAATGACCTGCAGGCTGCTGCGCGCTGCCACCGGATTGGTCAGAACAGGTGACATGTATGAAAAATGGTTCCCAGCAGGCTATGTTGCAGTATTCCACCTTGATTAGCTGTGATAAGTAAACAAAAGTATCAGAACCAATGCAACAGAACCAGAGATATTTCACATTCTTCCCCCTCGTCAAAAACTGGTGCCTACGTTACCCACAATGCAACTGGACCGCTGACAGTTCAGTCAGAGATTTTGGTGTGTTATGCTAGTAGCTGCTTGTGTAGTCTGGAGCTGCTAGCCTCAAGCAGAGATGAGGAGCGGGCTACAGAGGTCTGGTAAGCTCACTTCTTTCTAACGCCACACCAACAGATTGTTTTCATCTTCAGATTTGTAGTCTTCAGCCCCAACTGACACTCAAAAACCTGCGTTATAAACTAGGGGCATGGGGTTTGAAATATAAAAGTATTCAATAGGTCAGGAAGGTCTAATGAAAGATGCCTTTGAGCTGCATTATGGGAATTGTAGGTTTTAAAGATTGACCAATATTCTATACTAGGGATAGTATGTAGAATATCTCATCGACCAGTCTCTCACAAATCCCCAAACTTCATGAAAGTGCAGGACTAAATTGCTGGAGAACCCCTTTAATCTTTGACTGTGGCTTTTTACAGGCCTGTGAAAGTGATCCGTCTTCTGGCAAGAGACACTGTGGAGGAAATAATGTACTCTCGTGCTGTGTCCAAGTTGCACTTGACCAACACCGTCATTGAAGAAGGACGCTTCTCTTTGCTGGACCAAGCTCAGTTGGCTGCTGCAGGACTGCAGGTGTGTGAACTGTCTATATTCTTTGAGTCCTGCAGTTCCCCAGTTCTTGTGTCTGTGTCCACCTTTATACAAAACCCCTCCAGTTGTCTTTGTTGTCACTACTGTTTCCTGTCCCTTACAGCTAAGTGAGATCTTGAAGTTTGGGGTGGATAAGCTTTTGTCATCAAAGGAGAGCTCTGTACAGGATGTGAAACTGGAGAAGATCCTCGGCCCATCACGAGATGGTCAGTGGCTGGATGATGAAGACTTAACCTCACTCAGAGAGGAGGAAGAGGAGGAAGAGAGCAGCTCTGAATCTGACGGGCAGAGTATGTTTTATCAGAATGTCCACTTTAAAATCTAAAATCTCTGCGTGTTCAGCTCTTAACCTGGTTTGAGGTCTTGGTTAGAACATCACTGGTGTGCTCTGTTGTGAAGTAGGTTGGTCTGGCATGTAAACATCTCACTTTTACTTTTGGTTCTCACCCTGAGAAACATAACCACACACGAAAATACACCACAGATTTCATGTTCTTCACTTTTACTTTCCCTAGTAGGAGAAGAATCAGTAGAAGTTACTCTGCTGGTCATGAATAATAATAACAACAATAACCATTACCCTGTCTCCCCCAGACCACATGTACTACTTTGAGGGGAAAGACTACAGTAAGGACCCCAGCTCTGAAGACCAGAAGAGCTTTGACTGTTTGTTGGAGGAGCAGCTGGCCGAGTTCCAGAGAGCTGCAGGGGAGGGACGAGCTCTACGACACAAAGCTGGAGTAAGATTCGGCCTCCTTCACTCCCGACTGATGGGAACAGGTTTTCATTTGTTTTTCAAATTTGACAACAAGCCAGGCTAAAGCACTTAACATAGGAGGTCCTGGTTGGGTGTACTGAAGAAAGGAGAGTGTCATCCAATCACAATGTTGTGAACAATGTTGTTGGATCACTTCAGTGGTTTTAAAGAGAAGTAGCCTCAGATTTATTGCTGAAATGATCGTCTGAATTAGAGCGATCGTACATTTTTATACGGTGTATCTGTGTGTCCCCAGGCATCCCTGTCGGTAGCCCTTGGGAGTTCAACGAGGAAGAGGAAACCTCTTACTGAGGCAGAGCTGGAGCTGAGGCGCCAGAGAAGGGAGGAGGCTGCAGCCAAGAGAGCCAAACTTCAGGAGGATGTGAAGAAGAAGCAACAAGAGCAGAAATACAAGAAAAAGTAAAGATTTGTCAATTCATCTTTTTTTTTCTTTCTTTTTTTTTTTAGCTCTCAGTGACACTTTTGACACAAGCAGTTTTATTTGGTGTGTTTTCTGATCATGCAGAATGGCATGGTGGGAGTCCTGCGGCTACAGATCGCTGTGCCTGCCATCTGCGGACAGTGAAGAAGAAGAAGAAGAGGAGGAGGAGGAGGAAGAAGAGGAGGATGACAGCAGCGTATGCTCCACAGACTCTGACAGCACGGCCATCCACTATGTTCTGGGGGATGTTACTCATCCTCACACTGCTCAGGGAGACGCCATCATCGTCCACTGTGTTGGTATGAACCCTGCGTTACCTTATTATTACCAGGGCAACATGTCACTCAGTGTGATCAACTGATAAGGAGAACGGAAGTGCCTCTACAGCACTCCTTCCACAGTATGTGCTCTATTTATTAAAATGATGTGTTTTTGTGTAGATGACTCAGGCCGGTGGGGCAGGGGAGGCCTGTTTACGGCTCTAGAGGTGAGATCAGATGAACCTCGGAAGAAGTATGAGTCGGCTGGCAAGATGAAGGGTAAGATTAACCATGGTTACAACAAAAACGAAGACTCACGACATTACACATCTCTATCTGTGAAGTCTGGTTGAGAGTTAAGCTTAAGTGTCAACATATTATTTATTTCAGATCTGGACCTTGGAAATGTGCTGCTCTTCCCCATTGATGACAAACAGTCCAGATTAGACGGCCAGGATAAAGTAGGTTTTGTTAATATATAAACAATATAAAACCCCACAAAGACACTCAAAACTCTGCTGCCTGGAAATGCACACTTATTCAGAATATGTGCAGTGGTAGTGATCAACGGCGTGATACAGCGGGCTTGGGTTTACGTGTGGTGACAGAATTGTGAAGCTGTGGCAGAGTAGCAACCGAGACTGTGACAATGATAAGACAATGCCTTAACCTGTTTCGATTTCTGTCCTGTTACCTCAGTTGGCCCTGATAGTGGCACAGCAAAGAGACAAGGCGAACAACTTGTCCGGGATCCTTCTGACTGCTCTGGACGAAGGTCTGAAGAAGATTTACGCTGCAGCCAAAAGAAATAAGGGTACAGTCAAGCAACATTTTTAGTCGTCCGTGCTAAAAATGAGCTCCTCCCTTGCCAATAACATAAACCGATAATTAAGGAGGAGGGAAACAAAGAAAGGAGGGGCATGATGCGTCTGATTATTGTTAGACTTATTGTTAGACTTGACTGACGAGATTTGCGGGACATGCTGTGTGGTATCTTGGTGGCGTCACTGCGTGTGCACAGACAAATTCTTGCAAACACATTTACTGGAGAACAATACATGAGAGGAATTTGATGTCCCGTGGGTTATTCTGCACAAATGGATGTAGTGATTAGAACACCTGGAGCTAAAATGTTTGCTTTTGTCTGTGTTCACCTCGCAATGTTTCATGTTGGTAATATAAACCCTTCTGAACACTAGTGACTGTCGCCCCTCCTTCAGTTCAGCCCGAGGGAAGTGTAAACATAGGAAATGTAAAGGTTGTAGTTAACAGTCGTGCTAACCCTCTGCTGACAGTTTCTCTGAATTATCTTTCTCTTACAAAGCAAGTGTACATCTTCCTCGCATCGGTCACTCCACCAAAGGCTTCAACTGGTACGGCACTGAGAGGCTCATCAGGAAACACCTGGCTTCCCGAGGCATCCCCACATTCATGTATCTTTTCAAAGTTTTCAACAGATTAAATCCAAAAAAAAAGGGGATATTTCTCAGAATCTATCTGCCTGACAGATCTGAGGTATTTCCCCTTAACTCGACTGTCAGATACTATCACAGCAAAACAGCAAAGACATCCACCTCTGCGAGCTTGGCGTCGACATCCTCCCCCGAACCACAGTTGCGTAACTCAAACAGGTCGACTGACGAGACCGACAGCCCCCCGGCTCCTCTCCAGAGCTCCGGCCCCGCAGAGCTCCCCAGTTTCATGAGGGGAGTCCGTGTGTTTTTCTACAACCTGCCTGCATCAGAGAGGAAGAGGCTGGGCCGCTACCTTATCACATATCTTTTCAAACTGGACGTCTGCTGTTAAACCAGACATATCACTTGTTGTGAGAGAATTCATGGTGTACGGTTTATGTCAAAGCATGTATTTCTTTTATTTTTAAGACATCTTTCCAGGGAAGGTATCGTCTTGATGTGAACAATCGCCCAACAATCAGCAAGTTTAACAGTTTGAAAAGCAAGTTACTAGCTCCTGTGTGTAAACAGTTTCTGTGAATGTGTGTGGTTATGTGCGGAAGAGCATTATAACCCACTACAGTGTGTTGTGATTACAGCATGATGTTAAAATGTCACAGCTCCTTAGCTGCAGTGCACATATGATGGAGATGAGGAGGAGACCATGAGCCCGGAGGTCACCCACATAGTTGCGGAGGTGGAGAACAGCACAAACTCGCAGGTTAGTATCTTTAGGTTCGCTGATAGTAATCGGACCTCTGACTTACACCAGTGTTTCCCCTAATATTCATTTTTCAGCGGTGGGACGCCACTTTTCTTGTAGAAGGAAATTTAAACCGTGATATTTATATTTACGGGCAACTTTCAAGACCTTTTAGCAGAGGATAAAGAGAAACAACCGTATTTAATTTTAAATCGTACTTTTATGATTTGTGTGGACCAGGAGCTCCAGGATCTGGTGCGCGAGTACACTCAGGCTGTCCCTGTGCAGAAGGCCTGGCTGGATTCCTGCTTCTCCAAACAACGAAAAGTCAACACTGCACCGTTCCTACAGCTGCTCAGATAACAGTGTTTCATTGAATGTTTTAATCTCTCTCTTTTTTAAAAAAAAATGATCCCTCTGTGTTAAGCTTGAATGAACTTAGAAGACAGCTTGAAAATACACTAAATGTCAAATAATTGGACAATAGTTTGCAATCATTGATTTATAAGTGAAATAAGGAATAAATGGGCCGACACCTCTGTGTGCTGCTGTGTTTGAGGTTTGTGTTGACACTTGTGCTGAGTGACCATTCAAGTCTGTGGTGACACCACATATTAATAAAGAGCCATAAATCAAGGGTGTGGTGGAAGTGCAGCACACACACACACACACACACACACATACAATTGTGTTTCCATCACTTCAGAGGACATAACATTGACTCACATTAATTTCTGTCTTCCTAATCCTGACCCTTACCCTTACCTTAAACCAAGTCTTCACCCTGTAAATGTAATGACTTTCTGTAATGGGGACTTGCGTTTTGTCCCCAACAGGAAAGTGAGTCCCCACAATGTAAATGTAAATTGCTGTCCCCACAACATGAGTAAGACAAGGCCGCACGCACGCACACACACAATCGTGTTACCGTAACTTCAGAGGACATTACATTGACTTACCCTAACCATAACCACTACTTGCCTACCCCCACCTTAAACCAAGCCTCCACCCTTAAATGTAATGATTTACGTTATGGGGACTTGATCTCAAAAGGAATTCCCACAACGTGGCTGTTTAAACAGATTTCTGTCCCCACAACATGAGTAATACACGCTCACGCCCACGCCCACACACACACACACACACACACGGTGGGTAAAGGTGGAGTCAGTCAGCTGGGCGGCGCTGCTCGGCGCCAAACCAAAGAAGCAGAACCAAATCATCTCGTGCGTCAATATTTTTCATCTGTCTCGGGGAGACGACGTAAAAGGACAACTGTACACTTATAGTTAATGAAAAGTCGTTACGTCCGTTTACCTTTTTTTAAGGTGATTTATTGTTTTGACGGTACAGTTGTCGACACGGAGGAGGCTGTCGGACACCAGTGAACCGGAGACAGCGACGGTAAGTTATGTGAAGTAATTACACTTGACTTGCACAACATGTCCCTGTTTATGTACTTTGACTGATTATAACTTGTATTAAGTGCGTTGTTTAACGCGTTTTTGTGAGTCTAACGCTTTTTTTTTTTACAAAATGCTGGTTCACAGGTACGTTAGCAGTTTTCATAAAACCTTGATTTCAGACGTTTTTTTGACTTCGGGATAACTCGTGAACTGCGGCGGAAAGATGCTACTAGCAAATAATACGTTAATACTACGGTTCATAAAAACGTCGGAATGTGTACAGGTAATGATTGGAGGTTTTATGTGTTTGTTTTTTTCTCACCTGTATGTTAAAGTGGTTGAAGTCAGCACGAAATTTAAAAAGAAAAGGAAGAAAAAAAAGTCGGAGACATATCTGGGTCAACTTCAGTCGCTCAGTGGAAAGTGCAAACAAGAATGTGTGTGTGTGTGTGTGTGTGTGTGTGTGCGACCACAGGGAGGCTTTTTAATGAGCGTGTATTGACATTTACAGGAAATATCAGGGGTGTGCTGGAAGGTAAACCCACCTAAACTGAGGCTGTACAGTCCTAAATTCATATTAAGTAGGCCTGTGTTGTACTGATCTGTATGTGGAGAAAGTCTGTTGTGGAAAAATGAATCCATGTGACCCTGAAAATACAATTTCTGTCTAAAGTGGCGTTTGTTAGGTCACTCACCTTTTTGTTTCCCAATTACAGTCACTGAAAACAAGCTAGCAATTACTCAGAAATCCAGAGACAATTATTTATTTTTTTTAATCTCTTGGAAGTTTTGTGGTTTGATTTTCTGAGTCTTGTTTCTGTCAGTGAGAGGTATCATTTCCTTATTCCAGCATGTGTTAATGTGTCTCCTTAGTGTTAACCACCAAACACTTAGAAAAAAGTCCCCTGTGTGGGAGACACTTTGTCATGTACTAAATGTGCTCTCATGGAAATCAAGAAGACACCAGCAGAAGTGTGGGCTGACATAAAAGGCATGTTTTATGAATCTCTTAAAAGCAAACTTGACAGCTCTATGTGTGAATATGCAAAAATGAAGCTGCACTAAACAGTTAAAATGACACATGTCCTCAACAGAATTTCAGGTGCCGCTTAAACCAGATACACATGGATGTCAGGAGGAAGAGGCCCAGTGATGCTCCCCACTTCAGTCTACTCAGCTTCAGCACCAAATAGGTGAGCATGACAACAAGTACGCTGTCAGACAGATTTTTTTAATGCAGATGTTGTTCAGCCACAGAAGATATCTCACTTGAAATGAAATGCAGTAAGAGTGAAACAGCAGTGCCACCAGCTCTCTGTGGTTTTTAACCTTCATCTAAATGACTGGTGTTGATAAATGTGTTTTTTGCTCGCAGTCACGTCAGCCAGCTGAGCAGGTACCTTAGCAGCAACCACAACACACCTGAAGAAGACGATGAGACCATGAGCACGGAGGAGCGAGAAGCCAGAGTTGTCCACAAGCCAGACTCCACCTCTAACCCCGATGACCCCTGCCCCCTTCCAGAGCACGCCACCTGCGCAGATGACTCCCTGTTCAGCAGACAGAGGCTAGACAGAGAGCAGGAACACAACCACACTCCCCCTCAACCTGGCCCGAGCTATTTCTCGTACCAGCCCCCACACAGCTTGCCTGCTGGGTACAGCCAGCCCACTCCGTTCCCAAGCCAGGCCAACGGCACTTGGCTCCACCCGAGTTTTGCCAGCAGCTGGTCGGGGTATCCCAACAGCCTGTCGTCCTGCCTGAGCCAGAAAGATTACTCCAGCCGTTCTGGAGATAGCTGCCTCTCAGGGTGCAAGTCCATGTCCCTCCCTGGGGGACACAGCACCAATATGAGCAGCTTAGAGCAGCCGCTCTCTCTGTGCTCCCACCCGTCCTCGGCCAACTTGTGTCGCCACACATTACCTCCATACTCATGCTCGCCCCAGGGAGCTGCCTGCTGTGCGCAGTGCCCTGCAGACGCCTTCAACAGGGGGCCTGTGGTCAACAAACATCCCTGGGCTCAGTATCACCCCGTTTACGGCCAGTACTGTAAGTTTGCTGCTCTGTTTATCAATGAAACAACCACAGGAGCAGTAAATCAGTGTTTTGATCATCCTGCAACAGTACCATAAGGTATTTATTCTTTATTCTGTTTCTACTGCTTTAGATCCTGGTGACTACAGACTTCCTGGAGCTGGACACGCACAAATGTGAGTTTTTATTGTAATTCTGCATCACAGAATGTATTTATCATATTTGAGCCACTCAACTCATGTTGCATGTTTCTAACTGTGATTAAGAATTATCTTTAACTCCATGCAGCGGCCACAACGCTCCAGCTAAAGAGAAGCACCCTCCTTGTAGCACACCACTGTCTCTGGAGCAGAGTAAGTGTTGACCGTTGGTCAGCAGATAATCATATTACTGACCAAGCAGCTGTCACTCTCCTTTCATTGTTTATTTATTGCTCTTGAATACAGGGAAGGTGTTTGTCACGTACGAAGCGGACAACGACAAGCACGTCAGTGAGATCATCAACTTTGTTGCTCTGCTGCGACACAACGGCTTCGACACACATGTATGTGCAGGTTTTTGGGGGGTTATTTTATGTTTATGTTTTTTCACAGGAACAGTGATCTTAATAGAGACTGAACTGCTCTACAAAGGCAGCACAATAACTCCAGAAAAGTTTTCAAGCTAACTTGGTAAACTGTAACAGATGGATAGGATGTCATTCTCTTTGGACTTTATTATTATTTATTATTTTACCACAAGATGTTCTTTCAGCTTTCCATCTACTTTTTATTTTAAATAATAATAAGTACCTTGAAATTAATATGATAGATTAATTTACACCTTAATACATTTAAATAAGTGATTTAAAAGTAGCTTAACCAAACCAAATTCTGAATTCCACAAGAGTCAAAAACTGATCTGGCAGTTAAGCAAACGTTACACGAGCTACCTTTTTGGCAGGACTAGTTTTGCGTAGTTTTTTTCTCCATGACTGGATTTAGTGCTCATCACCATGCCACATAAATAAGCTTCTTCCTTACATATGTGGGGTAACACACTAAAATACCAAGATGTTAGGTCACCGAAATTGATATATTTTTAACAGTTAGGGGGCTTTAGTTGCGGCTAGCTGAGGCTATCTCTAGCCAAGAATTTAGCGTTAGCTTGTAGTGAATTCAAACATTTCTATGGCGTAAAAAGATGTTATATGGCAAAATAAATGTCAGGGCAGATTTTGGTCTCCACTAAATTTTGATTAAAAATGTAGTCATTGCGTTTTGGCTTTCTAGGGCATATATAGTAGATCTGCCAGCTGGGTGTAATTTGTCAGGGGGTGGGTAATCTTTCTAACTGATGTCTTTATTTGTTTCAGATTGATATTTTTGAGCAGCAGTTCAGGAGTATAAGCAAGATAGACTTCATGGAGCGGTACCTCAGTGAGGTAAAAACAATCAGAAGAACACCCTTTAAAAGACTTTTAATATAATAATTTCTTTTTCTCTCTGCGACATGTTTTATCAAACAGCTCAGTGACAGGTAGAGCTATTGACAAGCAGTGATAGTTGTGTTGTCCCCTCACCCAGAAAGAGTACCTGATCATCATCATCATCAGTCCCAAGTACTATGAGACAGTGACAGCCTCCCCTGTTGGCCTGGAGAACGACGAGAGGACCTTCAACACCGTCTACATACATAAACAGGTTCACAACCGCTCCGAGTCCAAATAAATATTCACTTTTAATCTATTGAGCTTCTTTTTTTTAAATCATTGCAGTTCTTTCTGTTTCTGCCATTTAGCTCCAGAATGAGTTCATCCAGAATGGAAGCAAGAATTTCAGGTTCATTCCCATCGTGTTCCCCGGGGCTAAAAAGGTTGGTTTTATGCTACATGACATGTCTCGCTTCATTTACTCCATGGAAATGTGTGACTACGCAACTCCCTGTGCCAGTAAACGCATGCCTCACACTTGAACAATGCCACATTCAGATCAGGGTTTTCCTTTAGATGTATGCACAGCAACGAAACACTTTATTATCTGTGTTATATTTGAACCTGTAGTCTGAGTAGTGTTGCTCTCTTGTTTTTATGATCACAGTGTCACGTCCCCAACTGGCTTCAAAACACGCACGTTTATGGATGGCCGCGCGATCGGGATGACATTCTGCGGCGGCTGATGAGGGTGGAGAAGTACAATCCGCCGCCTATTGGGGAGCTACCGACCATCGTCTCCATTCCCATATAGAGACCTCGGACCTGAAGACACAGACCGGACTGAAATCTTTGAAAAAACAACTGCTCATTGATGAGGTGAACGGGCATACGTGTGCAGGGTGTTGTCGTGATTTTAAGGGTGCTGTGTGAACCTTTATCCTGGGATATGTTGAAAGAGTATAATTAGTTCCTTTTCAATTCCTCATAACACAGAAAAGTGTGATATGGAGGCATACAAAGGTCTGTGCAGCTTATGAATGTGCACCACGCTGCATGTTTTTACCTCGACCTCTTTTATGTTCCACCTGCCACAAGTGATGTGTACCTGTGCTACTGCAGGTTAATTACTTTTACAGCCTGATAAGTACACTGTTTAGTTCTTTAAAAGCACAGTCTCATACTCATGGTTCTTTGAGTTTGAACTCACATCCTCTTGGGACTCACATGTGCACGTGCTGTGTATTAAATATATGACAGATATGATGAACAGTCTGGTGACTGTATATTTGCAGAATGGACCGGTAGAGATTTCTTTTATGGGAAGTAAACACTGACAGATATTCCCTCACACGCTGCCTCAACCATATTATCTTTCTCATTACGTGTCTATCTAATGCAAACAGCTGCTCAGTTGGATGCCAAAAAGGGAACATAATATACTCTGTTTTTAGGTGCATTGTAGATATTGTTTAAAGAGGAGAGAGATTTTTTTTTAAGCATTATTTCACTGGTTAACAAGGTGCTGACTTTCTGAGCGCTTAAAGAGCCACGTTGTTTTTGCACATTTTAGCCCCTTTACTACAAATCACGACCTGCTGGTTCACCACGAGAGCAGTTGTGATGTTAACTGACAGATTACCTAATTAAAGTTTATGGTCTCCACAAGTTGACTTTCATAGCATGCAAATGAAACCACAGAAACATGGAACACGTAGTTATGTGAATTGTATGTTAGTGGGCTAAAACATGCAAAAACAGGTCAATTAATGACATTGTCAAATACCACAGATGGAAGTTGATGTTACAGACGTGTTTTATATTGTTTCTGCACTGGAACCATTCTTGGTGGATTAAAAATATTATATTAAAACCTCAGAACTGCATAGTGTGTTGGCCTGCATCACAAACCTGTCCCTGTACTGACATCTCCTGTGGGTAACACATAAATCAGTGTTTTTGGAGCTGGGCCCAAACATGACAGTTAACCCACAGACAAGCAGAGACGTGGGACTGGTTTACCTGCAGGGCTGTATAGGCATTTTTCTGTTGGGTATGAGGCATGAGAACGTGTAAGCGTGTCCTCGCTCAGAGATCCAGCCGAGCTGCTCGTCTCATTTCACTGTGGAGGAATTCAGCCTGAGAGCAGAGCGACAGCAGAGCAGCGTTCTGCCTCTCCCTGGCTTCTAGTGCCTTGTGTGGAAAGGCTCAAACAGGATGTCATATCAAGATAACTAGCTGACACAGCTGCCTGCTCGGTGTGCGGTAGGGCTTCTCAAGAACTGACAAGTTTAGACTCAAATGGGTCATCACAACCTGTTTGAGGTTAGAGAGAAAAGATCACGTGAACATTGTGACACATTTAAATAAAAGGTTTGTGTGCACAGATTACGGTGCATTCTGCGTCCCAGCAGAGGTGAAATAAATCCAGTTTCTTTCCTGCGTCTGAAACCAAACTGATTAAAAAGCCGAGCGTCAAGACGTGGTTTAATGCTTTTATCTTCACAAGAGGTAACACTGCAGATGTTCATACAGACATCATAAAAAAAATCTGAATACAGTGTTTCATATATTCATCCATATATTGAAAAGTACATGAAATAATATTAATTTTAATAACATAACAAAAGGACAATGACATCTGTAATAAAAGTGGATTACAAAGTGACATTTTATGTAAATAACTCTTAAGAATTAGGTAACAGGAAACAAAAATCAGACAATAGTTCCATTTAACTGTATGTAAAAACATTGAAGTGCTATTTGTTCAAAGCTACAAAATACACTTAAAAAGCAGGAAGCGTTTTTTTTATTTCCTTCAAGGAAAAGTACTATAAAATAAGTTACAGTACAGTGAATTTGTCCAAACCGACTTTTGTTCCCGTCTTCCAGCCTTTTGTAAGCACAAACAGAAGTAGCTCATACAGGAGCAAAGAGATACTGTTTTCTTATGAGAGGCCTCTTCCCCAGAAAGGAAGTGAACAGCCGTGCGGTTGTCGATAACTGTGTTGTCAAGTGTGTTCATGTTTATAATAGCCGCACAAACACTTCTGAAAATGTGAAACCTTCTAATCTTCAGCATCAGCTGCGTGTCGCCCTGCCCGCGTCATCGATAGAAAGAACTTTGTACTTCATGAGCTCAGAAAATTTGACAAAATACTTCATGTTTAGTCACAGAACACAGAGGCAAACTCTCATACGTCGTCAGCTGGCAAAGGAGGTATGTTGAACCTTGGTCTAGTGAAAAAAGCCATCTTCTCTCTGCAGACAAAGAAAGCAGACACAGAACTTATTTTCACACACATTACGTTTTATTTAGTAAAATAAGATGAGATGCCAACGCAGATCTCCACCTGCTGCTGACCAAAATGATTTCATGACGTCAATCCTCTGTTGAAAACGTAATTTTTCTTTATGTATAGCAGTGGATTGAAGTCCCTTTGTGAATTGTTCAGTTATTTCATAGTATATGCAGAATATATGTTTTTAAAATCCCTCTCATTTCTCTTCCAACTAGCTACCTATTAAACTCTGTCCATCAGACACTGAACTGGCCCCAACATAAGACCACATCTGGAAATTAGCTTTAAAAAAGTGGGGACATATTCAAGGACAAGACAATGGCGTATTTAGGTTTTTTGATAGATTATTTTGGATTGGAGAGTATTGGTGAAACACCAGCTCCTCCAGACTGTTGAATTGTGGGTTGTTTGTAGCCTTAAAGGTACCCTGTGGTGTTTTTCTTTTCTAGGTAGCAATGTTTTCCTGAGTGGGTCGCGGACGGCTTTACACTGTGATCTATAGGAGGTGATAACGCACGAGACACGTTTGTTTGACCTCAAACATACGAACATAAACAGAAACTTTGTTGACAAGAAAACTCCACGGGGCGTCTTCAATGCTGCTAGTCTAGCCAGTTTCTTCCAGTCTCTCCCAGTTTAACATATCGGAGTTTCTGTGTTTTACTGCCACAGAGGAAATAGATTCCTGAAGAGTGAAAATGAGTCGAAAGCATCTTCTGATGTCTTTACTACAGAAAAGTATGTAGCCTGCAGAGAATTACTGGTGTCATACGACGAGGAGCTCAAAAAGACTGAAAACTGTTACTTTCTGGCTCAAGCACACTGAACCTGTTCGCTCATACTGTGGTTCATTTGGAAACACGTCACTGAAGCAAATGGCGCTCTAACTTTAACTGTGAGGGTAACATTCCCGGTGGAGAAACAGTGTGAAAGCTGACCGGGAGTCAGCATAATCCCAACCTGAAGGTCTGCACAGGCAGGGGCTCCTTGTGGCTCTGCCCCCTCATCTGCAGAACCTCTTTGGAGGCCTTCCTCAGCCTCCTCTCTGCCGCCTCCTCCTGACGCTGCTCCTGCTTGCTTTGGCCGGCCTGTAGCACGACAACAACACAGTCAACTGCTGCAGGCTAAATCTCGCGTGGCTTGTAAAAGCGAAGCAACCGTGGCGCCCTGCTTCCAGCCTCACCTGTCTCTGGGCCTCTCTGAGGAGGCAGCGGAAGCGCTCGTCCCTCAGGGCCCAGTGGGGGAGCTCGGCGTCCTCTCTGGCTTGCGGTTCCTCCAGTCGCAGCTTCAGCTCCCTCAGGGCGCTCAGCTCCTCCATGAGCTGCCTCTGACGCGTCCTGCAGGCCTGGAGGTCCAGCTCCAGGTCCAGGGAGGTACGTGTCGGCTGCTCGGCCAGGGAGGACCGGTATGACTGCTGCTTACACCCACACACACACACACACACACACACACACAACTCAGAAACTAGACACTAAACACTCTTATATGTGCAAGCTTGAGAAAGACTAATGTACCTGCTTATATCGCAACGTTCTTCTTTCCAACGTGTTCCTGACGAAGGGTGATTTCTTTGGTAGAGTTGAGCTGTCACTGTCGCTACGATATAACTGAGAGGCAAAATCAGTCATTTTACAAAACAACATACAAACAAACAAACAAACAAACAGCCTACTGCTCACACAGATTTAATGTGAAAGAGATTATAAAAATTTCGCAATAACTCACCCTGCAGACATACTGGCTGCGAGCGCCAGGAGAGAAGGTCTGAGAGCGAACGATGGTGCTGCCACGCATGAACGGTGAGGCGTGACCCCAGCGACCCCCCCTCTCTTTGGGCCGGACTCGCACCGGCTCTGGGAACAGGCCCTCTGTCATGGTGGCCTTCTCCACCTGCAGCGACAAATGAACTTCAATGCATCAGTGCCAGTGGATAAAAAGGAGCAGCTACACACTGCCACTGCTGCAGGCTTTACCTTTACTGTGGAGAGTCTGCCGGTTGTCTGGTCACAGCGCCCTCCGGTGGTGATGCAGATGCCCTCTGCACAGGGGCCCTCTGAGTAGGGAGCTGTGAACGCCGTGCTGTTGCTGCAGCCGCTGTCCACCGACTCAGCCTGCCAGCTCCTGCAAAATACGCCCTTGTCACTTTCACACACACACGTGCTGGAGGCAGAAAGAAGTGCATTTTGTACATGACATGATGTCGCCACCTCTCAGACGTCGCCTCCCCCGGTTCGTCCTTCTTCTCCAGCCTCTGCAGCTCCAGCTCTGCCTCCCTTTCCTCCGGATGGGTGGTGGTGGTGGTGGTGGTGGAGGTGCGTGACAGCAGAGTGCATACAGTGTCCTGTAATGTCACAGAGCAAACTATCAAACACCATCCATCCTCACACTGTCAACATTACTCCCTCCTCTTGACAGTGTGAAGGCTTGTCCGGCTTGTGAGACGCATTCTTGTCAGATTCTCCCTTTAACGAGCTGCACACCTGCACACTGAAGGCTACAAGCTGCTTCACAGCTGCACGGAGAGGAATTTCTCCCAAAGGCACTGCCGCATTTACATTTTTAATGTGGCAATGGAGTCGTTTTGCCCTGGTAGCACCTCAGGATTGCTAATTATTTTGGTATTGTGCCAGCAGGTGGATACTCTTCTCCTTCTACTCAGGTCGTCCACAAGCAGGCGCACGGCAGAGCCCTCTGCATTGTTTGCATTCTTATCTGAGCAGTAACGAGATGATTAAAGGGTTAGGAAACTACTGGCTACTTTCTCCTCTTCAGACCTCTAAAAATCCTTCAAATGAAACCCTCTTAGACTCTTTGGTATTGACTATATGCTGTTTTGTCTTTTACCTGCTTGTGATCACTTTGTGTCTACATTTCATGAAATATCTGACCAGTTTTATCACATTACATACAGCATGAAGTAATTTACATTGCTGCGTTAATTAGCTCTGGGATCAGCTGATCATATTGCTGTTACATACATAATAGTCATAGTGGCTGGTCACTGTGCTGGCATTTGGGCTATTCCACATTATATTATCAATAAATGATATATGTATTACATACAGTCGTTGGATGAAATGTTGTATTTTACATTTTTAAATTGGGTTCCAAACCAAAAGTAAAAATCAGCTGGTTTAGTGATCGATTAATAACTTAATTGCACTGATAAATCAGCATCAGTGCTCTTGCAGTTTTTCAGCAGAGAAACATCAAGCTAATGTACTGCTGCAACACACAGTAAGCTAGTTGAGCTAGCTGTAAGCTAGTTAACATGCTAGGAGTCTTTTTTAATCTGATATCTGTGGCGGACGTGTTGTTGCCAGCTGTGAGAAATCTATAGCAGGCTGTGTGAACCGATCAGGACTTGAGTTTACTATAATTAACTAATGATTATTATGAGTGTAACTATAAAATGCATTTTATTTGTCTTAGTTACATTTATCTCCCCTTTTCTTTTCATTTTAATGATCAAACTGGATTTTAAATGTGTCTGTAAAACGCTTGTCTCCGTCTCCCTGAAGCTGATACCTGAGATCACTTCCTGTGCCGTCATGCTGTTACTCGACACTGCTGTTATTTACTGGACAGACATATGTATGTGTGTTTACCATGACTCTGGGCCTTTGCTCGTCTTCCTGGCTGTCGTGGTGTCTGCGGTGGCTGAGACTCTTCTGTTCGGGCCTGGGCAGCTCCGTCCCGCTCAACATCTGCACTCTCAGCCAGTGGTAAACCATCTCTGCACTCCCCTCACAGTCGGCCAGGCTCAACTGGGCCGTACCCTGCAGGTACACACAGAACATGTCATTATTTTAACTTAGATAACAACAGATCAGTGCTGTCCAACGTGTATGATGAAATCTTAAAAGAACAAAATCAGTGCTGCTGTATCGCTGCTTAAGGGTTACAGCTACAGTCTCTGCGGAGCTGCTCGGCCTTTCAGACCCACCAGTAGTTCCTCCTGAGCCTGAGGTCCCAGCGAGCAGACGGACAGCTGCAGGGCGCACACCGCCAGGGCGTTTGCAGGGACAGGAATGCGGAAACCCTCGTTGAAACTCATCTGGGACTGCGGCTCCAACGCCGTACAACAGTAAAACGCACAGGCCCGGCCGGCGTCCAGTGGAATCAAGTGCACCTTCACATACCTGAACACGAACGCAACGATGTTCACAACGTTATTGATAATGACGTAAAAGTGATGTGTTACTGGTCCTCAGTCAGACTGCAGCTACGGAAGAAATTCCCGCTCCCCATCAGTTCATATAACTTCATCATCAAGCGTCAGTGGCTGTTTACACACTGAACATGTAGCTGCTCTTACACTAAACATAAGCCACAGTTCTACATTTCAGCACTTTTGGCTCCTGATTCCTCCTCGTGAGCACAGAGTTAGGACAGACAGCTTTTTCTCATATGCATTTCTTTTGATTGAATGTTACATCAGAATTGAAGTCTGATATTTTATCATATATATTTTTTTCTGCTTAGTTTTTCTTTCATCATGTGGTTTAAAACTGTAACATTGTAAAACAGAGATGTAGTGATGTCCCTACTCTTTATGCCACATTGCTGAAAATACACATATTAGCTTCCTTGCAGAGAGTTAGATGATGTCTGTACGGTAAATATGTAGCTGGAGCCAGCAGCCGGTTAGCTTAGCTTAGCACAGACTGGAAACGGGGACGCAGCTAGCCTGGCTCTGTCCAAAGGTAACAAAACCTGCCTAACAACACCATCAATTCACACGTTACATATTGTTTGTTTAATCTCTACAAAAACTGAAGTATTAAATTGACAGCTTGTGGTTTTACAGGGGCTTATGTGCCGGACATGTTTTAATTAGTGAGCTTCAGGGGCAGCAGCCAAATCAGAGCCTCAAACTCACTCCATTTATAGTTGCATTTAGGAAATCTGATGTATATATGTACACACACTGGTCGCAGTATCACAAGGCTAAGACAAAATAACAATTTCAGAGTTTCAAAGTTTCAGTCTAACACAATGAAGTGTCATTTGGTTTTGGCGGTCATGAGTTGAAGTCGTTGCGTTTAGAGACTACCAAATTAAATGTGACCAACAGCATTTAGAGGTTGGTCCACCTTTGGACAGAGCAAGACTAACTGTATCCCCTGTCTTTGTGCTAAGCTAAGCTAACTACCTCCTCGCTTCATAATTGACATGGGAGTAGTATCAATCTTCTCATTTAACTCTTGAAGGCGAGCGAGCGTACTTCACAAAATGTCTTCAGAGCTGGAGGTACTTACACTTTGTAGCCGTCTCTCACGATGGACCTGTTCAAATTCTTGAGCTGTAGCAGATGTAGCCGGAGAGACTGAGAGCTGGACTCCCACCTGTGAAGAGGAAAAGTGCAACAAGTGGAATATCGGAGTTAGATACTAACAGGGAATACCCCACATACAGTCTACACTAACAGTTTACTCACAGCAGTCCCAGCTGGATCTGGGTGGGCTCGCTTAGCTCTTTCATGTACGACATCTCCTCGGACTCCTCAGCCCTGTTGGACGATTGACAAATCAGCTTTCCTCATTGGACCCAAACGTTCTGTATAATCATCTGAAGAGAGTCCAGTGACCCAAAACAACATGACACATGATATATTCATGTGAATGTGATGTTACTACCTTTATCAACTTTAAGATGATTCAGATTTTGAGATTGACTTTTTTTAAGACTGTGTGATGGCGTTAAGTCCCACTTGTTTAGCAGTTTTCTCCTCTGTCACTAGGAGGTGCACTTGCTCCAGAGAACTGGGTGTTTATGTTGTGTTTTAAGGTTGTGAGGGTGGACCTCCTCTCACCTTCTCCCCCAGGCCTCGAACACACCGCTGTCTGTGGCCAGAGCATCCTCAGACACACCTGCAGAGACTCTCCTGGCCCTCCTGCCGCTTCTGTTGCCGCTGTTTCCCCGCAGAGTCACTCCTAAAGTGGAAAACACACCCAGTTAATCACCAAGTAGTCCTTGTTCCTTGGGACAAGGATCAGATCTGTTTCACTTGCCTGTGGAGGTGAAAGCCCCCTGGGCTCCGCTGTCTCTGTGATTCTTGTTGTCCAGCTGATGCATGGCGGCAGGGCTGACCGCGTCCTCGCTGCTCAACATGGCGGCGTGTGACAGGGATTGCGACTGGGCCCGCAGCCCCTCTAACAGGCCGCGGCCTGCCTGCTCCATGTATTCCTCCGTCATCTGGGTGAGGGGGCAGTCCTGAGGGGCAGAGTGGTAGGGTGTGTCCATGGGAGAGCTGGGCGGCGACAGGGAGGAGAGAGAGGAGCGGGAGGAGAGGGAGGCCAGGGACTGCGGGGTATCGTGCGAGCGTTTGGTTTTGCTCTGGGTCAAGGGGTCGGGAGTGAACATGGAGCAGTCTCTGGACACAGTCTCTGGTGGCAGCAGGTAGCGTAGGTGGGGGTCCAGCGGCTCCCCGACCCCGTCGTGGCGCTCGTACTGGGGGAGACCGTAGATGTCGCTGAAACTGATGGAGCTGAGGGAGCCTCGGCTGGACGCCAGGGAGCCCCGACTGGAGGCCAGTGAGCCGCGGCTGCTGCTGGATGACACCGTCAGAGAGCTGGCCGACAGGCTGGAGACAAGAGGGGACAGGAGACACGTGAGAAAAGACACAGAGGCGCGCTGACGAACAGCTGAAAGCCTGAAGAACGAGTGTGTGCCACACCTCTTCAGCTGGGAGTGAAGGTAGGTGGTGATGCGTGTTGCCTCCTCCAGCTGCCTCAGCAGGACGTTCCTCTTCTCCTGCTGCAGGATCCTGTCATGAGGCGCACATCGATGCAAAAGAAATTCAGTTACGTTACACACTAGCAGCTGTCAACACATGAACAACAGTCAAAAGCATTTATACATGCACACTGACTGTTTTGTGAATACGCCATTTTGTCAGTTAGAATCAGTGCAAGATGGGGACACGACTACAGTCCTGCAGCTCACGACTATGGTGTCAAATCAATTTAGCATGGTAAAGATATATGGCACATGAGCATGCAGTGATTCACTCATGTGATATAAGAAAAGAGAAATAATAAAGCTGTGTTTGTGTTGGAGGAGATGATGGGGCAGAGGAGTTCTCTGACTCTGGGCCCGTGGAGCTACAGGGGCCCCCACTGGAAAGACAAATATTCTCATTGAAACCAACCTACCAGTCAGAACAGATATGGTTTATGCCCTGGCGACTGTTTGTCACATTTCTAGTTTGTTCAGTTCTTGCATTTTCAAAGAGAAAGTACTGGAACTGGAGGGCCCAGGGGGATGCTGTGGATTTGATCTACAAAACACATTTATGTAGTGGGAGAAATGTTGAGTGGCTGTCTGCCAGTGTGCTAACCTGCAGCTTGCTATGTGCCTTGAAATGCCTTTATGACATCTGATATGGTGCCGTTGGCATTTCCTGATTGTTCATGTTATTTATTAATGTGTATGTGTGTGTGCCATGCAGCGATTTATGTTTTCATGTATTATATATCATTAACATTGTTAAACAGGAAACTTACAATATTTACACTGAAGTAATAATAAGAAAATACAAAAGTCTCATAGTAATAATAAGACTGTCAGGGCAAGTACAGATGTCATCCTAGAAGCCCAGTATGCTAGTGCAAAAATCCTCCATCCTGAACGTCATCTTTCTCACCTCTGATTGGCTCCCTGGCTCTGGGAGCTGTGGGCCCTCTGCACCTCCTCCTCCAGCCTGGAGCGCTCCTCCTCCAGCTGCAGTAGCGTCTCTGGAGGGTGCTGCTGCTTGCTGACCAGGATGATCTCCTGCAGGAGGGCCTCCTTCTCGCGCAGGAGCTGCAAGAAGTCCCGGTCGCGGTCCGCCTCGGCCCGCCCCGACCAGCTCTCACTGTCCAGCTGTGCTAGCTGGTGCTGTATACTCTGCACCCTGAGAGGACAGCAAGGAGGGAACGATGTAGTGCACAATGCATATTTTGAATTCTCTCCTCACACCTGGCACTGGGTCCGCATGCCTACAGCTGACACATTTACAGTCAGAGGCAGGAAAGTACAAGCTGTAACTACTTGGTTGCAAACATTTGTTTACATAAACTTTGCTGGAGCCAAATGTGCCTGGCACTCTCACAGAGGGCACAGAGTTCATACGCCATGATCAAAAATGATAAAAAAAAGATCCCCTGCTAATGAACCGTTAAGAACTTAATATCATATTGTGACTTCTCCTGTGATTCTATTGTGATATGTTGGCCAATATTGTAACGATGATTATGATATATCACCAAATCTGTGTAACTGGTTAGGAACACACACCTCTGAAATGGCAAAATATTGTTTTTTTTCAAGTAGGAACTCATAATTTACTGTATTTATTTATTAATTGCATTATGCGTTTTCTGACATAATTGTATAGACAGTTTGTGACAGTTTCTTTTTGAACAATAGCAATATTTATATGTATATATATAAAAACCATAAATCATAAGGCTTAAGTCTGAACATAAACACCTTTCCCTCATAATAAACCCAACAATTATGCATGACTATAGGTTACGTTATTCAAACCACTCTGTATGAAGCTACGGCCAGCGGATAGTTAGCTTAGCTTAGCACAAGGAGCCTGGTTCTGTCCAGCGTTAACAAAACACACCAACCAGCACCTCTAAAACTCACTCATTAACATGTCACATCTTGTTTGTTTAATCATAAAAACCGAGGTGTAAAAATGAGGATTACGCGCAGAGACTTCTTGGAGTCGACAAGATTCCAGACTGTTTTCAGTCTTTATGCTAAGCTAAGCTAAGCTAAGCGGCTGCGGGCTGTAGTCTTATATTGAACAGACTGATATTTGAGTGGTATCTCATCTAACTGTCAGCAAGAAAGCAACTAAGCATGTTTATCAAAATGTCAAACTGTTCCATTAACTATTTAAGTAAACTATTCCTGTTTTCCAAATTAAATTAGGTTTTAATATAAAGCTGTAAATAATTATGGTGGAGCTAGATGGCTACTTATTAATATTTGTACGAGAGTTTACTGAGTTCATATTAGCCGCAGTGTTCAGTACTGCCTCTGTGAACTCTGCACAAGCATTTATAGCAATATAGCAGAATCCGCTCCAGGTAAGACCACATGGTTGAGCCCAGCAGACACTTCATGCTGCAACTATAATGACAGCATTCACCTGAGCCCTGCTGAGGTCTTACAGGTGTGTTATCAACAACACGTTTATTCAGACGGAGTTAAGTGGGATCTCAGAGTCCTCAGCTCTGATGAAATAACTGTGTTTGTGTGTGCTGGATTTCAGACAGGGTGACTCAGTGACAGAGCATGCAAGTTTCCACAGGTCTCCCCTTCTCTCTCTCTCACTCTCTCTCCCTCCCTCCCTGATGTCATGGTTGGCATTGCTGTTGCTGGGTCACCACAGCAACATGAATCTTGTAAAAGCTATCATCACACTGCTGCCCCTTCCAGCTGGCACATACACAGTCCAACCAGGAGTGTATCAATCATTAGATAACACACAACCTCATGACACGCTTGTGTGTGAATTCACAAATGCAGGCTTCTGTCAATGTTGATTTTGCCAACATATAATTTAGCCGGCGCTATAGAGCGAGCTGGGATATATTTAACCAAACAGTGTGTATATTAAACCACCTTGCGGAGGAGCAGGGTGTACACCGAGGCAGGCGGTGGGCAGCGCTCTCCCAGGCTGCGCACACAAAGGCAGCACACAGTCAGCAGCAGCGTGGCCAGGCAAGAATGTGACCACCCAGCTCATTCCGCTGGCCAGACATCGCTCAGCAGCCAGCCACGGCCACCGGGCGCAAATACTGTTCATAACACGCCCTCCCACTGGACAACGTGCATGGCCCGAGGAACGAGAGGGGGCTGACGGGCACTGTGAGTCAGTGCTGCATGCCGTGGTGTCATAGTACTACGACGGATAAACAACAAACAGAGAGACATACTTACTTTTTCTTGGCTTCCTCGTACTGCCAGTTGACTTTCACTTTGTCCACTAAATGCGAGGAATCTTGGGAACCATACTAAAAAAGAAAGAGAGAAATAAAAGGATTAAAAGCACTTTACACAACAAACAGTGGTAGGGACATGGCTTCCAGGAAAAAGTTTGATCAGAATATTACTCATTAGTCATTTCAGATATATGAGGGGGGTGTAGGGAGCTTCCTGAAGCTTACCTAGTCATCCCCCATCACCTCCCACGGGAAACCTGTATTTTTAGCTTACATTGTTTTTACTTTTTTGAAAATTAGCAACATCAAAAGTATGCCGAAGTAGCTGTTAGCAGTTCCTGTTTGCAATGTACCCACAGTCGTACAGACAACTATCACCGGATTACTTTGATACTGAAGAAAACTTAAAAACATGATGATTCTCAAGGCAAGTTCTGGGGTCATAAGCATAAGTCTTTTTAAAATGATTTTTAAGTGGATTTATTGATGTTTTATTTGCAATGGATGAAGTGTAACTCACATGGGAATTTAAAAATATGTGTACCATGTTTGTGTGGTCAGATTTGAGTTATGACTCCTTCAGTTTATTTCTCCTTCAGTTTGAGAAGCTCTGTTTTAGAGGGAGACAGGGAGGAGTAGCAGTGTCTCTTACCTCTCCCATGATGTCAGTCTGACAGCCAGTGTCACAGTACTGCAGATTGCACGAGTCACCCACGGGTCCAGTGCTGTTCGCCACCTCGTTGGCTGAGTCGCTGATAGAAAAGCTGCTTTGGAAGTTCACCGTCAGCTTCGCCAGGCTCTGCGGGATGGAATAGTGATTAATGACTAAACTGAGTATTAAATAGGACAAAATCATAGGCATAATAATATAATATGACTTGATCAATACCTCACTGACGATTGTTGTACAAAAACAACAAAAAAGTGACACAAAATGCAAAATAAACTGTCAAAATCAGTTTTTAAAGATGGATTTTCCCTGTGCCTCATTGTGAATAATATTAACATTTAAATGTGTCCATTGCCTCCAGCACATGTTCATAAATAGACTGTGACATTGCCAGGAAATGCCTTTGCAAATGTGGCCCAACAATCAGACTGAATCATCATCTATTATTCATTAGATACTCCATTACATTTTTTTTGCTTTGCTGACAAAATCAAGAGATGTGGTCGGTGATTCAGATGTCTGGAAATGTGTTTTATTAAAAGACAATGATGAGAAGCAGCAGAACAGTAGAGGTGAACAGACACTAGAGGTCAGCAAAGAATATTCCAGCAACGAGAGTTCAGATACCTGGATGAGGTCCTGCCTCTCCTTCTCGCCTGTGCTGATGGCCTTCTTGATGCTACGCAGCTCGTTGAAGATGGCTTGAGCCTCGTCCAGCTTGTAGTTTGTCTGACTGCAGGACATCTTCCTGTCGATCCTGAGACACAAACACACACAATAAGATGTCTGCTTGGGCTGCGTGTTAAACCGCAGATGTTAAAACTGCTCGATGTCCTTTTGTTTGGTGACCGAGATCTCTAGAAAGACTCTACATGAGTGTTAATCACTCCTGTCTGTACGTTTCTCCTTTTGTTAGAATATGTTATTTCTCATTATTAATAATAATAAATATTGGGGGTTAATACTGTTCTATGAGGATAAGCTTTCTTCAATATGTGTCCCTGCTAAGCGGTTGTCTTCTTTAAGTTTACAACCAATAAAGACATTTATCTGCTTCTATCAGCATATAAACAGCCTGACTTGCTGTAGTCTACAAAATGCAGTAAAACTGAATACATCAATCATTACAATAATATTGTTAGTCAGATGACTTAAATAGAGTGTAACATAAAGCATCAAACCTTTTCTTTAACCTCCAATCAGTTAGTAAAAACACTTTTTGTCAGTTTCAGGCTTCCATAGAAGTCAATATTAGAGCAGCTTTAATTAGGAAATTCAATGAATCTGAGTAAACCTTGACCAGAGAAGTCATGTGCTACAATGCATTAGCACATTTGTGAATTTGCTATAACATATCATCACATAATAGATGATGGTCCTCTGACAGAACAGATGTGTTCGCCAAAAAAAAGCTTAACTTTGTTGCGAGGTGTCGGGGGGGGGGAAGACAATGTGTGGGAAGGAGGAATAAGAGCACTGATGAAAAATGATCATGTGGTGTTAGTAAGTGCTTTGCTGAAATGTTATTTACTTATTTCCAATCCTAGTAAATGTTTTCAGTAAAAAGGGATAGCAAGAAAAGGCACTGTTGCATTATTATTGTTAAATCCGGGGGATAAAACAAAAAAGTCTTCTTTGACGGGACATCTGAAAGCTTCAATGTGCCTGCTGGGCATTATTACACTTCATACGCCATCACCCAATCGTAGTTTGCGCAGGAATCCAGTAGAATTAAGTCAAATTCAAATTAAGAATGACGTCTCTCATTCACTTACTAGCAACAGGGTGGGTGCTTTATGTTGGAAAACAGGTCAGTGGAAAATATGTCATCAGAAAATCATCAGAGGAACATCTGAAGTATTTCTGTGTGGGAGGTAACATCGATGAACCACTCAAGTGTTTTTTTTTTAGACTGTGGTCAGTTATGAAATACTGACACTGCATGTGACGGGCCAGTGTAAATGCTAATCTCTGTTTCCACATGCTGAGATATTGTTTCAGCCTGTGAAGTGCTGCTTTCAAAGACTCCTACAAGAAAATTGTGAAGATCTTTCCAGACTCTCTTTGATTAATATCTCTATAGATTACAAAATAACAAAAACATATCGAAACGTATGAGGAACAAAACCAATCTGCTCTCCTGCTTTGAAGGGAATGGTCTTGTGTTCTTCAGTGAGGGGTATGAGGAGGAGGAGGAGGAGGAATTGGGGGTTGGTTGGTTTGGTTTGCTGGCTGGGAGCTGGAGGAGTGCGGCACGGTGCCTCCTCCATCACTGGGCCTGGCACGTGGCCCCCGCTCTCACCACAGCCCGCTTCCTTCACTCTCCTTCAACAGCAGGTACTGTTCATCCACCCGACCCTGCCTCTTCCTCCCAAAACAAGCTCTGCTTTGTTCCCCCCACCCCATTGGCAGGGCCTGGGAGTTTATATGCTTAGCAAAAAAAAAAAAAAAAAGGCACTACCCACCCCTCAGTGCCTGCCTGTATTGAACCCCCCACCCTGTGTACTGTAGAGAAGCAAATATGCTCATTTTTTTCTTAACAAGCAATAGGTTTTAGGTTGACTGAGTCCTTAAAACCACCAGTTGAGATGTTGGTTACAGATGCAAAGCTAAGCACGGTGAAAACATGTGCAGCGTCTGAAAATGTGCAAAATTTGTCAAGATAAGGCGAAATACAGGTGAGCAGAGAAGATACTTCTACACCAAACTGTCCAAAAGAGATAAACTCCTGACTCCAACTCCTGAATTCTTTCAGTCGAGTAGTGACGATAAAGAGGGGGCATTTTCTACGTCAGGAGCTGTTTGTTTGCTTTATCTGACGCGACATGCCGTGGAGAACAATTAGCTGTATTGCTGACAACAGCTGAGATTGAATAAACAACAGCCGTAGGGTCCCTCCTGGCCTCAACCCTACCGGGTGAAAACCAACCCAGAAGAAACAATAGGACGCACACACACACACACACACACACACATATACGAGCACGTTTACACACACGCAAAAACTCAAGAGGAGGATGCGTCCATGTTTTCTGCAAGCTGTGTATTCTCCTGGCTATTCTGGGAATCACTTGAGTTGTGTATTATCTAAGAGATAAGGGACTCTTTGCCAGGACTCAGGAAGTGCAGAGGAATTTGCTGCCAGATATCTCTGTGTTTTTGAAAGTGCTCTCGAGCCCACACCTCCCCTCTCCCCCTCCCCTCTCCATGGAGGAACTTCCTCTCCAGGCTGAGCCTTGGCTCCCTGCACTCCACTGGTGCATCCTCTTCCTGAGGTGGAGTCCCCTTTTCCATCAAAAACTCCCTCCATTTGCCTTTTCTCAAACGCTCTCTTTTTTTTCCTCTCCCTCCCGAGAGGTGGAGCTTCTGATTCTAACATGAAATTTGGGACCGCTCAGAAATGTTTCCAGCACAAAAGACGCTATGTGTGTGTGTTTAAACACCAACACAAACTAAAGGAAACTGCCTCTGAAACACAAGCTAAAGAAGAATATCTCCTTATTATTCTCTCACTTTCTATGTGGATCTATGTGTTTTTTTTGCACAAAATCTTTGAAATCTCACAATTTCCTACTTGGAGGAACCGAATAATGTCTAATAATGTAATTTAACCACATCTGTGAGCCATGTGACACGTCTTAAAAGAGATACAGAAATGAAAAAGGGATATTACGAATATGAAAACCTGCTAAACTACATGACATAAGAAGAAAGAGAGTTTGTGTTGAAGACAGAGGACGAGGGGAAAGGGGAAAAGGCCTCTGGGTGGGTAGCCGAGCGTTGTAGGAAGGAGAAGGGTGGCCGTGGGAGGAAGGGCGGGCCTGGGACACAGAGGCAGAGGAACACTCACTCTTGCAGGGTCTCCACTCCCATTTCCTTATACTGCAGCTCCTGCTTCACCTGGGCCAGCTCCTGCTTCAGTCTGGAGAGCTGTGGGACACAAGGCCGAGCACCGGGTTACCATGGCGCACAATGGGCTTCTCTCACCACCAACGCCGACCAAAACTGCCTCGTCATGACTATTCACATACAGGAATGCTCTGCTGTGTTTATACAGAGACACACACACACAGTGGTTCACATACTGAGGCTGTCTCCCCTGAAAAAGGTGTCTGTGACTGTAGTCTGTAATAATTCAGTGTTGTCGTATATCAACTTTAAAAGGGGCACTCACATTAAGTTCAGTTTACTCGTTATTCAGCCTGTGAAAACACTTTGAATTTGAGAGAACGCTGAAAATAACCCTGATGATGTTGACGTTTACCAGGCAGCGAAGGTCTGATGAAAGATGCCGCTGAGTTGAATTATGGGAAATCTTTGTTCTTTTTTTTTTTTTATCTTGTAAGTCTGCCAACATCATGGAAGTCCAATACTAAATGGCTGGAGTGCCCCTTTGTGATTGCCACGATCAAAAAATTCTGTTAACAAATAACGATTCCAAGCAAATTATAATTCAAAAGCTACAAAATGAGTCCCTGTTGTTTTTGTTTTACACGTTTGAAGAATTTTGTCTAATCTAACGCATAACAGCAGAAACAGTTCACTGTACTGAACATCAGCTTGATTATGTTACATGTAATATTGCTGCATATCGCTATCAGAAAAACAGTAACAAGATTAAGAGTCTCCAGCCATGCTAGTAGCTCTGTGAGGCTAAATGAGCTAAATGCTAACATACGCTTACATGCTGACAATGACAATGTAGTAGGTAACGTCTACCACGGTCACCATCTTAGTTTAGCATGTAAGCTTGCAAACATTAGCACTAAGTACAGCTGAGGCTGATGGGAATGTCATTGGCTTTAGAGGTATTTGGTTATAAAAAATTTTTTGGGAGAAACTGAATATTTTGACCTGATGATTGCGTTAAAAAGTCAGAGGATCAAAGTCATTACAGTTCATCCTCCGGGGGACCTTGAATGTCATATTGATTTCAGCCAGATCACCCAGCCCTAAAATTAACAATGATTACTAAACTGACATTTACAGAAATAAAAATGATGGGCAGTGATTTTTACTGGAAACATGGCCACAAATCCCTTTGACACGTGTTGATTTGTGGGTGTAGCCTGTGAATGACGGGTCGATGAGGAACGTATACTTAACAAATCGGTCATCATTAGATAATAAGGGACACAGACTGCGTCATACGATCCTCAAAAGTTAACAACATTAATTAAATGAATTATCACTGACTGTGATTTCTGTGGGAACATTAAAATTGAGGTTAAAATGTCCCTGATCCAGGAAACACCCTCACCCATGTGACTGATCTCAGAGAAATGTCCAACTTGGACCTGTGAGTCAGTGACCTAGCCTCCGCCTGACCCTTTGATGATGATCTCATCCTCATCCTCATCCTCTCGAGGCCCCGGGCCAGAGCCACAGTATCCTGTAGGGGCCACACCCCAGCCCCCTTTTCTGCCCAAAAGGGCCCCTCGCTACAGCCCATTGTTCTCCTAAGATAATGACTTACCCGCTCTCGTCTACAAGCTATTTCCACTTTTATTTGGTCAGGGTCGTATTTCGCGTTTGACGACGAGCCGGAGACCGCTGTGAACACACAGAAACAAAGGACACAGAAGGATCAGCAGTTAGTTGATAGTGATGACTTTAAAGTTAACTTGTAATACTGAGAGGTGAAGGGGGATCCGGTGTCGTCTCCCAGCCTCTGCCCCCCCTGGACGCTTTGTGTGTGACAGCTGGCTGGAGTCGGAGGGTAAACTGGGTGGAGGTGGTTAAAAGGGAGGGTGGGGTGAGCCAGGAATGGGGATTTGGACGATCTTCTATAGATCTGCACCCCCACCAGTTCCTGAAGGGACATCAACAATATAGCATATCCAGCCAAGATAATTAGGTCAGCAAAGGTCAGGTTTTTGGTTGTCATGGAGCCTTCCAGCTCACACTTCTCTCATCCTTTCATCGTTTCTTTCCATGT
The DNA here is from genome assembly GCF_043641665.1 of Enoplosus armatus. Taxonomy (NCBI): domain Eukaryota; kingdom Metazoa; phylum Chordata; class Actinopteri; order Centrarchiformes; family Enoplosidae; genus Enoplosus; species Enoplosus armatus. The sequence continues at coordinate 7,115,531 of NC_092186.1, forward strand.
ATGCGTGTTTTTTTAATCATGAAAGACAGGGTTGCATGTCAGGGAAGTGAGCTGGACTTTAGTGTCTTACTGCTGGTGATGGAGCGGTTGTCCTCAGAGAGCTCGTGGAAGAGCAATATTTCCTGCTGAGCCAGCTCCAGACGCTGCTGCTTGACCATGTACATTTCCTTCTTGGCTTTGAGGGCCTCCTGGGCCACCACAAGGTACTCCTTCAGCATGCGCTCCTGCTCCTGCCGCCATTGAGTCCGCGGGTTCTCAATCTGGGTGGTCTCTGACAACAGGACACAACACGAGCGACTACTAAACAAATGATCCTATAAAAATGTGTGACAACGTCAATCAGAAAAGCAAGAAGGTCCTGAGGTACCTCCTGTGGACATTAACATTCAGCTCTCATTCCTCCAGTGTGTTCATGTATTTTTCTTTAATTCATTCAGCGCTTGGAGACAAATGAGGATGTACTCACTGTTGATGTGGTCGATGTAGTAAACTCCCACTTGCTGGTCATAAACTTCCTCCCACCCGAGGGGCAGCTCATCTCCAACACAGTCGGCAAACGTCAGCGGTTTGGTGATCCTGAAATGATTTAGAGGCTATTCAGTGCAACAGTAACCCCGTGGAATGCACATGTGCACTTCGATATCAGCTTAAGAGATCAAAACATATACAGTATCTATGTTAAATGGGTCTTACAGAGGTCTGGTTTTCAGGCCCACATTATGTAATTTTCCTTGTTAGCATCTGCTCCATTTATCATGTTTATAAAAGGTGTTTTCAATGTTAATCGAGGGGAAAGAAGCAAAAAGTAAACATTCATTCTAAAGTATATTCTCTCCTTCAGCAGCCTGACCTTTTAGCAAAAGCGAACCTTGTACCAGTCTCATGTTTTGGACCAGAGTTGTACGTTTTGAGATGCATATTTTTAATCACAAAGAGAACCTCTGTCGCAATTACACAATTATCCAGAGGGATCATTTCAAAATATGCCCCATTATGACTATTTGGTTGCAAGGCTATGACTTCTATGATGGACTTCATGCTGGTCAATCCTGAAAACCTTTTCACTAATGACATGTGTCTGTCTTTTGCCCCCTGGCTGTTTCCTATATCATAATATCAATTGTGATGTGCTAACATCTTGGTAATTTAATTTCTCATCCCACATGATGTCACATCAGCTGAACTAGTCCTGCTAAAAAGGTAACTAGCCTAGCTTAGCAGTGTAGCAGTAACTGCCAGCTCAGCTTTTGACTCTACGGAATTCATTGGTTTGGTTTATTATCAAATTGTATTAAACTGTAATTTAAAATTAATATTTTTACATTCATGGTTTTAAACCTTGCTTCTCATGTGTTATGTAGTTACTGCTCGTCACCTTTGTAGGGCAGCAAAGTTCAGATCAGATTTAAACTTAGTTATATTAAATGTCAGGTCTATATGGTTAGATAAATATACAATATACGCATGTAAACATAAATACAACATGACAACGTACGTGTATTATTTAGCTTACATTGTGAAACCTGACACTTTTTTCCTTGACGGATTTTAGACTAACACACGTGTGAAGCCTTCACAGTTATACATTATTAACACAATTGAATACAAATACAACTCTTTAAACTTCATTTTAAATGCCATCAAACAGAAAGTAGCTGTGATATTAAGGTGATTTTCATAAACTTCTTCTTTAAAAGTTTGAATCCATCATTTAATGATTTATTAAGCCATGTGTGTGGATGTGGGCCCCATCAGCACACGCTGTGTCAGGCTACAACAGCGGCTACAACAGCGGCTACGACAGCGGCTACGACAGGGCAGAACTAATGACATCAGGCTGATACCAACTCCACTAATCTACGCATATCAGCGAGCCGTGAACCGGGGTGGAAGGGGTGGGGGTCTGATGACAGCAGCACATACAGTAACTGTCTGATTACCATCAATCAGCGCAGACAAAAGGGGGGTCCAGTGGCAGTGACCCCTTCCCACCTCAGTATGCTCACAATGCAGACGGTGCATGAGGCCTGATTCTGGCGAGGTATGCACACAATGAAGGGACGGCCCGGAGAGAGTAGCTGAGGCATTCTGCGCCACATTCCTCAGGAGACAGCAGCTCTCCTCTCTGCACACAGTCAGCTCGGGACAAACTCACTTCGCCAGATCTCAACTTCAATCTGGTTGCAAGGACAAAGATTTCAGGCCAAATGCCACCAGCACTGAGACACATGCTGATGATTCAAATTAGTAGGGAACACAGAGGTACTCCCACTTAATCAACACACTCAATAAAGAGCAGCATACCAACAACATCTAAAAAAGATATTAGCTGCACTTGTTCATTTTCAGCACCTTCATTGTATTCTAAAGCTAATAATAAATTGTTAAAATATGTTATTTTTGGCTCATGCATTTGCTATTTGCATGAGCTGAAAGCAATCCTAGTTGATGATGAATCACATGGGCTTGTCAAATTACTCTGACAATGCCTCAAATTAAAGAAACTCCCTTTGCATTTCACACATTTTTGGGAAATTCTCCAGGCTACATCACACAATGTGCAGCTTTGCATGTCGGGCTGGATGATGAGTCTAAATCATTGTTTACCATTTCTGCCTATACTTTCACTGTGACAAAACTCTCAGACGGAGATACTGTGATCCACAAATGAAAGATAATATAACTCTCTAAATCTGCCACAGAATTATTTTTCTTGAATTATAGGAATTATATGGTATATGGTAAAATCCTGAGATAAAGATGACACTATTGTGGGACTGCAACTAGCAGTTATTTTCTCAATTAACTGAATAATTGTTTAGTTTTTTAAATGTTATAAAATAGTGAAACATTTCCTGAAAGAGCCACAGGTGATGTCTTCAAATACCTTGTTGTTTCCAACTAACAGTCCAAATCTCAGATACTCAACAATGATATAAAACAAAGCAGCAAATTCTCTCATTGGAGAAGCTGCAACCGGAAAACTCTTGACTCACGATCTCCGTCAATTGAATAGTTCCCAACCTTTTTGGCTTGTGACCCTTTAAAAATCGATTCCCGACCCCTCATTAAGATTTTTTTAACCTCCTCAGAGGATTTAATTTGAATTATTTTAGAGGCCTGAAGAGGTAAAACTACTCAGTATTTTTCAAGGAATACTTTCTTCATAAATGTCCAAAAAAGTAAACATAAAACTTTAAGAAGCAGAATGAATCTGTTGTTCTTTCTCAGCTTGTTCATCTCCCGACCCCTTAGATTCATCTTGTGATCCCCTTAGGGGGTCCCAACCACAGCTTGGGAACCACTGGGCTAATCAATTAATTGCCTAATTATTTCAGATCTACAGCACCCACTCCTACTTGCTAGAAATGCACAGATTAAGTGCCACAATAGTCCCACATATTCCCTAAAGAGAACTGTGTATACATCACGTACACTACAGTCATTATCTTGGTGACAGTGTGTAAAAAGGACTCTAAGCCAAACACAAGGACAAGACAAACAAGCACACTCTCCACCAGCTCCCGCTTTAAGTGTTTGTTAAAGGTAAATAAATGTCCAGACACTAACTGCACTTGCAAATACTTTAAAAAACGCTCAAACGGGGAGGTCACGCCTTTCGCTGTCGGGTTTTAAGTTGATAATGACTGATGGAGGAAACATGACGAGAATAATCAGGAGCATTAAAACAGTACAAAGAAGGCACATAGGCAGATACAGCAGTTCTATATTTTGGATTGGGTCGTGAAAGCAGAAGCTATGTGACGTCAGAGGGAGTTCAGTCTGCCCTCCGACCTCCGCAGAGATGGAGACAGAGACAGACCTCTCACAGATCTGACTCTGTATCTGAATGTTTGGTTTGTTACGCAGTCTTGTGACAGCAGCCTCTGTTTTTCTGAGTCATGTCTTGGTCTTGGGAGACTCTGTAACCGCTGCAGCACATCACAGTCACAGTCACAGATTCAGAGAAGGACTAGGCCAAAGTATCATAAAACTGCCATATGAGCATTTAAGTCGGGACCCTTTGAACAGACTGCACTCGAAAGCGAAACATAACACATCTTTCTGATCATCACCTAACCCTAACCCTAACCCCCCCCCCAAGAGAAGAACCGTGTCATTCCCCTGTCAGAGTGACACAGTGACCCTGGGTAAACCCCTGTTTGCTGACGCTGCGAATCCACAACATGTATTATCCAACAGAGGTCTGGCACTGCTCTGCTGCGTGAGGCTACACTGATTTCTTATAATAACTATATCACCAGAGGATTATCGTGGCGCTCCTAACATGGTAACCGAAGATGGTGAACATGATAAACATTATACACTCTAAACATCAGCATGTTTAGCATCGTCATTGTGAGCATGTTAACATGTAGACATTAGCATTTAGCTCAAATCACCGCAATGCCATTATTTAGTTTTCATTTCTATGACCTGGGTTGTTCAGAGACTTTCAGTGATGATACTCTACATCATATTTCAAACTTAGCTGCAGTTGTAGGCTTTCTAAAAGTAACAATAAGTAACTTAAGCGAAAATAAACACCAGAAATTATGTTTACTGCAGTTCTACTATTTGTAATATACTTAAGCATGAAAACATAGTGGTATGGTTGGTTACAAACGGCTCCTCCAGCAGGAAAAGTATGAGATTATTAATAAGTTTTGTTCTAAAATGTGACACATTCTCCAGGATCCTCTTTCAATCCAAGAGGAAACAGAAAATGAGACAGATCTCTGAAATAGAAAAGAGACACACTGACAGAATGACAAACATGTTCAGCTGTGGAGGAATGACATACTGCAGGACCAGCTCGCGTCTCTCACAACTTCCCAGCAAAATATATTTAGTAGCCAAAGACATTTGCTAATTCTAGAATAATCTGTGCCATCCTGGGTTGTCCCAGAGGATATTTCTATCTGCAGCAGCCCGCCTTTAGCCGGCGACGGGCTGCAGCATAGGAAAGGCATGTGAAACTGGAGTCTGGGCCACTGGACCTCGTCTGGTCTGGTCATCACCACAAGCGACAACAATGTGCAAAACAGTGGACTCAAAACATAATATTCCTTGTTATATTTTAATTATGGAGCCAAAGAAGCCGTGCTTTAACACATTTCAGTCACCATCCTTCAGCTTGGCCACAATAGCCACATGTTTTCAAGCAAGCTAACAAAATTCAAAGGCTCTCCTGCTGCTGCAGTCTTTCACACGGTTCACTCAGTTCATATTAAATTAAAAATCGTGTCGTTGATTACTCCACCAAATGTGTTAATTTAGACAAGTTGTCGCCATAGCCCAATGCAGCCTCCTCAGTGCACATGGGATGAATTTTGACACTGATGTTTAATTGTGTGATGGTTCGCTGTATAAATAAACCAAACGCTAGTGTGATAAAACAGCCACAGGCGACCACAGCAGAAGAACTGTTAGCTAACAAAATCACAACGACAAACGTGTCCAACCACTGAGCGTTTCGTCTCGTCCCAGCGAGCCAGCTGCTGAAGTCTACAAATAAGAATTGAGGCTTGACCTTTGGATGACAAGCATTGAATATGTGACCAAAAAAAAAAAAACCCCCAACACATGTGATGCCACCGATACAGCGTCGTAGCCGGACACGAGACGATAACAGAAAATTCTGCACATTCCCATTTTAACTCCAATACGCACCACAAACACCACCTGCTTTCATTCTCTTATTGTTAGCTCTTCTCTGGAGGGGGTGAGAGACACCGACGCTGAGGGGGAAAAAAAGGCCACAAGTGTTGTTGGTCTACAAATTCCATTCTGTGTTAAAAAAGAAATGTGAAAACAACTTTGGGAGGAATGTCATTTATGTCCAGCCTCTCTGAGGGCCTGGTGCAGCATTTCAGAGCAAGGCCTGAAGCAGCTGACAGACGGACAGACACCCGCTTCTCCCATTATGTGTTGAATCTTATAGAAATAGGTCTCCTATAAGTAGACCGACATCTCTGTCTCTGTACACATTTAGATGGCGTCTGGACACATGGGAAGGGCTTGTCTTATTGTGAGTGGAGCAGAGTGGGGTTCACTGTGGCAAAAGTCATAACAGGACTAGAAGAACTATCCTACTACAAGTGCTGTTTCTTAACTATAACATCACTCAAAGACAGGAGGACGTCTAAAACTGATGAAATGCAAAAGCAGCTCTTTAGAAGACCAGTGTAGCATCCTGACTGTAATCATTTTAATATAAATGCATCCGATTGCTCTCTATTTAGTGATGCTCTTGATAGTGATGAGCATCTTCTCTCTACATGGAAGCTTTCTCACAGATGGCTTCATGGGTTGCATTAGGGTTCAAGTATTTAAGTGCAACACTTTCCAATCTAAAAGTAGAGTTGACCACAATACTTCATCAAAAAGTGGGAACACATAGCGCCTTGGTAGCTGAATGGTTGCGGCGCACGTCGCATGGCTGTCGCAACATCAGCAGTTTAATTTTGGAAAGTACGCTTGTTTACTTTTCTCGAGAGTTAGGTGAGCAGATTGACACCACTTTCATGTCTGTAGGGTAAATATGAAGGTACAGCCAGCAGACAGTTAGCTTAGCTTAGCTTGGAAAGGGGGGAAAAAGCTATCCTGGCTCAGTAGCATGAAAAAATTCAGCCCTCTCATTCATTTGAACGAGGCCAGTCCGGTGACGCAGTGGGGGTGCCAACGCAGGGGGCTCAGACAAATAACGTAGGTCTAAACAAAAAGAACGTTTTGAGTTTTGAACGCAACATTATGTCATCCAGCGCTGTGTTGTCCAATCAAATACATGCATATGCAAATTCCTGGTGGATTTCCTTGTCACGTGAATGGCGTATTTCCTGTCTCTTAGTATTATAAACCGCTGGGCAGTGTTTTGGTGAGCTTTAAACGCATTAATGTGTTACTCCAACTCGACTTCCTGGATCACATGTCATTGTCTCACCGGTACCTTAAACGACATGCCTGTGTTGTTTTAATGCGTGCGTTGTTTTAATGCCTGTGTTGTTTTAATGCGGGGCTGTCTCTTTCTGATTAAAGAAATTAGATATAACATGTTAATCAGTGAGCTTTAGAGTTGCTGGTAGGTGGATTTTGTTACCTTCAGACAGAGACAGGCTAGCTGTTTCCACATGCTTCCAGTCTGTGTGCTAAGCTAACCAGCTGCTGGCGGTAGCTTCATATTTACTGTGCAGACATGAGAGAAATGTTCTTATCCAACTCTCAGCTAGAAAGTGAATAAGCAGATTTCCCAAAAACTATTCCTTTAAGGCCACAATACAAACACACTATAATGTAGCTGTAAGCAGATATAAGGACATCTGTTTATGCATTTGTCAACAACTGTGACTCGTCCTCTGAGGAACCCATAACTGCTGGTGTATAAACAGATAAAGAATGACCAACAGATCTTTATAGAGAAGTTTTCATTGTTGACAAATACTATACACTACATTATAGTGAGTTATAAATGTAATAACCATTTATGTTGCTTATAAATGAGGGTGTTAAAGTGTTACCCAAAAAGTTAATACGTAAGTTCTCATTTTAGAGTGAACAAACTAAACTACAAGTGCACGAAAAGCTTAATTACAGTGAAGAGATTTTCTGGATATTTCTCACCTCTAACATTTTGGGATTTTAAAAAGCTATGATGAGCGGCAAAACACAGAAACATACACACCAAACGGGTAGAGCAAGAACTGTCACACTAAATTTTCCTTTCTTTTTGAATAAGAATTGTGCAGATGTGTGGAAGGAAGAAAAAAAAAAAACAATGGTGGCCCAGAGCTCGAGGTTGGTCCACAGAGTTTGGCATGTCCTGTTTAGGTAGCATTCTTCACAATATACACATAAAACACAAGCAGCCTACAGCTCTGACTGCTGAATGCAACGGCTTCAGACTGGGCCTCAACACGCAACCTAAGAAACTGATGCAAAGCAATATCTAGGCATTTCATTTCTAGGTTCTATTGTTGTAAATCATCCACAAATAAAGGTAATCAGCTGGGAAAGCAAAGCATCAACGCCTGCCACACTAACTGCTGGAAGAAACAGGTTTGAACTTCCAGAACAAGGAGCGAGCTGAAAGCTGAAGACAAACATATTGTCTGCTCGTGAAAAAGAACACAGAAAACACATAGGGCCAAATGACACTGGATCAAGCAATGGCATGTTCGCAACCTCCCCCCACCAAAAGACAAAAAAGAGCCATCATAATGAAAACACTGGGGGAAGCAAAATAACAGCGGGGTTCAGCGCATGTGAATAACCTTTCGGTGCTGGAAACACAGCTCACCCTTTCCAGAATAATTGAATTTGGTGTGCTTTGTGACCAAGTATAAAGGCCTCCCTTTGCTGAGCGGCAGGCCGGCCATGGCTGTTGCATAACAGAGCTAATAAAGGAGGCCTACAGGGCCCAGGATGGAGAGGAGGAGGCAGACACGTGGGAACTGCCTCTGTTCTGCTGCTTTGTCTGGGGCCGCGAGCAAGCAGAGCCCCTGGGCATTAGTGTAGGCATGCCTAACATAACGCTCATTCCTCAGTAACAAATAAGTCCCACAGAACTGCTCGGCTTATCTGCAGGAGCTGGCGGGGGCCGCCCCGAGCTGCTTGAGGTATCCACCGTCCTCAAAGACATAATCATCATCAAGAGTGAACACACTGAGTTCCCCCCTTTGTGCTTGAAAGCAGAGTCACATCATGGTGAGGCTAAACACCAGAGTTTGCTTTTCTGCAAGCGATGTGTAATGAGATGCTCCATCAGTTTCCCCAGGTATCTGTGCGCTGCGTTCACACATCGATCTAATTTTTCACTACACGCTGTCATCTAACCAACATGGCTCCATCCAGCTTCTCTGCTGGCTGCAGACGTCCAATATACCAGCGGGAACAGACTTGAACTCTGGCTGATGCGCCGCTCCGTCACAGCACATCATGATCATCATTGACAATTATGTTTGAGCTCAATGGCTCTTGTGTTTTAGTGATTAGGCAATAATCCACCGCTGACACGCCTCCCCGCGAGGTCAGCAGACTCGGGGGCTCGCACACATCAGACGGGCCGAGCTGCGAGATGCAAACCGGGTCACAGGGTGGTAGCACCTGCAGTCGGCATTGCCACACAAGGTCTTCACACAAACTGAGCTTTTGTTTCTCCAGCGTCAGGAGTTCAAGAGGAGCTCCCGAGGCCTTTGTTTCACTTGAGACACGGATCATATTATGCCTGAAAATATGGGAAATGTTTGATCCCTGCCAAACAAGGCATGTTTCAATCGCCTAAACTTCACATCTGTCGTGTCAGCCTCGGAGGACACAGACATTTTCCAATCAATCCACAGGAAAACATTCCACTTCCGGTAATCAAAACTAAATGCAGCTGAAACAATTAGTCCATTAATCGATTAGTTGATTGACAGAAATTAAATGGCAACAATCGATTGATCGTTGAATTCAGCTTTTAAGCAAAAATGCAAACAACTCACATATTGTGGCCTCTCAAACATGAATATGTGCTGGTTTTCTTTGTCTTATACGATAGGAAATTGAAAAAAATTGAAATTGGGTTTTGGACTGACAATTTATAGACCCAACAATTAATCTAGAAAAATATTCAGCAGATTAATCAATATTGAAAAGAATCACCTAACAACCTTCTAATGAAAACTAATCAATTAATCTTCAGCCAATACTAGTATGAAAATTCAATAATATGACCGTCCCAAAGCTGACTAAGCTGTTGAACAATAACAACATCACCATCATGATGAGGATATGTGGTAAGAAGATCGCCTACCTGTCTGGTATCTGAGTATTACGGTCTGCACTTGACTACATTCGGTTCATGTTTCTGATTCCATGTGACACATCTCGAGAATCTGATCACTTTTGTTTCTCAAGTCTGTGGCTCGCAGCAGTGCGTCACACTCAGTTAAAGCCTGTAACTCATGATGATAAAGGCCTACAATAACATGTTGTAGATACCAAACAACTATCAGCCTTTGATTTTCAGTTCTACTTAAACACAGAGCAGCTGTCAAACACAGGGAGAAGTATGAAACTCTTATCACTGCGGTCATCTCCCTGCTGCTGCCATCCACATTGTGCAAACCGTCCGTTTATCTGCAGCTGCTGGAAAGACCTACATCTTCTTTTTAAGAGCGGCAACACCGGCTGAATAGCTGACACCTTTTTGTATCTGTTGCATGTTAGCAGAAAGTCAGCTTTAGGGCTGTGTAGTGATGTGATTTATTGGAAAGTCAGTATCAGGTTGTGACAGAAGACATTCCTCTGGCCGAGATAACCTATAAATCAGCAGAGCAGCACCAGAACAAATGCAGAAAACATTCTTTAGTCATGCAAACGTAAAAAAGAAAAAGAAAACCCAGAGCCCCTCCACCTCAAATGCTGACGACTGTAAGATCTTGTGGAGCTGCTATCAGCTTCACATAACAATGGTTAATCAACTTGCAGGGAGGAGGGGGCCTTCAAGGAAATCAGGTTTTTTCTTATCTAGATTACATGCAGCTACTACATTCCCACTGCTGAAATCAGCTGCAAGAAATCTGGTTTGAAATGCCGCACAGAAAGAGACGGAAATTCAAACTCATATCTCCAACCGTACTTGGGAGTGTTGTTTTTGTCAGGCACTGGGAAATTCTGCCTTTCTCCCCATAATGCAGCAGAGTTAAAATACTTGCTCTAATTCCCAGTAATCTCACAAAGTCTGCTTTGAATGCCTGATCGAGCCCGTTTCTGGGTTGGTGAAATCCCAGTCCCCACAAAAAGCACATCCTTGCAGCTTTCCCAGTGGCCCAACTAGCATTCCTCACATATTTTACACAAAGATTTCTGGGAGTTGGAGTTTGAAGCTCTCGCTGTGCTACTCTCCACTCTTAAATTCAAGGAAGCGCACACATTTGTGGATGAACTACAACATTACAGACTTCAGAGCCTGGACCGGACACACACTCCTGGACTCGAGGTGTCTTTGTATGAAAAGGGAAGGGGAGCTGGATAACAATAGCTCACTGTGCTAGGTGTGTGGACCAGGAATGTTTCAGGTCACTGGAAGTCATAAATCTACTGATCTCACTGATGAGTCTGAATGATTGAGGCTTGAGACACCAAGTGTCCTCCTCCATGAAGACAGACTACTAAAAACACAGGTGACCAGACTGACAGGGTGTTTGTGTGTTGTTCAGTCTCTTGCTGAACACAGAAACATAACAAACCGGAAAGGTTGAGCTGCTGTCTCACTCCATGTCAAAGACCCGTCAGACTTTACATTTAAAGACACATATTGGGGGAAGTATTAACGTGAAGCAGCTGCACGGCCGGGGACCATGGGCGTTACATCCCCTTGTTTGTTGTTTGCATGGGAACTTCTTCAAGAGGTGGGGAGGCCACAACTGCTGCCAAATCTCATCCGATTCATCGGCCGTGGCTACAATAACCACCGCAACCTCATGTCACATTAAAGGGAATGGAGGGAGTTTATTGCCCTGTCCCCCCCAAAAAAACAAAACAAATCTGCCTTCACTTGCAGCCGTCGCCCCCCTCCGTCCCCGGTCGCCCTGGCATCTCCTCCAGTGAGTTAGTTTGTTAGGAGGACTTGTTGAATTAAAATGACTTTGTGTGAGTGTGTGTAATCCCAGTAGTCCCAGGCCTTTAGCATACCTATCTCTGGGGTCAATCCATGAAGTTTGCCGGGTGTTGTGGTCGATATAAAACACTCTGCCATCGTAATCCCGGGCTTCCTCCCAGCCCGCGGGCAGCGGCAGCTCCGAGCTCTCTCTCCGCTTACCGCCGCTGACCCACGGCATAGCGTCGGGATGGTGAGAGGGCTGAAGCCCTCTGCCCTGCTTTTTATCCCCCCGAAAAGTCGGTCCTCACTGCATTACAACAAACTCTACCTCGACGCACTTGTCGGCGCAAAGAATGGAGACGCAAATACAAAACTTTCCACCGAGGTTGTCCGTTGAAACAGTCCTGCTGAGGGTACATCCACGTTTCTTCTTACAACCCCCCAAAAAACAGCACCGCAGCGCTCTCACGGTCCTCGGTCCTCCATGTTCGCCTCCTCCACCATATTTCATTCCTCCGTGTCCATATTCGGGTTGAGCGGATTTGCATAAACGGTCGGACGTACGACTGAGCGAGCTCCTCTGTCCAATAGGGAAACTTCAGAGCCCAAACACTTTCATTAAAGTGTGAAGTCGCCGTGAAAACAAGGTCGCGAACATTTATTTAACGTTTTACCGCAGCGACAACTCAAGACCGCGGCAGCGGTGCATAAAAGAGGCGACGACAACTTTAGCTAACGTTGTTGTTCAGCTTTCAAACGACAACCTGTGGATTCGCGTGACATAACTGGTCATTAACTTCATTAAATAAATTATATTCATTCTGTGAGAGCAGGTAAATAACACGACTTTAACTTTAATTTAAAGCCATGGACAACTCCCCCCTGAACACTGACAAACCCCTGGCTTGTTGTTGACTGCAGGGTTATTTCAGTGGTACAACAGCGCCACCTGGTGTCACAAATAGATACAACACCAACTGCCCGCGGTCACCACAGCCCCTCTCAGAGAGGTCAGGTCCCTCTTCCTTGACTTGCCTTGTTCTAGGGCCCTCTACTTAAGACCACTGAGGACACTTTGGGGACAATTTGGACCGATTATTTGCCACTCAGGGCCAATTAGTCATTATGGGCAGGAGGGGCAACATCGACCAGCTACAAGAGCAACTTAGTACAGTGAGAACATCATAATAAAGGCTAAAGTTTCTGTCAAAATAATTTAAAGGCAGCTAGTTGAACAGAGTTCAAGGGTCAGAGCCACAGTTTTCTATATCCTCATGGCCACTAAATCATCAAGAAAAGTATTGAATAAGAACAGAATATAGAAGATCAGATATGAAAAAATCACGACTAATAACAGATACATTTGAGCTGGATTCAGTTTGTTTCAGGTAATCCAGGACTTTTGTTGACCTCTGTCTGTGAACAGGAGGAACTGCAACAACACTGATTAAACGCTGGTCCAGTGACTGAAATTCGGTGTGTCATGAAATTCAAGTGGAATTTCCAGTAAGGGGGAGTTTCTGTTGCCAAAGTACAGATAGTGATTATCTGGGTCTTTGAGGAGATGTTTCTCTAGAGTTGTGTTTCTGAGACATGGGTGAAAATATAGCCTTTTCCTGGTGGGGTTTGGTATTGCCAGTAATTCCTTTCCCCCACGCAGACAATGCACTCTGTCTGCAGACTGACACCAGCACACCTGACTGTGTGTGTGTGTGTGCGTGCGTGCAGCTGAGCAAGCATGGCCTCTTTGTCAAGACGTCAGCACAGTCAGCTGAGCATTTAGTTCTCCAGAGGAGGAGGAGTTCAGCAGGCTGGGGATTTTATCCGTGCATTTTTGTTTGTGTGTTTGTTTGTGGTTGTGTATCACTGTGTGTGTGTGTGTGTGCGCGTGTGTGTGTGTGTTTACGGCTTGGAAACATTTTTCCCACATCAGAGCTTTGATCTAAAGCCTCCTACGATCATTTCCCACAGGCCATGTCATGTTCATATGAGAGCACACAATACGCTGCACTGTTGTTTCTCTTTCAGTCACATGCAGCAAAAAGCCTGACTGTGACAGCAGCCGTCACCAATGATACGAACGAATATGATAAATTCTGATGAATCCATCCAGCCGATTTTATTTTCCTTGCATAATTTTATTACATGGATGAGAGATTAATTATTTCCTAGGGAAGACTGCCTTTGCGATGCATTGATTGTGTGTCATGATTGTAAACAGTTTACTCATAAGTTTACAAGATGAACATTATGAGGAGGGCTGTAAAAATGAGCTCTAATCTTCGTCACGCAGATTTAAAAACTGGAGATTTTACAGTATCTCTAGAGACGGCCCAGTTTATGAAAAGCTTATCTTTGTCTGGCATTCGTAAACAATAATCTGACTGTGCGGATTAAAGTTGTTTGTTTACTTGCTTATTCAAACACTGCCATTGCTGTCTCTCCGAGGACACACAGGATGCATAAAGATGGACATCAGGGAGTTAATTTCTTACATAAAAATGCACAATATGATATCCTGTCTACATTTAATTTCATCCCTGCTTGTGGCCTGCTATTAAGCCATCCCTGCCTGCTGCCCCTGCTGCCCATTGGCACAGCAGCTGGAGCAGGAGGGCCGCAAAGGGGAGGGCCGAGCGGGGCCCCCCTCTCCTCCCTGCAAACGGAGGACGTGTGCTCCTCTGAGTGAGAACTGTTTGTGAAAGAGCTCAGAGTCCAGATCCTGAGCGGTCAACTCTAATTACTGGGCGTTGCGAGCAGCTCCTGTCCCGACTGGACATCCACAGGCCTCTTCATCTGAAGTGCAGCCAGAGAAGAAGAACTCTTGTGGCTCTGTCAAGCGTGGAGGCCTGAGAGAGAGAGAGTGAGAGAGAGAGAGAGAGAGAGAGGAAGATGGACACATGCGCCTGCGCTTTGCAGCTGCTGGGGATGTTGGTCTATGTCGGAGCGTGGCTGTGCGCTTTAGCCACCACCATCTTGCCACAGTGGCTGACCATGTCCACCGCTCTGCTGCCGGTGGAGAGCTACGAGCTGGGCCTGTGGGAGACATGCGTGGTCCAGGATGTTGGGGGCATGGAGTGCAGAGCCTACGATAGCCTGCTGGGCCTTTCCAGTGACCTCAAGCTGGCCCGCATCCTCATGTGCGCTTCCCTCGCTGTGGGCATGCTGGGAATGCTGGTGGCCATACCTGGACTTTACCTGGTCAACAGCTGCAAAGAACACGGAGGCTACCGAACCAAGAGGACTCTAACCATCATAGGAGGGGTTCTGGGGATGATTTCTGGAGTGCTGTGTCTGATCCCCGTGTCCTACATGGCCCATTTAGCCGTGATGCATTTCTTTGATGATAAAGTGCCTGACGTGGTGCCACGGTGGGAGTTTGGTGACGCCCTGTTCTGCGGCTGGGCCGGAGGGTTCCTCCTCATAGTGGCCGGGCTCCTTCTGGTTTCCTCTTGCTTATGTTCTCAGGTGGAGCCTCAGCCCGTGCTGCAGCGGAGATACCAGGTCATGAGCACGGATGTTTCCTTCAGGAAGCGCTCAGAGTACGTTTAATGGGCGAATTGTAAAAGAATTACCTGCATAGAGACTTAACAGCACAACACAATCACCTGTAGAACTGCACTTCAAACTGCTTTAAAACAATGATGTAAATATCTGGTTTTATATCAGAGACAACATCCTGTATGAGGGTTGCTCTACCACTTTTGGAAAATGATCAAATGTTTTGTAAAACAGTGAAAATGAGACCTTGTTTTTCCCTGCACAATCCAACATTACATTTTCAAAGAAAGTGCTGTAAACCAGTAAAAATGATTATTTTTTTAAAGATGTGTTTTATAAAATGCTTTTTATTGCTTATTCTGGCGTCAGGATGTCTCTCTTATTGGTGCCAATAAAGAAGAAAATACTACTTCAAGTCTGTTTTACAGGACACCTTAGCTTTTAAAATGCTGTGATTGTAAGTTCTTCTTAATACTAAAACCTAGAGAAAGCACAAATTATTCTGTGCCTGGTTATGTTTGCTTGTGTGCTGTATTGTGCAGCACCATCAGCTGATTCACATAAAGAATGATGTTGGAAAAGTTGTCTCTCTTTTTTCTCTTTTAAAAAAGGATGATTTTCTTCTGCTAGTGCTGAATATGATCATTTATTTTTCAGTTTATGTTGATAAATTGAGAAGCAGTGGCCTGAATCTGTATGAAGCAATGAATGTTTTTTTTTCTTCAGTTATGTCAGAGCTGGAAACATGGCTGCTCTTTTGCTCTCTCACCATCCGGTCGTCTATTAGTCACATAAACCTATTTTGGTCTGAAGTGGTCCCTGGTTGCTCTGTAACCAGACGACAAGCTGAGCAGGAGGTGGGGTGGACTGAAAACAGCCGTCTCGGTCCGTCAGGTGTGTCTGCGGCGGTGGAAACACAGCTTGAGACTAATTCCATCAGATTTCCTGGTCACTCGCTGAGCTAAGCTGTGTTTAATGAACGCCCTAATGGGCAGCGTGCACTGTGAAGAATGCAGAACAGGTTGCCCTCGCGGCTCCCGCTTTGACATAATTACACAGATTTGCCAAGGTCAGAGGGCGCCGCCGCTCTCTGCACTCCAAAACTGTCTGTATCATTTACACAGACGCAGGTACAGTGACATGAATGTGTTATTGCATGGGGAGGAGGATGATTTTTAAACCTCCATGTGCTAATGATGGTACTTTCTGTGTAGTCAGCACTTGTAGAATGAAGTTAATGAGAGGTAATGATGTTGTCACAGAAGCATACGTTGCCTAAGGGGCCCAAGACATGACAGACTTTTCTTTTGGAGGATGTAAAAAGTGGTTGTGTCAGGCCTGGCAGAGCGGATGGAGAGGCACCCTCCCACCCTCTGACGTTATGCAGACTGCAGGGAGCTGCCTGGTGTCTCCCAGTGTGAGGGCAGCTATCAGCAGGGGAGGCAGTGAAAACAACTGCAGAGATGTTCTTCTGGATTACCGTGAAAGACTCTGTGGGGCCGGGCGGCACGGCAACACAAAGGAAATGGCTTCATCTCAGGAGGAAGTATGTTTAAATGCATCCGACTGCAAACAAACAAACCTGCTCTGATAGGCGAACTGCTCGCGGCGCAGAGTCAATTTGATTTATTATCTTTATAAAATGACTGACTGTAACTTGACCCTCTGCAGTTCAGATGGAGATGGAGATGATCCAATCCTGAGTTCAAACTTTCATAAGATATGATAGTGAGCGCTTCCACTGCCGAACACACTCATAACTGATAAACCATTGTGATAATGTTGCTACACACTGACAATTGCCTCACCTTAACCAAATACCCTAATGTGTGTGATCTGGTCAGAGTACAGAGTACTAAACAGAGTAAGATAAGTAGTAATACAACAATGTGAAAATACTCCATTACAAGTAACGGTGCTGCAGCATTATTTAGTTTTTGTAGCTGCTCAAGGTGGAGCTAGTTTGAGCTACTTTATATCCAGATACATAGTTTAGTCCAGTGGTTCCCAAACTAGGGGCCGGGCCCCTCCAAAGGGTCACAAGATGAATCTGAGGGATCGTGAGGTCATTAATGGGAGAGGAAAGCAGAAAAAACTAATTCTGCTACACAAAGTTATGTTGATTTTTTTTCTTTTTAGTTTTCTCTTATCTTTTTTTGGGGCTAATTTCACTTTTTTAGGCCTTGAACTGTTATATCAATTAAACCATGTGAGAAGAGCACTCCATCGCACTGCTATAACATTGTCAGACAGGACGGGATGGACAGTTAAAAAGAGTATCAAAATGGATGCAGCAGAACCAGAGACATAATCTTTTTATATATATATATGCAACACTAACCGACGACAGTTTCCGCCAGTGTGTTATGCTAGTAGCGGCTAATGTAGCCTCGAGGCTCTAGCCTGAAGCAGAGATGAGGCAGGGGCTACTGAGGTCTGGTAAGTGAGCAACATCACTTGAGGCAATTTATCAGGTATCCTGAAACTTCCTCTGGAGCCACAAACACATTTTTTGTATAAAATTACTCTTTGATGAAACTGCTAATAACTCATCTGTAACAAGGGCCCACAAGCCAAAAAGGTTGGGAACCACTGGTTTAATCTTTAACACTGCATTGTATTTCAAAAGCTTACATGTCTTTTTGTGTAAAATCTTAATCTTTCTGATGAATATTGTGGAGTAAAAAGTTCAATATTCCCCTCTGATGTATTGCAGTTGAAGTGTAAAGTAGCATAAAATATAAACACTCAAATCTGAGCAACTGTAGTTACTTTCCACCTCCGGCTACACGTGGAGATGGCACCGACTATAACAGCTTGTATCTGATCTTGATGTCTGGGGATGATTACAGGAATCTCAAAGAAGAGAAAAGAACATGAGGCATAATTTCTCATCTGCTTTGGGGCTTTACCGTAACGGTTTTTAATTGTACTGGTCACCTTCATTCCTCTTATCTGTGTTCCTCTATTATACATTATAGCTGATAGAGTAGATGACTTAGCATAACAGATTAGATAAAACATAACCAGCTCAGGGTATTATGTCAGGCTTATCTGTAGAGGGGAATGTGCAAGAGAGAGGTGGGAATGTGGTGAGGACAGAGACCAAGGGATGGACGGAGAATTATTTAAATACTTTCCCCAAAACTCTTATCAAGAGGAATGTTTTTGAATAATATTTAGTTATACTCAATGAAATGAATATCAGTGGTTCTGGCAGCCAGTACGCAGTTTTTGTCTGTCTGCGATAAAGCCCCTCACAATCCTCCAGGAGTGGTCGGGACAGGTCTACCTTTCATCCACTTCTGGGACTTGTGTTTTTGACAGAGAGCTGTGCTCGGCTGAAGAGGGCCTTTTGTTCCCAAGCAGCTAGCCGCCTCCAGAGAGGTGCAGCGGGCCACTGGGCCACAGTCTGTGCGTGTCCCTGGCAACAATCACTTCATGTGAGGCGGCCCCCTCTCCATACTCACATGCCTGCTCTCGTCAGCCTCCTACCCAGGTCACATGAGCAGGGCCCCCCCAGTCAACCTGACCCGCTACGATCCCTCCTCACATGGGGCCCGTTAGAAGCCCACACCTTGGCATGTCATGTCCCCTCCCCCGGCCTGTGTGGTGATAATGCTGATCAGTCGTTAAAGGAGCACTCAGACTGCTAACTCCAAACGGCCCTATCGGATAACACTGGAGAGATAAAGTATTTTATAACATCTGCAGGTCTGTCCCTGAACTCTGGCAACACAAATCCAATACAGCTGTAGTCGCTTCACATGAGCTACATGGACTTCAAATAGAATCTAGCCGGCATTCTATTATCTGTAGGTTTTATTTAGACCAAGACAGCAGGAGCCCACATCATATCACATCATACACAATACGATAGATATCACAGTACAATATTAAAGCAGCTATAATCAATATTTTTATATCAATAATGGATCACATGACTACATGTATGGGCAAGAAGAACCCACATATAATTACAGTATGTATATCTATATATATCTATATATATATAGATATATATACTAAAGCTAAAATGAGTTAATATTGTATCATCAATACAATACAAACACAACTCCAAATTAATGCTAATGTTACTCCATGTCTGCTGGATGTGTTAATACGCTACTGTTTGCTAACAAGTTAGCCATATTAACATACAAAGTGATAATATGTCAGTGTTGTTTTTGCTCTGCTGCCCCCAAGTGGCCAAAAAAAAATCAGTTATTGCAGGTTAAAAGATGGTTTCTTTTGTACGTACAGGGCACTTTTCTCAGAGTAAACCAGAATGATTCATTGTGATTCAAGTACATTTTTGAACTCTTCTACGAGGTCTTGTGTGCTAGTAACGAATCAGGCGTGTTTCTTTAATATGGAGGAGATGCCGGCATGTGAATGTCACATTGTCAGTGCTTCTTTTAATGAGAACAACACTCACAAATGTGATATATTCTTCTGACATTGTCAAAGTCACTTTCCCCCAGATAAAAAAAAAATATATATATATGAAAAACCAAGATTGTAAGTTAGTAAACTGTTCCTGATGTTCCATCATGGGGCTTCCTCGTATTGAAATGAGGGATTATCAATGCCGTGGTTGTGTCCATTTGGCAATTCAGACTTCTGTGCCAGGGTCCTTTCTTTCCAGGGACCATGGAGGTCCCCGGTGTCTCTGGGGGCCTCTGAGCTCAGGGACTGCCAGGCATAGCGGTAGCAGAGGAAAAGCAGCCCGCTTATGAGCATCAGTACGGAGGCAAAGATGCCCACACCAACGGCCAAGCCGACTTGCTGCCGGACAGGAGCTTCGGGGAGGTGGAACTCAGGAGGAAAGTCTATGGTGCTGTTGTTCAGCACAGAGCTCATGTTCCACACCAGAGGCACCAAGGAGAGCAGCCCTGTCAGCACATACAGGGTCCCTGCCAGCAGGAAGACCAGCCTTAGATTCCTACGATCCTCCACAGAGAAGTAGACCATCCTCATGGCCACCGCGGCGCTGATGTTCCCCGCCAGGCCGCAGATCACCGCCAGCACAATCAGCACCTGAGCCGCAGGGATCTCTGCAGGAGCAAAGTGGTCCCAGATGCTGATGCTCTGACAGTTCTCCAGACTGGGAAGGGCGTGACTGTAAAAACACGCCTTCCAGATGCCCACCCAGGCCACGCCCGACGTGATGACAGACACGTCGGCCACGTGCCACAGCCGCCACTCGTTGAGGCCGGCTGTGGTCACGGTGAGGATCCACGCCAGGACCCCGGCCATCAGGCCCAGGAACTGCCAGTGAGCCGTGTGAGCCAGGTACATCATCCTGCCCAGTGTGACTGCTAATGCTCGAAGAGACGGATCGCTGACTCACACATTGTTGAGATCAAACAGCGTGCCTGAAAGCACAAATACCCACATTTCAGATTTGGTTTGGTACTTGTACACACTGTATACTATTTCACTGTATGAATTATGAGAAACTTGGAATATGATACGAGGATAGCTGCATACTTCAACATATGGTGTCTTGTGCCAAAGGTACTCAGTGATACACCTCAGAAGGAACCTTTAAAGGGTCAGTTCACCCAAATGACCAAAAAAAAACAAAAAACATTTTCTCACTGACCCACTTACCTCTAGTGGTGTCTAGCCATGCAGACAACTTCATCTGCACGGGGGTCCTCCACAATAGGTTAACTTTAATAGTAAGTCGATAACAAATGTGCAATTGATCAAATTAGCAAACCTCGATGGCACACAAAAATCTGAAATATTCTGTGGTAAACACTTAACTAGTCAACAAGGTGATCAATAAATCAAGTTTACTATTAATACCATGTGTACCACTGGGCACAGACCCCCCCAGTGACAGGAAGACAGTATGCAGTTAGATTTTCAGTATATGCATCACCATGACTGACCGTGACCATGGCTGCAAAATCAAACATCTGCTGCCAACATGGCGTCCGTATAATCCCTATAATAATCTGTAATTGCAATTGTTCTACTTATGAATCGTTGTATATTTCCATTGTAGATATATATATTAAGTATACATTAATAAGATGTATTACCATGGAGGAAGAACTTGGGCTACAAAGAGTAAATCTTTTATGGTTTCTCAAACTGTTGTGTCCCAGGATTCCTTTGGCACAAGGTAGCAGACATATATTATATATATATACGTATTCCAGCTCTTATATTCTCCTACATAAACACACAGTGTTATAACATAACATCTACAAATAGAACATGTTGAGGAAAAAGCAATTACTGTTCGGAATTCACATCCTCAAGGCTGCACTGGAAGTGATGTGAAAGCTTGTTTTCTAGTAACTGTGGGTTCATTGTCTTCAAGCATTACTGTAGTTAATGATTGTTCATTTAAACCTTTAAATAAAACAGCCTTCTGCCACGTCTTGTCCTCTTACTCACCTTGATGCGTCTCGAGCTCTGAGTTGTCGATCTCAATAAACACTGAATTCTTCCTCAGATGCTGCATTCATCACAGGAGAGTGAATCAGGGCGACGGTCCACATTTTGCTTTGGTTGTGCGAGAAGAAGGCTGTTATCACCTGACTGTTAAAAGACATTCATGTCATGTCAAAGTCTTTATCTTCCACGTTATCAGCAGAGAGGAGGGCGTGGTGAAGTTAATGAATGACAGCAAAGAATGAGCCGATCACTGGACAGAAAAATCAATCAAACACTCCTGCGTGATTCCAGCAGACTCTTTATTTGATATAAAGGAGCACAGCTGATAAAGTGTTAAGAGTCAGGCTGTAGCAGTGCATGAAGCGTGTGAAGCTAATATTCTCAAATGTGCAGAACAAAACATCCTCCAACAGGGTTCACCTTCGGGAGACTGATTTAATCCTTACAGTCTGAACTTGAGACATTTGACAGACTGACGTTCAAGCCGGTCAAAATGCTTTGCAGTGATTTAGTTCCATATTTGGTTGCAAAATGATCAACCTGAACAACTTTTAGTGTTTGAAATTGAACTAGAAGTCAAGTAACAACTGTGGTAACTATGCATTCAACATCTGCACCGTGAACAGGAAAACACAGTGAAGTAATAAGACAAAATACACAAACACTTGGTCAACTTATACGTGGCAATATCATTATCTAAAACAAGTTTTTTTTATGGGTGTTAATGAAACAGAACAGCACTGACAGATGCTACATGCAGAGGTGGATTAAAAGACCGGACAATGTTTGCTGTGACATGGGAGACTCAGGCACTTCAAATGTGGGTTTCACTTGAGTCAAAAGTCTGGATGTGAAGTGCTGCTGTTCTTCTGTTTAGTGAAGTCTAACAAGTGCTCTTTAAAATGACCAGTATCTGCACACTTTCTCTTCACAGGTACATTCACTAACATCAAGAAAAGCTTCTTCAGTGAGGAACGCGAGGGGCATGAAAATCTTAGTAAAAAGGCCACTAGTTTATATAAAAAATGTTAACAAAAACTTTTTGCGTTTGTTGAAATATTCGGCCAGATTGGATGGATTCTGTGAAATTATTTAAATGAAATGACACATGATAAATACTTCTAGTTGCTCAGCGTGTAAAACACACATCAGGTAGCGCTGCTGCTCAAGGTTGAAAATAAAATACTGTCCCCTCCTGCGCAGATTCAAAAGGCTACAATAAATTACTAAAAAAAACCAAAAACATAACAATAAAAACAAAGCAAAAAGTGGCATGAAAGACATTAGATACAGTGGTTGGTTGATGCCAGGGAAAGCAGCATCTTTCACAAGGGAGTTCCTTATGGATGCTGTGTCATGGCAGTCCAATTGAGAAGGTGTGAAGTGGTACGACGTGCTCAGATGAGGCTTCACCACAGAACTGAAAAAAAAAAAAAAAAGTCAGAAAATGCAACAGACAGTGTGTCCCTGCAGATTCCTCGTCTCTGTCTCCCTCTGTTGGACACAGGGCTCAACTGCATCTCCAAGCAACATAACTAGTCTTTCTGGTCAGAGTTCATCAGCGTCCACCGTCTTCACAGGGCCAGCCTCTGCTCTATCGGCAGACTGTCCATCAGACACTTGAGCTGCTCCTCGCCCAGTTTGATTTTATCCTCCAGCTTGCGCTGCTCGATGATGAGCGCAGACTTCATCTTGACAAAGTGCTCGTAGTCTGTAAGGGTGTCCTCCTGCAGGTAGCTGGACAGGATGTCATAAACCACGCGTTCCCGGCGGTCCAGGTTCTCCTTCAGCTCCTTCGCGTCCTCATGCTGTCGAATCAACAGCTTCCTCTTCTCAATCAGTGTACGCTGTAGATAGAAACATACAGTATTAGGATTTGAAGAGATACACCAAGTCTTCTCCTTTGTTGGGAGGAAACAAAGCGCAATTCTGAACTCACCCTCTCCTCAGCAGTGGCGTCCTCCTCCAGACTGTTGAGGGCGTTCTCCACTCTGGCCAGACGGCCCGACAGGGACAGCAGCAGGCTCACCACCTTGTCCAGGTCCCCGACAAACATCCGGAACTTGTCTAGCTCGTTGGGTTTGCAGATCTGCTGGACTCGGGCCTCCACCTCGTCTCCAAGAGCATTGTTGTCTAGGACGTCCTCCTGAAGACTCTCCCGGGCCTCCCGCAGCACCTGGAGCTTCTTGCTAAGGCTGTCGATCAGCTCTTGCTGCAAATGGTCACAGAAAACCAAACTCATATGATGCAGGCCTTTAATCTCATATTTACTCATTTTGTTATGTCGTCATGTGAACACTAAATATGAACGTGTTCAGTAAGTGTACGGTACCTTCTTGTTGGCCAGATCAATGTCCAGTTCGTCTTCAGAGTCTTCCTCCTCCTGCTCCTGCTCCTGCATGTCCTTCATCTTGATTAGGAGCTCAGCTTTGGGAGCAGATGTGCTGTAATATGTAGAGCTGGTCACCATGGTGACAGCTGCAGCCATACTGTCCTCCTTTTCCCTGAAAGTAACAAAGACATTACCAAACCAAATAAGAGTACGCAGGTTCACCTCTGTCAAAAGAAACAATGGGCCTCATGCAGGAACCACTCGTACAAACAGATTTGTTGGTCATTTGCGATTTTCTCTTTCGGTACCAGTACAGTGGTTCTCACCGATGGATGGTTCTATTTGGATGGTTATTTTTCTCCAAAACACAAACATGTTGATATATGTCCTTCATTGTCATTTTAGCTGAGCTACTCTACAATCTTTCCATGTACCCCCTGGGATATCACTGCTCGATCAATATCACCTATTGTATGATACCTCCATGTTAGGATATTGTCCACAAAAGGAAGAACAGGTAGCCTGATGTGGCAATTATGGGGCGCTGGTTATGCTAATGATCAAATCAAATTAGGAGAAGAATACTAACGGCTTTTTCTGCGCCTAAAATATTGTGCCAGTCATGTATATGAATTAGTTTCACCTCATACGCACGCAGATGACTGATAAGTGTAAAAGAGTTAATGAGTTACTGTCAGGTTTGTACATATCAAACAGACTGCATATGCTGAGAGTAAATACACTATCTACAGGCCAAACAAGGTAAGGTACACAGGTGAGCTATGTGCAGTTTAAATGTGTCCTGAACAAGGCGCTCAGCTGTATGGAAGAAACACATGGACATAAACGTGGCCATCTCTCAGGCCTAGTATGGCAGACTGACCTTTCCTCAGCAGGCCGGGTGGCTGTCTGTTTCGGGGGCGCCTTCCTGCGCTGGTGAGCTCCCTCCAACAGCTGCTCCCCCTGAGGGAAGATACCCTCCATCAAGTCCATGGTGGTCTTCATCTTGCTCTGGTCTAGAATATCAGCTAGTGACTTATCCTTCCCCATGATGTCCCTGGCCAGCTCCTCTCTCTTCTGATCCTCCTCAGACAGTCCTGTGGTCACATCTGTGGGCTGCGGCGGCTGCTGACTGTCAGAGTTAATGTGATCTTTAATAGTACTCATGCACACGTCTCTCTGGGGCTTTGGGTCTGTCTGAGCGGCCGGCGTGCTATCGGGCTCCCTCTGCCGAGTGAAGGCACAGAAGACCGAGTCCTGCCCTGCAGCTCCCAGACTGCCGAGCCTGGTTACACCAGGACCCTCAGCCTCGACATCAGGGGAGTCGCTGTGCTGCAAAAATGGACAATTCTCCTTCTCTGTGACCCCCTCTGAGAGGACAATCCTGATGGGCACTTTCTTCACTGCAGGATTTTGGCTTTCTGTCATATGCTCCATCCTGAAATATCAGAGAAAGAGAGAGAAATAATTTCACAAACAGAAGAGTTGATCTCTGAAAGGAGGAGAAAATCTCTTGTAGCAGTGATTCCAGCCATACGCTGATTTAAAGTTGCACTGCATGATGGCAACAGAGATTTTTTCCATGCCCAGTGCGCTAAAATATCCGAGACATCTGGACTCCTCCCACCACTTTGGTTTCTGCGAGCTGTAATAATCCTAGTGTACAGTCAGAAGTTCACTACAGATGATACCAATTAGTTCTGAATCAAGAAGATGAACAATAGGGGCATTTAGACTACATTTTACATTTTCGACATTTAGCTAAATTATGCCTGGACCGCCAGTGGCTTTTACAGAAATGTGGAGTGTCCCTCTAATTTACTGCGGCTTGACAGCACTCACATGTTGATTCTACAATAAGCTCCTTTGTACATGTAGCATAAAGACACGATAAGAGGAGTTAAAGTCGCTGTGTCCTGACTAAACTGGGTGGTAGTTTAACAGCCGCAGCAATACTTTGCACTTTTGAATGAATCTCCCTTCTGATGAAGCAAAAAATTACCTGTTTGAGTCTTCATCCTGTAGAGAGGCCGGTGGCTTGTCACTGAGTCTCTGTGGGGAAAACTGTGGCGACGGAGAGCGCTGCCGCTCCATAGTGGCCGGCCCTGAAGGTCTGTGGGAGGAAGCCGGGGGAGAGGAGGCAGGCTGAGGATTGGATGTTGATAGATGATGTCCTGCCCCTTGTCCTTTGTCCACAAGTCCTTTGCCCTGCTCAGAATCCCTCTTTGCAGAGCGGGTGGGGACAAAGGCGGAGTTAGGGTCAGCGTTAGGAGAGCAGTGGGTGAAGATTTCACTCTGGGAACCGGTGAAGGACTCGTGGGAGTCGACCTCTGGACATCTGGGTAGGGCGGGCTTCTCCGGCGCAGAGGGCCTCCTCCTCGGCCCAGACGGCGGCTCGGTGTGGCTGTGGACCTCGGGCTGAGGGAGGGCAGACTCTGCGAGGCTATGAGAGATAGATGTGGGTCTGTGGTTCACGGTGGCAGGGGCAGGTCTGTGTCTGCAGTCAGGGTTGGTTCCTATGATGGGCGGAGGGGCTGGCGCTGAGTAATGTTCAAACTCCACAGGTTTTTCTCTTACTTTACAGTCACCGGGCCCTCTGTCAGAGAACCTGAGGAACACAATAGAAAGCTTTTAATTACACGCTGTTCAACAGCCAGGCAGCACGGACTATCATCTGCAGCTCAATCAAATAATACACTGTGGCAGAGGCCTTGTTCGTCTCTCCAGCAGCCACTATGATTATGCCAGCATGACAAGACACACGTCTCCCTGTCTTCTGCAGGCCTCCTCCCTGTAACTGTTCAGCTGGCAGTCTGAAGAGGAATATTTCAGTTCCCACAAGTCAGCATAGAGGAATAAATAATCCTCCAGCGCAAAGAAGCAAGACCGGATCACTTTTTCCTGCCTGATTCACATTTACAGTTTTAACTCTTTGTAGGTAAGGTTAAGACACAGGAGAGGAACAATATTTAGAGATCACAGGAATCATTAGAAGCCTGATGAACTAAAGGAGCTGTAAGTGATTGTAGATTTAATTCAGTATAACACAGTGAAATGCTGTCATTAACACAGATACAGAGATCCAGACTGTATGGTAAAAGCATGCAAACATGGCAAATACTGTGGTTTCATGCTCACAGATTACATTTCCATGCATGCTCCGATACAAACTCAATTAGGAGCGCTCGGAGTACATTAACACATAAATCACGCAGCTTTGATTAAGGACAAAACTGTATTGACTCTGCAGTCACGAGATACAGTTTGGCGACTTTTGGATGGACGGGTGCTGTAACTCAAACCTCCCAATTGGAATTCTTACAAGCTGTGACAAGTTACCCAATGAACAACTGTTGCTGTCGCAGCTTACACCCTCCCTCGTGCTTCAGCCTCAGCTCTGCATAGAGTGTGAGAAAGTTCCCTCGCAGAAACATGAAACATGATGCCAGCAATGCTGCTGCAGTATCCAGTAGGAGGAATATGTTACCATGATGTAGGGATTCAACCGATGATGCATATTTATGTAAGAAAATATTATTTAGAGTTACTTTTTTGGGCGATAGCGATTCACAACACCAATAAAAGTGACACAGTTATTTGTGTCTATATGACAAAGCGTTTCTTAAGCATTGTTGCCCATCAAAGGTGCCCAAACACAAACAAGACTTTTTTCGCTGATCCTTTCACTGTGACACACTGCTACAATAGGTAAAATGGGAGACAAGAAATAAGTCCTGGTTCTTTTTCGTCTTTACAAATATAAAGTCATGGCAGCATTAGCTGGAACACCAGGATCAAATATAGTATATTTCCATAATTGCAAAAAAAGAAATGAATACACACACTCACCCTATGTGGCGTTTTACTGCTGCCATTTCCATATAAGAGAAGTAAAAGTGAGCGTGCTGTGTGTCTGCTGGCTCTCTGTGACAGAAGCCACCGGTTGGTATCTCTTTACACTCGTATCAATAACACTATCTGGGTGGAGCATGCCTCACTTAGCTCATCTCCTGGACTTTTCAATGACAATAACATCTTCCGCACCGTTGTTGTAATGCAAACACAGAGCGTCACATGGTGTGACTCCTACAATGAGGTTGCTCAACACAAGATACTCTACACCCTTCAATGAGTTTCACCTGTGGGAGTTTAGATAATGCATAAAGACTCCTGGATAACAGGTTACAAACCATGAAGTCTTCCTGACCACGTCACTGTACATATTTTAAGAATGATTCTAAGTAAGCGGAGCAAAAGAGGAGAATGTTTCAAAGATATTGGTTATTAAAGGTCGCAAAAACTAGCATTAGGAAAAACAAATGCTCCTAACGCATAGATCAAATACACATATTACTGCATGAACCTCCATTACAAATCATGAAACTTTTTAAAACTTTGCAAAGCTCCTCCAGAGCCACAGAACACATTATACTACTCCATGTACTCTTCATGAGGAGTAAACTGAACTTTGTGTGTAAAAGTGGTGGATTGCCCCTTTAACACAAGGAACAACTAAGTTTGACTGGACACAGCAGGCTTCCACTCAATATCTGAATGGTGGAAAAATACTAAATCATTTAATGACTACATTTATAAATAAAGGAAGGAGCATTAGAGAGCTGAACGGGCACAACAGGTGAGATTATACTTAGACAATAATATTTCACTGTTTTCATATCGCAGGAGTTCATACGGGATCATCAAAGGATCACGTGAAATCATCAACGTTACCTGTAAACACTACTACCCTGCCCATAAAACAAACAGTTGCTAAGGAGGGTGGTTTATCCAATGAAATCACTTACACAGAGAGTTTCATATTATTATGAGGGTTATTTAAAACCTCTTCCAGGCTTAAACACTATTACTGACAGTTGGGGAGTTAATATTTCCACTTTTCCCCCACTGACTAAAAGAAAAGTGAATTTTCCCATACACATTATATGTATAGCTTAGCCTGCATTTAGCTAGTCATACCCACCTACTGGGATACTGTATTTTCAGTAGCCCACATCGAGTAGTTTAAAAGAACAAACAGAATTTGCCATAATTCCATTTTACTTCCGACACAAAGGCAAAATAAGAGTCTGCAGCCACTCTAGCTGCTCGGTGAGTTATTAGAGCTCATCCGGAGGGGAACATGAATGTCTGTGCCAAATTTCATGGCAAGTCATCAAATAGTTTTTGAGATATTTCAGTCTGGACCAAAGTGGTGGACCCATCGACAGACTGACATTGCCATCCATAGAGCCACACCGCTAGCGTGGCTAAAAATCCAATTATGCAAAGTAATAGATCTTACTGATGATCATTTCGTGCCTTCGGGCTGGCCCTCTGAACTCGGGTGCCCATTAGAGGGCTGAGGAAACACGTCCTCACTGTCACAGACATGGTCAGATGCCTCGCCTACACCAGTAAGCCTCCACTAAATGACACAAAGCACAGCCAGAGAGACGGCTTATGTTGTCACAGCTGCGCCAAGGCAGTGCCACTGGTATGCCTTGACAGATTATAAAGACTTCACTGTTCCTCTGCAAGCTTACTGCCCTCTTTCATTGATAAAGTTCTGGAGTAGAAACACAATAAAATATCACACAAATATGCTGATAGAATGATCAAGACATCAGTGCAAGAGCAAAACAATAAATAAAAAAGGACAAACAGAGCACTGTCCATTATAGCGTTAGCATTCAGTGTCAATTTATGACACGTAATAATAGTAGTTCACTCCCTCTGAGATCATTTAAGATTACCCAAGAGGCAATCCCTAGAGTAAAATATTGACCACAAAAACACTGATATTTTTGCTTTTGTATACTGTACTGCATACTGGAGACAAAACATAGTCCCACTGCAAAACACATTGGTGTACTAGCAGGTTACATCTACTGAAATTTACTCACCCTATGGCAGTGTTGAGCGGTTCAGCAGGTTTACTCTCTGCCTGGGAATATTCTGTCTCAGACCTTCTTGCAGGAACTTGAATCTTCTGTAAATAAAGTTGAACAAACACAATGTCCGTTATGCAAAACCATCCAAAGAAACCAAAAAAAGAAGCTTCCAGTTATCCAAAAGTCTTGTCTTTTGTTAATTATCCCAACCGACTCATGTTGCAACTTCCTGGTTTTTCCAACAGTGAAAAGAAAATGAGCGGATGGATGCCCCTTTCCCTTCCTTAAGCTGAGGGTGTGTCATTATGAACAAACATGGATTAATATTTGACTTGACTCTTTCCTTTGTTCCTTTCACTTCAGTCAGTATGCTTGTCTTAATGAGATGTAAAGCCACCTCGAGGGCTTCATGCAGTTGCAACAAACCAAGTTACAACCAAGATACGCTCATATTTTTTATCTTTCCAATAAAATGTTTGTTCACGCAATTTTGAGATAAAAAACAAAGTCTGATAGACTTTGTGCCTCACCTGTCCGTAGATGTCAGCTAAAGGAGATGACCGGGATCTCTCGTGGAAACAAGTGGTTTTGGTTCTCTCCTCTGGTCCTGGATCCAGGATATTATCAGCTGACAGGTACCGTCCGGAGGCTCTTGTTTCTGGGTTTTTTTTCTGTACATTCCACCTTGCCTCATACTCAGCGAATGTGCCCAGTCTTTGCTGGTCTAGGACAGACAGCTTGTGTGCAGAGTAAGGACCTCCCTGGACCTCTTCAGTGTATTCTCTGCTCCTGATGCCTGTCACTGTGTCCTCTGTTTCACTGGTTGTGGAAAGACCTCGGACCTTGGTCTCTGTGGGGTTCTCGGTATAGCTCTGAGGGGGAATGTGATTGGGGAAAGCTGGTTTCCCACTTTCTTTGAACTGCTTCTGTTGGTCTAGTGAGGGGCTTGCATTTTCATTGCGAGGGAGATCTTCCTTCACCCCAACTTCATGTATTTTGTCTGGTTCAGAGAAAGACCGTACCTTCTTTTCTGCAGGAAAACGCTTTCGACCACCAATACGAGTTACTTGACCCCCAGCAGGTCCTGATTTACTCATTACAGACTCCGAGACAGTTGGCAGGGAAGTGACATCTTTACGGGGCAGCGCTGAGGATGGGTAGCTAGGTAATGCTTCTGCCGCAGGGTGCTCCAGTAAGACAGGCTCCAGGTCTTTTCTCCTGAAAGACGTAGCCTTGAGCACCCTTGCTTGTGCTTCCTTCAGATTAACCTTGTAGGTGTTGGTGAAGGAGCCATCTGCAGATGCTGGGGTGGTGTTTTCAGTGGACTTCCAGATATCCTGATCGTCTTCAGTCTCACCCTCAGTACCAGGAAGGGTAGCTGCACTCTTGCTTTTCTGCAGCTTGGCTCGTCTCATCTGGATTTCATTCCTTAATGTGGTGGCAAAGCGGTCACTGCGTCTCGCCTGCTTGCTTTCAAGGGACTCCTCGGAATTTGAGCCCCTTGCGTCTTGGCCTGCGACATCCATAGATAGAGAGTGAAGCATGGGGGTTGCCTGGGGGCAGATTTTGTTGCTCACTTGGCTGTGATGTCTGATGTCTTGGGGTAATTCTCTATGTTGTAGTGGCAGAGACCTCCGCTGTTCAGACTGCCTGCTAGGAGGATAACTCATGAACTGAGCTTCTGCAGTTTGTGTGTTGTGTCCTCTCTGGCTTCCCCAATCATCAGAGCTGGATTTAGGTCCAGAGGTTTCTAGCACAGTAGTAACTTGGTGCTTGCTGTATCCATTACTGTCTTTTCTGTGTGAGGAGTGTTGCTGCTGTTGGGGTAGATGATACTTCAACTTGGTGACTGGGCTAAGAGAGTTCTGCTCAGTTCCAATCTGTGCCAGGTCTGAGACACTCTTCCTGTCTTCTGATTTTCCTGACAAGGGCTGGGGGTTAGGCTGCGTGGGCTGACATGTTGTGACACAGTAGTATCGGTTATGTCCACTGCTGTCAGTATTTTGGTCAGTGGTTGTGGTAGACAGGGAGGTACTTAAGTTCCTTCTCTGGTTCTGACCAAAGTGTTGTGCAGAACCATTAGTAGGCAGTTCCTGCATGCTACAATAGTAGCCAACTACGTTCTGTGGCTTTGGTACGGACGTAGCCCAGGGCTGAGAATAAAAAGTGCTTTTGTCACTATGGTGTCTTTGATGGTAGGGCTGGCCTTGCCGAACGTCACTGCTGGACAGGGAGTACTGCTTGTTTGAGCTGAACTGGTTATGATTTGATTTATCAGATGAAGTGTAAAAACTGTCGTCATTTTTCGGGGATAGGTTGTGGTTGCGGCGATTTTCAGCGGAAGCCTTACAGGGGACATGAGATTCAGGTCCTTCAGGGTGAGCTATGACGAGCCCCCTTTCATGTACCTTAGTCGCAGCAAAACTGTCGCTGCGTGCAGGCGGAGGTGGAGGGGGAGGAGAGGGGGAGGCAGTCTTCTTTTTTTCAGGGACATGCCAAACAGGTCCATAGCTCGTTCTACTTGAAGTGGAATGGCGGGATCCAGCCGAGTCCTCAGCCTGTGGACCCTCGCAGCCTGTGCCAACTCCCGGCATCTGGAAGTACGCCACCCTATCGTCCTGTTTGACTCCCTCAATCAGGCTCTGGCTGTTTCTGCCATTGTTGTGCTTTCCTCCTGCATCCCACTGACTGAATTTATAGAGCATGTTCTCTGTCGAGGCAGCATTGCTTTTTGAGAGGGTATAGTCCGGTGTGCCAGAGCTGGTGGAGAAGGAGCTGTAGGCTGAGTCTCGTTTCCCTCCTCCAAGATGCTCCATGCTGTTGTTGGACTTGGCAGGTGACAGCTGACCGGCAGGGTACGGGTGCGAGACATGTTCTAGACTGTCCATACTGCCGAGAGAGCTGAACTGGTCTGACACTCTGCGCAGGTTTGTCTGCTCCCAGCCAGAGGAGAGATCAGTTGAGGATGAGCTGGAGGTTAAAGCAAAGGACCAGGTGTGAGAAACAAACAAACAACAACTTGTAGCCATTTATCTAAAGATTGCTGTTAATCAAGTTATGAAATATGGTATCTAATTCAATACAGTTATTATGGCCAATTCATGGCAGTCACATTTATATCTAATTACTTATCAGCTTTTTGGCCATTGGAGAATACAGCAACATTAGCAAAGACAGCTGAAAGCCTATTAAATTTGTGCTTACAAATCATAGTTTTATGTTTAAATAGGGATGTAGCACTGCCAAGCAAATTAACCTTTACCATCTGAGCAAATGCACAAAACCTAAAAAATGTTTTATTGGGTTAAGAGAACAGTTTGATTCAACAGATAGATGATATGATGATTCAGAAGATATAAAGTGTTTGTAGTAGAACAACCCAGATATCTGACACTGAGACTCAAGAGGCCAACTTCAAGATCCAAGAGTTACCTTGCATCATATCTGGTTTGCCAGACTGGCGTGGGCGGGGACTGCGTTTTGGCAGTCTCCGATTGGCTTTCGTTGAACTTGGTGGAGTGCCAGGAGTGAGGCCTGCTTATGGGTTCATTCCGCCTGCAGAGAGGGCAAAAAACACAGAATGGATTAGAGACCAGCCCCTTATGGAAAACAGTATGTGCTTGCAATAGCCAGTACTGCAAGTCAACAAGTAAAACATTTACTTGTTTAACTGTGTCTGTATCGAGACAGTGATTTACAACATTTTTGATTTACTCCAATATTCACAGAAGGAAAGAGTTGTAGAGGGTTTTTATCGAGGTGGTCTGTTTAATCAAAAACCTTGTACAGTTGTCAGTTATGTATATGAAACATACCCTTTAAAGTGACTCTTTCTGAATTGCATGTCATGAAAAGGTGAACAGAACATATCAACATAAAATGACATACACCTAAATCAAATACAATTTCATTTCCTTATCAATATAGACACAAAAACATGCCTAAACATGTCAGGGACAGACAGTGTATTGCATGCTGTACAAATGGGATGAATATCATCTAATGACAAGAACCACAGGACAAGCCAAAGAGACATGCCAATGAGTGCAGGTAATAAACCATAGGAGAAGGAGAGTTGCGATGAGAGGAATGAAGATGATACTATTACTAGACGAATGATTAACATGATTATGGGCACAGGGAGTGGAAAAAGGGGAGAAGGTATTATGATGAAGCCACAGAATCGTACCTCATGGAACTTCGCAAAATCTTCGTAAGAAAGCTTCTTGCCACATGCACGTCATTCTCTGAGGGCATTTTCTGAGTTACAATATCCACCATTTTCATATTCCTGGGCAGCAGGGGGAGGAACACACACACTAAGAGCTCACCAACAATTGACTGGACTCACAGCATCAGACAGGACAAAGACCACCTGACAGTTAGACAGCTGGCTCTGATTGTTGAAAGTTTGTGCACTCTATAGCACTGCAGAAAATACAGTGTGTTGGGGAGGTTCAGTTTTCTCAAAAACTCACCAGGACAAAAGTTCTCTAGATCTCCTCTGATCCAACTGAATTATTCACAGTGAGTCTACACAAGCGTAAATGCCTGTTGATACATGGTATTATAGCCCCCTCTCCTGGTCAAACTAATGCATGCTCATGGTGTCACACAATTTTGAGCATCATGGAAGTTCAGAAACATGAGAAAAGGCCTTTATGATGGACCTACAACACAGAAGAGAATACCAGAGTGAAAGAGACACAGTTTTACTCAGCTCCCATTAGGCTCCTTATCTAAACAGCGCGTAGCTGAGGTGAGCTGGTTGAGCTCAGACTTTGCCATATGGTCCCAGGGGGAACACATACCCAGCATGGGGCAGGGGGCTTAGCAGAATAGAGAATCTCTTACACAATCAGATCAGCCACATCACCCCTCAATCCAAGCTGTCGTCTGCCGCCCAGACAGCCTTTCTATCGTTGATGGGGTTCAAAACTTACATCATCTGACAGGCACAAGGGCCTCTGGTAGTCGTTTAGTACACCTGTAATGATATTACTGTTGTTGTGTGTACAAATTTTAAATGGGGACAGTTATTGGGAAAAAGAGGGATCAAAATTGGTTCAACAAATTTATTCAAGGCTTGTGTTTAAAAAGAGTTTATTTTGTGTGGTATCTCCTCTTTAGGATTTTGCACATCAGCTTCTGACATCTAATCTGAGTGGAATAAGTTTTGTAAATATTTTTGGAATGTATATTTTCAGCCTCAGTCTAATATTTTGTGTTAGGCCTCTGAAACTAGTTTTACTGAGAGGGAACTGTGAAGCATTGATGTTATACTGGTCACGAATTTGAGACAAAGCTTTGCTTGCTCACGTTCTCATTGGACTCAAGACTTGCGCTACAAAAGCCATAAGGTCAAGAGGTCCTGCCCCCTCAGTCACCTTGTCTAAAGGCCTTCAATGATCTGATGACAAGAGGTCTCAACAACAGCGTCGTTCAGATGGAGACCTGAAAACAAACTACTAGATGAAATGAATAACCTAAGCTATTCTATTTCTATTTCTTACACTAATTTCATAGATTGAGAATTTTCAGATTGAGACAGAGATTTGGTTAAGCTCAATAAAGTGGGACAATTCCACAAAATGAATTGTGGATTAAAGTTAAGGCCTTTTTAGAGGACAAAGAAAAGCCAACATGAAGCTCAGTCTTCCTTGTCTCCTCATAGTCCGTGTTTCTAGGGCACTAGGAGCTAGCCACACATGGCGCCTGCTATTGGTATGCAAATGAGTCTGGTTTTATTAGGCCTATCGTCAGGGCTACAGCTGGGCCAGCACAGATATGCTAGGAAAGTGAATCAGTTGGCTGGAATGGGGGCAGGGGGAGAGACTGCTTTGAGTGATCAGTTTAGAGCCCCATCTCGCTTCACATGTAGCCGGTACCAACCAGTCCACATTCAAAAATTAAACAGCTCACATATGCCTCAAACAGACAACTTTCTAAACTAAAGGCCAATTAATTCATAATGCTTTAGGAGAATATTCACATGTGATTTTTTTTTTTTTACCTATAAGCCTTTTCCCTCAAAGATTAATTTGCATTTGGTTTGCTAAATCTTGCTGATCATGGCTTAACCTAATTGATGGATGACCTCATATTGAATGATAAGACAAAAACAATCACAACAATAACAGAGTATTAGGGTCATAAAACGTAGCAAAGAAGGCCCCAATATGTCCCAGAGTTATTCACTGACGCACAACGAGGCAAAAAGCAGCAGGTATGACGGCCTTCAAACACACAAGTCAACAGTTTAAAATATAAAAAAAAGTGATTCAAACGTAAAATAATGTTCATTTTAACTCACCAAACATCTGGATGAAGGAATTCAAAATGGACCCAAAGAAGAAATATGTTATCCGAAAGGCCACACAATAATATTAGACTGGAGCTCAATTTGAGAGTGAGACCAGTTGTGCCCGTGTGCTGGTCAGCCACCACATTCCACAGACACTTCAAAGACGAGCCAAAATAAAGAGACATGCAGGCCGCTGTGGTCTGAGCATCACCGCACAACTCTAACACTGATCCACTACCTCCAAACACATACCTACACCTGAAAAACACAATATTCAACACAGAACGCCCATGACTAAAACTAAGTTCTCTGAGCAGAATTAGTTTAAACGAAGGGGAGATTTCCTTTGGGATTACGGGGGTTTTACCCCTGGGAGGGGGTGGAAGAGTGTACAGAGAAGGAGGAGGGCTATTGTCACAGCCAGTCCCCTTGGAGCAGTCCCGTACCTTGCCTCGTCTCATTGGCTCTAAGGGGCTAATATGCTAATGATGGAATGAAATGTCGGACTCTTCCCGACTCCCCTCTTGTGCGACAGACATGCATTTCTACCATTACTATGGCAACAGGGTGCTCTTTAGGGCGCAAGGGCACCCTGTTTCCTGAAAGCCTCTGGTAATGAGCATTGAAACTAACCAAGCAGGGATGTCAGCAACACATGGCAAACACAACTTGGTATTCAAAACTATTGACTTCGGCACATTTTGTTGAACTCATCATTTCAGGGCCTGTTGGTTACAGTTCAATGCATGTATGAAGTTCAAAATTTATTGGGCTTACAAAAAATGCTTATGTGGCAATCTATATTAAAAGCTGTAACTCATATATACTATTTGGATTGTATTTAGTAGTTGGATTGAAAATATTATGACTCAGTGGGCTCTGTTTAGTTTAAATGAAGTATTATACTATTATACTTAATGAAACAATTCCTACTTAATTAGCCGTAGGTCACTTTTCATTCTTACTGTGGTGCTATTTTATAGGATTTTCCTCTTTTATTTTTTAAAATATTTTTTCATGTGCATGTGTGGTCTTATGCCCTCTTGCTATGCATATGCTGGTGCATACTAAGAGTCATACATTTATTAATGGATTTCATTTTACTATTTACAAGGAGGGTGCCAATGTTAGCCAACCAGCTTCAATTGGTCCTATGGCGAGATATTCTGAAAACGAATAAAGTGAAAAGTTAAGAATGATTTCAAACCCGCTTTTAAATGGTATTTCTTGTCAACAAAGCTGAGGCCAGGAGCCTGGGATTTTACAGTGCAGGCTAGATTCTCATGTGCTCCACCGACTTCCATAATAAAAAGAGACTTTATTTCTATCACATAACTACTCATATTAGTTAGGATCTGGTTCTGTTTAGGAAATAATCAACTATACATGAGTGTCAACTGCTGTGCAGTTTGAAGTAAATGGCCCAACAAGCATTTTCATTTTCAAATGACTTTACGGCTGTATAAATGACTCCAGAATACAATGTTGAAGAAAGTTGCCTGCAACATCTTTCTTATGAAAAACTAAATCTTTGCAATTCAGAAATCAAAGTAATCCAGACTGATATGTCTATACTTTTGCCAGTTTAACTGTACAGATGTACAGATAGTTAAAGCAGTACAGATTATAGTTGTCTCAACAGTTTCCTTCAGATATCGACCATCCGAAATGGCATAAATAGGGGAAAACAGTGTTTGTCTCTTATTAAAATGTGCTCTGGCACACCAGCAAGAGGTCTGGTGACAGGCAAGAAGATTAGCAAAGCATGGTTGCAACCTAAAGCTGATAGGAAGGAAATAAAATTCACAGTGATCTATTGTGACGAAAGCAATCAAGCATACAACTCAAACAAGGTTTTCATTGTGAGGTACAGCAAATGAATTATTTCTAAATGCATTATTTTCATATCTAACAAGTTTTCACTTGCCAAGTTGTATTTAGTATTGTATAATATCTGGCCAAATGAAGTGCAGCATCATGTACAGCGTAGGGCAGAAAAATGCTGAAGTTGTATGCACCCGACCTGCACTTTGCAGGTGAGCCAGTTGATTCCATTTGGTCCCTGAGGGTCTGACAAAGGCCCTCTTCAGCAGACCCTACAATCAAACCAGTCATGTTTCGGGTGAGAGAGGTGAACCGTGAGCAGCATGTAATGACCAGCACATTCCTGGGCTGAGTGGCATACCAGCTGTCAAGTCACTGGCTGTCTGCGCTGACCCACAGCCCAGAAACACCTGGAAACCTTTTGTCTGAGCAACATCACTATCACAAAGTCCTCCATGTCCTGCGTCTTAATCACCGTCAATTATTACAGTTCACGGGCAGTCAGTGACTTAGACTCCTGGTATAAATTCACCAACAACCTCTCAATTGCTGAAAGCAAGCAGTTGGACATCTCTGGTGCCTGTTGTAACAGTATCACAGCTGAAGTGTGAAAGACACCAAGCAACAACAACACGCCAAGCAACAACAACAACACATAGTGTGGGGATTAAGTGTAGTCCCTCATAATTACAGACTGTGGACTGCAAATATTTACCAACCTCAAACAATCCATAAAAGTGTCATATATAGGAAATACCACGAGCAAACATGCACAAAGCAGTCACAACTGTTGTGAGGTGTGAGAAA
The DNA here is from genome assembly GCF_043641665.1 of Enoplosus armatus. Taxonomy (NCBI): domain Eukaryota; kingdom Metazoa; phylum Chordata; class Actinopteri; order Centrarchiformes; family Enoplosidae; genus Enoplosus; species Enoplosus armatus. The sequence goes on from NC_092186.1 coordinate 7,154,191, forward strand.
TGATCAAACGTTTATGTAATGCCAGCCATTACATGCCCTGATTGTAGTTCCCTGAGGGTGATCTTCCCCACAAACATTCCTAATTGCTGGTATGTGCTGACAAATGTGTCTCATGTTAGAAGAGATGAGAGAATGAGATGTTTGCCATTAAATATGAGAGACAAAAACTGTAAAACAAACTGGTAATTATGACATGAACAACACAATATGCATACATAAACCTGGTCCAAACTAGATTCTAGATTCACATACATACCTCATGAAATGTTCGAACTAACATTTCTTCATGTCACGTTGTGAAAAAGCCATCACAGCTCAAAGCAAGTGTACTTTTTCTTTCTTTAGACTGTATGGTTTCAAAAAAGGACCTAATTGAAACCTTCCTCCTGTTAGACTAGTGAGATCTACGTGTGTGACTCCCTGTCAACTCACCTTGGCAATGGAACAAACCAAAAAAGAAACCGAGGGGTGCAGTTAAGAGAGGGCCACAATGAAATCTCTAAACTGCGATTTCCTCAGCTGAGACCCAAAACAATTTTAAGAAATCTGCTTACGACAAGAATTCAGTGCACAGCATTCCAGGCATACTACATGGGCTTATTTAGAAAAACACAGGCCAGTAAACGTAAGCCACTGCACTGCAACCCCTACTGAATGCTTACACTGTAAGTTAGGCCAATAAGCTTTTCCAGGTATAATTGGATTGTGCACCAAAACTCTGTGCAGGCCTAACTCATCTAAAACAGCCACATAGTCGTGTTATGGTGTTGGAAACAGTATTGTTCATGTCGCAACAAGTAAAAGGGAGACACACAGCATCAGTCGCCTCTTCCAAAGCAAAATAATGAAGCATGTCAGTGACTGCAGTACTTCTGTAACAATGCCAGAAGGGGGAAACCAAATGCCACAACAAACTTCAAGCTTCACGTTGGAAAGTTTAATGAATTATTTTGCTGTTGCATGTAATGCAGAAGCCTCAAGGGAAGGGAAAGGGAGGCAAACCAGACTATAGGGTTCCTGATGCAAAATAAAATCCTATCTGCCCTAAACTAGAGAGGTAGACAAAATAATGTGAACACCTCATGGAAAAAGAGTTTAGCTCTGGCGATTGCCACAGTGATACCCAAACTTCCAAGGCAACATGGGAGAGCTGTTGGTGCTTCAAATTATCTGCGTTTTCAATTCAACTGGCAAATTTAGCCAAATTACAACTTTTGGATTTTACAGTGAGCAAAGCATAACCATATCAAGCTGGAATGCATGCAAATGCAATGTGTTGATGTGGGACAATTATAGTGTTTGACTGTATGCAGTAATTAGTGTTGGAAAGTTTTAAACAAATTTTTGCGTGAAACGTGCAATTTAACTTTAGCTCACACCCTGGTGTTGTTTTTGATGTACAGATGTTTTTAATGAGATGAGATTGATGAAGTGATATGTAAAATCTAAAAACATCTGTAAAACTTTTTAAAACTGTAAAAGATTTCCTCATTTGTCATTCCGAGGTTGAGGCAAAGAGTGTACAGTAGTTCTGTCGAGGCATGTGCAAAGAGGACGAGATGCTTTCCCACAGATAACCACACCTATCAGTTCTCTCTGTGACGTGCGACGAGCCTCTCCCCGTCCCCTCTCCCAGATGACTTTACACCAACAATCTCACATTAGTCACTGCATGCAAAATAAATCAAGCTCCTCCCTTGTGCTGTCTGTAAAGAGACCACACCTGTAGACAGGAGCAGGTTCTGACAGCTTCCTGATCCTCGCTCAACTATCCAACATTATCCCTGAGATAAAAAGAAAGGTGTTTCACGGCTGACACCTCACATGCTCAGGCACAGATTAAGCTACAGTCAAACATTAGGGATCTGTATGGGCACAGGTAGTGATGTGGAATGCTACACTGTAAAACATTTCCAACATCAGCTTTCTACACAACATGCAGACTGTTTTAAAAAACAAACAAACAAACAAACAAGAAATGGGACGGCAGTTGAAGCTTTGAGGTTCTGCCACTATCGCTTGTATTCTAAATCAGATGCAGACTTGTTATTGTGGCCTTGGAAAATGACTGACTGGAGCTGCTAATTGAGACGGTCAGAACAAACTAAATTCTTCAACACAGACGAGCAGAAGGGAGAAAGAGTCCTGTGGGAGTAAAAGACTGTGTAAAATGCAAAAACAAAACAATAAAGACGTGTCCTTGTAAGGAAATGTCTTTCTCCATTTACAATTACAAACATACAGAAATGACAATACCCAGATCCTTTAGTTATGCCTCCTGCTCTTCTGTGGTTAAATCTACCCAGTGTTTACTTCCTATTGTTTCAAAAGGAAAAATACATGTCGTTGCCACCGATCATGTGAAAACAGAAACACTTGCTGGCATGCTTGCTAGCGAGCAATGATCCATGATACAAGAAATGGTAAGTAATATTGGTACTGCTTGTAGGTCAATTTTCAGTTGATTCACTATCTAATGTCTCTCTTGGCAACCATAATAAAATCAGACAAGAGAAATTTCACTCAAAGTACAATCAGTTGCAGATTTATTGGGAACACCTGGCTAAAACTAATGCAGTCTAAGCCAATAGTCCTCCTCCCTTCATGAGGGTTATAATGTTGAAACGGTTTGAGAGGTGTTGATTCAACTGATCATTTTAGAGGATGTAGTTTGTGGTGCGGTTGAACTGTATTGCATTACACAGAGAGGGCTTTCTGTTACTTAGCCTACCCTCACTGATATAATTGTGGTGGATAAAATAATAGAAACACCTGTCAGTATGATACAACATAATTCAATTAAATAGCATAAGTAATTAAATAGACAGAGATTGTTATAGACAGTAATGCACCCTTGTTTCCACAGCCTATAATAGACACGTCTATTGGGAATAAAAACACAATGAGTGAGACTCACAGCCATGTCCTTGTGGAGAGATAAATGGTGAGTGGACTTCCTTGTACGGTAGGATTTGTTCAGGGATTACGTTATGATATGATACAATACAGAAAGAAATGTGGACGACAAAGAGAGACAATGGGAGCAGTGTTTCACACACGACAAGGCCATTTGTAAGACGGCCTCCAGGACTCAGTTGACAAATGATTCATCAGTTAAACAAGATATGAATACTAAACAATACCTTAGAGTCAATAAGTAACAAGGACTGGCTTATGACAAAAAGAGTGAATGTAGCCATTGACTATGGGCTTACTGTTCATCAGCAGTCTGTTCTTTGGTCAATCTTATTACAGAGGGTGTGAGACGAACTGACTGATAAGAAACATCTCAGTGCCAAATAGTGTCATTTGCATCAAAACTTCCCCTTTTTTGTCCTTCCTACACCTGCCTGCATGGGAGTAAATGATGTCACCTACAACCTTCTCTTCCTTCTTTCAACTTGATCATGAAAAACTGTGTCACAAACCATGAACTCCTGTTGACTGCAGCCCAGTACAACGCGGCAAAACAGGACCATCCAGCTACCAAGAACTCAACAGTGACAGCTTAGAAATCTCAGAAAGTGGAAACTAGTCGACAGACGCACCATGCAGACAAACAGCTGCAAAGGGCCAGGATCCTTCCGCCTCCACTCCTCCGTCACCTTGGTTTGTTGGAAATGTTACCATGGTGACCTGTTAGGCTGAGCGGGCGGTGCACTTGTGACAGCAGCAGATGTAGGAGGAGAGGGCACGGGAGGGGACCGGGGGATTGGTTACCTACCTTTTCACCACCAGACTGAGGGTCTTGTGGGAGCCTTTCACTAGGCAGATTGCCTCCTGTCTGTAGCCACTCAGGGGAATCTCGTTGATGTTGACAAGCTCGTCTCCCACCTGGAGACTCACGGCAGCTGCCTTGCTGCCCTCCTCAACCTGGAACATAAACACAGCAGATGGAACACTCAGAACTAAACACCCTATTTTATAGAGATACCAAAATATGTCAGAAAGCCAACTTCTGCCAGCAAACTAGCTAGTTAGCAAGTGAGTAGCCATGATACAGGACACTTCGGCAATCTTTAGCCATATTCCTCCACCCAATCTATTTCCATAACAATAATATATTGGGCCTCTGAATCAAACGAGTAGACTTAGATTATAACATGCTACAAAAAAAAGAGTGAAATGTAACCTGACTGAGTAGCAGTAGCTAATGTGAGCTTGCTAATTTGTATGTTGCAGACAGGGCATACGTTTAGACAAATTCCAGTTTGATATTAACACCAACTTTTTAATTCATAGCTGTTAGCTGGCAGTGCAGTCCAAAAAGCTGAAATGATATATCCTATCACACTTTTATACTATATGAATCACTATTAGAAACTTTCGCTCAGAAGTTATGGCAGTCGAGTTATCAAAGCCAAGGGCAGCATAACTACGAAGAAAAAAATCTTAATGGACATGTGAGAGAAATGCATCAAAAAAGCCATCAGCCTGTTGTGGACATTCTTAAAATGTTTTATAGGGTGACAGTGACAGAAGAAACACACTGTTAAGTTAACAGCGGGTAGGCCAGTTTCTAAAGACAAGGATCAAAGGCTATAAAAATACTTCAAAAAGCTGCTGTCCGAGCCAGTGGCATGATGTAAAAACAAACCGTATTGTGTTTGTTTGAGGGCAGACACCTGGAATAACACATCTGTCAAAAGGGAAGTACAGTGAGCAGAGTGCAGAGCACTGAAGTCAGCAATTGCTAGTGTCAGTATATCTCCAGAGAAGACCCACCGAATATATCAAACTGGCAGAACAACAGCTACAGCAAAGGCCTCTGAAGTGTCAGATATATACTCAGCGTTAAGGTCAGTGCTGTCCTCACACTGACGCACAAAGTCAGATATGAGACGTGCAAGACAGCACGGCTCAGTGTGGAAAGAAAAGCAGTGAGAACTTGCTTGGCAGTTGGCACATTAACATACAAAAGCCAAGCTCTGCAGCTGATTATCAGTTCTCTCTCAACCTGTGAGAGGAGGCTGCATGACTCAACTACAGAGGTATGTGTACATTTACAGACCATTACGTGTTATACGGCCTTTATCCTCAGCACAGAAAACCAGAGCCTAGATAGCTCTGATCAAAGCCCCTTCTCATTTTTCTATAATACCGATTTTTAAGGCAGGGTTAAAGCAGGGTGGACTGAGCACTTTTATGATGGCTGGCTAGATTCCTGAGCTGGTCCTGATATGGTAATGTATTTGGTAGAGAAACTGAATCACTGACATGCATTTACAGTAAGTTACTGTGTTTAAAACAGACACAAACTCACCCCAGTTTTACTGAAACTGAGACTTTCACAAGGGTATATTAGAGGTTGTGGGTTATGGAAGATTAAGGTAAGGTCCGGTCACTAATATACAGTTTAATTTTATAAAAGTAATTTCCTGTAGTTTTTAGTTTCTACTAATAGTGCGTTTACTGGGGACTATTTTCAGTTGTGAATGAATACACATTTAATGTTTCATTTTGAGGCAGCAGGACGGTGTATGGATACATGTCATGCTAACTGATGTATTTTAATAGTTTTTGGACAACAATGGAGCTTTATAGCACAGAGGAAAAGGATGGCGACACAAACAATACTTGTCGGTAGGATGTATTAATTCTTGGTTTGGGTCTTTTCATGGAGTTTGTTGCCACCGTTTGAAAGATTCTTCTCAACAACATTTTTGTAAAGGTTGCAAAGCTGTAAATATCTTGAATGATATTTCAAGTCTTTTCACTTTAAGCAGCAGAATTAGTGCCACCAAGGCAAAACTTGCTTTAATCACATTTTTCTAGGCCTAAAAAAGTCAACAATGGTCAGTCCAAAAACTGATCGTCTGACGTGCAATACTAATTGTTTTCTACTAATTGTTGCCCATATAGTACACACAAACAACTCATGTCCTCAAGATAAACAACTTGCAGGGACATCTGTGTGACGGCCACAGACAGGAAACATAGCTCCACAATGAGAAAATATTGTAAGAATGCAAATAAAACAACAAACAGAGTCAAGCAGCAGCATAAAAGAAAACATAAAGTAAAATAAATAAATAAGGCAGTGTTCACACAACATCCAGGCAGGAGATTCATACTGCTTTTCCAAACATTTTTCAGCATGGCAGCCCAATCAGTATGAGCCATACCATGTCTTTTGTTTACCATCTTCCTCCAGGCTATAATCAGTCAAACTCCAGCCATCCTGGATGCCTGAGTATTCTCCAAAATAGCCTCATGTCTCTCTGTGGGACATGAAGGGAAGGATGTGGTGGCGATGAGGATAAGGAATGTGTCTTTTCTGCTGACAGATGTCCTGTGCAGCGTGCAGACAGGGTGCTGAACTCAGACCTCTTGTATGGTTTTTAGGCACTGCCTGCTCACATCACTGACAATGTTCATTGCTGTTTGACAAGACACCAGCAACCACATAAACAAACTCACCCAAATTTGACCTCTGCACAGCATGTTTTTTTTCAGTTTTCGGTTTAATCTGTCTCCATGAGTTAGACAGATGTTTTAAGCATCTGTGCCCTTTGCGAACATCTTGCAGTAAATCACTACATTTGGTTGTAGCAAGCAAAAACCATCTTAGCTTAAGCAATGTGGTAGTAACTATCACAGTGCATGACAGTGTACAGACATACATGACCCCCTCGGGGTGAATTGTAACCACTTTGACACTCCCTTAACTTAACTTGTAACACCCATTATCAGGCCAACATTTCAATTTGTCCAATACTTTGCTTTATGACCAAATACCTGCAAAACTATTTCCACCATCCTCAGCAGTACTTTGTGTTTATGGCTAGTTAGCAATTATTAGCATGTTTAACATGCTAAACTAAGATGATGCAGTGCAACAGGAAATATTATAGCTGCTCAACAAGTTAGCTAAAGTTAGCATTTAGCTCAAAGCATTGCTGTCCCTAAATACAGCCTCACAGAGCTGCGAGCACGGCTGTCTTAGTTTTGTTGTCACAAAGATAGTCAAGAAGTACAAAAACATAAATCACTAACAGTAAGTTTAATAACAGAAGACCATGTTATGGAAAATAGAAGTTAGCCTTCACACAAACCAGAGGAAAATGTATTATCAAATAGCCTATTTGAAGATGTTAAAATGTTGAAAAACTGTTAGATATTTCAATCTATAGATGTTTTGTTCACTTTATACTTGATTTTACATTAATATTTGAGAAGCTTGGTTTCTTGACAAGCTAAAAAGTAAGGTAAAAAAATATAGTTTTAGTCTTCTCTATGAAGCATCTATGCTCCAGAGGTTGCGCAATCTAAAACAGTCAAATCAAGCCCACAATGTTGTCATACAAAGGATTCAATAATTGGTAAAACCTGTTCACCTGCAGCATGTATGAACACAGAAATGTTTGCAGTGTGTCTGGTACAGGTTCTTTATGAGCAAACAATATTTTCTGGCATATAAAATGTGATCCTGGCAAAGGAAACATATGTATGAGGTACATGCCCAGCTGTGTTGTGTAAAACAGGATTATATAAGTTTATTGAGACTAAGGACTTTAAGTCCATGAAGACCTTGAGCATAACCTGAGCTATGAGTGGAATGTTAAGAATTTTAATTAGATCCAGGATTTTTTTTTACCGATACGCTAAACCTCTCATCAAACTGTGGGCCCTTTTTTATTATCTTTCATTTTAGCAATTGGAGAGAACGCATGCAAGTGAGAAAACTGCCAACAAAACCATTAATTTAGGCCCTCTTCAACACTGCGTGTTTCTCAGGTAAATACATAAAATATAGACATGCCTAACAAAACCACTACTCATACTAACACAGAAAAACATGAAAATAATAAGAAGTAAAGTGGATGTTTGGGATTATTAAAGAGATGCGAAGTCTGACAAACAATAAAGTAGACTGTGGCTGAAGTATAGGTAGCTGTGAGAAACTCAACACAAAAATCCCCATGCGGGTTCGAGTGCTGCTGTGTTACATGGTTGAGCAGTATGCAGTGAGACGGGGAACTGATTTTAACATTTCGAAGTAGCCTGGCTTGTCTATGCCATAGTGTTTTCTGACATAGTGTTTACAGAGTAAAAGCAATGCTTTACTGTTGAATACAAAATGGTCGGATTTTGATAGATGAGATCAAGTCTAACAACCATTATGACCAGGGTTTAGCTCCTCATCACTGTAGTCCTACCTGTCCAGGCAGGTCAGACAGAATGTGTTATTTTAAAACAGCCCTCACAAAAAGTAGGACATAGTGCACATATGGGAGAAAGAACCGCCTACAATATGTTCAACCGAAATCCCCATCCAAAATAATAATGGGCAGATGAAGAACAAAGTGCATCAGGTAGTACATACTGTACAAGCTTACATGCATTCTATGTCTGCAGTATGTCCACATATTTATGTCATTAGACAGACAATTGTTAGGAATAAGAGGCCTCAAACATTTTTTTTGTGTTAAGCAGACAGTGGTTTGTAGACATACTGTAGACTTTTCAACAATGTAAGGTTATTATTTTAGGTTACAGCATCTTTATCTAGTTAAACACAAATTATTCAACAACATACCTTTGTAAATCAGTGGCTATAATCTGAGAGTCACTCCAAAAGAGCACAAATCACTAATCCTGACTTCACTTATCCCATCATGCCATTCCAACGGGCTTCAGGCTGTCACAGATAATTCACTGCATTTAGAAAATCAAACAAAGATCCAACATTCCTCCCCTGCTCCTGGTACCACAGCCTACCCTCCGAACTGAAATTTAACCCACCACAAAAACTATGAGAACGCAAAAGGTCCAGGTGGGATCTAATAACACACACCGTAGCCTAAGTCACAGCAAACTAAACTCTGATGCATTTCAAGACAACTTGACAAACATGTGTTAAGTAAGATTATATGAAAAGTTTACAGTAAAGTCTTCTCAAAATCTTCTGAGGAATTAACATCTCACCATCAGATGCAAACAGGTCCACTTTCGTTGGTCCTTGGAATGAGGATGTAGTGTTCAGTGACAAAACATTAACAATAAAATGCCATAAGTATCAAGCCAAAGAACAGTCCAACTGGGCAATGGTTCACTCCAAAAAAATCACCAATGTGACCTCACCATATAATCTTACAGCTTAAAGACTTAAAATGGGCAGAATTCTAGTCATTTGAATTACATGCTTGTAAAACCCAGGGTAATTGGGTGAAGGAGATCCTAACTGTATCGCTATAAGTCCATATGGTGCCTGAGATCCTGAGTTTCGTCCATCTGAGATGGACTTTGGACCCCTTTTGGGTCAACACAGAAACGACGAACAAAAATCAAGCAGGGACGCAGCTCCCAACAAACAGGTGCTGATATTTTACCATGTCAAAATAACTAGCAAGGTCCTTTGTAGTAAATCATTACACAGTCAACAGAGAAGTGAGGTTACAGTGTGATTTCGAAGCTGATTGGGCTGCACTGTGTTTAGGTACTCTCATAGGCACTGTATGCATATTGTGGCGCATATCACCCATTTAACAAAGTCACGTCATACAAGATTTAGAAGCTATTGAGCATGTTCTGTCAAATGTTTATTTTTTTTGGAAGAAAATGCTGACTTTAGACCACACATTCAGCCAAAATGTGCCACACACTCTCTTCACAGAGTAGCTACATGTTCAAATGTACCTATATGAATGCAAAACATGCATGACTGCACTTAAACAAGACCTAAGAGTCTACAGCCATGCTAGCGACTCTTATAGGCTGTAGACGGTCTCCTTTCAAGTGTGATCTGTGCAGTCTTGCATCAGTCTAACCTCAGCATGCTAATATGCTCATAAGTCAGTAGGATTTATTCTCTGGGGACCATGAATGTCTGTACAATTTCATGGCAATCCATCCAGTAGTTGTTGAGATATTTCAATCTTTTCAGTCTAGACCAAACTGACCAACCCACTGACAAACAGCCATTAAAAACAACAAAAGAGAGTACTGTGTGTTCACTATATCAACATGTGTCTCATATCATCAACTGTCCTTCTCTACATTTAATTCTAATCTCAAGTATCAGTCTAGATTTACAGCAATATGTGTGTCCTGTAAGCAGCGATGTGTCAGGTGTCAGAGAAGTCAGGACCTTGTGTTTCGTTAGATGACAGCAACTAGTAAAAGGATATGTTTAACTGGTCTGGGCCACGACTGAAAAGTGCATTTTTTGTGCAAACAAATACGCAGTGTAATATTTAACTTCGCCAGACATCATCACCTGTTGTGTTTTCATAATTTGTTTGCCATCCTGTAGTGTTAAAGTATGTTGAAGATGTTCACATTAGGAGAAACTTCAAAAGTGGGTGGAACAAATGGACACTGACAGTAACTGATGTTGATACATTTGTACACTGACAGCAAAATACACCCCTTTGACTCATGTTTTTGTTGCTTTTGGTCCTTAACTTGGTAACCTGCTAAAAGTTGTAAAGGGTAACTAGACCCTCAAACATATGTAACAGACCTTGGAGTCTTGCCTATTTTGTCACGGTTAGGGAAGGGCCAAAGAATTCGGCTGAACCAAACTTTCAAATCCAAGCAGACAGATACAAGCTAATTTTGAACAGAAAAAGCAGTTTTTACACACAATATATCATATGCCAACAAGGATCTATGTAATTATTACAGCACAAAATAAACTTATTTAGTGTGTAGTTCCTCTTTAAGTGCTAATAATGATTGGGTGGGATGCTGCAACTTCTACAATCACATTTTATTGGATGGAAGTCCACACTCATTAGTGCAAGATCATCATAAAATGTACACTTTTTTGAGTGACATTGACAATTTACAGGAAGGGAAAATGATACAACTTTGATATAGCCTAAAAAAGTCAGTAAAAAGGCATTTCAGCTGAAACCCTGCTCTCCGACCAGCAAAATCCCACATGCCACCTCAATTCTCAGCTGTCTTTGACAAAAAAAAAGAGTCTTTAGGAGTATTTACCTTGGTTATGAGCAGAGGTTCTCGATGCTCCAGTCCCCCTCTAAGTGTAAATCCCCATGGTGCTCCTCCTGAAAGAAATACATCCACCAGCTTCCAGCCCTCACCATCTCTGCTCCTTGGATCCAGATCTCCTGAGTTCTGCATCACATGCCAAAGGCTCTCTGCTTCTGTATAGTGTGGGTCATTTTTATATCCCTCAGTTTCCATGGCACTGTTATGAAAGTAAAGAAACAAAAAAGACAACATGAAAACATGCCAAGACACAAAATAATAACAAGCACTTGTCCTAAATACATTAATGTTGACCAAATGGGACTGTATTTAAAAAGGCTAAATTTTGGGCCAATTCATAAAACACTGTCAGGCATAATCTGTAAGCATGTTCTGTCCAGTGCTATGCTGATGACACCCTGCTGTAACTCTACTGTTTGAACAGCCCTGCAAGAATAGAAAGCTAAAGCTAGATCTTCAAATGTGTTGTCATAAATAAGCTAAGTTTGGGCTTTTACACAATGCTGTTTATATTAATTTGATCAAAACTACATTTTAATTTTGACCAAATACATTTTTAACATTTGTGTCCTACACGTGTTGCTAACTTTAAATGGTGTATTTGTATGTATATGTCTTTTACATTGTGTAGGATTTAACAGGCATCACTGACAATGATGCTTATAATTCCAAAAGGTTAGAAGAGAAAAGGAAAGTGATCAGAGCATGTCTGTGCTGAGTAACACAGTAAGTTCACATTCAAACATGGCAGCACCATTACAATAAACACAACATGACACAAAACCTAACAGCAAAGTGGAATATGGGTTCACTACTGGGCACAATAACAATATCACTGAATGCCCCTTTATTTTGGCAAGAATTTAAATTATTTTATTTTGTAAAGAAATATATCCAAATGCAATGCAGGATGTCTTTGTATTGATATACTAGCAACATTTAAATAAGCTTCTTGACAGTTGGCCTTTAGGAATATGTAAAAGGTTTATTTTTGGGGGGATAAAATTAATTCGTTTTCCCCTAAAAATAGACTATTTTATACCATTTAGATATTCTTTATTAAATACTACTTCAACACAAAAGCCTTTCATATTAACAACTCAGCATTATTTCAGTAGCTTTGGGCTGTCCACTTGTCTTTTTATTTTTCCAATGGCGTTTTTAAAGCCTAACGATCAGGTTAATTCATTTTATTACATGGTGTTATATCTAAGATGTAACCTTTCCATAGATTTCTCACTTAGGTGGTTATAATCATGGGACTGTCTTAGGCTGAAATGACTTATGTGCTCTTAATTTGAAAGGAACTCCTCCTGGGGACGCTAAATGTTTGAGTAGATGTTGAATCTAGTACCTTCGCTTGTCATGAAAGCTGTTTTTGCCTCCGTCTATATGGCATATAAATGCATTCTTATGTCACCACCTAAGCAAATCTGTAACACTACGTAAACACCTGTTGTCATACTCCAGACAGGCTGACTTAAACTTAATGCTCTTATGTGTGAGAGAATTAAACACTAACAATGTCGAACAGCACAATGGAAACCATCTTCGCCTGTAACGTTACCAACAAATAAGCAAAGGACTAAAGCAGACTTAACGCCGGGTTCGTCTTTAACATAGGTATCCGAATCTTCGTGTGAAACAAGCACTTTATCATGAAATGAACAACTCGAGACCGTGGGGTCCACAGCTTTCTCAAAAATAATTACAAAACTCAGCTTAAACGGCTGACCTTACCTGGAAATTCAACTTCTGGACAAACCGGTGAACACGAAAGCTTCGTCGGAGTGGCACGCAGCAATATCCCAGGGTTACGTTACACATACTTCATCTTTTGTAAACGTTTTATTTTCATAGGAATCACTTTTTTTATACTTCTCTAGTTGTGCGAACGGTTTCGGGGGAATAAGCGAAGAGTTTCCACTGTTATACACGCAGCAGTCCTGTCCGTTTCCTACTTCATAATACAAACCGAGAACGACACACTGACCCACTCAGGAGAATTTAAATTAGCTAAGCTAACCTAGCTCCATCCATGGACAACAGGGATAACAAGTGTAGCGAAATACAGCGCAAGCGTGCCATCTACCGTTAGCTAGCAAGTAAGGTAGGCTTTTCCTCTAAAAAAAAACATAGTTCTACTTTATGCCTAGAGATATAAACCTATTCTAACCTCAATGCTGAGACTTTAATAATACTTTCTGGAAGGTGAGACATAGCTAACAGCAGTAAATCGCTACTGAGAAAGCTAACTATTAACTTAGGTAGCTTTCGAGTCGAGCGCGTGCGTTTCTATGACAACGAGTAGGGTGAGACAGGGTGGACAGCAGGGCCAAACTTAATCAATTCGCGGAAGTGGTTGAACGGTGAAACGTCACCAGCTACCACTCTGTAGTTAACGTTATTAGTTTCAAACTATCAGAAAATTGACCGTTAGAGCATGCTAAAGAACTTCGTTTAAGTGTATTGACAAAATATTTAAAGTATGTTTAAGAACTGGGGAACCTGGCTTGGAATAGAAAACGAAAATGTTAAACAAGAAGGCGAGTCTATTGTTGATGTTAATGAAGACAAGAATCATGATATAAACAAACCGACTGATGTTGAGGAAGATGCTCAACCGCCTCAACTTCTCCAAAAAGCTAAGGGCTTCAGCGGTACGTTTGATAAAGTAGTTGTAATAGCAGACTTTGCTGTAGCAGGATCCGTGTAACCTCACTAATGTTTGTTATACTTGCTTCTTAGGTTACGTTTATAATTTCGCCAGCAGTGCCTCAAAGAAACTGTCCGAGTCCGTCGTTGAAACAGCACAAACCCTAAAGAAAAGTGTGGAGGAGGGGAAGATAAATGGAATTATTGATAAGGTAGTTGTCCCCTGTTGTCAGTCTTAGTTTAAATGTCCCTTTGTTCCACAGAGGTCTGGCATATTTAATGGTATACTTTCTTCCCTCAGACCATTTTGGGTGATTTCCAGAAAGAACAAGAAAGATTTGTTCAGGAGAAAAAAGCGAGAAAGTCTGGTAAGAACTGAATAGTATGTTTATTTATGTATTCAGTGTGTATGCATGATGTGTAAGTACATTATATGACAATACAGTAGCTAGTTTTCATTGTTCCTAGGTGCTGCTGTGCCACCATGGGTTGGTTATAATGAAGAGGATACCATACAGCAACAGATTTTAGCTCTCTCAGCTGTGAGTATCACTCACACATTTTGATGTAGAGAAATTAAGTTAAATTGCACAGCCATATAATTTCTAGAAAAACTGAACTTGTTGACAGGACAAAAGAAATTTTTTGCGAGATCCTCCTGCCGGGGTGCAATTTCAATTTGAGTTTGAGCAAATGTATCCAGTCGCCATGGTGATGTTGGAGGAAGATGAGCTCCTGCGGAAGATGCGCTTCCATCTGGTCCCCAAACAGTGAGTGTACACTCACATAATACTTTGTCCTGTGTTGTCATCATGCGTGTCCCAGCATAAGAGTAGATTTGATAAAAACAGGAATATTTTATTCCACCAGACGACTGTCTGTTCCTCTGTCTATTAGGGTGAAAGAGGAAGTCTTCTGGAAGAATTACTTCTACCGTGTGTCCTTAATAAAACAGTCAGCTCAGCTCACAGCTCTAGCAGCACAACAGGCTGCTGAGCGTAGAGACATGGAGAAAACTGGCACCGGTCCTGAGGCTGTTCAACAAAAGGGTAAGACTATAATGGATGTGTTTAATCTTAATGTCCTTGCCGGTGAAAAAACAAAGAATTACAATTCATAGCTTCTCACATACAAAACCATCAATAGTGATATCATTGACACAAATAGAGGGGTGAGGTTTTGCCAAATATTGTGTGATAAACCAAAATGTGAGTTAACCGTCTGAACTATTTTTAACTTTTACCTTTGATTTTACGTCATAACCTGCTTGATAACAATCATAAGGATTAGTCTGCACTATTCATGTTATTGAGAAAGTAGGATTATCACGTTTCTTTCTTTTAATATTCTTAAGAGATAATGTCAAAAAAATATATTTTTGCAGATGTAGTTAAACAGAAAAATCCTGCCATCCGCAGTACCAAACCAAAGTCAAGTGAGGTAAGCCACCTGTTTTCAAAGAAAGAATTTCAAGAAAATTAAAAAGTATTCATCATGAAGCAGTAATTGGGCTACAGTGAGTGTAGTGTAGAGTCTGACCTCCTTCTGTTTCTGTTATGAAAGGACGAAGAGGAGATCTCCGCCAGCCCGCCTGTGTCTGAATTTGTGAGTGATGCTTTTGACTCATGCAAGATAAATGAGGACGACCTACGCAAAGAAATGGAACAGCTGGTGCTGGACAAGAGGGAACATCCAAACGCAAAACAGGGTAAGCTGAACTGGGTTGTCATGTAATTAGTAGACTTGTTTATCAGAGTTCAATGTGAATGACTCAACATTGGGTTTTTCAGAGGAGACTGCTGACTGGGAGAGAGAGCTGCAGGAGGAACTTCAGGAGTATGACGTGTTGGCTGATAATGACAACCGTGATGACAGCTGGGACAGGGATATTGAAGAGATGCTAAAGGAGGACAGTTAGAGCACTTTCACTCCTCCAGCCTGAACAGTTTGAAGGTCAGAAACAGCACGACCACAGATTTAATGCTCCCAGTAGGATGATTCATGTCAATATTGGTCCTCTAAGAACTCTCAAGACTGAGAAATACCACTGAAATCATTAACATTTCAGTCTATTTCTGTGGCCTGATTAGTTCCACGTTTTTATGGGTAAATATTTAGTATTGTCCTCTGCAGTGTAAAGAAAAGGAGATATTGTCCTGCAGTACATAATGTGATACTGAGGTACGCCTCCACAGAAAATAGAGCATTTGCCTCAGACTTGTGCCTTAGACTTGTGCTTCAGACTTGGCCTTGGGAAATTAAATCAGAATCAGAAAAAGCGAGACTATGTAACTTTAGTAGAGAAGAGTCACAAACTCTGCAAACTGACTCAGCAATATCTGTTACACAGCAGTATCCACAATAAACTACTGGTCATACCAGACCAAATTAGGCTGTAGCAGCGAAACCAGTGAGTATATAGACTTGAGCATGGGTGCGTTTAATTTCTGTAAGTCACATAGTCTCGCTTTAAAGGTACATTTTAGGCACAAATACCATTATGATGATTTCAAATTCATCCTGGTTAAAACATCCAGGTAATGAATGAACAACCGTTCAAACACGTTAAATGTTTTAAATGTTAAAATCAAAGTTTCAGTATGAAGTACGACATCGTAGACCAGAGGCTGTGATGAGTCTTCCTCACCTTACTGATGCCAGTTGTCCGAAATGACACGACTTGAATAACATGAACCAAGTAAGGTGATATTTTCATGTGACCAGTGAAGTATGACTGAGCCAACTCTTTTTTTATAAATGGAAACAATGCTGTTTTGGTTGCTAATAAAACAAAATGTGATAGCCAATTTTAATTATCTGTTAACAGTGCATTACAGTATAGCATGTAATACACAGTGTACATCATGGCTGTAATGGACCTAGGGCCTTGTGTATTTTATAAAAATGAAAAAAATGGATGACTGAACATATATAACTTTTGTGTCTCCACAAGTACACACATATATACATATATACACACACATAATGTACTTTGTGGAGACATTCCAGTGTTCTTCCTGTTTACACCAGAATTGACTCAGGGTCGTAGACCCAAAATCCAGTGACTTTTGTTTTCATGCTTACTGTTTATAAAAACGTTTGTGTAGTGTTACATTTTCATTAAACTTTAACATTTATTATCTAAATAAATGTGTTTACTTTTCCCTACACTAATGCACGTGATTCTGTTAAGTTTGCGTATGGGTTGTTTGTGGATACAGTGCTGTATCAGACATATAATAAACCAAAGTGTATCTTTTGGAAACCCTACTTCCTCTCATGCACACTGAGCTTACTTTTACATGTCTTAGTCATTGTGTAACTAAGACATGTAAACTGGGCAGTCCGGTCCTCATGTGCTGTGAGTGACCAGTGGAGAAAGAATGAAAGGAAACCAGATGTTTGAGACAGCACAGCCTCTCTGCTGCTGCAGTACTCTTTATTGCTGAACCTGACAGGTAAACATAAGCTTCCTCCTTTTATCCATTTCAGAAAACCACACAAAGCATCCTCTGTAAACACAAGTCCAGTAATGTAATACACAGGTTGAACTCATGCTGTAACTATAATGATATGTACTCACCAACACAATGACAGATTCTATCAGTCACACTTCTGAGTTCAGTATATCATACAGAATAAATTATACATGGAAATGCTTATTTTACAAAAGTGATAATAGGAAGAGATCTCAACACCTCAAACAAGTGTGATATATAGAAGTTGCAAATTGGAAAATCAAAACAAAAGTGAGATCAGAAAAAATATATATTAAACAGTTTTGGTTTAAACAACTATGCTAACTTCTTAAAAGTGTACATACTGTGCAACATGAACATAAAATACAGAGAGAATGCCATTTTATGATATTTGTACAGTCATGTGTCCAAAAGGCATTTTATGTGGCAAGTTTTTTTTCCCAACCAAGTGTCTGGAAAGTACTTTTAGTTTTGGCTCATAAAAAAGAGGAAAAAAACCCCGTAATACTCTGTTGTGGTTTATGACACTATTAGTATTTTTATGCGTGGTCGTTTTAGCGATCTTCTGGTTTCAGAGTCACAGTAGTAAATAGGTAGTTTACATGCTGTACAGTCACGTGTGGCTGTCAGATGCTAAAGCTTCTTTGTTCTTTTTAGATTACATCACTACCAATATGGGGATGACAGTGAAACAGCTTTAAAAGAGCGCACCGATTCAATAATGCATATCTGTGACGCATATAATGTGTACAGTTAAAGTCATATCAGATGAATATGTGTAATGTGAAACAAGTGGCCTGTAGTGAGAAACCTGCAGAGGCCCCCAATCTGATGGATGTGTAAGAAGGTAACTGTTTGCTGACATGTTATTTATCCATAACAACCTTATAATGCGATACATTTTCAGAGCTGTGCATCTGTCAGCCTGCTTTGGAGTTCTTCTGCCACCATGTGGACAAAAATTGAATTATGCTGCTTTAAGTGAAAATACTCGTGTCTTAAATTTAGCCTAGAAAACACTGTTTAGATATTTTAAGTGAGTGGAAAATGTTTGATTCAGTGAAACATTTTCATCACAAAAAAAACCCTGAAAGAGAAGCGCAGTAGTAAACATGAAGAAAAAGAACAGTCAATTTAGTTATTGCACACAATACATTAATAAAATAAACTCGTATTTACCCGTTGCAGTGGCATGCAAATGCAACTGAATTATGGAACAGTAACACATTATTTCATTTTAAATGAATGGACATCCGTCAGCGATTAAGGCATTCAACATGAAGTGGGATCTGCCATTAGAAACCAATAGACCAGAGAGATAATGGCCTGTAAACTGAGAGAATATACTCATATATCTTATATGACATACAACATGTCCTGTCTTTAAGCCAGCTCATCCACAGTCATTCCACTTCAGACTGCAGTGGTGCATTACAGTGTAAGAACAGTGGGTATATTTCAAATGTCAAATATGTTGTGCTTGAAATTATGGTCAAATTCATGATAATCACAATTCAGTGTTAAAGAAACAAAACGTAACTCTTTGGTTCTGTTAATGTAATACTTTTGACTTCCCTTTACAATATATTCTATAAGTCTGACTAACACATTTGAAATTCAGAAGTAGTTACAAAATCTTTAAATATACTTCACATCAGCTTTGGTCAAATTGAAAGTTCACTCAGTACAGCATCTTGGTGTGGTGGTGTGGAAAGCAGCAACAAATAAAAACCTTAATTATGCTGCATTTTTCCTTGGCAACAGTTAACGTCATCACACAGAACAAATAAATAACTCAGTAGGAAATTCCCAAACAGTGCTACATTGTTTGTCTCAGGAACAAAAAGTAGAAAACAAAGGCAGAGTTGTGGAACACAGAATATGTGTGTGTGTGTGTGTGTGTGTGTGTGTGTGTGTGATTGTGAGGCAGAGTGTACTCAAAAGTGAATTGGAGTTGTTATCAGCAGAGTAGCCGGCAGATGAAGGAGTGTGTGGCGAATGGATGATGATGATGATGATGATGAGGACCATGTTTATGTCAGTCCAATTTCCTCCAGCACACTGCGCGGGGTATCTGCATCCTGTGGAGGGAGAGAGGAACCAGAGCTCCGGTGAAGTGCTCGGTGAGCTACATGGCACACACTGGATACAGCGCATTTCAACAACAATGACAGCGTTACTTAAATGTACACACACACACACACACACGTTTTATCTGGTGTAATGTTGTGGGGAGTACTTCACAGACATGGTCACCTGTCTAGCAGTTCACCCTCCAAATTCTCATTCATTATTTGGGAATACTGTCATTAGAAGAATCCCACTACTCTGTTCTACATCTATATTTGGAGATTTGTTACTACAATTAGTCGTAGCCCTAACCCTTAAAGCTGCACTAATCCACATTTTATATATCAACATTGAATCAAATGAATACATATAAAGTGAAAGGGGTAGCTTGTAGTGAGGATCCAATAACTGTTTAGTACACCGTCCACATTTCTAATTCTACATGGATATTTGGGGAATTAGAGTTAAAGTTAAAGGAGTTTTCTGGTAAACAAAAAAAGTTTGTTTACTTTGAGTTTCTAACCAAAACGCGTTGTGTGTATCCTTGAGGGCAAGCAAATGTGTGTTCAGAGTGCATTTTCCTCCTCATAAAACATTTGCAAAGCCGTTTTTTTTTTTTAAATAGTTCGTTATATACATCCATGTTTCCTCGTCTTTGCAGGTCTTTGTTACACTTTTACACCACATCAGTGGAATAGCGTGAAAGCGACAGTAGGAGTGTATTGCGCCGCCTGTGTGCTCAATGTGCACGATACTACTAAAAACATCTCTCCATGGTTCTACTAGTGGACAAAAACTCCACATTACCTTTAGAGCTGCACTAATCAACATTTTTATATTAAAATGAAATCTTACAAATACATGCAAAGTGAAAGGGGTGGCTTCTAGTGAGGAACCTACAACTCCAAATTCTACTTTAAAATGAGGGAATTTGATGTCACAAATGGTCCTTAAATTTAAAACTGCATGAATCAATTTTGTTTTTTAGATCAACATTGAATCAGTTAATTAATATTTGGGGATTTTATACTACAATTAGTTGTTAAAGCTGCATTAATCAATATTTATCATATTTATGCGCACACAAAAAAAAAATCAAAGCAAGATGAAAGACAGGTGACCTGAAATGCATGTCTTTATCAATAGACCCTTTTCATGGCGGCCATTTTGTCTTGTCAAAGCAGGAAAAGCGCAGGAGTAAATAATAACATTAATGATGGCTCCATTCCATTAAGTCCCAGTAAGCCATTGTCAGTGAGTGGGCATGCACAATACCAGAGCCCTGGAACTGGGTCACCTAAATGGAAAGCAGCCATCATTAATGTCATTAAGTCACAATGCCTGTTGTGAAAAGAGTCTATTGGCCTACATACTTCAACCAATTGTTTCATATATATTTACTTCTTTGTGCCTACGCTAAAGTGTCACAAATCATAAATAACAACACAGACATGGCAGAGGGAAACATCAGGGCTGGTAGCTTGTGGCAGAGAGAAAGAGAAGCACTTACTTTGGCGTCCTAAAACAAGGTTCAGCACAAAGTAAAGAGAGGAGTTGCATCAGAGCAGTAAGACAGGAACCTTTATGCAAGAGGAGAAAAAAAAACTCGACTTCTGTGGAGCCATTTCATATTCAGTGCAAAATGTTCAGCCCAGATCTTGAAACGTAAACAATTCATTATTCACTCATTCTGGAATGACGAATCCCTTGTCACCTATTATGTAGGCTAAACATCTTCATCTGCAAAGCAAATGGAGCTTAGCACCGTTCAGTGGTGAGGTTATCGGGTTTGTTTTCCAACACAGAAGAAAACAGTCGCAGTGAAAACTAAATGACTAAATGTCTTTAAATGTGTCACATGTGGGGAAAAACAGCATAAACACAGGCACCAGATCAGTTACATTAAAGAAGGACACCAGTGTGCTTAATTGACAAAGAATCATAAACAATTTATTCATTATATCTATTATATACATTGATAAAATATCCTCAGTTTACCAAAACAGTCGGTCCTTCTTAGTAGGACACAGATGAACAATGACAGATCATATAAAACATTTGAAATGCTTAGTCAGTGTGCATTTATGATAGATAAAGAATATGTAAGACTAATTATTTCATGTGTTTAAATGTCTATTATCATTATAGAAAGTGTAGGACGCCAAAAGAGCCCTTAGTTAATCAGTGCAAAGAGAAAATATGTAATTAATCCCACTAATAACACTTACCTTGAGAGTGGCCTTTTTGGAAACAATCAGGGTCTATAAATAATTTAAAATATTTAAAAATAACATTTAAAATGTTGAAAAGCTTTGAGATCTCCTAGTGTGTGCTATGGTCTGAACTAGGGTCGGTTCTGATTTTAATAATTATAACATAATTATAATAATTATAAAAATAACAAGAAATCACAGCAAGGACAAAACCTAAAATTCAAATACAATATATGATTTGAAGTGAGAAGATAAACACAAAACAGTGACTGACAAATCCACAAGAGACATGGTAAAGGAACAGGTAACACATGACTTCTTCAATGAGGGTTGACATCAGAACTCAGAGAGTGTGTTTACACTTAAATCCTGATGCCTTGAAAGTACACCGTATACTCCAACACAGTCAGACACATTTGTGCACCACAGGGGTCAGACTTTCCCCACACAGTTTCAGTGGAAATTGCACAGATTCAAGTAGGGATTTGGTGAAGAACGTCCATCATGAGAACGTCACTTTGATATGATTTGTCCCGACTTCAATCTGACAAATCAGTGTGATAAATACCAGTGGTTTCCAATCAGGTGCCATCCTGATCCAAGTGAACAGATCCTCTTTCAACTAAAACCTACGGCAGCTGATTCAGTTGTATATTAGCTGCTGAAGTGATAAACTAAACTAAGCTAAACTCAAAGAAGTGGCATTGTTTTGCTGAGGTTGATGGTTCATGAAAATAAAAAACCTTCAACCATTCAAAATGTCTCAAATTTCAGGACACAAAGTCCACTAAGAGCCAGAGTTAAACATTTCTTAAACAGCATACTTTTGGGTCACGATGGCACATGATGCAAACTTACTTTGTTACAGTGGTAATATTAAAGAGAGGTGTTCAACTGGTGCAATGAAACCAATCATAAGTGGACAAATGACAGGCATGGAACAATACATCACCACAAAACATATTATATAATATCAATAAACATATTAATAACGATGTAACAGGATGTTTAGTCTTTGTCCATTCCACCAGAAGAAATGCCTAATTCAGCCTAAATGTTTACATCATTTACTGTAGTTTTCAATTCACTTGTAATACAATATTGTACCAGGACTGTCATTTATCGAACTGAACAGTGAGCCGAGAATATTGTTGCACCCCCATTTAACCAATGACAATGACAGGTGCTCAGAGGGCAGAAAGAAAGGTGCCAGGCACTGAGGAGCTCAGCATGCAGGGTGGATAGCAGCAGCAGCAGCAGCGGCAGCGATGGCAGCCAATCAGTACACAGGCACATTAAAGTACTCATGACGGGGCTGGGGGAGAGAAACGCACACAGCTTAGAAAACAGGGAGTCGTGACAGCCACCTCATACAGACATTCACAGGACATGCAGGAGACAGTGCAGCAGGCTGGAGGTACCACAGGCAAACTACTTTCACCACTGCTCCGCCTTTATCTATGAGTATAGTTCATTTTTTTTAAGAAATACACTTATTCGCTTCCTTGCTGAGATCTGGATGAGAAGAACAGCGAGCCTGGCTCTGTCCAAAGATAAAAAAAATCCACCTACCAGCACTTCTAAAGCTCACTAATTAACACGTTGTATCTCATTTGTTGAATCTGTAAATTAACAAAAATATAAAAATTTGCGGGTTACACACACAGAGACTCCAGGAAGTCTGTCCAAGAAATAGTTTCACCACATAAGCCCCTGTAAAACCACAAATTGCGATCTCTATATTTTTTATATCAAACAAACAATTTGATAATTGGTGAGCTTTTTTATCTTTGGACAGAGCCATGCTAGCGGTTTCTCCCTGTTTCCAGTCTTTATGCTATGCTATGCTAAGCTAAGCTAAGCGTCTCCTGGCTGTAGCTTCATATTTATCCGGTGGTATCAAGCAATCCCAAAAAAGTCAAACTTAAGTTAACTTTCTTTAAGGTGCCTTTTAACAGGATAGTTTGATGGGGAATTTTACTTTTCCTACTTAGCCAAAGTTGTATGTCCCCATGTCTGTCTTACTTAAATATGTAAATGTAAACTTCTACGTATGAACAGTTTGACTGGATGGAAACACTGTGTACTGTTTCATTCTCATTACTTATACAATTTATCTGACGGCACACAGTCAAAGTGTCACCTATCCAAACAGATAGGTGAAATGTAATCATATAAAACACTTGGTAGAGGACAGTGTCAATGAAATGTTACACATACATGAAAACAAAGACAAACAGACTAAGACAGACTTCAATACAAACATGTTGGCTGTGGAGAGACTAGTGACACGAGACCAGGAAGACTGTCTTAACCAGCAGGAACTGAGCTACAGACAGACTGATATACACAGTTAGAAGACTCACTAGTTCTGACTAGAGGGCAGCCTAAATCCACAGACACAGAGTAATCACCTCAGAAGGCCTAATTCTGGAAAAGACCAGAGGACTCAGAGACCATATTTGGGACCATCACACCTATGAGGCAAACATTTTCATAAGGACAAAAAGAAACAGAACGAAGCACCACTGGTCAACCCGGATCAAGCTAAAACCTCTCAGGAACCTGCAGCATCTCCACATCTACAGTACGTATGTGCTCGGGGAGCAGGAGGTTAACGGTGCACCACCGCAATAACAATGTCCTCTTTGCGGGGGACGTCTCTGCTCAATTTATCTCTGATGTCTCGCATGCCTGGGTTGAGCTGGGCGGGAAATCTTCTGAGGCATCATTATTCCAAAAGAAGATCTGCTAGCTGGCACCAAAGTAATGGCCAGCTCATGAGAAATGTTTCATTAAAGGCTTATTAAAATAGCTTCGGCCAAATCCCCTGCGGTATGTTTTCCATGTAATTACTGCACTATGTACTCACTAATGCCTCAAAGCCAGAGGCGCTCATTCCAAATGTGGCCCCAGCTCAACCCTGGCATTACTTTCACTAACTTGTTCAAATGTTTTAAAGGATAAAAAGAATTTCAAGAGGTTGTTCATACGTTATGTCCATACATTAAACAAACATCTCATACACCACTTTGAAAATTTGACAAAACATGAAGAAATTCTGCATCTCACCATTGCACTCTGGTGTTTTAAAAGTTCAAACAATTAGCCTGATTACTGAATTACACTGACAAGGAGTTTGATTATAGCTTCTCCGTGTCACCTGCAGCATCTCAAGTAGCAGTAGACGTTGATCTGATTGCTCTCCTGATTGTAAAATGAGGAACCACAATAATAACTAATTATTAATAAGCTCTTTTCTTTGGTCCACAAATAATGCTTGTATTCTGGCAGCCGATATTCTTCATGTTTTGTTTTTGTCAACAGATTCCATGAAAAGACCGAAATATTTATATTGTCTGTGTGGCCAAAACCCTCGTATAGCTCTTTCCTCTGTGCCGCAGAGCTCCATTGTTGTCCAAAGACTATTAAAGACACATCAGTGAGCCGCACTGTTGCACTGGGTGACATGTCGCTTCATTACCATGTAACACGCACGCTGTAGTTTATTTTGAGTCAATCCCAAACACACACACACACACACACTCTCTGTCCTGCTGCCGGAAATACTTTCACCAAATGTGGATTGATCCGACTGAAAATAGTCCCCAAAGAGTGCGCTATTAACTCCTGTTACATACAGTGCAGCGCCCAGCTGTTTTAGGAAATGACTGAGCCTTTTCTTAAAAATGAGACTATATATTTGTGACGATTTACATCTTCAGTAGGAACAAATGAGCTTGAGTGCAAGAGACAGAGTAAGGAGGTAGAGAGTATTGACAGATTAACACATTGTTGGTTTTGGTCTTTTCATGGGCCTTGTTGAGAATAAGAAAAATGTAGAGCAGCACCTCTTATATCTTAATATTAGAAGATGACAGTTGTGTAAAACAGTCATTTTGGGTCAAGTAACACCACGTACAAAAACCTGCAGAATTAATATCAGTAAATGTAAAACACTGTAATGTGTGTTATTGTTCAGAAATCCTGTTCCATCATTTCACATAAAAACATACAGAATCATGAATCTGTGGATTTTCATTCAGTGCTGTTAGTCTTTTACACAGGCAGCATAACTCTTTCACTTGTCCATGGAAACAGTTGAAATTTAAATTTGACATTTATTTCAAATTTAAGTGAGATTTCAATTAAGAGTAAAAACGTAAAAGCTGCATCCATGAAAATAAAAATTCAAATAAATCTGCGTCTCCTACAACAATGTAAAACAAATACATCCAAATGTGCAAAGTGTTGGATTATACTGCCTGTTAGTGAAACTGAGTGTATTCAGACATGTTCTAAACGTTCACGTTTGAGCTCATGCCTGTTATGACCCGTAAGCTGTGTCATGTGTTTTCCACTCAGAGTGATGAGACAGTCATACTGACAGCAGTACATGCAGGCAGGAGTCCACGGCACCCAGAACTGGAAACCCATGCTGACTGACTGACTGCACCAGTCTAGTAGTTACCAATTGCCTGGATGGAGGCATGGACGGACTCTAGGCCCGTTACAAGATCTCCTCATTTGGCAAACTTCCCCAGTCTTCACTCTGGCTCTACAAATACAGAATTGAGCCAATCAGAGACCTCTTTCTCTTCCTCTCTCCCTCCCGGGGTAAACACGGATTGGCACTCTCGAGGTTTTGACCCCATTTCTTCCAAAGTGACAATATCAACTAAGGGGTCTAAAAATGGCTACTCATACACTCGCACGGAAAAAGCCTACATTAAGAACTTACCATAAGCCTTTTGGGATCACAGTGCCGTATGTTCTCTACAGCACAGCTACCTGATGGCCCTGCTGACTGTAAATCAATGAGCAGCTTCGCAGTTGTCCTCAGAGATTATGGACTTGGCTCAGCAGCAGCTGCATCTTAGCTAATGGTTATGGGCCTCATTCGGATGCTTTATTTCATTACTTACTTGGAGGCCACTTCGTGTTCTCAGTTTGGTAAACTGAGTAAAATGTCAAAGCTGGTTCGGAGTTTGTAAACTGTAAACTTTGGTGCCCTTGTATTTTGCCATGAAAATACGCCCTCTTATCCATATGTGCTGCACATGTGGCAGACGAGGATCAACGCCTCAAGTCAATTATATGAGGTAAATAATGAAGATAGATCTATCACATGTCCACAAGTGAAAAAGGAAAAATACATCATCCAATGGTTTGTCAGCAGTGGCCTGATTTTGTTTCCCAGAACTCATTAGCAGTGGCCTTTTGGCTCACTGACTGACTAAATGTTGAGCAAACAAATCCAGCAAACCCATCAGCCTGCTGATTAGGTCTATACGAGACTACTGCATAGCGCCAATACTGTACGCATTTTGTATTCAACTTTAAACACTGTTTTCACAAAATCACTTCTTCACTTGAAAAGCTCTGCTGTAACAGATTCAAGGTTTTCTCTAGATTTCAATTCTACAAACACAAGGTAAAGATATGTGAAGTATGATCCGTTGAAGCGTTTGGTTTTGATGTGTGACATTCATGGACTGAAGTGAAAGGAAGCAGAAACACAGCTGTGGTGTTTGCTGAATATGCTACCGGTCAGAATCATAATTGAGTTGACACTGCAGTTTTGCAACTGTAATTACGCTCCCTCCATATGAAATGCTAATCTAGGCCAGGAGTGTTTGTGTGGTCTCAGCAATGCAGACAATGAGGCTTTGTTTTTGGGCTGCACCCTGAGGTGTCCCCTCACTTCAACCATAAAACTAGTCTGAAAAGAAAGTGTAAAATTTGGAAAAGTGGAGAATCAAATCATTTGAAATATTTTAGTGGCACTGAAAGAGAGAAAAAACATGTTTGAATGTAATAGTTTTTCATGTTAGGTTAGTTACATCAAAGATATCAGGGTTGACGTCAATATGAAGCAGAAAAACACACCAGCAACTTCAGTATCTAAGGTGTATTGCTGACACTTGAGATATTGCTGTTGCTGGTAGGTTGTTTCTGCTGGCTTTAGTGTTGTGTTGGTGAATCTACGGTACATCTAAGGCTACCGATCTAACACTACAGCAAGGGTTATTTGGTTTTTACAAACTGTACCTGCAAACAGGCGCATCTGAAAGTCTATATTCTGCAAAATCACAATGGTAAAGAATACACAGGCAAAGAGAGAAAAGTGTCAGCTGAAATCAAGACCAAGCAAACTAAATGCAGGACAATAAAGCACCGTGAAGCCAGTGAAAGGAAAATCACAGGAAATAAAATGTCAAACATTTGTGAAAAAAGGCTGCATAAATCAACTGAGTACTACAGTGTATTCATGCAGCTGAGAAAATGAAATGAAAGATGTATTTAGGAGAGGTCATCAGGAATCCAACAGTGACACCACAAAGCACAAGCAGTCCCTAGTGACCCCCCTCCACTTCATAGAGCAGTGAGGGAAGTTAAGACAGATAAAGTCAACATTCAAGACTCCCTATAAGCAGAGGGTAAAGTCACTTAGTTATAGCTACTCTAGTTGAGGTTATGGAGTTCATTTTTGTAATAACAAGGTCCACATTTCTTCAAGTGAATTTCAAACACTCGGTCTAACTTAACCTGAGTACTATTTTTTTATTTTTTTTTTTTATTAAGTACAATAACATTTGACACACGTCACTGTAAAAACACCTTCCATAACTCACACTACTGCTGTGATGGGAGCTAAACAGACACATCAACACATTGATGAAACTCTGGGTTGACACATCTAAATAAAAAAGACTTGAGTAGCAACGCCAAAGCAGGTGTCACTTTTGAAGGGAAATCTAATTTAAGTATATTTTAAGTACTCCAATATTTTTAGCTACTCTGCTTTTATTCTTATGTGACATACAAGCACTCCAAGTCTGACGATTTTTATGAAATCAAACCACATTTTTGATACTATTTATGGCCATTCAATGGAATAGCCATTCAATGTATTTACATTCAGTAATTACCTCTCCATACATATATATTCCATATATTGTACAATTTCCCCCCGGGGATCAATAAAGTATTTCTGATTCTGATTATATATGGTAGTTTTCATTGTTAGTGGCTGAGTCCGCCACTCCCGTGCTAGATTCAAATTGTCTTCATAGACAAGAGGGATTCACAAGTGTTATTGTTTCTATTTGTTTGTTTTATCTCAGAGATATCACTGTTAGTGTTCACTCTCTTACAGGTGAATCAGAGCTGTTTGAAGTTACTACCAATGCAAACCCAACATGTCCTACTGCTGCTAGTTCACATTAAAAGCATTCAACTGGTGAACCACAGGGGGGCTTTTATTGTGATGCAGTCACAGGAAACACAACATATTTGTCACAGAGGTTAGCGCTGACTGCTATTGTTCATCAAAAATACCTTTTCAAAATGTTGATGTATGAAAAAGAACAAAATGCAATTATCAAATAAAAAGTATTAAATCATACTTGCTGTACCACCAGTAACCATGGAACTCACCAAATCAACCAGGACTGAAATTTTAAGGATTATAAGCTTACTTGGATTCACTCTAACTCTTTCTATTCCACACGACTTTGATCTGAAAGATCACGTATGTCGACATAGTTACATTGGAGAGTGAGGGCAGATTACTGATTAAGTAAGAAAAAGAGGGAGAAACAAAGTCATTATGACATCAATATTGTTCCACATACTAATTTCACCAGATGTCTTACCTCCTGCAGCAAGTCAGCCTGCTCAATGGCCTTCAACACATTCTTTTTGGACGTCTCCTGAGCCTCCCCACCCAGCAAGAATTCATCCAGAATGAAGTAAGCCTTCTCGAAGTTGAAAATGATGTCCAGCTCACACACCTGTTGAAAGAGAACTAATTATGAATGAATAGTATTTTAAGTTCAATAGGTGGCAGACATGATTAACCATGGCATGGATACAAGACATTTATAAAAGAAACGCACACTGCCAAAGTATTTGTCCAGCAGCTCCACATATCTGTGGATGATCTCCAGTGTGATGAGCTCGTTGTCCTGGTCCTCTATGGCACAGCAGAAGTACAGGCTGGCATATCTGCAACACAGTGACAAGCCGGCCAACTGTAACTTCACAATCCCAAGTCACAGATAATAAAAACAACCTTTCATTGTGAAAACTGCAACATCAACCTGACAAAGTAAATAGAAGAAGAGCTGACGTTGGGCATTTATGATATATACTGTGTCCCAGCTCACTGTAATAGTGCTGAGAGAGCGCTTCTCTGTTATTATTAAGGATCGCTGTTTGCGGTGTACTGGGTATTCATTTAAAAGCCAGAAGCCGGATGCAGAAGGCTGCATGAGTTAAGCCTCATTCTGCCATGGTTCTTTATCCCTGATAATCCCTAAGGCACTCTTTAAGCATGTGATGATTGGCTAATAAAAGGAGCTGGTCAGTTGATCCCTCCCAACCAGCGGGGCAAGAGGGCACAACGGAGCAGGCTGTAGATTTTAGAAAGACAAGTAACACGTCTCAAACTCGGCAGGACTGGAACTTGTTGGCCTTATTGGTTCCCGCTATTTGATGAACTGTCTCCTTTATATTCTTGAATCGCTTCATGGTCCACTCCGTCCTCGTCTGCTGTGTGCAAGTGAACGCAAGGCACAGCCAAGCTCAGGAAACACAAAGGGTTCAGTTGAGTTGTCTGTGGTGATGCAGCACTTTTACTGTAGCTGCTGACTCATATGGCAACGCCAGCAGGCATGGCTAAAGGAAGTTAAGGGGCCTAACCTTTCAAAGCAAATGCATAACTCTATGTAGACAAAGCTCTTAATATAATTCCACCAGCAATGGTTTCAGCCTCATCTCTGATCCCAGACTGATTTGGACACAGATGGGATACAGCACACATTTTGAGTTTTTGAGTCTCATTTTGTCTTCATGAGGACAGGCCGTAAGGCTTCATGAACTTTGCAGCAAAACATGCCAAACATTCACTGCTTCCACCCTCTCAAATGTGAGGATTTGCTGCTTTTCTTTGTCATATTTGATAGTAAACTGAACATACATTTACATACATTTGGGCTCTGATGGTCGAATAAAACAATTTGAGTGCACCATCTTGAGCTGTGGGAAATTAAAACAGGCATTTGTCACTATTTCCTGACCGTTCACAAACAAAATTATTCATCGATTAAGCAGATGAATTGATAATGAAAATAATCATTAACTGCAGTCAGTCAGACAGCGTGTCTTGGTAGCTTCATCAAAAGCTCTTACTACAACCGTGTGCTCTGTTTCAACATACAGGCTGTGTGTCGCAACTTTTGTTGCGTTAGTTGCAACACCTTATTATAACTGTGTGTGCTCCAGATCCCATTTCACATTTTATGTTTAATACTGTGTAATTGTACATCATAAACAGCCTAAACATCAAACAGCAGCAACAGTTATTGTCTATTGTTGTTGTATTGGGTGTCCTAAGGCTCAGCTGGCTGTGGGGCTGACACCTTATCATTTCATTTCTTTTCACTTAGGTTAATATGTCAAAAAAACAAAACAAAATAAAGAAATAGGAAAAAATATACATCTGTGGCCCTTTACGTCTCCTCAAAATCATAACGTCTAAACCACTATTGAATCATGTCCTCAGAGTAATTACTACTCTTGGACCTCTTTCCCTTCATCCTCAGCAGAGGTATTGTTCATTTTACAGTTAGAGAGTTGAGAGCTCCACAGAACTATGGAGAAAAAGATATATTCTGACCACTAGATCAAGAGGCAGCAGCCCTAATCACTTATTTAATTACATTTTTATGCCTTAATGGGATGCATTAAGTGTCTATTGAATTGTTGTAGGCAAAAAGAAAAATGACAAGACTATTTTATTTATTTTTCATAATTTTGAAAAATGGCAAAGTAATTACTTAAACAATCTGTCTGGTTGTATAATGGTGCAAAGTCGTTGACTGGTCAGCACCTGGACTGCTGTGCTTGTCTGTCCCTGTTGGGTCACCCGGGTTCACCAATAGTCTGCCTGCCTGTCTGTTGGCACAGCAACAGGATATAATGAGGCAAAATGAATGCTCCTTTCTGTTGTAGTCTGAGTGCAGTCCCGATGCCTTCGTCTCTTTGAAAATACTTTCTCCCAATCCTCCAACTGAGCTGTATCTATGAATGACAGGTCTATGAATTGTCCAGGGAAGTGTGATAATGTTCTATTCTGTAAGCGTTCAACCAGAAAAACTTTTTGTTCATAAACAAATCCCATTCCTACCCACCTCTTATATACAACCTTGAGGTCTCTCCACTCCAGAAAGCTGCACATTTTGGGCTTTCGAGCCAGGACTGTCTGCACCAACTCTCTGGTGATCTTCTTCTTCTCCTTATCAGACAAAGGCACGTACCATTTCTGAAGCCTGAGCTTTCCTTGTCGACTGAACAGAAGCATGAACTGCATCTGAAATGAAGAGATGAGGGGGGAAAAAAACAAAACACAGAGGAGCTGTGAAACACAATCAGATATGAGAGGAAGGAGTGGGCGCTTAATGACATCCACAGAAAGAGACAAAAAACATTCAAAAGAACATATCTAATCACTTTTTATATGAATCCAGATGCAGATATCAGAAGTCAGACTGATTCTGACAACTTAAGAGGGAATTAAAACACGTGGGAGGGGCTCAAGAAATTACCAAGATGCAAGACATTCAATTTAAATAGGTCAATCAAACTCAGGAAATGAATAAAGGGAAACCCTTCATGTAATAACTAAATATAGAATGGCATCAGGATAGTTATTAGTTGTTAAGCTATGTTTATATAGTCTGCTGCTGCCATGTGTTTCAGATAAACAGCGCACTTCATGTACAACAGTTTACCAGAGTCAACATATCCCTTGTTTTCAATTCAAGGTACGTTGAAGCAAATGGCACGAAACTGTCATTTTAATAACCAGTTTTAAAAAGCCAGTTCTACCAACAACAAAAAAAACACGAGTTAAATCATCACCATATCGTCTTGACCGTTATAAACACAGCCTGACGGAAGTAACGTTACCGTTAACACCGTTATTCGGCGGTTAGCATTAGCCTGTTCTGCCATCGCCTAGCTTGTTTTAACTAGGACATGCGACCAATCGGTACGTACATTTTAATAGAAAATCTGTAATAATTCACACTCCAAACTACTTACCTTGAATAACAACACTGTATTCTCCGCTGAAGAAATGAGCCTCCCAACGCCACCCCGAAACATACACGGCCGGTAGGCATCAAGCTTCTGATTGGCCAATGAAGCGCTCTTAACCTCGTTCATTGGCTAACCTTTTTTTTTTTTTTGACAGTCTCCGCCTATCTAGTGCTTTACCTCAATATCGCGCATGTGATTGGCTGTTCTATATGTCAATCAAACCACAGGGAGCCGGATTGTTCCGCCCATTAAAGCGTCATCTTCAGAAGTATCAGCTGAATCTTTAAATCATGTAGATTTGACACAGCTAGGAGTGGTAAGTGTAGGACTTTAGATGTCATATATAGTATGTTTGACATAGCTTTTGATGGCGGACACCATTACAAATAATATGTAGGTTCATATTAGTTATTGTAGTGGTATTTAGTCGATGCATACAGCATTTGGAGCCCTTGCACCCTCTTGAAGGGCTTTAGGGTGGACATTGGGACACTTGCTCACTCACAGACTCGCTGACTCGCTGATTTACTCCCTCACACACTCAAAATCAATAGTTTTACGTTACAACTAATGGAGAAACAAGTGGATTCTCTGTTGAGGGAACAAAAATATCAACTTATCCAGGACCATTTTCTGTTGTTGGCTATCAACACAGTAGGGAGGAGTTTGACATTCTGTGAAATACACATATTCTCTTACTTGATGGCACTTTCATGTCTATAAGGTAAATATGAAGCTACAACCAGCAGCCGGTTAGTTTAGCTTAGCATAAAGACTGGAAACGGGGGGAAACAGCTAGCCTGGCTTTCTCCAAAGTTCAAATATATTCCTATCAGCACCTCTGAAGTTCACTAATGTTATATCTTATTTGTTAAAATACCAAAGCGAATGCTCATAAACTCAATGTGTTGTGTTTACACTGTTGTTTTTGTCGTCTTACTGATTAAACAAATGAGACATAACATGTAATTCGTGAGTTCGGGCGGTGGTATGCAGACTGTGTTACTTTTAGATTCAAGACAACAAGTTCATTTACATTGTAAAGTGACACTGTGGCACCTGCTGTAGTGGTAGTGTTTTTTTGTGGCATTTTGCCTTTTTTTCATCAGATGGTGACAGCTGAGGTACAGACAGGAAACATGGAAGAACTAGGCCTCTAGGATGTCGTGATGTTTTAAAACATGGGATCAACTGTGAGTCTTTGCCTAGACCATATCTAACATGTCATCCCTGTATTCAAACACGTGAGTAGGTTGTAATGTTGACAGGTGATGGCACCGTAATCCTGAAAGACGCCACTGCCATAAATGATGATGCTCACTCTTGATTTATGAAGTGATGGTATTCCCCACAGGTGCAGTACAATGGACAAGCCTTAGGGAGGTGTCTACGGGCCAATAAAGAGCATTAGATAAGGCCATCACAGGCCTGTGGATTACAGTAATCCTATCCACTAGCGTTGGGTATCGCACACACATCGCATTCCAGCACAGCTGAAGAGGAAGATGGAGGTCACTGCTCGTTGCGCTGCTGTGCTGTTCCTCCTGCTTCTGTCTCAGGGTAAGTGTGCACCTGCATGAGGGATGTTATTAAATCATAATGCACTCTGTCTGCTTTACAGATCATAAATATACTCACTGTTCGTCCTTGTTTGTAGAGTCTTTTTGTAGCCGTGCTAATAAAAGTACCGTAACAACATTTTGCTGCAATGAAATTTGGAATTTAACATATTTCATTATGAAGTGGTTTGTTGATAGTAGCCAATAAGCTATTCATTGTTTGTGATTGTCAAACAAGTTATTTTTTTCTTAAATATTATGTTTTTTTAAAATTCAGTTCATGTTTCTTCTGGTCACACACACACACATCATGTCAGAAAATACCAGCAAACAATTCATAAAATTGTCAAAGTGTTCGTTTTAGTTTAGTTTTACAGAGGTTTGGTTTTAGCTTTCATATTTAGTTTCACCATCTGCTTCTGCATTTCATGCATCTATTGACGCGGTACAGCCCTGATCACTGTTCACTCACAGGAGGTAAGAGCCCATCATAATAAACCACCCAGAAGAAGTTTGAAATGTGATTTTGAACTCACTCTGCCAGCAAACTCTGGATTAACTCCTTCCCCCTCGTGTGTCCCTTAGGAGGAGGAGGTTGTCCAGGAGGAGGAGGTTGTCCAGGAGGGGGAGGTTGTCCAGGAGGGGGAGGTTGTCCAGGAGGAGGGCCTGCAGGAGGAGGGCCTGCAGGAGGAGGACCAGCGGGTGATCGAGACATGGACTCGGAACATCAAGGCCTGCACCTGCGACTGTGAATCCGCTGACTCACAGACGCGTATCCCCTCTGTCATCCCACCTGTCCTGCCAACTTCACTGCCGCCCCTGACGCCTCAGGGTCACCCACTGAACTGCATGCCAGGTAAGGACTCCAGCCGGGTCACATGACCTGGTTTGACTTGTACTCCCCTGTCTGTTTCACTTGCAAGGATGTTGGATGTCCATTATTTACCAGGCCGGTACGTTTTGGAAAGAAAGTGATAAATGGGGTGCACATGATGTGAAGGACAGTGACACGGTGGGGAACATCACACATGTGAAGATGAATGGTGGGCAGCTTTGTATCCTGTGGATTTTTTAGGTGTCTTGTGCACACACAGAGACCTCCAGCTGGTGTGATGGATCACACAGCTGATGGTTTCTGGCTGCGTTCTTATTTGCACTCAGCCTGATCTTGGCTCTGCATCTCTGCAGTGGTGCACAGTCACCTTCTGCTACGACTATACCTCAACCACACTCTTACTTTAAGTGAATAGGGTCTTGGATCTGTTATAGAGATGAGAACAGTTTGGGTTGAAGAAATGGACAACTGTGAGGAAGAGGCCCAGAATGGCAAAAGCTGTTAGATAATCTCATTACCTGCGCAGGAATGTGATGAGCAGATTAGGGAGCCCAAAATAGGGCGTGCCCTTCACGTAATAGCATGATACTGGGCAAAGCAGCACACATCAGATGATGTCCACGATCATCTTCTTCCACTTTATCACGCAAGCCTTCGGAGTACTGGATCTTAGTGTAAGCTAGATCACCACAAGCAGGAAGGCTGGTCAGAACACGTGATACTGTATATTGTTGTGTTTTTTGAGGCTGTATGAACTGGATTTCTTTTGTGTTTGCACCCAGAACCTGTGTGAACGTTTTAATGAGTCGGATGTGCGGCAGTTTATTTCGACATAGCCACAGCAGCATAATGGCAGCATACAGATACTGAAGTCGTTTGGAGCAGCTAATAAACTGTAACAGAGGAGGTGTGGCAGAGTGGATGTTGCTCGACTTGCAAGTCTTTAGACTAGAAACAACTTATCAGTTTCGACATCAGTAAAATGATTTCCTGCAAACATGAAACACAGAAAATGTCAAGCCCAGACCAAATCAAGACCTAAGCAATCCTCTTCATTTATTAAGTAAACTCTGGCAATGCAATGAAAATGTTTCAATGCCGCAGTAAACTGAACATCTGGCCTCCACAGAATGCCCTTACCACAGAGCCCTGGGCTTTGAATCTGGATCTGTGACATCAGACCAGATCAGCTGCTCCAATCAGGACCAGTACACCGGCTGGTACTCCTCCTGGACCCCCAACAAGGCTCGCCTTAACAACCAAGGCTTTGGGTACGTCACAACAACCTGGTTCCTCTTATTGTTATTGTGACCGTGCTACAACAAAAAGCATGCATGCTCGTTCTTCTCGTCAGGTGCGCGTGGCTCTCCAAGTTTAACGACCAGTTTCAGTGGATCCAGATTGACCTGAAGGAGGTGAGTGTGGTGTCTGGCATCCTCATCCAGGGCCGCTGTGATGCTGACGAGTGGATTACTAAGTACAGCGTCCAGTATCGCGCTGTGGAAAGTCTCAACTGGATCTACTACAAAGACCAGACAGGAAACAACAGGGTAAGTGCACAAGATAGTGTTCAGTGTAGGATTTTAAGTCTCTTTATGCAACACATGACACGTTTGTGACTCTTGTCAGACTTTATTAATATGACTTGCCTTTGTCAACAGCAGAGTTGCAGTAAAAAGAATCATAAGAGTGAAAATTAGTTTCCTGGAATGTCTTGAAAAATCCAAAATGGCGGCGACAAACACACAAACGGCACATTCTCTGAAAGTCTTGCATGGAGCAGAAATGGCCATGGCATGTAAACAGACTTGTTTCACCACTGTAGCAGCACACACACACACACACACACCTCAACCTTCAAGGTCAAGGAGTTAATGTTGCATATAAAAAAGGCATTTTACAAGACCCCATTTATAACCCATAAACAGTCTATTTGAGGCAAATATAGGCTGTGTAACACAATTCTTTAGGTAAAACTAATGATCACCTTTTGATAGTCGTACCAACTATTATCCATAACAAAACTTCACCATACTTTAAAGTATCCCCTTACTGTGTATTCCTCCCTGTCAGCACTTAAATATTGAATGAAATACATGTACCTCAATACTGGAATTCAGTGTCCAATTAATTGTTTTCTTAGTCTAAAAGAATAAATAGTCTGGGATGATTTTCTCTGATCCGCTATTAAATGGTATCTGTCAGGGATGTGAACACAGTGATTTCAGCACTTTGAGCAGATTCAGTGCAATTTGACAGTTATTGACCTTTAGATCTTCTGTAATCTTCCTCTTGATAGCAATAATTTAGACTTGTCTTCCTCCGTTACTCAAGCTTACTTTGTTCACGCTGACTCAATGGTCCCAGTGTGTGTATGCGAAAATGAGACAAATTGATGAAGATGCCATGCTAAAGATATTTTCTTTTATTGCATTTTACATAATAATCTCTCAGAAAGGGGCGACACAGCAGAGTTTAGCATGGCTTTTTTGGTGTGAGGACAGGAGCTGAAATGATTGACACTGCTTTCTGACATTATATATATCAAGTGATTAATCTATTAATCAAGAAAATAATCAATAATGAAAAATAATAGTTTGTTTCATCCATAATGGGGACTTTTGTTTTCACTTCTGTTTGGCTTTCAAACTGTCACATCATGCCAGTGTTTAATGAGAACAAAATGACCTCTGAATATGTAACTAATGGAAAGACAGAGAAAACAGTAGTTTAAGGACTGAGGATCCACATGTCAGAGGTGTTTATTTTTATACATATAACACTAAGCAGAAACTAAATATGGAACTAATTTCTGCACCATTCAAGAACCCTCAGTTTTACTGAGGAAATGGATCTTAAGTGAAGAGACATGATAATAAAGTAATCTAGTGTATCTTTACAGGCAGTTTACTTTCTACCCTTCAGGTCTTCTATGGGAACTCTGACCGCTCCTCTTCGGTGCAGAACCTGCTGCGCCCCCCCATAGTGGCTCGTTACATCCGCCTGCTGCCGCTGGGCTGGCACACCCGCATCGCCATGAGGATGGAGCTGCTGATGTGCATGAACAAGTGTGCCTGAAGTGCACTCAGCCAGCGTTTTTTCCTCACTCTCCATCCTTCCCCTGCCAACCTGCCGCTTGCCAAAGGGGGGACACTGGTCCAGCACTGAAAGAACCACCATGTAACTTCACTGTGACCTTCATCTCTTTAACATGTCTGTCTTTCTTTGGTGAGGCTCAAAGCAAACTAAGTCTGGGCAGGTGGACATGGTCGGTGTCCTTTGATGCACTATTTATCTGTCTTAAAGTCTGTATAAATTAAATGTTTTAATATGTAAATACAAAGTTGGACACCATCCTCAATGCATACAGGGGATTCCAGTTCAACTTTAGCTTCAATAGTTACAATAAATAAAAATAAAGTTAAGATTTCTTTTTGGAATCAGAGTCAAACACTATAATAATAAAAAAAGATAATACAGATTAAGAGTCAAATCAAATGAGTTTTGTTTTATTTGAGATTTACTGTTACATATGTAAACACATGAATATTCTAAAATTGTTAAGCATTCATTTGTGGGTTTATGTTCTCATGTAAATGCTCTGTTGGAAAAAAAAGCAGATAAACACTGACTATGCTACTAATTTGTGTCTGTAATAAAAGCACAAACGTAATACTTGATTTCATTTAAACAGTTGATAAACATCTTCTGTTATAAATATTACCAAACAAGTAGTCACACATCAGTATTAATATAATACACGGTGCTCCTTCAGCAAAACAATAATTCAAAGAGAGAAGTGTATTGTGTCAAATACAGAGTGTGCACAGTCCTTACAGATGCACGATACACAATACGATACGGTCATGTTTGGACTCGGTGTGTGTGTTACTGTGGGAGCCTCGGGCCCCGTGTTTCAGTCTTCACACACTGCACATGATGAACATGAAGTGAGGAAGAATTTACAGAGTCAGAGAAATATTGCTGAGCCACACAGTCTCTTCAAAAGTGCAACATTAAAAAAGCTTAGGATTTATTTCTGCCAAGCTACTTTCATGGCACTTTATCCCAGACAGAAAACAATAATACAGTACAGAGCTGGTTGAAATAGCTAAAAGTAATATATTAATGGATGAAACAGCTAAACAAAATGATAGATGGTTAAAATAGCTAAAAGTAATTAATAAACAGTTACAATACTTTGTTGAATGTAGTTAATGGATAAACAGCTGAAATATATGGTATGAAATGCCCAGCCTCTGCCAGTAAGTGTTAAATAACATCCAGTTTATGATCAGTTCAAATGTGACATGATGGGTGGTGGTGATAAAGGGCTACACTTGAGTTCATCTGACAGAACTGTGGGGGGAACATCAGACAAAAAGATCCACTGCACTTATACACCCAGAATGGCTTTTGTGTTCCTCTAGCTGCTATAAAAATTAATAATTAAAACTTTGCAATTCATGTTTTATAAATCAAATCTTTATAGCAGTTTACATAATGTTTTGGATGTGTTTGTGCATTTCATTAACAAATTAAACAAGTAGAACCACTTGGGAGTTGCTTATGTGAAATCTTTAAGTGAGAAATGAGCAACAAACAGACTTCTTTGAAACCTGGCAGGGAGGGAAGTTATTATCAGAGAGAATGTCCTTTTCCATTAACTGGAACTTTGAAGTTTGCTCGAAGCAGAGCAAGTATCAAGGTTTTACTACTGTATAACTCATCCAAACACTTTAATATAAATAAACATTTCAGTAAATGATTTTAGATTACATTACTACCATAAGGATTGTTGGTATAGTCTGTATAAGGAACAGTTATTATGTGTGTTCTATTTGAGATAATTGAGGTGTAACCATAGTTTTAATTGTATAACATTTGTTTATAATATATCTGAAAATGATGATTTACACATATTGTGCATGAAAAGTCAGTGCCTAAATGTTAGCTGCATGGTAATGTCTTTCAGATAACAGTAGATGCAGTGCTTCGTTGTCTCCTACAGAGGGCGACGTAGGTTAGATTTCTGTCAGTTTATGGCACCACAGGGTCTAAAATGGCTGCGTTACAAAAAGACATAAAAACCTAAATATCCTGAAAAAGAACAAATAGATTTAAGCTTTATAGATTGTCAGTGCCAACTCAGAAAAAAAATTGCACAACAGCTATATTTTCAAGAACAAGACTGCTTCGACTCGCAGTTGCACATTTGAGCATCTGTAACCAGTATGACAGAGCACATCCAAAGGCAAGACAGCTTGGAGTTACAATCCTGGGTGAGATGAACACAATGCAAAGTTACTGACATTACTAATTTCTATTGTAACAACTGAACTTTATTTGTTTAGAATGCCTTAGATAGTTTTAAGGAAATACTACGCAGTAAAATGTACTATATTTCTATATCGAATAGAAACAAAAATACTTACACTTAAAATCTACGCTTTATCTATCCATTTATATATATTTCATTTGTAATATATTTACTTTATAATACAAATTATAATCAGAATTACAGAAGTAATAATATAAAGTCTATCAAACATGGACGCTTTAAAAAAAAATGAAGACATAAAAAGGCTTTTGGCCTATTCGCAAGCAGTGTTTCAAACTGAAGGTTTGGTATCTGTGTTCTTTTATCTGTGTGTGTGTGTGTGTGTGTGTGTGTGTGTGTGTGTATTCAGGAGGTGTACTGTTATGCAAGGGACGTGTAGGAGCAACAGAGGGGAAACGGAGGAGTCTGAAGTGGATCTGAGACCTGTAAGGTGATGGAGATCACAGAGCCGTCTCTTTCAGGTCGTTTAGGTTTGGCATACGAGACCTGGAGGGGCGTCCGAAGCCGTGCCCATTCTGGCCTCCCTTGATGCTCATTTGCTCCGGGTAGGGGTTGCCCTCGGGGCGCCCCAGGGCGGACGTGTGCCAGCCAGACTCCAGCTGTCCGGGCAGCGGGTACGCTGTCTGTCGGCTCTTCAGCTGGGGCGTGCTAACCCCTGAGTGACCCCGGCTTTCCGTGAAACCACCTTGAGCAGAGGCTGGATTAGGCAGCGGCTGGTAGCGCATGTCAGACTGTGCAGTCTGGTTGGAGGACGAGGATGAAAGGTGCAGGAGTTTGCGCAGAGACTTCAGTGGCTGACTCTGAGAGGGACATGACACATTACAAATGACCAACATATTTAAATGAAGCATTAAGCATCAAGAAAATACTTTTTTTTCTTCAATACTTACCGGAGAGTGTGAATCAGACAGTTTCTCGGGAGGCCAGTCCTTGTCCCTGTCTCGGTCTCGCTCTTGGTCCCGGTCTCTGCTCTTGTCACGGGTCCTGTGGCGGCTGCTCTGGTGACTTGAGGACCGGGAGGACTTCTGGATGACTGTGTCTACCCCTTCATTAGGAACCTTTCACACATTGGATGTAGATGTCATTTAACCTCTCCTCTCCAAACTAACAATTTCAAACTTACGTACACAATGTAAAGGACGACAAGAAACACACAGAATGTGCTCAGAGTTTTGTTTTCTGGGGTGAAATAAGCAACATTTCCCCCACACGCCTGCATCAGTATTCCTAGAACGGAGCTTTATTTTCAGAATCCTATCAAAACCTCAAAAATGTGCTTAAGAAAACATATTACTGTGTTTCATGTTATCCTTTACATGTGTTAATCTACCATGGACACAAGTTATTTTTGGTAAAAGGCCTGTGCATTGTTTGGTCTCAAATGCATTAAGTCATACAAATTAAAAAAAACATGCATCTGGTGGCAGAAACCCTGAGCATTCACTGACCTGAGGAGGAGAAGAGACATAAACTCCTCTTGTTTATGACTGACAAAGTTTTTCTGTGATTTCA
Source organism: Enoplosus armatus (assembly GCF_043641665.1). Lineage (NCBI taxonomy): Eukaryota > Metazoa > Chordata > Actinopteri > Centrarchiformes > Enoplosidae > Enoplosus > Enoplosus armatus. The sequence continues at coordinate 7,195,920 of NC_092186.1, forward strand.
GACACACCTAGAGCCTTAGTATTTTCAAATGATCTACTCATTATGCAGCGAACACTATTTTCCACCAAATATGAGTCTGATTGCCTGATTCGTCCTGGCCAGATTGCGTTTATTTGTGCTCTGTCATCAGCTGTAACCCCCTGTCAGAATCTGAACAGACTGTCACATATAAATAGAAATGCGAGGGGAAGAAACAGCCTCAAACACCTGTGTCACGCCGAACCATTACTGCCACTGAGATGGCAGCGTGTCAAAATGTGGTTGCTTTTATATTTAGCAACTCTTTTGGCTCCTCCCTCCTTCCTGATCTGAGCTCTATAATTAAGTCATGGGTTTAGATACACTTTGAGGGGGCAGAGAAGTTGATGAAAGTGTAACCAGGCACACGCTCTTGTTCATCCTCAGCTCATAACCAGAGACATGCTGCTAGGCCTGCGGCTGAAATCAATGGCGACTGATCAGAATCAATGGACTGAACTCAAAAACAACCAGCCAGATTCATTCGTTTAACGATGAAAAAGACTCGTGAACAGCCGTGCGTTTCATTTTAAGAGTAGGATCCTCTTTTTTCAATTAAATGATCAAATATCAATAATGTTAATATTCAAAACAGTTGTACTGATACTGTAGCCACAAAGATGGATCTGACTGGTTTATGTTGACAGCTCATTATTAAGTGAATGAATTTCGCCATATTTCTTAAATGATCAAAGAAAACAACAAAGCAGTCTTGATTGTTGTTGTCAATGCATGCAGTGTCAGGTGGGTGAGGTTAGGGGGTGAGTAGGATAGTGTAAAACAGCATGTACCATGGGAGAGGGCACTACAGGGAGGACTCTCACAGAGGAACTATGCTTTATGTTATTCTTTGGGCTAAACAGGGGGAAAAGACATTTCTTGATGACAGGAGGCCTTCCATCAGGGACTTGCATCTGTAATACAGAGGCACATGACTGGTGGCACAGGGAAACATGATGCACATGACAACAAGAAGAAATGATTTGATATCTCTGTAAAAGGTGCTAATAAGGCCAAAGCATCAACCATTTGAAAAGCAGAGGAGGAGATACAGTATGCAGACAGACATCAAAGGACATATGCATGAGATAGTGCATCTAGACATGGCTTACGTCCTCATGTCTAGTACTTGACATGCACGTTACCATTTGAGATTTTTTCTTTTTCTTCTTTATTGCTCTGAAGAAACCCTGCTTCTCCTTTTCTTTGGATGGCTCAGAGGGGTTCAACACTACAGTATCTGGGCCAGTCCTGAAAATAAAACAAAGTGTACTGAGCGTGATGTCCCAACTAAAAAAATGTGCAATATCTTTTCAACTCCCAGTAAGACCTGGCAATTTCTGTCAAAGCCACCATGTTATGTACCCAGTGTGAAATTGAATCCGCCAGAAAATTGTTTCACAGAGCAAATGCACAATGAGCCAATTTGTGTTGTTGTCAAGGTAACCTAAGTTAGGGGAGATTTTCTTTGGTAAACAACACAAACTATGTTGTGTTGTGGTTAGAAGCGATAATTACCAGGGGTCGAACGCCGGCTGACGTTTGGAGTGGTTCGTCAAACCCGTGCCATCCCCGGACAGGCCAGAGCCCCGGCTCTGACCCCTGCTGTCGTGGAAGGAGTTGTCGGGCCGGGGAGAAGGGACTGTTCAACAAATATGACAAATAAGTTCATCCACCTTTGATGCAGAGACTATATTAACTATTTCAAAGCACACATGGTTACATGCTGTATACGTTTTGGCAGATAATGTACTGTATATATTTCAAGTATAACTAAATTCAACATTTTCCTTCCAATGTTGACATGAGTAAAAGAAGACAGCGAATAGAGCAGAGGACTGAGGTGGTTTTGGAATCATTTGCAGCTTATAACTGAAATTATATATAACGTCGCCTTCAATAATGTCCAAATTTCTCAAAACTGTTTATGTAAAAACACAATTTTGTGCCACACATGGTTCAGGGAATGGCAATGTCGGTTTGTTGGTCGGTCAGTCAGTCAGTCCACTACTCCAGACCAAAATATCTCAATAACTATTGGATGGATTGCTAAAGAAATTTGGCACAGGCATTCACAGTATGAGCTGTAATAACTTTGTGTACTACTTGCACAACTTAAGCCTCAGCTGTACTTATGTTAGCAGTAATAAAAAAATGTTAGCATGCTAACATGCTAAACTAAAATGGCGAACAATACCTGCTAAACATCAGCATGTTAACATTGTCTTGGTGAGCATGTTAGCATGCTGACAGCTGTAGACTCTTAGTCTTGTTTATTAACCAAAATTAGGGGATCCTTGTCAAAAAATGTTTGTTAAAATATTTTCAGTACACTCAATCAATATTGGTATCAGGCCAAAAAATCTAGTATGGGTCAGAATATGCAACATTTCAAAGACGCTGTAATTGCACCCATGGTGACTTTAAGTAGGACCTGATCAATGAACACATATAAGTAATGATTTTGTCTCTGCAGTGAACAGTGTCTGATGCTTAAAACTGAACACACATCTTGATCTCCACAGTGCAGTGAAAGAAGCTAAGACACGGCCAGAGATATCCGTCTGACTCAACCAACCTCTGTAGAAGCTGCCCACCCTCCTAGGCATGGATTCGCTGTAGATGTTACGGTTCTCTTTGGAAGAGCCCCCATCTTCTGTTTGCTGGTCATGATATAAGCCCACCTGAGTCACAACAGAAGACCTAGTCACATAAAAAACTAAAGGCCAACTGCTCTGCATGCCTCTCTATCTGAGCTGATATTTTTAATTTACCTGAAAGAAACAGAACAAAAGGGGGAGGCGTATTGATTTACAAGGGGTCATTATAATAAAACAACATCTGTAGAGGCTAAAAATGTATTCCAGAATCAAACTGAAATGTGCTCCGGTGACAAGCTTGACTGTGCTATCATAAGTAGTCACATTAAAGGGAAGCAAAGCACACAGAGAAAATGAAGAGGCATCTGATGCGCAGAGACAGAGAGAGAGAGAGAGAGAGAGAGAGAGAGAGCAGTTCATGACAGCAGTATCCACCCACATCCAGTCTACCGAGAGTGCGGATGTGGGTGGGGAATGGTGGGTGCAGGCAGAATGTCGGACCTCGCTTTTTTGCCGCTGTGTGTGAAAAGATGCTGTGTTGTCCCTTGTGGAGTCCCTTATTGGGGGTCTGCTGTGGGTGACCTCAGTGGGTGCCTGTTCGCTCTGTTAATGGAGACATGATGAAGCATGACGTGAGCTTAGCATCACAGCGCACACATACAAATGCATGCACACTATATATACTATATGTGTATATACAGTATATATAAATATACAGGTAACTGTATTTTCCGTATATCCTAACAAGAAAGCCACACTCTTAACACTTGCAATGTTCATAGAATGAAGCTGCAGTTGTGTCAATTCTGCCATTCCTACAAACAAGATCTGGCTGAAAACCTAAACACAGATCATGATATTTTCAGATGCCACCAGAATAAATCCTGGCTGCACTGTTGTAGAAGCTGAGACCAAGGAAGAGTTATCCAACACAACCCGGTGTAGGCATTTGATATGATTAGATCATGTAGGCTTAGGCTTTCCTTAAGGTTGGAGAGGTTTGATGTGGGTTGTTGACTGACCCTACTCATGTCTTCCTCTCTGGAGGAGCCCCCAGAGTGGCGAGGCAGCGTGCGGTGCTGCAGCTGTGGAGAGAGGAGCTGGAGGCTGCTGGCTCTGGTGGGAACGCCCTGCCCCACCGACAGCCCCTCATCTGCCCCGTGTGTCCTCTGGTGGTCCCTCCGTACGTACATGGAGTGGCGGTGCGGCCGCTGCTGGGAGGAGAAGGGGCTGGTGTATCCCTGACCGTAAGACAGAGGGTCATGTGGGGCGGACAGAGAGTGAGCGTGGCTCCTTTCGATGCCACTTTCCCCAGGGTCCAGAGCATCTGGCGACTTGGCCTCCTCTGAGGCCTTGTGGCGGGTGGAGGAGCGCCTGTAGGATGAGTCCAGCGTGTTGCTCTCTCTGTCAGAACGCATGCTTCCTCTGCCAACTGTGCCGGGTCCCAGTCTGTCCACCCGGCGCGCTGCTGGGCTGCTCGGGGCTGTGAGGTCTAGGCAGCTTGAGGGAAAATAGCGGGATGTAGGCTCATCAGCATAAAGATGCACATCATTTAAGTTCCCCACTGACTTTGCATCGCTAAGCGTGCCGTAGCTCTTGGACAAGTTCAGGTAGGCGAACTTGGAGGACGAGGGCGTGGAGCTGTGGGACTCCATGTAGCTGTGTCGACTGTGTTTCTCCCCCGATTGAAGCGTGTTGGTCTTCCCCTCCACAAAAGAATGGCGGTTCTGCTGTGAACGGAAGTTGGATTTGAGGTACTTGGCTCCGGGGCCGTCAGACACCTTGGACCCTAGATTCATCTCGAAGTCACCCTTGCTCTTGGCTTCCCCAGGGCTGAGCAGATGAGGCAGGTTGCTGCTGGCCAGGTCCATGTTGCACGAGGTGGAGTGGTTGTAGATCTGCGGCTGGTAGTTCTTGGGATGCAGAGTGGGACTGAGGTTGATTGCTGCAGGCATGTTGCCGTTGAGAAAGCCATCGTTGCTGGGGTGGAGGTCTTCATGCCGGGGCAAGCTAGAGCACTCTCTGCTGCTGGAGCGGTGGCTTCCTGAGCTCTTTCCCCCATGGCTCCTGAGCAAGAGCAGAGGAAAACATCAACATACTGTACATCAAACATTAAATTTAATGTGTAGGCAATTGGGTGTGATAACTAAGTTAGTTGGTTTAAATCATAACCAAGTAATATTCAGATATCAATTTCACCTTATCACATCCAGGAGTGGTCATCTGTGGTGTTCCACAGGGATCAATCTTAGGACCCCTACTCTTCCTAATATATGTAAATGATATTAAATATGTAGTTGATTGTGAGCTCTTTCTGTATGCTGACGATTCAGCTTTCTTCATGAGTTCAAAATGTGTCTTTGAATTAGAAGACATGCGTAGTCAAGTAATGTCGAAATTAAGTACATGGCAAGTGGACAACAGACTCTCACTTTTCTGCAATTTTTTTGTCTTAAATAGTGAACTTGCTCGAAGCAGAGTTCTTAATGTCACCCGCAACGGAGTTACATAGTCAAAATTCAGCCACAATTCATAGATAAGGCTCTTTTGGATCTAAATCGTTTCCACGTGTGGGAGTTAAAATTTGGAACAGCTTATAAGGTGACGTGATATTTTCGGAATCTATCTATTACAGCTTTTAAAAACAGGTGTAAAATGTTTTATTTAATGAAATGGAAAGAGTAGAGATGGGTTAATATGTTTAGTATTGTAGTAAAAATGTACAATTTATATTTATATACCTTGTTTGTTTTATATGCTGTTTATAGTTTGTTTTACTTTCTTTCATTTTGTGTTTCTGTATGTCCATGTTTCATGTTGGATTGAGTCTGTCATATAAAAAATAAAAGTGTGTTATTTGCAGATTGTTTTGTGACTGAATAAAACCAAACCAAACAGAAAATGTCTCAAACAAAGGGCAATACATTCTGCAAAAATGTCACTACACAGTGACTGCTGCAGATAATGGTCCTCAGGGAGCTGTTGACTGAAAACAACCGGTCACATTTGCATAAGAAAAAACACATTAACTTATGCATCTGAACAACGGGGAGATACTGACAAGGTTAAACTCGCTATAGTGCTCGCTGCTGACCTGCTGGGGGTGGTGTTGTCTCCATGGTGAGGTTTTCTCTTGGAGGAGCGTACAGGTGTAGGTGTGGGTGGGCCAGGCCGCTCCACCAGCCGCAGGGTCTGGAAGGCGTGGTGGTTTAGGCTCTGCTCTGTGAGAAAGCGCTCTGTCGGGTTCAGCAATAGCAGGTTCTAATGCACAAACACACAGAGGGAGCCCGTGAGTCCTCGAGACACCGCGAACATCCAGACCTTGCAAGCAAACTGGAACAGTCATGCTATTATGAGTCATCGCCATTATCATAAAAGTCAGGCTGCTGCTACATTTAATTGTGTCCTACAGTCACCAAACAAGCCAAACAATGATGTGAAATATGATTTGTGACATTTGCTTTTTTGTTACTGAAATAAACATCTTTAATACCGTGTCTCCATAAGCTTTAATGAAAGCTGAATCCTGTATGAATGCACCCAAAATAAAACCTGAACTGAAGTTTGTGAACTCTTTATATGACTAAAATCTACAGTGGCAGCTACTTTTCTCACTTTCTCAGGACAGAACGAATAAGACTCTTTACAAGCCAGGCTGCTTTGCGTTAGCAATTAGCAAACACATTTTGTTAAATGAATATCTAAACTCAACTCAAGAAAGCCTGATTAGTAACGAGAGAGCGATGCCTGTCCTTGCTGAAGTCAGTCCTGAGATGACATTATGTTAGCTGTGAGTCATTATCTGCTGGGAAAAGCGCAAGTGCACAAGCACAGCCCACATTCTTGACACGGAGCTCCTGTTTACAGTGCAGACACAGCAATAACAGCAGTGCTGGAACTAGGATATGAGCCGAGAGATGCTGAAGCAGTGAAGAGGCATCATGTAGTCACGACGTAAACACGATGATAATGATGCAATTATAAGATGTCTAGTTTATGAAAATTGGAGTTTTCATGGTGACAGAGTATCTTTTCATGATGGCGTATAATGGCGGGAACAAGAGAAAAGGTAGAAATAAAAACATCTCCGCAGCAGAGCAGCTTTGCCAGTGATACCTACCTTTAGCAGGTCGAGCAGGCCTCCGCCAATAATTCCCAGGTATCTTCGCTCCAAGGTTTGGGGGTGGTTCACAGCAGGGAACTACAACATGAAACAGTGGATATTAGTACAGCCAAAAATGTAGCCACAACAAATGTCCAAGTGATAAATGATCGAATAATCACTACTTGGTGACCAGCAATATCAGCCACCTGTACAACTGCTAGTGGTGTTAATTACCTCAACTTTAATATTAGTAAAACAAAGGTTATTGACCCTCAAAGGGGGGAGGCAAAGAGGGAGCATCACCAATTCTCATCAAAAATTAGCAGGTTGAAATAGTTTCCTAATACAAATATTGATATGAAATTGAACAGTGTTAAAGGTCCCATATTGTAGAAAATGAGATTTCCATGTCTTTTTTGATTATAAAGCAGGTCTAGGTGCCGTATGAATACTGTGAAAGTATCAAAATGCTCAATCCTCGGAGAAATGCACACATCCCATATTCAGAAACGGTGTCTTTAAACGAGCCGTCAGGACTTCCGTAAGGTTGTGATGTCACAACTATACAGTCACTGCACTCAGCCACGCCCCCAGCTGGTCATCTGATCCAGGCACAGCACGCGCACCAAGTACAGGGATGCTCATCCACCCGCTCAGTCTGTCTAAGTTATTGGACCGCTCTGTTCAGGACTACTCTTCATGTTTTTGTAGGCAAAGCTACTCTAGTGCAATCCCAGAATAAAAATATAGAGCTGAAATTAGTATAATAAGGCACCTTTAATGCTGTGCTTAAGAAGGCACAATCCAGGTTGTTTTCTGCAGGAAACTAAAGTCCTTCAAGGTCAGTAAGAAGATTTGAAAGGTTTTCTATCAGTGTGGCCAGGGCCATGCTCTATGCTGTTGTAATTTAGGGTAACAGCATTACTGTCAATGATAGGAACAGGATCAATATGTTTATTAAAAAGGCTGGTTCCATAATTGCTTTGTAGCCTGATACTTTATTCTTTATTTGGACCCCCATTAGCGTCCATGCAGGGGTCGCTAATCTTCCTCGGATCCACAAATCTAATTTATTAGAAAAGGTTTTTGGGAAGAAAAAAACAGGAGGAGAGTTCAAACCATAATTAATTTGAAGGTCACTCTCAAGAGCTCTGTTGCATGTGCTTTCTTCCTATGTCAGCCTTTCATTTTTGATGTTTATTCTGACTATTGTGAATCTGCTGCCAAAAAACGTCCAGAAGCTGTTCTTTTTACACCACACATTTCCAAGAGTTGCAGAAAGCGCATCGTAGGTGGCAAACGTGATAAAACAATGATCAAACATCCTGCGTTCACTCACAAGTGTTGTGTGGTTTTCTTGCTGGTCTGATGCATTAATATTTGAACTACATTACTGCCTTGTGGTTGTATGCCTCCGCCAACCAGTCAAGTTGCAGTTTACATCCATGTCTGTCCAGACTCTCTATATATACTATATATATGTAGTGAATACTTGGAGGGAATTGGTGTATTTTTTTGGCTAAATGGAAGTTATCCCTGTATTGATGATATGTATCATTCCAGTGAATATACATAGTTGAACTGATTAATGAAGGATTATCATAGATGTATTGGCTGTATAACAGATACACATGTACTTGATTACTATGTTAAGATGGATTCTTGTAGAGTATAGCTTCACAAAATGTGGTGTTTTTGTTTTCTCCTGGCATTTTTAGAAACTCACTTACAGGATCACGATTAGCTAGGCGCGCTCCAATATGTTGTTTGTAGTCACGTGATTACGATGGCGCTCGGAATTCAGAATGAGGCAGGAAGTGAAAGGCAGAATGGACGAGATGGAGGAAAGCCCGCACTGTGCTAGTTATTGTTTACTCATTGTGTCGTCCCAGTCAACATGTGTGTGTGAAATCTTTCTTAAATTATGTCTAAAAACCTATTTTGAGGTCATAATGAACTTTGACCTTTGAGTCAAAAGTGTCACCTATAATATGGTCATCAATTCTTGAGTTATGGAGAATATTTTTTTTCTAGCAGTTCGGTAGAAAAGTAACTGACATGTATTTATGAGCTGGAATTCAGACAAGAATTTAGGCTTCGTACCGCCAAATTTTCCTACACCCATTAACCAATTTTTATACCCACAAGTGTCCAAACTTTTTTAAAATGCAGAATATGAAGCAGGGTCCTTATCAGCGGGTATTCATTGCCAGGTATTCACAGAGGGGCAGTTTGCTAACTAATAATTATATCCTGAGGCGTGGGCAGACCGGGGAAGGGAAGGACGACCCAGGTCTGTTGTACCACCAGCCTGCCACATAAGACTTATCACAGCCTCCCTTCACAGAGCATACAGGATACATGATACACGATGAGTCATTGTGATCCAATCAGTCACGGCACAGCAAACTCAGCCAGGGGAAGAGGAAAAAAACAAAACAAGCAGAGAGTGTGGAGACATAGCAGGGAGAGAAAATAAATAAGCAAAGACGAAAAAGAGGAAGAGACAGCAAAGGAGAGAGAGAGAGACGATCAAGTCGAGAGCGACGGAAGAAAAGGACAGGAGAGCTAATAAGAGCAACATGGAGGGGATGGGTCAGCAGAGTGAACCATAGTGAGGGTTGTGGTAAAGAGTGTTACCCGCAGCCCGTGGAAGCGGGGGTTGTTATAGAAGAGCTTCATCTGGTCTGGCGGCAGGGGTCCTAACACTTTCTGAATGGTAAAGAGCTGGTCGATCTCACTCTCTCCCGGGAACAGAGGCTGCCCATCGCTCAGCTCTCCTAAGATGCAGCCCACTGACCACATGTCCACTGCCTTCCCGTAAGGAGCCCTGGGACCAGAGATTTAAGGGGTTGGTGATCAAAGCCAGGCATAAGAATAGCCACTAAAAGGATATGTCAGTGTAGTGACTGAGCTCCTGGACAAGGCTAAAAAAAAAAATACCAGACGTACCCGAGCAGGAGCTCTGGAGAGCGGTACCATCTAGTGGCCACATACTCGGTGTAATTGGCATCAGTCCCCTCAGAGAGATTACGTGCAAAGCCTGGCAAGAGAAGACAGAGGAAGCAATATTGTATAATGAGGAGCTTTTTGATATGCTCTACATGCTGAGACGCCTAAAAAGGATTACAGCCGGGCACCTCTCTGGACGCTCATTATGATTCAGAGGTATAAGTTATAAAGTAGTTAAGATTGGGAAAAGCTGCACTCGCATAGAGAAATGGTAAGCCCTCTTGTGACACATTGCACATTACAAAAGTAGTCATAATAATGCCGGATACTGTTTAACTGAATTCGTCTCCTCAATTCATAATCCTGGAGCATGGCTATATACACTTATTTGCTTTTTTAATTTCCAAGAGTGAGATGAGAAGATCGAACGATCGAAAGAACTTTTTTAGTAGTTTTTCCATTTCAATTTTTGTATTAATTAAACAAACAAGATATAATGTGTTATTTAATGAGCTTTAGTGGGTAGGCCGATTTTGTTTACCTTTGGACAGAGCCAAGCTAGCTGTTTCTCCCTTTCTCTCTCCCTCTCCCGTCTTTGTGCTAAGCTAAGCTAACTGGCTGTAGCTTTATATTAACTGTAAGATACGACAGCACTATCAATGTTCTCATCTAACTCTCTGCCAGAAAATGAATAAGCATGTTTCCCAAAATGTAAAACTATCCCTTTATTCCTGGATATTGTTTAACACATATCCTCTCATACAGATCTTAACTATTTGGATAAAGAAATCTCGATTCCTTTTGATAATTTTGAGAAATACGCTTTTTTGCAGTCTTTCCCAGAGTTAGATGAGAACATCAATACCACTCTCATGTCTGTACACTAAATATGAAGCTGGAACCAGTGGGTGGTTAGCTTAGCTCAGCATTAAGACTGAAAACTTGAGAGAACAGCTAGCTTGGTTCTGTTCAAAGTACCAGCACCTCTAAAGCTTCCTTATGAACACGTCATATCTTGACTTAATTTTTTAAGCTTTAGAGGTGCTGGTAGGTGGATATTTGAGCAAGGCTGTCTGTTTCCTCATGTTTATGCTTAATGCTAAGCCAAGCTTACCACCTCCTGGATGTAGCTTCATATTTAGCGTACAGAAATGAGAGTGGGATCAATCTTTTATCTAACTCTAAGCAAGAAAGCAAATAAATACTTCCCAAAATGCCAAACTATTCTTTTAAAAATGCCAAGGAAATATCCCCACTAGTAAAACTAAAGTCCTGAAGAGTGAAAATGTCCAGGATCATTTTCTGTCCCTTTATCTGTATCTGCATTAATAATTGCTTCATGGAACGGGAAAAATTGTCAATCTGAAATACACTGATGCAATCATTTAAAGCAGCTGTTTTCAGTTTGGGTATTTCTTTAACTCGCACTGACAACATACAATGAGAATAAATGTGCAGTAAGACATAGTCCCAAATGTAAACCTCCACAGCAGAGTCTGTTTGGCCTATGTCTGTTATCTCAATGCCTTTGGCTGACACAGAGCAAACAGCAGGTCTTCAGTCTCTCACTCCAGATTGCCTACATGATGTTGGCTGCGCCGTGTTTTCCGTTTCCCCCTCCGTTTTGTTGTGGTGCTACCAGATTGAATCGAAGCGTGATTGGCCTCTTGTTTTCCGACACGTTTCATTAATTGCGATGAGGGAAGAATGCACAGCGGCAGCCTGACAACCAGGAGAGAGGGCTGCTCACAAAAGCTTTAGATAACCGGATGAAGCCTGCCTGCTGCCCTCCTGGAGAACTGGTTTCAGCCAAATATAGTCTATGTTGAAAATACTCCTTTTACATCACAGCTTTGACTGTTTTGCCACCTTCCTTAAAGCTCTTACAGTGTGAGTGTTTGATAGAGGTGCTCACCGAAGTCACATAACTTGAGGACGTCATCAGAGCTGATGAGAAGGTTTTCTGGCTTTATGTCTGAAGAAGAAGAACACAGATGGGGAGGAAGACAACCCATAAGCTGGCGAGGGGCATCATGGTTACATCATCACTACCATCATTCCTGCCAACACATGTTCATCTGTCCCAATGAAAAGACTCAATTCTTTTAAATGTACAGTATCTTTGTAAAAAGCAGCAACAAAGAATCCAAGAAACCAAATTCTGTCAGTGAAAATTCACAGAAAAGACGGACCATAACTTATACATCAAATCCCTCTATAACACATATGTCATATGTGTGCCTGGGTGTACCACAGGCCATTTGGATGTCTGCTCTGTTGCATTCAGTGTGCCAAAAGCTCACATGGGCCATCTGGTTTCCTGCTCTGCTGCCACTGATTAGTGCAAAAGCTCACATGTTGTGAACAACAGAGTGGTTGGTTACAACTCGTCAGAAAACCTAGCCACTGTTTCATCAGAGGAGAATAGTCAGACATATACATTTATACTATTTTCAGTATTGGTTCTAGTTGTTCCTCAAAATCTAAGCACAGATGGTGCCCAGTGATGGTGCAGCCGTCTGTGGACCTGCATGAGCCTCTTCCAGTTTAGGATCAAAGACGGCCACAAAGTCTCTTCTCTGCCTCATTAACACTCTCTCCCTCTCTGTGTTTTTTACTATGTGTCCTAATGAAGTCAAAAGAAAAAAGTAAGAAAAGGGATATGTTACCCCGGTGAACTATGTCATGCTTATGGCACCAGTGAATTGCTCTGATTAACTGGTAGATGTAGCTGCGCGCTTTCTCAGTCGGCACACCGTTGGGTAACTCCTCAAGCAGCTCAAGCATGTTCTAAAAGAGAAAAACACATCACCAAAAAATCAAGATGACCACCGCCATTACATGTAGACCTCATAAAGGAAGTCTGAAGAAGAAGCTTACCTTTTCCACATATTCAAAGACGAGATATAGCTTTCCTCTTCTGCGGAAGGCCTCTTTCAACTCAACAATATTCTCCTGCTTGAGGGTGCGGAGCATCTTAAGCTCCCGTAGCGTCGTTTCTTTAACCTCCTCATTTTCTGCGTGGAGGTGAGACAGAGGGGGAAATGAGGATCACGCTGGGCTTACATGTGGTGATGACGGTGGGATGCATCCCAACAGAAATAAAGATCATGAAGTTTGACAATACAAACACAGGAGTGTTCTCTGATATTGTCCTCTTACCTTCACTGTCCTTGAATTTCTTAATGGCCACAATTTCATTGGTCTCCTGCAACAAAAACACAGAGCAACTAGTGAGAAATCAATCCTACTGTTTACTGCCGCGGTCAATACATCACCACAGACGGACAACACAACAGCAGAGATGAAAACACATATAACAGTATTATTATTGCTGCTTTTACTACTGCCAATACTAGTGATAATAAGTAAACAACACAGCTTTACATTCAATTGATGGGCTTTGGCTAAAAAGATATAATCTGTAAAACAAACATGTTTCAGTCAGACACCTAATTAAATACCGATTTGCCCCATTTAAAAATGGGGTACCACTAGTCTAGCTGGAATGCAGCTGAAGTGTAATGCAAAAAGGACTGGGGCACCTGGAATGTATAGCTTATGAAACAATCCTGCAAAAACCATCTTTGTCACTTGTTTACAGGCCTGAGTGACGTGAAATAGTCAACAATACATGGAGCAAACAAAGAAATTCAGGACTAATCACCACTGAGTCACTCAGTCGCTCCATGAAGTTCTCTGTGAGAGACGCCCCACCACTAGCCCCGTTTTTTCGACATGTCCTAGTTAGGCCTGGTATTTCTGCCTATGGCTCAGAGCTGTGCTCCAGTTTCCCCCCCTCAGAAAGCCAAAGGCAGCATCGCACCACTCCAACATGGATCACAGTGAACAGTGAGCCCTCCTCCCAGCGCGGAGAAACACAAGATGACTCACAGCAGGGTCAGCTTCATGAGCATCACTGTACTGTGCACACGCATGGGAGATGATGCGCTGCAGGGTATCAATTAAATAACCTGTTATATGTCTAAATCTTCATTTCAACTCACCAGGATCAGAAGTCTTGAAAATTGTATATGCTGTACATGTAACTCTTCACTTCTGCACACTGGTGCCTGGTAACCTCCAGGAAGTCACTACATTTGGTCAAGAAATAGTTCCACCATGTAACTACAAGTTGTTGTTTTAACATCTCTGTTTGCACGGATTAAACAAATTAGATATAACGTGTTAATTAGTGAGCTTTAGAGGCGCTTATAGGCTGATCTTTTATTAACCTTTGGACAGAGCCAGGCTAGCTGTTTCCAGTCTTTGTGCAAAGCTAAAATGCAGTTTCTCTACTGGCCATATGTCTCTCAGTGGCTAATTTATAATGTGTGACTTGATGGTGAATGACAAAGTACCACTTTATTAAAAAGGAAGCTTAAAATGAAGTGTTGGGTGGCTTGTTTACTTGGTTTATTTCACTTGGTGGTTGTTGTTTGCTTGTCTTATCTCAGTTCCAAAAACCTACATCCATTCGCTTCAAAACATCCCTTCGGAAACATCGCAGACACTACAAAATGTTATTCTACTCTCTCTGAACTGGACACAGAAGCATGCCGGTAAACACACATACTTGTCATGGCAGAAGACGAAGAAAGCAATGATTTGTCAGAAGAAGGTGCAGCACTATTTCAGAGGACTTCACCAACGCCTTCACCAAGAGTTGTGAAGAGCACAAAAGTGAGTCCTCACACAGAGCACTCCCATCACCCCCGCCTTCACTAAACGCCACCAAAACTACCCGACTAGTAACTTCACACCTTCAGAGACCCAAATTAACCTGTTAGAATTCTTTGCTCCAGCTCGCAGCACATTCAGTCGGTACAAACCACAGGCAGCGTTGCAGTCGGAATGAAAACATGCAGTATAAAAACCAACAATACCACACTTGTGTTCCCATTGATCTCTCATTTGTTCAAGTTAGTTTTATGTGTGCATGTTCATGTTGGAGGGATCAGTGCGGCACACCAGCTGCTCTCAACCTTTCTGTGTAACATTTTATTTTAAGCTCTTTAGGAATTCCCATGTGGCGATGGACTCTGAGGCTCATTTGTGTGGGAGAGAGACCAAGCTGGGAAAATTATTATTTACTATGAACATGCTTTCCCTCTCCCATGACCTGAATAGCACAGATTAAGCACTTGGGTCAAACAGGGTTACCTATTCGATACCTCCTAAAGTCGGGCACCCTAAGGTACAGTATCTATGTGTTTATCTGGCTAAATAATGCTTTAGTAAAACTGATACTAAAAGAATGATGTAGAAGATAAATCTAATGTGGTCTATTGCCTGTAAAGTTAGTTAGTTGTCCAACTCATTTAAACAGTTACTCAGCAGCAGATGCTCTCTGATGGTTCAAACCTCCATTTATGTTGCACTTCTGGCTACACCAAATTCAGCTATGCCACTGCAGGCGTTTTGCCTTTGAAAACATCTGCGAGAACATCTGCTGTGACGTCGATTAAGTTGTGATTAAATCTTCAAAGCGGAGGCACTGATACATCAGTTTTATAACTATGTAAATATCACCCACTGGGTATGAGAAAAGGCATTTAATAAATTACTAAGTTATTCATTGTTCATAATCTTGATTAAAGCAAGTCACCTCATGTATTTTCCAAGCCACAATTAGTCATTGGAGGATGCAGTCATGCCGGTGCTATGTAACGTTCCCTCGTGCATCACACTGTCATATTTTTCATCCGGTTTTGAAGTGCATGCTGCCAAACTACAACACTGAACCCAGCATTAAAGGCATCACTTTTGTGTCAAAAGACTTCTGCGCAGAGCACAACATGATCAAATGAATAATGCCAAGATCCCGTGTTATGTCTCTATTTACGCTGTCCAAATAAGGAGATCAAACGTGAACTGCTTGGCTGTGACATTTGTTAATAACAGCCTGGTGGATCTCTGGGATGATTAACGCTTTAAGTGTGAAGCAAACAAAAAGCTCAGTTGGCGGCAGGGAAATTACCTCAAACAAAACACAAAAGAAGGGACTGCAAATTTGTTTCTGTTGCAACTCAAACTTTTCAGGTTATACAGAGGATTGCAGGTGATGTTCGACATGATAGCAACAAAAAGACCCCACAAGTCACTGGAGACAACCCCTGTGGACTAACTCTGAGTGGACTTTAAAGTGGACAGGAGTAAGCAGCGATGTAAAGGAAAAGTTACCTTGTAGACTGTAAACATGCATATTTGTGTAGATGTATATTTTATTTTGTGAGGATGTACGAATGTTTATCACAAGGGATGTGCCCTTTAGTTCATGTGTGCTGGTATAACAAACTAAACTAAAATGTTCTCACTAATAGGTCAATGAAGAGCCACGTCATGAGGCACAAAGAGAATAGGAATGGCCAACTGGCCTGCTGCAGTGTGCCATCTGTTGCCAACAAAGCCCAAAAGCAATGGCATTTCTTCATCCATGCATGATAGCTTTTTACACAACATAATCTCTATCTGCAATCAGACCTGCAGGTTATTTACAGTAACATTTACAGTTGTTTGATTATAGAGTGGGCTCACCCTATGGTATATGCCTCGACAGGTGCCAAACACAGACATATATCAGCCTGGGATGGACAACGACTGCCATTGTTTGCATTACAATGTAGTTAACTGTGACCGGAAAGAACTCCAGAAAAAGACTCCAGTCACACCGGGTACATCAACAGGTGGACTGACAGCCTGCGTTCTCCAATGCTTCAGAGTTAAACTTGAAATAGCCTTGATCTATCAGGGGACAGTGACGACTTTAACATTCAGACAGGAAACGTGTGTCCCCTCTACATCCCTCTGTCTCTCTCTCTCTGGCTCCTGATAGGACCACATAGACAAGTGCTCCACTCAAGGTGACCCATTTAACGCGAGATGCGGAAGTCCTTTTTTTCCTCTCCTGTCCCAGTTTCTGTTCACTGGGTGCAAAAATAACTGTTCCCTTCAAAGGGGGGCGGATAGACTTTTTTTTTTTCTCCACTAAATAAATCTAGATGTTACTGACAGCCACTCAGCTTATTTAGGAGGAATAAAATGTAAGCCTACCGCATCAATTCTATTATCTGTGGCAAGAGCGCCGTCGGTTACGCAACCAAAAAAAAAAAAAGCTAAAATAAAAGACCATTTAAAAAAAGGAACATTTATGATCAAGATAGGACAAACAACAGACGACTGCAGAGCGGACGGAGTGGTGGTGACTCATGTGATGCTACATGGCAGCTCTTAAAACAGTGATGGGCTTAATAGATCTAGTCAATACACTAATTACTCATTTTTTGGATTTTTTATCTCCATTTAACAACTCAAAGTCACAGGTAAAAGCAAAGCAAACATTAAGGAATCATTTCCAGCTGATAATAGATCCCTTCTCAGTGGGCAAAGTGACACAGCATTAAAGGCTTAATTATCCATGAAGAAGAAGAGCTCTTAAATTACTATCTGTGAGTTTACATTTTTGAGCATACTGTTACACTACAAAACTAGCCTCTGACCTCTTGACCTTTATCAGTTTCAGCAACAAGGAAGTGCTCCGATTTCGTAGTTTTATCTTTTAACTTCCTGTCTATAATGGAAGTGGGAATTGTTGTAGTTTTACAATATAACATACAGAGTAGAAAATAAAAGATTTTCTTCCACAGCATTCTAACATCATTCATCGGCTGCTAATAGCGGTTGTAGCGGCGCTAATTCCATAATTTCTCCTGCACAGTGCCAGGTTCCACTAGTCATGTTATTATAGCTAATAGCCCAATGGTGACTGGTCAGAATGTGTTGGCATTTGTGTTTTTCTAATGTGAATATACTGTATATAACAATATGATTCATAACAAATTAGTGTGGTCGTTCAAAATGTGTGCTAATACAATATTTCTGTATAGTGTACAGTGGAGTTTTAGTTATACTATTACACTATGCAGTCCAGTTTTTATTGTGTAACGTGCTTATTATTCAAAATTATATTATTAATATAATATGTACAGTAAATTTTAAGCTTAGCTTAGCACAAAGGCTGGAAACACAGGCTAGCTGTTACACCCTGTTTCCAGTGCTAAGCCAAGCGAACCGACGGCTCGCAGTAGCTCCATATTGACCTTACAAAGGTTAGGGTTAGGGCTCTAAGCAAGAAAGCAATGAAGGTATTTCAGAAAATGTCGAACTACATCTTTAAGCATAAGCGCTCTTCAAATGTTTCACCATAGAAACATCAAGCTACTGCTACAACACAAAGTAAGCTAGTTGAGCTATTTTAGCTTGTTAACACTGAAGGTAACTTTGCGCCAAAGATTGTCTTTTTAATTAGACATGTGCGGTGCATGTGGTGGTGTGTCAGCCCATATGACCTCCTCATTAATGTGGACGTGTGACGTGCTGATAACCCAGCTGATGTACAAATCTGATTTTTGAAATTTTGTGCACTATTCATAGGCTTAATTGGTAGCAGAGGCACCCACAGCACCATGCTAGCTGGCACACAAGTCGTGCTTAAGGCTGAGAGCCATTCACCATGAGAGGAAAGTATACAAACAACAGTGCCTGTTGATCATGTTCGCTAAGAATGGCTCTGTGTTGGCGTCTGTCTTTAGCCCTCAGGGTCTTCTGTGAACCTAAACTGTGCCAGGAAAATGCAACCCCATGCCATACTGGAGCTGCCAGGAGCCTTCACCATAAGAAGCAAGCACTGTGCCCGTAGACTCCTCTTGGCATGTGCCACATATGTTCTTACTCACTTGCTAATAATAGGATGACTCATGTGACCACGTGACGCTTTCTGCGGCTCAGGAGAACACTTGCTGCGCTCTTTGGTCTCAGCACACAAAATTGCTTGTTTACGCTTAATAACGTTGATTATGCAATGCAAGCTGTCCACAGCGTGTATTATTCTCTATAAAGTTTTCTACAGACTGCAGTTAATGAAAGTGCCGACTTATTGTTTGAGGGAATTTGATTTACTTGTTTACTTAGCTGTCTGTTTCGTCTCACATGTCAACTAATGCATGCGCATCCCTGTCAGGAGGTATTTCTCTCTACAATCAACTCAAGCTGATGTCTTTCCCTTAGCTTTTCATGCCAACGCCACATTAGCTTCTCTTCTCAAGGAACATTAGGGTCAGCATTCTTCCTCTTCCTGTTCCAGTCAGCTTAACTTGTACCTGGTATTAAAGTAAATGTGCGATTGCGTTTACATATGAAGTGCTGAACTGTTAAGTCACATGCTCAATTTTCCAAATACAGTCACCTCATATTAGTCATCATTGTAAATACACACATTCATAATTATAATTTTGATTTGTACAATATGTAGGATTTGCTGTAGATATGGTCGGCACAGATAGAGTGAGGTATCGACGGGACTCCTAACTCTATATTATTCAAAATACTTCTGTGCACTGTAGGTTCTCTTGTTGCTATCTATATAATTTACATATAAGAAAATGCAACATGCATGATACATGATGTATTTCCTCATGTGATCTCGAGTGCTCTGAGATGTTCAGCCAACAAATCAAAAATAACACACCTTGTTGCATATTGAAATTCTGTCGTGAAAATGAAGGGAAAGCAAATGCAAACTGTTATAAAATGCAACATGAATGTGGATATGTTATCTGGATGATAAACATGCTCACAGCCCTGCATTTACACCTGCTATTTCTGTGCTTTCTCACCTGCATCCTGTCAACACAGTAATGGGATCTTATTTTATATATGCCAAGCAGGCAATTAGGTAAGGAGGTAAAAAGCCTGTATACTGTCAACAAAAACAAACATGGCAGGCGTGCGTTTACCAAAAGCAATGTTAGTGTACAGCCTGTACTATGTTTTTTCTTTTGCGATGGAGAAGAGCCATCTTTTCAGATTTTTTATAGACGTAGAAGATGACTCCTCACACACACCTGCTCTGCAAGCTCCTTCAAGATATCTTTGTGAAGCAGTCATAACAGTGATTTTATTGGTGATTTGAAGGGCAAAAATGGTCCTTTCATGTTGTCCTGGAGGTTTATGACATATCAATCTGCACTCATGACTTTTCTTCTCTGTGGGCAGACGCTTACTCAATGATGCAAACTACTTTAAGGACTGCATTTACACTTGTCTGACTCTGGCTGAGATCCAACCATAGTAGCCGGGACACCTCCGCAGTCAGGACCAGGGCTTTGCATAAAGAAGCTTAATTCTATAAATCTCCTACGATTAATGAAAACATATTACAGATACATTACAGTGCTTTCAATCTTCCTGAATCATTTCAGAGCCCCGACGCTGTCAATGTTTTACCTCTCTGTAGACGGAGTGGCGGGGGAAACCAGTTCATGGGATGATAAGCACATTCAGGGCGACGCTGTGTGGAGTGCGCATTCCTAAGAGGTGTTCCACGCTTAAATAAATACTCACCACAGCTATGTTTACCCTCTCCCTTCTACATTTCCCATACCGCCGCATGCTAAAGAACTGCCAATGGCGATGTACAAGCCTTATCCAGGATTTAGATTAGCTGCTCGAGAGAAGCCTTTGTGTTTGACTTACTTCAGAGGTAAGTTTCAACTAAGACACAAAGTGTCTCATGTGTAAATCTCTCAGGTCCCAGAGTTGGGTGGGAGGTGAAACTAGTGATAAACAGAAAGTGTGCCACACTGAAACGCACCTCAATTCACCACTTCAATTGTTTCAAAAGTTTCTATTGCAATTAATTCTACAGTATCGTTTCAGCAGAATTTTTCTGCTGTATAAAGCAAAGAGGCAAGTATGCATAGGATCAAGGTTTGTGGGTAAATATACATTTTCACCTCAACTATGAGCCACCCCTGCTCAGACAAAGTGTATATACAGTACTCGTTTATGTCCTAAGAATCTGTTTCCTTTAAATTTCCTGTATCACAACGACATGCGAAGAACAAGAACAGAAATTTCAAGTTTCAAATTTCAGAGAGCCACATGTAGGTTAGCTTCATCTGTAATCTACCGTGAGCAAACATGCCTTACAACATGTCAATGAACTCAAGGTCAGACTGAACAAGAAAAAAAGGGTGGTTTCCATTCTTCCCAGTTTCGTTAACACATTGCATTAACAAATGCAGTGCCAGCACCATATTACCAAGAAAAGAAATGCTGTTTTGGTCAACTATATTGAGTGGGAGGTAGAATTCATGAAGTAAACCATCATACAACAAGTGCTAGCAGTTAAAAAATGAGGAAATGTGCCATAGTATTGGACAAACAGAAATCTTAACCTGGCACGGGTGCTATATGGACTGATCACAATTCATCCTAAGAGGGATATGAATGCCTGTAAATGTCAAGGCTATCCATCCATGAGCTGTTTCATTTCATTGTTTTATTTCAGTCTGAACCAAAGTGGTGGACCAACCGACAGACCGTCATTGCCATCCCTCGAGCCACGCCCCTAACACGTGGCTAGAAATCAATGGATTCTTATTTGGGAAATCTGTTTTATCTTGAACTTTATATTTTTTTAAAAACAGCTGCATATTGGCTTTAGCAACATCCTCGCTCAGCTCAGTTCAGTGACAAAAGCCTCCTAATTAGCTAACATAAATTAGCATACTTCATGGGGTTTTATCAAGCATCAACAGACAAGAGAGAAAGGCCTGGAGCATCATTGTGGCTCAGTTGGCAAAGGTGCACATGTAGCCGCAGCATCCTTGAATCTAGTTGTCCCCTAATTTTCTGTCATCACACCACAATAAAACACAGCATTCCCATTAGAGAGTGTGTGTGTGTGTGTGTGTGTGTGTGTGGGGGGGGGGGTTAGTGAACCCAAACATGTTCTTTTGGTGATCCATTTACATGGACAAGAAATGAATAAAAGATGGGCCCAAACTACAAGACAAAAGCTCCTCTGTGTCCCAGTGTTCTCAAGCCTTTTTGACATAGCAGCATTTTGCAGTTTTAGTTGGGGGGCTCTCTTTATCAAAGAGCTGTGGCAAAATTTGACAAGACAGCACAAGACTGAGTGAGGCAGGAAAAAACACGAGTAGGTTTTTTTTTTACCAGGTAGCAACAATAGCTGGACGTTAATATGGTTCTGCAACATCAAGCATCATATTCTATATCAACTTTACATTTAGTCTGTATTCTGTCAGTTATTAAACTCTGTCTACGTGGTGTTTATGCACTGGCTTCTAAATGTAAATCATCAATAAACATGAACGCAGGTCTATTTTATAACAATCTGTCATAAAGTGTTGTAAAGTCAATAAAAGCCGTAGCAGCCGACACGCAGCCATTACACACAGTAATACACTGTATATACTTAGCAATAACAGCCTACTGTGACACATGTAGGTCAAATCTATTATCCCATTTGTGTGGTATAATTTGGGTATCAATATATAAAGAGAGTAACTCATGCTGGAATAATAGTTTAGACTTGTAAAAAAAATTTGATTAGTCATCCACATACACTTATCTGCTTAGACCATATAGGCTACTAAACTGACGATGACAAGATACCTGAAACCTCCAAATAATGTCATCAAAATCTCTGTCCTTGATATTATCCTTTTCTCTATGTCACTTCCCTATGTCACACTGAGAGCCCAACTGACTCTTAAGTCTGTGCTCATGTTGTAAAGCCTACGTGGGGGTATGCACCCTGTAATCCAGCGGCCTCTTAAATAGATTCAGATTATTGTGTGGAAATTGGTGAATGCATACTTGCATTTCCAACCTTTCTATAGCTGTCCCCAGATCTCTCTCGGATCTAATTATTCCTGTTAAATACATGTATTGTATAAACCAAATTTGAGGGGCGTGTCACTGGTGAAATAAGTATGTTCTGTAAGCACGAGCAGCTGCGTCTCAGCAGCGGTTGTTACATACAAATGAAGCCATTTTCTCAGGCCAGCTCACTTCCCTGCTCATAGTCGCAGCACCATGAAACCCTTGGTAAGCGTATGTGTTATTCTGCTTTGAAAGTGTCAAGCTCATGCGTGTGTGCATGAAGTGTGTGTTTGACTGCATGCCCACGTCTGTGTGTATGCACACATAATTATGCAGCATAGATCTGTGAGTTAGCCCTTGAAAAAACATGTCGGTTCATTCACACTAACAATACAATATTTTCCAGATGGCACCGGTCCATATTGATCTGCGGCCAGAGAATTCATCCTCCTGTGCTTTCACACGTCAAGCAATAAAGTTACCAACAGATACTCTTTCAAAACTGCATATATTATGGGATTTCCAGCACACACACGAGGCCCACAGAAGAGTAGCAAAATGTCAGACTTTGCTATACGCCAGAGAAATAATGAAAGTGTAATGAGCTAATTAAAAAGACCAAGTCCAAATTAGCTTTATAAACTATGTCAAGTCAAGTAATTAAAACACAGGTAACAAGCAATCTCTTTAAATGTTTGTTTTTCAACCACATGTAATCTAGTAAACCACCAATCAGCACTGTTGATGAGGAGTGACGCAGCTTATTCCTCCACAGCTAAGAGCCATTAGGATGGTAAAATCCTCTGAGATCAAGGCTACCATTCACCTGTCATAGGGCTTGTTTCATGTGCTACCTCCTTCATGCAAACCCTGTCTATTCTGTAATAAGCAGCATCTAAATAAAAGAGGGAAGTAAGAGTAGACTAGCAGCGATGCTGATCTTTCCAATCCAGTTTGCAAGAGATCGTACATACAGTTTGGAGAACTCTGATTTAGAACTGATTCATTGCAAGTTGGACTGTAAAATTATTTAAAGCTGTATTAAATGTTTTTTTTGGCCATTTATTATCAATATTATCACTTTATTGTTATGGGGAATAGTTGCCCATTTATTATCACCTTAAATAAAGTTGTATTGCCTCCATACACGTTTGCAGTGTCCTCAAATATTGCTCACCTGCATATTAAGATGGTAAAATCAATTGATATGGTAAAAGAATCAAGGCAGCTGATAAACAAAGCCAGAGACCTCAGACTATATCTAAGCAAACCGTTCCTTTTTGTAGTTCCATGCATCTGCAGCACAATTGCACTACGTACATGTAAAGAATATGGTGGTCATTCTGTAATAAAACTGTATTTAAACTGAGGCCAAGGCTGATATCAAAATCAGATAAAAAAAAATCTAATAATATATCAACCAATACACATTTCTTTATTCTCCATCAATATTGGACCAACTGATGTATCTGTGTGGCTTTAATGTTGACTGTTCTGATAAACCAAACACTGAACAAGCGTTAGTGACGAAAAGTCATTATTTCCGCAAGAATGATAAATATTTGTGATTATGGGGACGATGACGGATTTTCGCACAAATAAACACAGTGAAGAGAGTGTTGCAGACAAAGAAACAGCCTCCATCTGTTGCGTGGACCTAACTGAGGTCTATTGATGCGAGTTCTGTTATATAAAATGGAGACATTGGCATTTACAGCTGCCTAGGCCGGGGATCAATCAGTCTGAATGATAAAGCCCAGTAATTATAGGCTGTGATTCCGGCTTGCAGCAGGGCCTTTCTTCTTTTTTCCTCACTTCTTGAGTGCTTGCTCAACATCAAGTCTGGTTGCCATTGTCTTTTACAATTTTGACGCTTGGAAACCTGGACGCATTGGAAACCTGGCTAATGGATACACTGAAGGCAGATGCGCGGCAATTGCCAAACAAGAAAAAACACCAAGGGTTTTGATGAGGAAGGCTCAGAAAGTGTTTAGTCTGTTTCCTGCAGATCTCTGTAAGTAGGAGGTAGTTAGTGTCTCTTATTCATGTTGGATTGCTGTCAATTCCTGGCACAGCCTCTTCCTAAAATGGACTGAGATGACAAGGCTATTACTGCAGTGCAAGTCGTCTGCTTTTTTGTGTGTTGGTTTCCTTGTTCTTAAGCTAAAAAATGAATTGCTTTAACTCAACCTATCTTTTACATGAATGAAAGCAAACCAAGTGGCAGAGTAGTGGAAGAATTTAAGTTGACAAATGCGTTGCCATTCAAAGCAGATCTTTCTCACCAATGAACTCAAGCAGAGACAAAAACACTATCACCAATTATCCAGCAGTCCACGGGAGCCACTTAAGGCATCACTGTAATTCTAAGGCACAGCACCATTGCAGTAAACTAAAGCAGAGTGACCAGGTGCATAAAGGCCACATGCTTCAGACAAACCTCCCTTTAAAAAAACACAATATTCTCTGGGCTTCTGCAGGCCTTTCTTAACCTCCAACAGGCATAAACCTAAAGTCAACTAGCCGTATCTTTTTTCTAGCTAAACACACAGAACACTCCAATCTCCATCCTTAAAGGATAAGGATGGTGACAGTCGATGTGTTTGTTATTGTCAATAATAAAAAGACCAAAACCAACAATGTGTTTGTCTGACTCCCACTTCCCCAGCCTGTCTGTGCCTCTCAACCCCAACCTCACAGTTTCCTACTGAAGACGGAAATCTTTAAAAATGGGTCATGAAGTTATACTTTAATTTTTAAAAAAGAGTAAATCATTTCCTAAAATAGCTGGGCATTGTAGTTTTTAGCAAATGTAACTCAAACAGGAGTAAATAGTGCATTTGTTGGGGACTATTTTCAAGTGCAGATTAATACACATTGGGCGCTCTGATTAGTATTTCCAGTAATTTGGTGCTCTCATGAAATTTGTTGACAATAAGAAAAATATACACTATCACCAGATTTATCCTTTAAAACCTTTGCTGACTTTCTGGCATGACAATGTTTTCATGTGGAAAGTATATGACATGAAAGACGTAATATAACAAGATCAGGGTCTGGACAAACAACTGATGATTGGAATGGTTTGACAAGACCATTAAGTAACAGCAGACTGACGTGATTATATGAAAATTCACAAGATCTTACCTTGTGTCGACACTTCAAAACAACACCATAGGCACCTGAAAAAAAGAAGCAAACCGCATGTTTAACTAAGATTTACCACATGTAATCTTTTCATGAATATTCAAAATATGAATGTATTCCAAACGCTACTTTTGCCTTTCAGGTACATCTACTTCACTCAACAGAAATGTGGATTTGTGATTAACAATTCCAGCATGACCTAAAGTCATTACAAAACAAAGAGATTCTCACATGCAGCGAGTAGGCCAACAATGCTAACAAGTGCAAACTGAGCCCTTTTTTATTTCAAGGTTTTAAATCCTCTTTTTTTAATGCTTCTCATATGTTCACGAGTTGAGGAAAAACATCCCCCACTATAAAAGGACAGGTGGCTCAGAAAGTAGGACACAAGTGTTGGCGAGCTACTGTAGTTCTGATGTTATCGACCCTGGCAGTCACACACACACATCCCCTGAGGGTTCAAGAGGAATTCTTGGACTGAGCAGGCATATGACAAACTGCTCCGTGCTCCTTCACAAACACATCAGTGCTACAAGAAGTCATCTAACTCTCTTCAAGATGATGTTGTAATACATTTACAGTCTTTCGAACTAAGTTTAGATACATAAGACAGAAGGTTGTACCACCTTTTGACTCCAATGACATAAAAACACACAAAACAGGGGGTTTTGTGGGTTTTAATTAACTACAAATGGCATGTACTTAACATCATTGCCTTTGACTTTCCAAAAAATTACCCATGTTTATGGATTGATTTCCTACATTCAAGGTGGACAAGGTGGTGGTTTTCATTCATTCTGAAAAAGCTATGAAAATAAACTTAGTCTCTTCATGGAATCTATAGCAAAGGAAAACAGAGAAGTGGCGGCTGAAAGCCATTGAATTCATGAGCTACTTAACAACCTTAAGACAAACAATAAGCAAACTTGACAGCATGAAAAGGACAGTGTGAATTAAATGTAACTTTTTGCATAAAAAATATTTTGTATTTGTCAGCTGACTCTCAAATACAGGATGTTGGTATTTCCCAAAGGCACAGAAAAAAGGAATCATTTCGAATTATTCCTCCCATTCATTCTCCTCCGTAGCTGGATATGATTGCATACGATTCTGAGCAGATTCTGAGTGTTTAATTACTAGAGTGGGTCTACATGCTGCACTCAGTCCTAAATGATTAACAAAATTGACTGACCTCAAGATCACTGAGGAAAAATCTATGATGCTGGATCAAGTGGAGCGCGCTGTGCCATGAGCGCAAAGGCAGTAAGTACAGCTGGACGGAAAAACTTCTACAACTAAAAGTGCTGGCCTTTCTTCCAGGCCGACTCATCGTCGGACAGGCGTTCAGCCTTCAAAATCCAGCTCAAAGTTTCCCTGTGTCCCTTCTAGCGACACATTATACACACATTACAAAACTTCTAGGATGTGGGAGTAGGGGTGTAAAAACTGGGACAAGTGGGTGGCCTCACCTCAGGGCCTCTGCCACTTTATATCAACCAAGCGGCTCAGGGAAAAACGAAAGCATTGAGCAATGAGAAGCATTTCAGGGGGAATTTAACTATCAAGTCAGAGTAACCCCTGTTGTGCCCCATTGGTATTTACCACAATATAACTGAATCAGAAAAAACACCTCTTCATTTCTACAATAACAACACAAGAGTATGAATTCAGGTCACAGTACCTAGTTTCAGTTTTTCCATGTTAAAATTCTTCCTAATGAATAAATATTTCAAAAACTGTCCTTGACCTTATTGAGTTGTGCAACCGATCAGGCTTTTAACAGCATTTCTCCACAGACAAATTAGATAAAAACAATCAGATGATTGCTCACTCAAAAGCCCCGCAACAAATTTGCGAGTGTGCTACCGCACATGAAAGGCTGTGGCTGAAGGCTAGACTGGACGAGTAGTCACAGTTGCAGACTGAAAATGGACAAAATATGCTTTTATATTTCATTACATTTTGCAGAGGCATTGAATTAGAACTCTCACCTTCACCCACAATCCCAAGGACTTCAAATTTATTCATCACATCACCGATGTCAGGGATCTTCATGAAGTCAAAAGGTATGTAGCGTGAGGCGCATGGAGCTCAGGCAGGCTACAGGATGGCATGAGGCGGCCAGCTGTCGGCTCCCGATAGGCGTATGCCGGCTGTGAGCCATAATATCCGCCACATGCCTTCAGTGGCTTGCTTTCACCTGAAAAAAACAACATTTTATACATATATACACATGTTTACAATATATTCCACACTTACCTGCGTCGGTTAACAGCCGAAATTTGTAAACTTGATTGTTTTGCCTTCTTTCAAAATCATTCCTCAAGAAAGGGACTTTTTGAAGCCACTGACACAAAACTGGTACACTACAGCTCTATCTCCTCGAGTTAAAGGAGCACTCCAGCACTTCAGTATTGCACTTCCATTTAGTTGGAGGGCTTGCAAGAGTCAAAAGAGTCAAAAAGAACAGTCAAAATCGAAGCAGCAGAGGCTGAGATATCCTGACTAGTATGGATCATGCTTCAAAAAACGCTAGATCCTTCAAATCCCAGAATGCAATTTAAAAGCATCTTTCTTTACACCTTCCCTGCCCGTGAATTGCCCTCATCTGTCAAACTCTATGCCCTCAGTTTATAACACAGGTTTTCTGTTTTCTAAGTCTCAGAGGAGTAGTACTTTCTATGACGAAGTGAATGGATGGAGTACCCTTTAACATAATTTAAGTAAATAATAAGGTGTCATATTTCATACCTTACACATATATAGTTTACTATACCTAATGAAAGTAATTGGAAAAGATAATGAATGCACCAAAGTTCCTCGCTGTATTCCTACCTTTTTCGGAGGGTGAGACAGTACCACATAATCTCTTAATGTGATCAAAGCATCTCCTCTGGTATCCACACACTCTTTACTCTTATTGAATCAGATAAGACTCCAGATACCACTTTCTCCATTTCATCTTCTCCTTGCTGGAAAGCTCAAGGACTTGCGTAGCCTACTCACACTCGCAGTCTCCTACGGTACTGTGGGCACAGGAGCTGCTCATCAGTATGCAAAACCTCGGCACCAAAATAAACTCCGTCTCCCAGAACACTAAAACGCAGCTGTGTGGTCTATTCCTCCCTTATCTCACTCAGCCGAGCACCATCAACAAAGGTAAACTGATAGCAGCGGTGGGTAAACTTGAGGAGGATGATACAAGGCTAAACTTAAACACAGATGGCTACAGACAGAGAGAAAATCCCTTTGGTCACCTACTCTTTTTAAACATGAGCGTGTTAACGTGCTTCCTCCTTCTCCTCATTTCACAACCTACATGCAGTGGCATGCGGGCCCATTGTTTTCCAGAGCAGATTTTAGCCAACTACTCTCCAGGCCCAGACCTAGAAGGCTAATAGTATCAGGAATGCACTGGGCATTGCTGTGGATCATATATTTTCTCTCTATCAACAGAATGACTCATGCGTGGTAATGGAGTGAGTCTGTGGAATTCAAAATACGGGGACCTTTAAACCTCCTCATATGATGAATGCACTATCATCTATGCCTGAATTGGGTTTTATGATCATTAAAATCAGACATAGTGGTGAGAATTGTGCAAAAACAAGGGATCCAGCGTATAACGTCACAGATGCATATTTGAGGTAATTTCACTTCACATTTTTTGGGCACCACACAAAATTACAACAACAGCCAGCAAACATTTACAGTGAAGGGAAAATGTTGCATTATGATAAAAGAAAATGTGAAAACAATATCTGTATATGTAAATATACACTTGTCCTGTTGCTTCTAGTTACACATCTCTCACATCCTACACAGCAGCTAACACACAAACGAGGCTGTCAAATGATTGTTTTTAACAGGGACTGTGGCTCGACTGCACTGTGTGTGTGTGTGTGTGTGTGTGTGTGTGTGTGCGTGTGTGTGTGTGTGTGTGTGTGTGTGTGTGTGTGTGTGTGTGTGTGTGTGTGTGTGCGTGTGTGTGTGTGTGTGTGTGTGTGTGTGTTAGCTACGACTGCCCACAGAATTAATGTAGCTCCCCACATTTTCAATGCAGAGCAGCAATAAATCCAACAAGTCAAACATATGGCTACACTCAAGCCAACTTGGTAAAACATTGCCTGACAAGCCGGACTGGACTCTGGTTAGTTAGCTACGTTATAATTAAGCTAGTTGCGTTGTCTTGGTGCTCTTGCCTGATTCACAAAACATACAAAACCGCAAATTAGCTTAAAAAAACAGACACACACACACAAACCTCAAGCTTGGTAAACGTTGCCTTTCTCGTGAGCTTGTTACTGAAAATATTCACATTATACTTACAGCTTACAGCTCGTATCTATATAATGATAAAATAAACTACTCACTCAGTCACTGTTTGGGGAAAAAATGATGGAACCGGGCCGATATATCCACCCACCAACGAAGATATTTTCATTGCAGCAGGCAGCTACAGTAACTGGATCGTGCGGTTGACAAGCTGCAAGCAGATCACCAGGCAACAGTTTGAGTGGCGAGACGGCGACCAATGAAAACGGTTAAAGCGCTTGTTTATTCCAACGCCCCCTTCATTTGGACCAATCAGAGGGCGGAACGGCAATAAGGGGGAGAAAACTCTGTTGCCGTCTGAGGGTGTTTCATATGAGGTGGGATATTATTGTTCTAATTTCTCAATTACATAATTCACAAGATCACACCCTGCTTTCAGTATGATAACATAATTTATCCAAAGGCCATACCAAAGTGCATAAAGCCGTAGAAACTTTGCTATAAGGATTATATTGACACCATTCAGTGTGTGTAACATTAAGGGAAACAAAATAATAAACAGAGAGCCAAAAATTGATATTTGTCTTGCTCAAAGGTAGCATGTACTTATTCACACCTCGCCATTCTCCACATGGTGCTGTGTGAGGAGTTTATGGTGTGGACATCCTCATACTCTTCATTAGAGGAAACATTGTAATTTTGCTTTCTCTCTAAGGAAAACATGTGCAACAAAAGACATTTAGAGTTTAAAGTGCCCCATAACAACAAAGTTTGTCCAATATACTGATCATTTTACACACACACACACACACACACAAGACAGACAGCCGTGCACAAATTAATTTTATTCAGTTAAAGAATTTGAATTTATTTTCCAAGTGATTACTTAGCTCAGATTTATAATAATGAACAATTATGAAGTTTTCTGTGTTCAGTAGGGCTTTTTGGCATACAAATGACATCAAACGGCTACTGAATTAAATGCCAAGAGGGCTGTAAAACATTGTGATTCTATGTGTTTTTGGTGAATAGTGATCATATCTTTTCCACATCATTACAGATAGAAAATTAAAAGCTATAGCCTACACCTCCCTCTTGGATAAATTCGCAAAAAGAAAATATCATATCATCCTGTGTTTATCTTTATCCATGAACCCAACCTCATTCAGACTAAATCCAAACTACTGACATTCAAAACTCTCTGTAGGATCTATTTTTCAATGTTTGTGCTGTCACATGAAACCATGCTGCCACCCACAGGATAAACCTAAAACTGATTAAATCAACATACAGTTTAATGTGGCGTTAAAAGTTATCCTCATCTATTGCAAATATTTGTATGGGATGAGTTGAAGTAAGTGTATTGAATATGTTTAATACCAAAGTCCCTTTAAATGTCAAACTCTGTGCCTGGAATATATCTGAAGGACTTAATACAAACATCAAAACAGACTAAACATCTGGACTTTGGACTTCTTCAAGCCAGGAGAGCTATTGTGCTGTGTTGGAAGAGTACGATGTGATGTTATAACATAAGAAAATAACAATAAACATATTGTGGGGAAAAAAGTGTACTTGGAATATGATGGAATGATTCAAGATTCCTTTGGATATCTGTGATTAGAGAATGAATCGACATGAAATCTTCCAGGCAAAAAGTCAATTGATAATCTGACTGGTATACATAATGCTTTCCAATGACCTGCAGGAGCGGCTGAATCTTCTATGGCGTCTGGACATCTTCATCCAACAGGCTTTTCACTACTACGATATTCAGCAACTGCTGAGCTCTTCAAAAATGTGTCCATTTGTTGATCTGTAATGTGTAATTGGCCCCCAAAATAGTACCAAAGTGTATTTCTGTATGTAATTAATTATGTCTTGATTGATTACATCTACAGGCATGTGCTGTTTAATGTAACATTGCAGTTTTCATCAATCAAAATATTGTAAATACAATCATAACAGAGCCATCTCCTTAACACTATTTCTTCATAATGTTTTTTTTTAGAATGATAATTAATTAAATGAACAATCCCGGAGCAGTTGTTGCAGCTCAAACATTCATTAGTCTGTCAGCATGGGGCAGAGTAAAGTAAATACTCTCTGTGAAGATGTCATAGTTGTATTAGTCGTATTACAAACCAGCGATGAAGATTTTGATCAGTTTCCACACGAGAAACAGGTGATTCTTCCACCACACTTTACCCTGCATGCAGGACATACATAATAAAGAAGCCTTTGTAAAGAAGAAGAGGTGCTTGGTGTCGTGCCACAGGTTGGTTTTATAAGCCATAAGAATCTGTGTTCTATATTTCAACCAGTTTCGGGAGCGTGACATAGCTTTTCTGCCTGGTTAGTCGTCCTCAGTAATAGGTCACGGTACTGACATGTGGTAGAGCAATATGGTCTTCATATAGTAACAAATTGTTTAATGAAAAGGAAATTGTATTGGACACCAATTGGCATGTTTTCTACATTTTAAGAGTAAATGTCAAGTATTCATTAAGAAAACTTATAGTTTGTTGTTTGTTTGTTATCTTCCAAAGATGATAATGTGTTTTATTGTTTCCCTGTGGATTATTTCATTAGATACTGTATTAAATAGTTTTGTTTTGGAATTGATTATTGATTTGAAAGATCTCAGTAGCCTCCTCCTCTATAAAGTTCTCCTCATGCTAAGTATGATTTGATGTTGCTGTAAGAGAAGTTATGCCCTCTGTATCTCTGCATCAAACTTGATACAGGAGACGACACACTGATTATGAGGATGATGATGCTGACTAATTACAAGGGTGAGAAAGTCATATGACTGGTTGTAGAGGCACCAAAAGTATGTCTAAGAATCAATGTTTTCCTATTGAAAGATGGACTATAATAGCACAGATCACCTTGACACAATGGCTAAACTTTACTGGGCAAATAGAGACTTTTCTTCTCAAACAATTAAGTTATTTTCTCATCCATTACTTTATTCTAGACTAGTTGCAATATCACACAACTGTTATTAATGAATGACATATGTTTTGTACATTTTTCAGCAGTTTTCAGGATGGTACTGTACATCCAAAACATAGCTTAAAGGCCTAATTGGGCAGTCAACTAATTGATGTATTCCTCATTATGAATTTCTGCATCACTAAACCTTTATGGTGAAATATGGTAGTCAGAGTATAGGTGTTCCTAAATACACATATGACATTGTGTGACTCCAGCTGTGAAAGCATGGACACAGCTACTGCACAACAGCTGGCTGCAGATTTTCTGTAACCTATTGGAGAATAAGGACGATGCACAGCCGCTGACAATTAACCACCACAACCTCAGCAAGGTGGAGGAAGTACTCAGAGCCTTCACTAAAGTAAAAATAGCAATATAACAATGTAAAAATACACCATTACAAGTAAAAGTACTACATTCAAAATGTTACTCAAGTAAAAGTATGTAATTATAATTAGAAAGATTTACTATATAGTATCAAAAGAAAAAGTACCAAATGCAGAAAAATGTGTTAATGTTTTATATATGATATATTAAATGATTGAGTTATTATTACTGACACATTAATGTGTAAGTAGCATTTTACTTTTGTAGTTAGTCCACATGGAGCTATTTGAAATATATATATATTTTACATACTGTTAGGTAGTTCAATCCATTGAAATACCTCACATTTTATGAGATGATCAGATGATGAAAATCCTAATTTGAAAAGTAAGTAACTACATCTGTCAGATAAATGTAGTCGAGTAAAAACTACAATATTTCCTTCTGGATAGTATTGGACTAGAAGTTTAAATTAGCATAAAATGGTGAAAATACCTTCAATTTGTTAAATGAGCTTTGTTTCATTCCTCCACTGTCACACAAACAGTTTTGGTCTAGTCTGAGTGAAACCTTGAGAGACGCATATTTGCAAATTGCAGTGATTTCAACATAAAACACAGAGAATATATGAATACTGGGACTGCCGACTCGTGTTTGACATTGTTAATGTTAATCGAGTCTTTATAGTAGTACCGCGGGCGGGGGAAAACACAGGAGTTTTTAAACTGACGTGGGACAGTGATTGTGCGTCATGTTCTGCTTTTTGGCTGCAGCGATGACGTACCCCTTGTTTTAACTGAGAATCCCCTCTCCTGCTCCTTTGATTATCTTACCCGGAATTGTCCAAATATTAAAATCAGTTTTAGGATTTAATATTATAATATTTCATTATCTGTTTTGTATTATTCTATTTTATTTATATTATTATTGCAATATATTTAATTATGCTATACTATCTAGTCTCTAGTAGTTACTCTGTTTAATACTACTTGTTTACGCATTCACTTTTTGTTACTCCATTATTGTAAACTGATGTATTGGGAGATATAATTCAGTGGTAGGGTATTTTCTCCCTCCCATTCCTTTAAAAAATTGCAGCCTTTTGTCACTAGTTGTTTATTGAATACTATACTACTACTATATTACGTAGTTCAGTTTGCAGGTTTTTTTCTGACATTGACTGAGAATTCATGATCAGTTTGAACCACAGCAGAAGATGCATGAGAAAGACCTTATAAAGAAGACTTAAAGCGAAGATGGATAACTCGTGTTACTTTCTGGAATCCAAAATTACAGCCTAAGTAGTCCAGATGCTGATTGGATAAAATGAGTAAACCTTCACCTGATTGGCTGCAAGTGTGAGTATTATGTGAATTAATTGGCCTACCGCTCTGCACAAAGCCCGTCGCGCAGTTTCGCTTGTGTGTGCTCTCTACACAATACTATCTTTGGCATAAATTACATGCGTGTAGTCATACACTACATTAGTGAAAAAATGGCAGCTGACGATTAGAGAAAAGTGTGTGGATCTTCACTCGAAAAAAAGACGGCACTTGTAAGTTTTTTCTTCAGACTAAATAATATAGAGTTTCGGGAGAAACTCGGACGAAGCCAGACGACCCGGGTTGTGTGTATTTCTCCTCGATAATATGGAAGAAACTGCTCTCAGAGGGTTAACGTTAACGCTAAGGTTAGCCAACCTAGTTATTAGCCAGCACTGGTAGCTAGCAAATCAAGCAGTCCCATTTGTCAACATTGGGTCCAGACTATTACCTGGAACCGTATAGCCTCAATGTTACACATCAGAGACGGGCGTCCGAGAGTAAAGATGCAATAATGTTATTTAAAATAATAACTGCTTTTAGTGTAACGGTATATAGATGGGTAAATTGGCGTTATACATCTCGGCATTTAGCTAGCTGTTACTAGCTAAGTTAACATTAGAAGGCTGATGTGAGGTGACATAAGCAGCCAGCTATTAGTTAACGTTGATAGGTAGCTACAGTAGGTGAGTTAAACATTAAAAAGTCTATATAATAGTCTCCCGATATAAGGCAACATTTTCATTTATAAGTTACAGTGATAGCTATTGGATGTAGCTAATTACCAAATACAGAAGTGTAACGTTAACGTTAGTTTGGCTCATAGAACGGTATTATAATAGTTATCCAAAATGGCTAATTGTACCGTCAATGTTAATGAGTTAACCTGTGTTTTTACTGTAAACGGTCTCTTGACGTTGAAGACACGCAGTCCGGTTTTCTTCGTTTTACACCTCAAGATGTAGGACGGCTGTTTTTTTGTATTTTCTCTTCACATAACTCTGTAACGTTGATTCACTCGTGTCTCTTGTCATGAAGTTTGTAGGTGACATATCGGCATTTCAATGAAATTTGGAAATGCGGAGGGAATGTAACTTGCACTAAGTTGAATACAATGTCACATGGGCTGTCCCAGTACACGACAGGCCTGTCGTTACTCTGTTGAACCTCGTGAAAAAACCCACCATGTAACAGGCTTCCTGTCTCTGTGGGAGTGTCCTTTACTGGAATGCCACACTAAGTTATTGTACACAGAAAGAGCTTCTGATGTGTTGTACTTTTACGAAAAAAGTCTATTTTCCCTTTGCTAAAAGCAGCACCATGTAAACTTACCTTCAGGTTTCATGGGGCCCCCTGCAGTGGTACTTCTCTTTTTGCTTCCAAACTAAACCAAATGATAGATTGGTTTAATATCACTACACTCTGAACTTCCCTTTCACTAAGTCAATTGACAAGTAGCATAGCATCAGTAGTTATTTAGCAGAAAATCAACATAAATAATTAACAAGTAAGTGCGAGTAACAGCTGCAGTGTATTGTTATTTGTAAACTTACAGTACATTTCTGTTAAGTACCTGTGCTGGAACGCCTAGTTTTTTAGATCAACAGAAGAGTAATTGATCACTTAAGTTGTTTATCAAGCAAAAAAGCCAAACATTTACTGTTTCCAGCATCTTAAATATGAGGATTTGTCAGTGTTATGCATCATTGTAAATGTAAAAATGTTTTTTTCTGTTTGTCAGACTAAATCATCTTGAGCTCTTGAAAATTGTGATGGGCATTTTTGTTTTCGGTTTTATGATATTTCATTTACTAAGTGATAATAATTGAGAGATTAATTGAAAGTGTAAAACATTAGTTGTAGCCGTACTATGTACTGTAACTGCTTCAAATGTAGCCCAGCATGTTGATTCCCAGCATGAGGTGATGAAAATTGGACAATGACAATTTCACACAGACAACCAGCTAGTGTCTGCAGGTTTCGCCGAAAGCAGACATACTAAAATACAACTACCGCTAACTAAACATCTAAACAATTCCCCAAATGTCATATTCATTGAACATTAAAGTTCTTGTATTTCATATTGTGAGGCTAATGAATAACATTGTAATTTTGACAGTGCCTTATATGAATGGACTAATGGATTCTCTTTGGAACTAGTTTGTGTGTATTTGTGTGAGCTGCATTTCATGTTAAATATTTTCACCTCTTGTTGTTTTTAGAACAAAGCTACACAGGCACAGAAGCGTACTGGGTCACCATTGGTCGTCATCGTAGAAGTGTCACCATTGGTCATCAGTCACCATGGGGAAAACTCCGCTAAAAGGCAAGCAGACGTCATTTTACTATGTTTTTTTTCTGAATAGAAGTAAAAGTAAATTTGTGCTTTGACAGCTGAATCTTTGTAAAGGTTTCTTAAAGACAGCAGTTATGGAAATCTTTGAACCTCTGTGGCAATCAAGTCATTAGTATTCCGTTTATTTATTTCTAATTAAAGGCCCTGCATACCCACACAGGTGTTTTCACTTATTCTGTGTGATGATAGACCTCTGCTCAGGTTGAAGTTGGGCAGAGCTATCCAGGGAACTACACAATGTCCTCAAAATGTATGTATTGGAGATGAAGATGTGTACAGATTCCCACACAGTCTCCAGGTGAAAACACCAGTGTGGGTGTACAGTGGGCCTGTAGGGGCTTCATAATGTGACAACATACGACTTCATTTGTGTCACTATGATTGCTTGCAAGAGGGTACTGAAGGCATTCCTGAGTTGTTAATTAGATATTTTTTTGTGTCATCGGCTGCGATGACTCTCCCTCAGGAATCCATATTTATTACCATCTTTCACACTCTTACTTTTTGCTGGTGTTGAAATATTCAAATGAAAAGTGATTACAAAGTAATTTCACATGTGAAAAATGTTCATTGTTCAAAAGTTGTTGGACAAAGTAAAAAAAAAAACTGGGCTTGACTTGCTTGAAGTGACGTGATATAATGTTTGGAAAGAGGGAGTTGCACAGATAAACCAATTAAAGCTGTATTTTACTTTTATTGTTAAGATTTATTAGAACAACTTTTGTATTCATCGTATATTTTATATATGTATATTTGTATACATTTATAAAACTTTTTTAAAAATCATTTTTAGATCAGAAAGATAGCAAAAAAGAGAAACTGGGAAGAACAGTTCCACCGACCAGCACAACCCCTGCGACAACTAAAGGTGAAGTTTTAATTTGATATTTTGTGACGGTGTTTATCTGTGAGTCTCATTCCCTTACATTACTTTGGTTGAACACCTGAAGAGCTGTGTCAGGTGTTTACATTATCAGAAGAGCCCTATAGTCATTTTAAGCTGTTACATGAACTTTCTTTTCCATGCCATTGTTATAGAGAGCCAAATTCACTCTTTCAAGGTATACTTTGCATTACTAGCATTCGCTCAACAACAGTCTTTCTCATAGATGTTCGGTCTTTTTGAAAAGCAGTTTTTACAGTCAAAACATTAACTTTTTTGTGATTTTTCTTCAGATACTTTCAGCTGGGAAGAATATCTAAAAGAAACGTCATCTGCACCGGCTCCACCAAGCTGTTTTCGTCAGGTATGTGTTTAATATTTACCAGGGGCCAGTTGCATGAAGATCAATTAGGTCTTCGACTTAAATGTACATTTAGGTCAATTTGAACTAATTGGGTAAAATAATTGGATAAAACGGTGCCTATCTGTTTCTTTTAGTTTTTTCTTTGGAAAGTCTGCATTTAAGCACAACATTGTACACATGCTATAACTCATAATTAGCAGTTATATGACATTATCTGATCCTGGCTGGAGGTTGATTAAATAATGGTTTGTGTGTAGTTGTGCTTACTGTATCAACACTTATGGCTTTTTCCTAACATCTGCAGGCTAGAGTCCCACCATCCAACGACTTCAAGGTGGGAATGAAGCTTGAAGCCCATGACCCACGCAACTCCACCTCAGTTTGTATTGCCACAGTGATGGGTTTAACCGGGGTGCGTCTTCGTCTCCGCCTGGATGGAAGTGACAACAGCAATGACTTCTGGAGGCTGGTAGACTCCTCTGATATCCAGCCAATCGGCACCTGCGAGAAGAATGGAGACATGCTGCAGCCACCGCTGGGTAAGAAAGCCAGGGGAATTATAATCATTTCAAGGAAATGAAAAGGGAAAATCCTGGCAGATTTTTCATTCAAAATAAGACTTGTTCAATTACTACATCTTATCATTGCACTTGTCTGCTGAATGGCAAGATTATGAGACAACAATAAAAGAAGAAATGGTAGACTGATAGAGGAAGTGAGTAATAATTCACTCTACAGTTCTTAAGATTATTATCTTATTATATTTTTATTTTGATTCTTTGAAAGAACCAGAAGGTAACAAGGTCGGCAGGAATGTTTTGTTTGTATTGTTGTAATAGATCTGGAATAAATAGAAAAGCAAAATAATTAAGTTGCACACAGATATATGTGTGTGCATAGGTGTACACTGATGAAAGATGTGAAACTGTCCCACAGTTGACATTCATTCTCTCATTCATTCATAGAAATCTGAAAAACAACATAATGTTCTAGTGAAGAGTCTGTAAGTCCAGTGAGCACTGTATTTATTAATATAAGTATGCTGACGCCACCTGAAAGAAAATGTTAACAACAATGGAAAATCACACATTTTGTTGTTTGTTTTTCTTGTCATTACATTTTCTCCTCCAGGATTTCGGATGAATGCCTCCTCATGGCCCATGTTTCTGTTGAGAACCTTAAATGGAGCCGAGATGGCACCAGCAACGGCCTTTAAAAAGGTATGCATTGCTTCAAAAAGCTTTGTAAACTTCCGTTATGCAAAGAGCCTGGCGCCATCTCATTGGCAGCGCCTGTTTTTACAAGTTGCTGCAATGAGGATATTGCACTCCTTTTCAGGAACCTCTGACGCCCTCCCAGAACAACTTTAAGCCAGGCATGAAGCTGGAGGCCGTGGACAAGAAGAACCCATACCTCATCTGCCCCGCCACCATTGGAGAAGTGAAGGGCGATGAGGTCTTTATCATGTTCGATGGGTGGCGGGGGGCCTTCGATTACTGGTGCAAGTATGACTCCCGGGATATCTTCCCCGTGGGCTGGTGCTCCCTCACCAAGCACAGCCTCCAGCCACCAGGCAACAGTGGTAAGTGTTCACCTCTAGGAGGCAGCACAAGTCTGCACATACAATGAAGTTTGAGGCAGATGTTGTTTGTAATTAATGTTTCCTTCATACTCCTTTAGTTGCGGTGCACCCCCCCCCCTCCCGCCACATTCAGGAAATTGCACCCACAGCTAGAAAAATATAAACACAATTAACATTAATCATCTGGTCTTGTTGCTTAGTCTGGCAGAGTCAAATATACACAGCCTAATCATTAACAGGTGCTGGACATAAGGTAAAAGAAAGCATGAAGTCTGCCTCTTGATCTACGTGTGA
This sequence comes from Enoplosus armatus, assembly GCF_043641665.1. NCBI lineage: Eukaryota > Metazoa > Chordata > Actinopteri > Centrarchiformes > Enoplosidae > Enoplosus > Enoplosus armatus. The sequence continues at coordinate 7,235,835 of NC_092186.1, forward strand.
TCCAATGACCCATATTAACACTCTCCCACAGCAGGAAATGTACAGTCTGAATGGAAAAGATTCTGTATTTGAAGGCGCTGGAAGATTTACAGTTGAAGTGAATGAGTTGGGGTTGTTGGTTTTTGTACAGTATTTGTTGAAGTGGCAGCATCTTAAATAAATGTAGCTACTATCGGGAATCTTTAGAGATCTCATTGTCACTAAACATTCAGTAAACTTTATAGATGATACTATATGGAAACGTTTCCTGATTTAAAGTCAATTGTAGACTTTAAATCAGGAAACGTCAGTAGAGTATTTTCCCGGTCAAGTAAAACTTTCCTAAGCTCTTTTCCACGTTGTGTCTTTTCACACACAATATTGTCGCTCTGGATAGATCAGGATGTCTTCTCTGCACTGCTCCCAAGTCCCCACAGTGCTTTTGGTTGCTTAGTAACAACGTTTAACGTGGTGTTTTCAACATGGTGCTCTTGATAAACGGGGGCAACATTCAAAGTGTCATGAGCACTGAGCCAGCAGTCGTAGGAGACGCGCTGTGTATTGCATGTGAAACTCTGCAGATACACTACAGAGTCCTGCCGGTGTGTTTGCGATGAAGGAGGAAGATTTATGTTTGTCACATCGTACCTGTTTACGTGGGGAAAATATATTTACATAAAAGCTGCTTGGTCCAGTCTCTGAATTTTGCTCGACTGTAGAAGACTCTGGATGGAGATTATCAACCTCAAAACACATGAAAAACGTAGAAACAGCTGTTGCTACACTCCTCCTTTAGTTTTCTTTTTAAGTGTATTTACACCTGCTCATGTATGAAAGGTTTGGAGGGAGAATGAAAAGCACACACATCCTCTCCATACCACCACATCTTTCCACTCCTCCCCCATCTAATGCAGCTCAGTCCTTCACTGTGGGCTTTGTTTTGAGTGGGTGTGTTGAGTATTTAAGGAAGATGTATTTGACTCTCTCTGTGTGGGAATTGTTAAGGAATCTTGAGTACGTACAGAAACAAAAATATTTTTGAGCTGAGTTTATGGGCTGTTGCTTTGTGTGGGTATGTGTTAGCATAAATGTTTTTCCTTTCAGCGCGGCGAGTTGCACTTTTGCTCTGTCTCTGGTCTTGGCTGTAGGCATTTCTGTTATTTGTAGAGAGAACCAGCATTCACAGTCCTAAAGGGCTGAAGTGGTGATTCCTCTTTTTGAAGATTAGAGACGTCACAGGCTATGTGCTTGGATTCTGTGCATGCTCTGTATGATTTATGTAGTTTCAATATTTCTTTTCTGCAGATGTGCATGATCTTTATCTTTGGAATTATATTCAGTTACTTAGCTTTAATTTTTTTTTTTTAATAAATGAAGAAAATCATTAATATTGCTCTTCTTGTTGTGTGAGATGTCCAGAATGTTACTTATCCAAACAAAATGCATTGTAGTTCTTTAAAAGTAGACTGTGTTGTTGCTGTTGTTCTTTAGAAATTAGGGACACTATTATTGTTGTTGTTGTTGTTGTTGTTGTTATTATTATTTGAAAGCTTGGCAACTACTCCAGACTACTGATAAAGTTAACAATCAGTTAAATGCACAGCGACAGATTACGTCAGAAAACAAGTAATTGGAACTGTATGACATAAATTGGAGCACTTCCTGTGCTATTTCCAGTAATGGGATGCCCCTGTCCAAACCCAGACTGGCACCAGACCGTCTCTTTACTTTGACTTGAATCCACCAACAGCAGCACAGTGTGGTGCTCACTGGGTCCAGAAATAATGACACACAATTTGTCTCTCTTAATTAGCCAGGAGAGACTCTACAGGGATTGGACAAACCATTCTTCATTTTTAGTGTCCTCTGTTTTTAAACATGTCTACAGAGTCTGTCCAAAATCTATAGAACCAATAGGCCTAAAGACTACGTTTCTTCTTTTATATCCATGTCTGTGTTTTTCCTTTTAGCACAGGGGCCGTTAAATTATTGCCATGCAATGTGATGTCCTGATGTCATATTCAGCGTTTAATCGTCAAGGAACCATTTTCATTTACTTTCGAGGCGTCTCTATTAGTCGTCTCTGGCTACAACAGAATGTCCACTCCCTCTATGCCAATTGCGCTGCTGTCTGCCGTTATTACAGTTACCCTGCCAAAGGCCCTGCAGATTCTCCCGGTGTCGCCCTCCAAGCCCAACAGGCGTTCCATGCAGTCCCCCTACAGACTCCCCAACCCTCTGCCACCTTTGCCTGTCAGGAAGGGCGTAAGAGGCCGCCGGCCCAAGAGTGAGACCCTCGCTCTACTCAAAGCTGTGGCGGAGGCAGCAGCCGCCCAGAAAGGAACTGTACCTGACAACACGCAGCTCGTACCCCGGCCCCACAAGAAGAGAGGCCCCAAACCTGGAAGCAAGGTGAGAGCCTGCTGAGCAAACCCAAACTCTGTGATGAATACTTATTACTGCCACGTTCCTCATGTTAAAGTGTGCCTGCAAATGAATGTGTGTTCTTCAGAGAAAGTCCAAGATTCTCCAAAGCCCAGCACAGCTACCCAGCATCCAGGTTCCACAAGAAAGCCCTCCCAGCCTCAACTCTGTGGTTTCAACAGGTGGGGGTCAAAGGTTAAGTAGCATGTCATGCACTGAATTCAAGCTGTCATCAGGAGGCCTAATTTGTTCACTTGTGTTTGTTCCAGTGTGTGTGTACGTGAATAAGCATGGAAACTGTGGTCCCCACCTGGACAGGAAGCAGATGCAGCGTTTGCCAGACCACTTTGGCCCGGGCCCAGTGAATGCTGTGCTCCAGCAGGTTGTCCAGTCATGTATAGACTGCGCATACCAGCCTAAAGTACTGCTCAGCGCTCTGCAGACTCATTCAGGAGGAGGAGAGGTGGTCCGAGGTAGACAAAAAATAAAATAATGATTGAAATAGTAGATTGTTTTGTGACAGACGATGGATAGAACAATAAACCATGTTGTCCTTCATCCCAGTGAGAACAGACGGCGGAGTTCGCGTGGTTACTCTACCATCAGCCTCCAGTGCTTCCTTTGTGCTGCGGTTCCTGGAGACCATGTGTCGTCACTTGCAGTGTGACAACCTGTTCAGCAGCCAGCCGTTCAGCCACTACACCGCTTATGACAGGACCAAGTCAGGTAACGCCGGCACTCAGGAAACATCACCGCTCTGTCAAGGATCACAGCTCTTATAAGATCAGTTCTTCCTTGTTTCTGTGTTTCAGTGAAAGAGGAGGCGTTGGACGCTCCAGCTCTGGCTCGGGGGAGTAAACGGAGTCTCTCTGGAGTCTCCCCACCGTACGCAGCCCCTCTGTCACCTAAACATTTACGTACCGAAGCTCACCCTTCAGAAGGTACGGCTCACTTTGCAGATGTTTTTATGCTTTTTATACTCCAACAGTTTCTTTTGTAATATCTCAACTGAGGATTACATTTTACAGACTAATCTGCCCGTGCTGCAGACTTCATTTCTATGTCAAATTTGGTGTCAGTGCACCTTTTTACTGCTTCCACTTCCAGCAATTGTGCTTTTAGATGTTAATTATTTGCCTCACACTTTATACCAGCAGCAGATCTGACATCAGCAGCCATACTCTATGCTCAGCCTATCTGTCATGCATTTGCCCATCGCTCTTTGGATCTGTGTTCCTGTCTCCCGTAGAGAGGTGGTGTGCTGGATTAGTCCCGTTAACTGCTGCATAGTAATCAGTAGGAATGTTTATTTGTGTGTATCCGTTGTACATGAGGATGAAAGTATATCATAGAAGCTTTTAAAGAATGTCATTTGTGTTTTTCTCTCTCCAGCAGAGACCCTGCCCCACGAAGAGAACGGCCTCATGAAGGAGCAGCGCTACATGGACTCAGCCTCCAACTCCATGACCCCTCGACCCCAAACAGCGCGCAGCTCCTCGGAGTACCACTCTCAGGCCAGCAGCCTTTACCACCCGGGAAACGGCACAGCGATGCGCCGCCTCGCCTCTAACCCCGCGGAGCTCAGCTCCACACAGCCTCTCAGACGAGTTGAAGGTACAGTAAGAACCTGAGGAAGCAGACGTGTATAAATGCTCACTTCCTCCTCACATGCTCAATGGTTGTGTGTTTGTGTGTATGTTCTGCTTTGGTAGCAGCCAGCTCCACCACAGGCCCTGAGGCTCTTGGGTCTGAGCGGGAGAGTCTGCAGCTGCCCAGTAAAAACCCCTCCTCCTGGTCCATTGAGGAGGTGATGCAGTTTGTGAGGGATGCTGACCCCACAGCTTTAGCTCCACATGCAGAACTATTCAGAAAACATGTAAGTTTACTTTTACTATTTAATAACATGGAACAGTTGGACTCCAAGTAGTTTTTTTGTCCATCTTTAGCTTTGGCTGCTATAGATCATTCGTCTCTGTGTTATTTTAATGAGTCCCCCTCTTTGTTTCCTCAGGAGATTGATGGAAAAGCTCTGATGCTGCTACGGAGCGACATGATCATGAAGTACATGGGTCTGAAACTAGGGCCTGCACTGAAGCTATGCCACCACATAGAGAGGCTGAAACAAGGCAAACTGTAACAGGAGCCAGGGCAGCCCTGTCCCTGCCAGACCCCATGAGCAATAATCCCTGAAAGAGCCAGCGTTTGGACACTGACTCATGGGGCGCGCAGGGGCTACATGCTACACCAGACTCCGCCTCGAGGAACTGACTAGATGTTACAACTCCATCCCGACTTCCAGAGTGGAGAAAGTGTGCCGCGCATCGCTGACACATTACCTCATCCCCTCATCAGTGAACGAAAAGCTGTTCGAGTCTAGCAGACGCCATTTGACTTTATGAAATCCCAAAGGAAAAGAATCCCTGTAGTGTTTACATTGCATAGCACACGTGCACACGTGGACACGTTTTTTTTACGGAGATGAAATCTTTTGATCCTGGTTTTGGATCCCCAAAGATGGAGAATGTTTCTTCTTATATAATGTTTTTATTCTTGTTGAATTTCCAGTTAATAAGGAAGTTGGTTGGTATACTGAAAAACAAAAAACAAAAACAAACCATCATCAGATGTTCTTCCCCATGCTCTGTAAGAGAATTTGGATGCGCTCTCGTCTGTGCTGTTGTATAGCTCGTCTTCACTCTTCACATGTATGCCTCAACTATGGGTACATCCGCCTGCCTGGAGAATGCTTATGTCGGTGCATTCCATTTGGTTCACACAATGCTAGACATTTTCATTTGCTTGAACGTGGTCAAGGCAGGGATCACGTTGTGTTCTGACCGTTCTTTTCCACGAGCGTCCTGCAGGATCGCCGTCTGCTGTGTGGCATGATGTATTATTGTGTCTTAGCAGGCCCTGAGTTGCCTCCCACTGGTCCCCACGCAGTTCTTATCAACATCAAACTGTTTGCATCCCAAGCTCTGACTCAGCTTAGCAGTTATGGGTTTATTCATTTCAATAGACAGATTGTTAGTGCGAACACAACATTTCTAAGGGCTTTCTATGTTTACCTTTGATGTAATATTTTTATCAGTCATAATCATGTAAGCTCATCGGTCGGCCTGCGACCGCAGTGTTGTCACTTTTGACCGTTCCAATCACTGTTAGCAATGAAAACAGATGTGTACAGTTTTATGGGTTTAACCATGAATATCAGCGACAGAATGTACATTTTGTAGAAACTTAATATTTTAAGGAAATCATATACATACGTTTAGAAATGTGAAGATAAAGGGGATGGGGACGTGGTGAATATTTCACAGTGGATTCCATTTCTGCTTTTTAATACTTAACACAGCGCTTTTAGTTCAAATACTCCCAGTAATAGACTCTGCCTTGCTTTACCTACGACATTTCTCAGGTTTATGTGGTCTTCGTTAGTACGAGCTTTTGTAGCATACTGTTTATAATATACTGAACAGAAGTTTCCTGTTATTCCCTTTATTGATTTAAAAAAACAAAACAAAAAAAAAAAGACTTGTGCCATATGATATTCAACACAGGATCGAAGTGCTGTTGATTTCCCTCTCTTGCATCTTCTTTTAACTACTTGAAAAATATGTGTTGCAAAAAGTCACTTGTCCATTATGTCACACCAGATAAACAATATGTGTTTATGATGTTGTGTATTTCCTTTTTTTTTTTTTTATAAACCTACCAAAAACAAAAGGATGAGTATGTGTTGTCACTGATTACAGCAAATGATTTAGACTGAGTGGCTGATTTGAATTCACCTGTATTACCTACAAAAAGAAATCATTATAATTTATAAAAATTAATTCTGGACATCTGACACTTAAGTTAATATAAAATTAAAGCTTTGCACAATAAGATCTACAATGTGGAGGACAAAGAACAAGACTCAGAAAGTTTCCATCATTAAACTCACATCAGTCCCTGTGACGTTTGTTTTGAAATGTTACCTCTCAAGCGTAAAAAATGAGCCGGGCCTGCTTGTGTTTATTTATGATATGAAATATAAGACAAAAAAATTGTCAAAATGATTTGAAAACATGTCGGGACTTTGAAAAATGATTCTACCCAGAAGGACTTGTGTTGTCAGACTGTATCTACAGTGAAGGCAAAACTAAATGGGGAACGTTTGTAAAACTATCACATTATTACAAGCATTCCGAATTTAAGATACTTCAATACGCTGACAGATTGGCTGATCGGTTTTACTGGATGAAACAATTTTGTCTTTTTATGTTGAATTCTTATGTGAATGTCTTTTTCAGACTCCTTTAATGAGTAAATTCATGACATGAGAACATTTTTCTCTGATTTCAAACCAGTTTCATCAACAAATGAAAAACACATTTCAGATTAAAATGGACTACTATCAAGGAAAAGACACAAAGGCACACATTCAGAGCTTGGAGATTTTAGTTCACTTCCATATAAAAAGCACACACTGTACAGTAAGCAAACATGTAACTGCCAGCACATTTCGACTGGTGTTTCTTCACCGACATCTTCATTAAAATACGTTTTCCGAAAAGCAGAAAATGCCTCAGGAGACCGACAGTCACAAAGGAAGCTGTCTTTTTATATCCAGTCACACTTTGTCTCCTCACTGACCGTCCAGTATATATACACATCGTATAAATAACAGTTGTACAAAGAATAAATTAGGGTGAAATCCTGCACAAAGTGATACTACTGGAGTGACTACTGAACCAAAGAGCTTCTTGCTGAATGGACTGAAGACATGAGTAAGATGTACTGGGATCATTATAAATAAAGAACTGGTAAAAAGTAGGTATTTTCCATCCCTCCTCTGTTCATCCAGACAGTCTGCATGTGGCTGTTATTATTTCTTGGCCTTTAATTCATAGATTTCATAAATGCTGCAATCACAAAGGAGCGACACAGTTTTTAGTAAAATACGTTGGACACCCTGTTAATGCTTTCAACTAAACTATGACAAAGTGCACTCGATAGGATAAATAAACTGACACGCAAAACAACAACTCTCACATTCACAACTCTGATCATAACCGTGGGACAGGAAAAAAAAAACATGCTCCACGAAACAGACACCAAAACCACTTGGAACTAATGCTTTACACCGATAAAGAGGGCGCTGGAGTCTCACCTATACTGATTCTAATAACACATTTGACAAATATACGAACAGTATCTTCTCTCACTGAAGCCAAGAATGTGGTCCTTATTTCTCCTTTAATCTCCCCTTCACATTTAAAGTTGGTTTAACTTGCACCTAGACTCACTTCATTAGTCTGTTAGAGGAAACAGCAGGGGCTTCTGGTGTTTTATACACTTGCTGTGAGGTGTTTTCTCAGCTCTGGCGTGTATTCTGAAACACGGCCTGATTAAAAAGTGGCTAATCCAGCCACAACAAAAATGGCTCTTCACCAGAAACCTTCTTTATATTTGGACAGGCCTGAAGAAAGTTCGGATTAAATGTGAAAACAATTAAGACGTCCCTTTTTCCCCCTGCTGTTAAAACAAAATAAGAATGTGTTTAGTCGCGGCCGACGGCTGTTGCCAACATTCGTTTTAATGAAATCGAGGCTCCGGCCCTGCCAAGACATTATTAGCCTGTCATGCTAAATCCCTACCAATCAGAAGAGAATGAACCGCTCCACTGAGCGACTGATGACTATGGGAATTTCCGACGATGGGACATGTTTTAACAGTCTCAGCCGCGTCCTGCCAGCACATCCTGCTCTGCTCTGAGCAGCGAGGACCTCAGCTGTCACTTCAACAAAAACTACGTGTGGAAACAAACCATGATCCAAAGTGGAAAAAATGGAACCCGTGTGTCTCTGCTGTAATTATGAAGCAGAAAAATGTTCGTCAACATCTCCGATTCATAAAGACAATCTCCAAAGCCCCACGGAGCGCCCGTTAAGCTGCCATACACCAAAACATTTCAGGTTTAGCGTAACGCTGTAGAGTAGTGCATTACAAACACACAGCGGTTCAGAAAAGTCCAATGGAAACCACTTTTGTAACTACTGGGTCACACTGTCAGACATTTATGAGCCTCAGCCAAACTCTGAGCTTTGATTGGACATGTGAGTGTATGAGTTTGATTACAGAATGTCCCCACATGTGTTTTATGTTACGTACTCTGGAGGGATTACCAGAGAGCGCTGGGCACTTTCACTTCCTGGGGAGCAGTGCCGTGAGTCTCTGCTTCTTCATGGGGAGGAAATGGATCTCTTGCGAGCTGACCTTCTTCAGTTTGATGGCTCTGCTCTTCGGGACCTTTTTGCCGGGGTCGTGCTGCTCCCCCTGGGATGCCGACGGCATGCCGTAGAGCTGCTGCAGAGACGCCCCCTGGCCGCCGTCCCGTTTGATGGAAAAGTTCTTGGTGGAGACCCCCGATAGGCCTTTTATCTTTCCGCAGAGGATGGCGGGGATGGCGTCCTTCACCGAGACAATGACCTTAGCCGTCTGCGAGGTGCTGACTATCTCGAGGTTTCCGGCCCTGCTTAGAGAGGCCTCCTGACTCAGAGAGCTGGACCCACCAGCACTGCTGTCAACCACCCACTTATGCTGTCGGCTGAACTCCAGTGAAGCCAGACTGCCCAGGAGTTTAGAATCTAAACTCTGTGTGCATTCGACACCCAGAGACAAAGAAGCGGCGCTAGTGTCTTGACCGGAACGGAAAGCTACTTCTCTGTCTGACTGAACGCACTTTTTCCTCACACCAGGCACTGACAAGTCGAGCACACTGTCCTGCTGCGGACTGGGGTATTCCTGTTTGAGTTCAACTGGACATGCTCTGACAGAAAGGTCGAGAGCCTGTCCTTCATCTACAGGAAGCGAGGACGGGGACACATTCGGTGGCTGGAATGATGGCATGCATCTGCCTGAAGACAACGTAGGAGAGGTAGTATCTTTTGGAGAAGTCTGAGTGCTTTTGCTCACAGTGCAAACTGGTTTTGGCATGTTTCCCTTTGAGTCCTCAGTCTGAGGGACAGGAATGGGGATGGGAAGAGGGACGGGCAGAGGCACTGGCAGGGGGATGATGACAGGGTAGGGAACTAGAAGTGTGGCAGGTGGGACTAATGGGGCCAGAGGAGAGGTGTAGGGAGGTGTGAGGGGAGGGAGTGGGAAGAAGGTAGAACCTGGCGACTGACAGGTTGAAGAGCCGGCCTGGGACGGGAAGAGATCCTGCAAGATGGCTGCAAACGCTGGATTCTGGAGGAGAGAGAGCAGGTTAGCGTCTTGAGTTTGTCCCGCCGACTTCTGGTCGCCAGCTGGAGGTAAACCAAACACCAGAGGGTTCTGACACAGGACATTGTTCTGGAGCGGCAGCTGAGGGCAGTTAGCGCTCTGAGGAATCACAGAGGGACTCATGTGCTGGATGACCTGCTGATCCAAGACCAGGGGAAGTGAAACGGGGCTTTGGCTTGCTAACAAGTACGGCGCTGCCCCCATTTGGCCGAGCTGAGGCCCGGCCGCTCCCGCCATCTGGAGGTGAATGGGCAGCATAAGTGGACTCTCTCCCAGGCACACCGGGTGTAGTACAGTGGTGGCGACCTTAAGCGCCACACCTCCCGGAGTCTCAGCCGCGGGACTCCCCACAGACGGTGCAGGAGGCTCCACCAGGTTAGAGAGTGCTCCTTTACCACCACAGGAGTCAGCAGGAGCAAGCGGATTTACTCCATCCTCCGCTTTACCGGGGACTTCTCCTCCTCCCACCTCAGCGCTGCACACATCAGTTTGGGACTGTGTCCCAGTGTCATTACTGCCCTCCATAGTTCACTTTGAAGAGTCAATCGAAATCTTCATCAAGTGCTAGTGACAGTTCTCATCCATTATTCTTCTAGGGAGCCCTGAAACACAGGAAAAACAATGTTGAGTGATGTGCAGTAGTTTCAAGAATGTGTTATAATGTTGAAAATTTCACACATGCACTGAGCAACGCAGTTTGAAGGACACTTGCTCCATGTTGTGTCTAATACAGCTCAGCAAGGACTACTACTGGAAAATTAGTATTTTTTTATATTTAGCATTGTGAACGTCTTTTATGAGTTTTAACTATTACAGCAAAATATTCTGTAATATCAAGACTGCGCTCAATTACAAAATAGCTCTCCAGTGATTTAGTATTGCACTTCCAAACAATCTGGGGACTTGCAAAATTAAAAGTCATCCTGCTCCAAAGGACACTGGTTCCTTCATTTCCCATAATGCAACCCTCCCCGCCTGGTAAACAACCACATCTTTAAAACTCCTCCAGTTTGTAACAAAGGCTTTCTGTCACGAGATTTGAAGTCCAATTTGAGATAACCCAGTTCATTATTTTTCATCACAAGTAACCAAGTTAGAGCATAGCCATTGTAATATAACACAGGAAATGGAGATTGGGAACATGACTGTCTGATGTGTGTCCCAGAGCCCAGTTATCCCTAGCTGAGCCTGTTACTGTGACCAAGAAATAAAAGGGTAAACAGAGACTGGTCCAACAGTTTGGTTGTTATACTGAGACGATGTCGGTAGAAATATAATATTATCTTCATCAAGAAGGACATAAAATATAATCAACTAAAAACTAAGTGACTATTCAGTCATTTTTCAAGGGAAAAAAAACATTTTGCAGAGAATTAATTGATTAATTGATAATGAAAATAATTATTAGCTGCAGCCTTAATCAAACCAACAAAGATAAAAACCAAAACATATCCAAGTGTTTCTTGTCTCAACTTTGACATACAAAACACACTAACAGATCATCTGCTTCCTGAACGTTCCTCACTGCATTATGCTGCTTGTGTTTTCCAGATCACATACATTCTGTAAAGGGTTTACTTTCCATTCTTCCCCTCCTCCACTCGTCTCTCCTGGTCTACGTCTCCAGTTGACGGGGTTAAGCCTGGGGTAATAAGCCATATGCAACTGAAGGGACAGAAGCTTTTCCCCGAGCTACAATTTCTACATGGAGATGGCTATACTGAAAACCCAGTTTACAATTGATCAGCTATCCACCTATGTATCTATCTATCTATCATGGGACGGCATCCCAGTAGTTATCATGCTTTTTATAAGCCCACTGCGTGTTGGCTTTCCTCTTCACTACATGACACTTCCACACAACACATGTCCTGCCTGCACTGGCTGTCAACCCTCATCCATCTGTGGTGATAAAACATCCCCTGGGTGCCTAGAGATACAACGCATCCAATGTCAGCACGTCAATTATTCATGCTGATGGGAGAGCACCATGGATAAGATGTTCAGGTCTCGGGACGGGAGACACTTTAAACAACCTGAAACGGAACAACAAAGTACAACGTAACTTTTAGTAAGTGGAGAAACCCAATTAAACGCACACATGCAGCTCCAATTTTCTAAAAGCGTGACACTTTTTTCCCCCCTCTTCCCTGAACAGCCTTCATGTGGTGTTGGGTTGCCTCATTGAGCAGCGAGGAGGAGTCCTCTACGCCCCCCAGGCTGGTTTTATATTGTTCTGTAGCGTAGATTGGACTTTATAATATGTCTCTGATGGATTACACAGAGGATTGTACAGCCAGACGGTCGGCCGATAACCTTGTCGGTGTTTCACACATGGGGAAGGTCTGGGAAGTGTAACCCTTAAACATATATATACCCTACATGAACCCAATAAAAGCTTTTGTGCATTTACAGCTGGAGGCTTCTGTGCTTATTCCCTTGTCTTTTCCCAACACAGGCTAGAGTTGGTGGGTGTTTAAGGGTCGGTTCTCTTGAGTGATGGTTGCCTATATGCATGTAATAAACTTATGTTCACACATGCTGCTTGTCCTCATGGGCAAGACTCATCCTGCAAGTTATGGGATCACAGGCCAGACAAAAAGGACAAACTGTTGACACGAGAATCCAAGCAACTCATGGGCATCTGCGTGACACAAATATACTGCATGCACACATGAGCAAGACTCTTCCAGCTGTTTTTTTCTTAATATCCCTAGTACCTCCTTTATTCCTCTTTCTACAAGAAAAAAAAGATATGGAAAATTGGATCTAACGTTCTAATTTAAGCCTGAATAGGAAATCAGGATCTATTCTATTTTTACACCATTTTGTTGTCTCACTTTCATTCCCGGAGGTTTGTGGCAAGACATTTCCTGCTTGATAACACGGTCATGAGGTCTGTGACACGATAAAAAGCCTAGCTGACCAATATGAAAGAAGCCTTTCTTGGTTGAAACTCCCCTCCTGTCACAGACTCGAATAGTTTGGCCCGACTGTGCACTAAGTGAGGAAAATCACCCAGTTGATAAACTCAATTTAAACGGTCCCTCCTAACTCAGCTGTCAGGGTGAAATAACTTGTTTAGAAATAAAAAAATGTGTGAGTGAGCATTACTCTGAGCCTTCAGATCAGGTGACCTGATGCTAAGCATTAATCACCACCAGGGTGACATGTTGTTGCCCCCCCTCTCACACTCCAACCTCTCTCTCCTCCCTTGAATCATGTGACTACAATGTCAAACTCTGCAGACGAGCAGCAGAAGGAAAGTTTAACCAGCAAAGTCTAGAGTGAGCCAAAGTACATAGAGACCATGTTCATCTTTGTTTTTTTTTCCCTGTCACACTATCTGACTCTGTGACCATGCTTTGTCTCGGTGTTATCACAGAGAGGGAAGGTCACAGAAAGACGTCACGTAAGCACCCATAAAAAACTCTTTGACTCTTGCTGATGTGCCACAAGTCAGCTAAATCCATGTCTTAAGTTATTTCCTTCTTACCTCTGAAGTTAGAGTCGCCTCATGTAACCCACATCCTTGTGGTCAAAGATGAGCTGCTACCATCTCCTCTGGCTAACTCTAACACCTCTCAGCCCGGTCACAGTACAGCTGTGCTCAGGCATAAATTCAGAGTACAGCGTCTGAGAACTGTCAGAAAATGAAACACAACCTTACTTCTATAAATAGCTTCAGGTTAAACGTATTAATCTTCCTAAAGCCATCTTGTTAACAGAGTTAGAGTTTCCCCATTTCCACATGATGATACAGATTGTAGATTAGGTTGTTAAAAATAGCATCAGCGTAATGCAGTTTTCATTAACCATGAGCTAATGGAAGAAACACGCAATACAAACAAACCTGCAATCTTGTTGTTGAATGAATGCAGTGGGTTTTTTTTTTAAAAAGACTGATAAGACCAGCAACACATCTAATGCTGTCCATAAGTCCCACGTCATCTGTAAGAGGTTTGTGTTCACTAGCCAGTAACAGCTAATTGAGTAAATAGGCAAGAAGAGACCTAACAGAGGGCCAAATGAAATCCCTCCCCTGTCCCCATTACTGTAATGATTTCCACATTTCCTTTTTTCCTTCTCCTTGCCTCATTGATGGAATGTACGCCATAGTAAGTCAATAGCAGGGAGAAAACAACAACGCCTCAACTTCAATTGCATTAAACTGCGCTGCAGTCCAAACACACTACAAGAACTGCTCTCTGTCTTTGCCCATATAATTTTGCCTTGTTGTGGATTTGATTTAGAGCTCAGACCAGGGGGAACAAAGCACCAGGGATGGATGGAGAATGGCTGATGATCCAAAGGTCATCGCCCTCGACACCCCTCCGCTCCAATAGCCAATTACATCTCATTAGCGAGACACACAGGAGCCTCATCATGAGCTCCACATCCTTAGACCGATGCAGGCTGCTCTCACATCAGTGCAGATTGTCTTTTATTCCGCTGGTTGTCCTCCAGCTGATCTCTTAAATCCCACAGTAAGAGTCAAATCTGATTAATAATTTAACACTGCTAATTAATACAATTGGAATAGCCATCATTGTGTCACAACAAGCCACCGTTTTATCCATCCATATTTGCCTTTGAGAATATTTAACCATATTAAAATACATTCATATTATGCGCTTACACCACTGGATCAACTATTGTTATGTATATGAACTATGTTGCACTCATTAGCAAATAGGTGGTTGGACAAGACACACTGAATATAAATGTAGAGATAACAGTACACAATTTCCCTCTAACATTAAACATTAGAAATGAAATTAGAAACATTAGAAATTAAAATGCATATGATGTTTTCCTGCTATGTAAAGAGCCCATCATTAAGATACATATGAGGGTGTTTGTGCAGAAGCTCCGGGGTGTTTATGCAGCTGCTAAAAGTCGCTATTTTCCTAATACGAGTTCTGTCATTGCACATGTGACAGTACACCAATACAAGCAAATGTTACAAGGCTATTGAAACAGGCCCTGTCGGTATCTGAGGATCATTTCCTGATTTCTTCACTGGTGACATGTTTTATTTCTCCACAGACAGCGTTGCCGTCCTCCCAGACAGATATGCGCATGATGAGAACAGTCACTGATGAGTCTGGTCCCAGAGGAAGCCGACGGTTCGCCATGAAAAGCAGGGAGGCTGTGCGCCGTGTAAGCGCACGTCTCCACACATCACACGGTAATAACGTGAAGGACTGAGGGCGCGTGACGCTCCCGCTGCCAGAAAGACAGTAACGTATGTCAGAGAGAGGGGTCCTCGTGCTAAATCAAAACCTGTTATTACTAAAGTTCCCGTTCAACTGGCGTAACGTTATGTTTAAAAAATACGAGCTCGCGCTGACAGACACTACGCGTTTCACGGTACAAGCTAGCTGCGCAAATCACCTCTGAAATTTGAAAAAAAAAAGAGGCTTTAATACGTTTTAAAACCGCGACCGTGGTGCTAGCTAAATATTTCCCAGTTAATCCACGAGCTAACGTTAAAACGAATTCACGTTTCAGCGTGTGAGCGACGCAAAAATCAGAAAAGCCTTGGCTCACCCTGTTTCATCTCCTAATGTAGCCTAATTCTTCCATAAAATCCCAGTTTTGCTACAAACACCAACATTTACTCACCTATCAAGCAGACGAGCACGTTAGCAGCTTTCCAAGCCAGCTGCCCTCTCTCAGTTATCAGTGACAGACACCCGTAATACTTTGGGATAAATAGATAAGGCTTCTATTTATCTCTTCAGTGCGGTCCGTCGTAGCGACTCCAGACTGAAGCTGCGCACGCAGCACAGTCAGCGGGCCCTCCCTCCTCCTCCTCCTCCTCCTCTTCCTCCCCACACAGGGTCCGATGAAAAATAAAAAGACAGAATTTAGATAAATAATATTGACACCAGAAATATATGTCAAAAGGTAAAACTGAACAAATAAACTTAAAAAATGTCATCCATATATATATAAAAAGAATGTGTTGGTGTCACGTCTGTCTGAAAAAATGCCGGTAACACTTACAGTCTGCACTTTCCAAAAGAAATTCCACGAATTTCCTGGAAGGATGTATGTAATTCGGTATGCATTATTGGGAAATGAAGACAGTATTTAATTGGTACGCGTCAAATTAATTAAATCCACTAAATTGCTGGTGTAACCTAGGAAGTGGTTCCCAAACCGAGGGTCGTGACCCCCACAGGGGGTCGCTAGTTAAGTCTAAGGGGGTTGTGAGATTATTAATAGGAAAGCAGGGGGGGAAAAAACAATATATTTCTACTACACACTATTTTGCTAATAAGCATATAATCAATCACAATCATTCCAATAATGAATTAATAATTGATCCATATTTATTTGGCTTTAAGTGGAGATTTTCTCAAGGGACATCCTTATTTCCCCTAAAAGTAGCATTAAATTACAGACGTCTGGTGTACCAGGCTGTAGTTTGGCATTATAAAAAGATAATAACCTGAACTTGAACATGAACTTTAATCAAATCATAACCCTAATCCTAACTAAAATAATCCTGATCATAACCACTAATAAATGTCCAAAATTCTTAATTGAATGAACTGAAAGAGACTTAATCAAAACCTACCATATATTGTAATAAAAATAAGGTTGTATAAATGCACAGAAATAAAATACCTTACAGATATGAAAATCCCACTCTAATAGGAATAGTATATGATCTCTGAGTGCTGGAAAGGCTTTCACACACTATTTTATTCTCTCATAGTATCAGCCTGGTGACAGAATGGAGGAGAATGGAGTTTGGCAGCTGTGGATGAAAATCTGGTAGTGACAGGCCCGGGTGAGCAGGATCCCCCTGGGTCTCCATATCAGTCCCAGCCAGCCTCGGGCGCTGCCTCAGGGCCCCAGGGCCTCTCATTGTTCCGCAGGGAGGCTGTTTAATGCACTATAATGAGCCTCACAATATACCCTGGTGGCCTGGTGGTGAGTTTGGTGTGGTTGCCTCCTCCGCGTTCCTCCCCCCACCCAGTCTGCAGTCGGTATTACTCACATAGAAGGAAGTATAGCCCAGATCAGGACTGAATGTGTCATTCTCGTGATGCACCACACTGCAATCAATGTTTCTTAATAACCAAACCTAAAACAAAGAGTATCAGACAGATTTGCACCGATAGTGTGGAGAGGTGCTCTCATCTAGATTGCCTATTCATTCTGTGTGGATCAGCTTCGGACTGTTTCTGGTACATTTATGCTACACACGCTGGATAAATGTGCCAATAGACATTATGAATCCAAATATGTGTTACCCACAAATCCCTTCATATGCATTGGACACAGGCACCTGCAGTTATAATTACTACTTACATATAAATTAGTCCTCTGCAGGTCCTTTGATTGCTCTTTGCATTCAGGGACAGCACGGAAATTACTGGGGTGGGGAGGGAGGCTGAATCTCTTATTTGATTTTATAAAATAGTAAGACCCCTTCCCAGGACCCTCCTCTTGACAACACCCTTCCCTCCAATATCTCAAAACAATATATTTATGGCAAACATAACACAATTGTGAAAGTACAGCTGCTCTCTATTTTTGAATAAAGAGCTGCTAAACAAACAGTTATCATTAATATTAAAATATAAATATGGGGTAAGAAAATGAACCCTCCCTCTTTTGAGACTCCCACTCCCCCACCCTTGTGGTAATTTTCATACAGTCCCTTACATCTGCAGCGAGCGAGCGCTGAGGAGCTGTGTGTTCTTTTGAAGGCCTTTGCATGCCTTTGTCCACGTTCTTCATAATCAGACAATGATAAAAGTCATGCCGGGCTGACATTTGCTTTTAAGGCCTATACAATATCTACTGTACTGTCTTCAGGGCCGGAGGGCAAATAATGACACAAAGCCCGCTGCACAACACAAAGACAAACGCTGAAAAGAAAACATCTCTGAAGTCAAACACCATCAAAGCTTGTAGGACAATTCCTCATGGTTAGGTGCCGTACGGTTGATCATCATGGTTCCATTTATTCTCCATCTGGGCAAATCACACACACTACTGCTGGGATACATATCATATATTCATCATATATGAGAAAGTAAATGCTTGATTTGATGGTTATCCACTCAGGGTGCCAAACAGTCCAGGGCTTTGTTTACCTTTTATTCCCCCTCACAGTCTCCGCTCAGTCGACATACCGACTGAGAACAAGGCGTTTTTGTCTGACACAGGCCTGTTTGACATTAGCCAGAGCGACAAAGAGCATTCACACTGACTTTGGAGCTGGAACACGACCATGAAAAATGACATAACACATGCAGACATGACATGTCAATAACTACAGCTACGCCTTGAGTCTGTCATGTAGAGAGGAACCTGTTCAGATTGAAGATATTTAAAAAAAAAAATCTGTCCAGGACACAAAGAGGCCTAATTTCAATTTACACCCAATTTGCATTAAATTACCAAGTGGACGTGCTGCTGTGGATTCAGCTGGAGAGCACCCTCTAGTGTTCGTATATAATCAGTGGCCGCCACATGAATCCTGCATTTCATTTAGAGAGACCCATGCAAAGGTTTAAGATCATATTCACTGTAAAAAAAAACTTTAGGTACCAAAAGTAAAAAAAAAGTACTCAATGTAGAGAAATGGCCCCTGTGAGTGTTATAATATTCGTTATTATTAGGTTAATATGCATTAGGGTGTAGGCAGCATTTTACTGTTGTAGCTGGTTGAGATGGAAATAAGTATTTCACATACTGTTGGGTAGTTTAATCAATGACAATGCATCATATTTTATAAAGTGATAATATGTTGTGTAAAATCTATATTAGTATAGTATGTGAGTAACTCCAGATGTCAAATAAATGAAATGGAAATACTCAAGTCAAGTACAAGTACCTCAAATGTGTGCAGTACAGTACCTGAGTACCACTGGAACCACGGCCAAATGTAGCATCTTCTATTACAGTAAATCATGACATACTGTACTTCAGTGGCTGAAAACTAAACTATAGCACCTTTAAAACAAGAACAATTAACATCACCGCGGAGCCAAAGAGTCGTTTTCAAAGCAGTCACATTTATTTGTCTTTTTTATACACTTTTGCTAAGCCTGTTGTGCTAGCACTCGGCTTTCATAGGATTTACTATGGGATTTCCACAATGCTTACTAAAAAATAAATACAAGACAAAGTGTTCCACAGCTCAAAAATATACAAAGGTTTGAAATGAATGTAAACTTTTTTTGTTTTTACATAAGAAACAATTCAACAACCTTTGTGACAATTCCAAAAGTTATTGTATTTACAAGTTTGTACAAAAAATACAAAGCTGAGAGCTACAGTATATAGAGGTTGACTGAAAGTCCAAACGAAATGCATCTAGTACCAAGAGTCACGCTGTAATTCTTCTTTAGTGTTGGTTTTGTGTTTCAGTCAAGTTAACGAGAGGAGAAAAACAGTTGGATGCCACTAACATGTGCACGTGCTAGCCTTTGGCAGAAGCATCTACTCCACTCCGAAGCGCGTACTCAAGAGTGTGGATATTATTCAAGGAAAGTCAAACAGCTCCATGTAAAGGTCTATAAACATCTCCAGGTACAGCAAGAGACAAATGAAACTTCACAAACATCACTTTATCAGTGCAAAAAAACAAAAATAATGATGAAAAAAAAAAAGGGTTGGAATGAAGGCTCACAGACATAACCCATTGTGTACCCTGTTACACGACGTTGCATTAGTATGGAGTGTCATTAAGGCCAAAATTAAGTTGATATTTACAGTGTACCTATAGAGAAGAACAGTCTCCCATAGAGCAATATGGCTACATAGACTCTCTTTCTGCATAATGGTTGAGTACCATCACTGCAGTAAACACCATATATAATATTATTGTGAATATGTGGGACAAAAAAAAAAGACTCGTAGCTTGTAGCTTATGACTGTTCATGCCATCTTTTAATGACATTCATGAGTTGCTTCCCTATTTGTCTCTGCAACCAGTGTCTGAAAGAAGATTTAAAATGCGTCTCTTATAAACAAAATAAGTCATCTGAATAAAATATGTTATTAATAATATTAGCAATATTATTTGCACACCTCCGTGCAAAGATTTCAGCTTTAGGTTATTTAAAAAGGCGTAAACCAGATCAGGGAGCCTACGGAGAGTTTCTGCGTCAGTGATAAAAAAATAAATATATTTAGATTGTTGCGACACAGAAAATGTGAAAGGTTTTTGATGGGGAATAAAATAAGACGAGCATTTGGTACAAAATAGCAGCAAATGCCGCATCCCGAAATCCACAACGTCCTCTTTTTCACCTGGCTCCTAATGTAACCCTACATCCTCCATCAAAACCGAAAAAATCTCACAAAAACACTCAACTTGCCGAGGCCCAAGCTGCTGTCACTTATTAAAATAAGGCATATTTGATCCTCCTGAACACTTCCCACTTGCCTCTTTCAACAATTCGTAAACACACCAAGTCAGCAAACCAGAAATGACCATTAGTACGTTTTTCTTTTTTTTCTTCTTCTTTTTTTTTAAAAACATGACCTCCTTATTCTTTTACAGCTCTCCTATTTCACGACCTCCAACCTTTCGATCACTTGTTCACCTCCCATGTTAACACCTGCTCCCTTCTCGTCTCCTACGATTGTCAAGTTTGTGCTCAGCTTCGACATTTCCTGTCTCGCCTCTGGTTACTCATCTTATTGCATGAGAATTTCAAAATGTTGTAATAGCAAGCAATCCTTGATTCAATTTACAAAATGCTTTGTGAGTAAAATATACAAACACATCAACACGGATCGATGCATCGAGGCTTCACATTTTTTTTATCTCTCTGCTGTTTCTCACACAGTGTTAGTCCTGATGTTCACTTGGGGGGTATCAAAATCATTCGTACAACCGGCTTGAAGAAATGTAAAAATTGTGTGTCTAATTGCATAGGTATTCACAGAATACATACAGTTCATCCAATATATCTATATTTTAACAAGATACGGATAAAAAAATCTATTTTTAATTCTGGAGAAATATGTGACAGCAGAACAGCTAAGATTTAACATGAATATACTGTAGTAGGGCTGAAGAAAGGCAAACAGTCGGGTGTCTTACATGGCTTTGGGTAATGTGCCCTAAACTAACCAAATAAGATGTTTTTTAGAACCATGTAAGCCTGTTTTAATTCTGTGGAACTGAGCTGGAATAATGTTTTACTCATTACTCGTTTCTATTCATCAATCATATGTTTCTACAAAATACAGATGCTAAGTGACCTGGTTCCCTGTTTCTAAAGTGTTCATCTCATGAGGATATTTCTTCGACGTACAGTACGTATAAAACATTTGAACACAGGTAAAATTGTTTAAAGTATCCACAGAATAACTGACAGAAATCAGCCACTATTATTTAAGTTATGATTATCTTTTAACAAGATGATTTATCCCTAACGTTCTGCATATCACGTTAACCTCATCAGTGCTCCAGCCCTCAGCACATCTCATATATATTATAACTCAGTCTGGTCCATTTGTTTTTTACTGTAAACTAACAAAATCATTTCATACCGTTTAACACGTCTATCAGCAGTTTTCTACGTGGAGCCCTGTGATGAGCGGTCGTCGTGAGGACTTCCGTCTGAGTTCTCGGTCTCGCCCTCAGAGATCGCCTGCATGGGCGCTGAGTACAGTCTGCTGCGCATGCCGTAGCGGCTGCTGTTGGAGGGTGGGGGGATTCTGGAGCGGCCCTGCCTGGAAGCAGCAGATGTGGGGAAAGATTTTGGGGAGAAGCCCTCGGAGTTGGCCTTGGGGTAAGGGCTGGAGAGCTGATCTGGTCCTGGTTGATGCTGCTGTTGTTGCAGGGGGGAGGTGGGCTCTTCGGGCTGTCTCGGTGACTCCGTCAGGGAATCTCCGGGAGATTTAGGAGTGATGGGGCTCTTGAGGATCTCTGCGGCAGACATGCGGTAGCTCGATTCCGAGCGGCTGCCCTTTCTAAGCAGCAGCAGTTTGAACTCCTCGTTCGAGGTGCTGGACTTCTTTGCGTTCCTGTAGATGGGCCCGGGGGATCTGTGCAGGCCTGGTGGGGTCACAGCAGAGGAGGGTGACGCCTGTGAGACTGGGGAGCTTGTGGTGCTGCTGGGTGGTGTGTTTCCCGATGCAGCACTGAGGCGATTCCTCACACCCAACTCAGTGGAGTCCTTCCTGCCCAGGACTTTCCTCTTGGACCTGAACGAGAAGAAACCCAGTTAAGACTCTCTGTAAACATAGAGCCAAGACGAAGGGGCTGCTATCCAAGCTGCTTACCTGTGAATCATCGCAAACAGATCCTCAGTGGTCCGAGCTTTGGTGGGTGACAGAAACACATTGTCGTCCTCTGGTCTCGACTCATCACTCAGAGGAGACACTGCATTATCACTGGGTGTAGAGTCTGTTAACAAACAGTCCAAAACCCAAAGACATTCAATTAAAATGATATAAAACACCAAAATGCAGCATGTCCAGAGAACATTTAGTTTTTTATTAAACAAATGACTTTAAAGGTCCTGAAAACGTATGACGTTTCATACTCTGAGTGATGGGAGGCAACACGAAAACACAATTTTCTGCTAAATTCTGAAGTTTTTGTTGTTTCAAATGTTTTCTGTATTTCTTTTTTCCCCCATCACTATCAGGAGTTAGCAACATGACAGTTTGTGGGCTGTTTTGGTCACTGTCAATCGAAGCACATCAGCTGTTTTAAGAGTTAAACTCAATAATAGCAAAAGACATTTTTTTTTGGTAGTTGCTTACTGTTATAAATAGCAGTTTGAAAAAATATACAGTTTTGTTATACAGAAATACGTTTTTGTTTTTTGTTCATCATCTTCTTAGACCCCTTAGGAGGCACATCCCAGATTGCTCCACACAATTTAGAAAATCTGTGATCCTGTTTTTTTATATTGACTCATTGTGTACTCATCAGTCAGTCACAAATAAGCCTTGATACTGAGTTAGAAACAAGAGTCAGACTATAATGAAACTAAGCAGAAAAATAGCTGCGGTCCGGGGATGGAGACCTCTGCTGTACATGACCACAAATGTCAAGATTCATGACAGATATATAAAGACAGTGACAGTCTACCTTTACTGAAGTAATCCTCTGTCTCTAACGTGGACTCCTCCTTGCCATCCTGAGAGGCACTTTCGGCTGAAACACCCGATGACTCGTGTTCCACTTCTGCGCTACCTTCAGTACAGACTGAACTCCCTTGCAGCGTCTCTGATTGGCCGTCAGTAGCAGGCACTTTATCAAGACTGTCGGATCTCTCGGGTGAACTGTGCTGAACAGAGAGAGGAGGACCTGGTTTTGTCTGACACGGTTCTTCCTCTTCAGACGGCTCAGGTCTTTGCTGTTGTAGAGGCTCAGACTGCGAGCGGGCAGGCGTTTCTACTGACTCTCCTTCATGAGTAGTGGTCCTGTCGAGGATGTCTAATGAAGGCTCTGACTGCGGTCTGAATGCCGTCATACTCTCTAAAGGAGCCTCGCTGTCCTGGTTGTTCCTCGTCTCCCTCTGACATGCTGCTTCTCCCTCTGCGAGCTCTTCACTCGAGGTACACACTGATTCACACGACCCCTTCGAGGATGTGTGATGTTGATGTGAGTTGCATAACAGGGGACTCTTAAGCTCTACGGATTTATTATTGGAAAGTGTGCTGGTTGAGTTCACAGCGGGACATTTGAACCTGGAAGTGGCTTTGTCCTCGTGACTCCCTTCGTGGTCCTTACTGAAGGATCGGAGCTGTACTGAGTGCAGCACCGTGGGCGTGATGGCCATGGAACGGGCGAACACCTCTGTGTTAGGGGGCGCTACAGGTTTGGCTGATGCTGCAGCTTTTTGTTTGTTTTGGTGAGGGACTTGAATCTGGGTCTTGTAACCTGAAGCCTTGCTGCCG
This sequence comes from Enoplosus armatus, assembly GCF_043641665.1. NCBI lineage: Eukaryota > Metazoa > Chordata > Actinopteri > Centrarchiformes > Enoplosidae > Enoplosus > Enoplosus armatus. The sequence continues at coordinate 7,259,406 of NC_092186.1, forward strand.
ACACTATGAAGGGCACTTAAGTCGAGGTGAGAGGGGGGGATTATTGGCAGCTCCAGGTCTCTCTTCGAGGTGGCTCCATCGCTGCAGGAGAGTGACTGCAGTGACAGCGTTGAAAGAGACGACTTCCTCTCGGGGACTTTGGGCTTCCTCTTGCCGCTGGACGGTGACAGCGGTCCAGGAAAGAAGGCGGAGGGGAATGAGGAGGTGGGGGTTTCTGACTGACTGGAGTACCCGCTGGATGGGCTGGCCAGGCCTGCCAGCTTCTCTGGAGATGTTAGCTTGAAGTCCCCCTCCACTGACGGAAGTGACGGGGTGGTGGCCCTAGAGCCAGACTGGGATGTCTGAGACTCTGAGCTTTCCTGCGACTTGATGCATTCGATAACAGTTGTGCCTGTTGCCGTGCTGGAGTTTGACAGAGATCGGTAAGGATCGCTGGATTTCAAATCATTCAGGAGCCACAGATCTGCATAGTCTGACTGCACGACCCCCTCATCCTTAAATGAATGTGCATCTGTGGAGCTAAACACGCCTAAGTCAGGGAGATCAGCTGAACCCTCAACCCCCCAGATCACAAAGGGCTCTCTGACTAGTGAAGGGTTTTCTAAATGACCTGGAGAGCCAGACAAAACCAGCTGCAGTTTCCTCTCCTTGGAAGACAGTGGAAGTTGCTGCCCGCATGTAATCTTTGGTTCTTTCTTGTCAGGGATGTTTCCCTCACTGCATATTTTTCTTAAGGATGAGCTCCTCTTAGGCGGACATGGCTTCACCTTTGGTTTTCTTAAAGAGAGGCAGCGTCTCCCCAAAGTCATGGGACCACTCAAGTCGGACAGGCCACAATCAGAGCCGGGGGCTGCATAGTTATAAGTGAAGCTTTTGCTACCTTTCAGACCACAGTCAAAGTGCATGGAGGTGTAGTAGCCTTCAGTGTCTACAGAGTAGTGGGAGACGGTGTCAGCTTTCTCCGACGGAGGTTTGTCAGAGTAGCTGCTCTCACAGGTGGCCATGCTGGTGAAGCTGGGGCAGCCCAGGCTGCTCTCAGCCTCTCTGCTGGGCTCAGGGCTGAAGTCCTGTGGGCGTGGAGGGTCAGGGTGGGGGTAACTCCACTCCCCCTCGATGGGAGTGCTGACCCCTGCTTCCTCTAATATGTCCATAGCTGTGGAGGAGAAGGAGCCTGCCCGCTGGGTCCTGAGGCCCTGGTAGTGGTCCAGCATGAAGCTGGTCTGGTCATCGTTGGCGTGAATGGCAGCGTTTAGGGAGAGCTCAGAGTCGCAGTGTGAGGAGCCCGTCAGCGGTGGAGAGGCTGCTGGGGGGATTGTTTCTGAGGTCTGTGAGGGGCAGGTGGAGCTACTCCCGCTCCAGTTCCCACTAGAGGACTGGTGGTCGTCCTTGTGGTCCATCTGGCCTCCCAGCACCCCTGCAGCCGAGACGGAGTGGACGGGGCTACTGAAGGTGTCTGAACTGGACGAGATCTCACAGCTGCCCATGTCGGCCTTCCTGGGCAGCTGGGATCTGGTCCTCTCCATCCAGCTCCGCTCCGGACTCTCTGAGAGCTGTTTGTACTTCAGGCCCAGCTGGTGCTCAGACATGGCCTGGTCATCCGTGCTCTCTTCTTCATCCTTCAGAATCAACACCCCGGGTACAGACAGGAAGTCCTCAGTGTCGAAGGGGGAGAGCTCCTCCTCATCGTCGCTGTCATTATGCCCGTTGTCTATCATCCGGCTCCCATCTCGGGGGAGACTCCGGGAGCGCAGGCGTGCGCCCACAGAGGAGGTGAACATGGCCACAGTGCTGTCCGGCAAGGAGGAGATGTTGCCTGCAGAGTGGGAAAGGGAGAGGGAGACTCCCTGGCCTCTCTGGGCCCTGATCCTCCTCCGAGACGGCGCTCCTGAGATCAAAAAGTCTTCTGTCTGGCAACCTGAGTCTCTGGTGCTGAGATGGCTGGACAGCTCCTCATTGGAAGGAGTAATATCGAGACTGGCGTGAACTATGACCGTCCGCTCTCTGGAACCAGGAGAGTCGTCGGAGTCTGGGAGGAGAAAGCAACGCAAGGACAATAAGCATACATAGCAAACTCACACAACTGAGATGAGCACACTTTAGTGCTCTTTATATCGTGCTCCCTAAACTTATATTTCTGTAATTCAGTGTCACAATAATACAAACATATAAAATCGTATTTTTTAGTGGCTTAAGACGTTGACCATCAATCACAACCGTCGTCCGGCTACGAACTTGCATGTCATCCCCCATCTCTCCCCCCTCATTTCCTGCCATCTCTCTCCTGTTGTATGGCTAATAAAAGCACGAAATGCCCCAAAACTATCTTAAAAAAACAGAACAAAATAACATTGAAAATGTGCCTCCTATCACTGGTTGATGTCTCTTATCATAAATCTGATCATCCAGCTTGTCTTCTGTAGTACACTGATGTGGATAAGATTACAATGACACATAATGCACTGAATTGCTTTGTTTTACTTCTAGCAAGATACCATACCATGTGGTTTAGACACTTCACAGTAAACCCTCTCTGTTTAAGTGACACCATGTGTGAAACTTTACAGCAAATAACACAAACATCCCCTTTATTTTACTGTAACAGCAGCAGTTTGCATGAATTTCCAGATATCACGTGTCTGATTGGCGTAAGCCACAATAAGTTACATACCTAAATCTTGCTGCACCTGTCTGGGAACGCCGGCGACCGTCCTCCGTCTCCTCAGCTTCCTCCTCCTCTGAAGCACGGACTGCGAGTGGACGAGCGAGCAGCGCACACTGGCATCTCTGTCAAAGCCAACCCCTGCAACGGAGACGGGACATCTGAGGAATCTTTGTTTAGCGGCAACTGCAGCGATTCCTTCTTTAACTCTCACGCTCTCTCGTGAAAAAAAGAATCTGTAACACTCGGCTGAACTAAATTAGATATTATACAAAAATAGCAGTCAGGAGGTGGAGGACAGCTACACAGTGGAGCTTAAAGCCACAGTAAGACACACTAGGTGCCTTGATTAAGAATGTGGAGTTATTTACTACTTGATGTAACCCAAAACATGCACACATAAAAAGTCATAAGACAGAAACGATAGAGTCAGCATGTTGATGGGTTTCCTAACCAAAGGAAAAATCCTACTTTCTGCTTCAGTTTTGTTGTGCTTCCTCCTTGTTTTCCTGCCTCTCCCTCACTATACTATCATGTGACAGCAGGTCAGGCCTTTCGGCACCATAGCAATCACTGGACTTTTGCTTACAATGTGCATTTTTCCCCCTCAACTGTCTCTGACTCAGCCAGTGTTGGCGCACAACTCTTCTTCTGCATCAATGTGAGCGCGAGTAAATAACGTCGGGCAGGCCTTTTCAACAATTTGGACAGAACTAATTAGCATTCATGTCACAGCATCTTGCCTTGCAATCGCATGCACAAAGCGTTGAGGCATGAGAAAGAAAGTTAGCTGGACACAAAGCATGACTTGCACGTTGAGAGTGATTCTCTGTGGCAACTTTAATGCCTTTGCATTAATTTCTTGCAAATATTGACTTTCTTTGTAATGTGGGGAAAGTAAACTCTACACAAGAGTCGTACAGTGTTAACGAGGAGAGCAGTAGTGTGTGCAGTTTGTCTGACTGGATCTAAAAAACACAACAGTAAATGTTGTAAGAATAGTTTGACATTTTCTTTTTAGCTGTTAGCTGAGAAGATCGATACCACTCTCGTGTCTGTGCACGAAATATGAAGCTATGGCCAGGTGATGGTTAGCTTAGCTTAGCATAAAGACTGGAAACAGAGGGAAACAGCTAGCCTGGCTCTGACAAATGTTCAATAATATACCTGCCAGCACCTCTAAAGCTAATAAAATGAACACGTGATCTTAAGGGTTGAGGGCTGGGTGATATGGTGGAAATCACTATCACATTTTTGCAGGTATAATGTGACATTTTGGGAAATATTCTTATTTGCTTTCTTGCGACTTCGATGAGAAGATTGATATCACTCTCAACTATTTAACAAGAGCCAGGAGCTGATTAGCTTAACTTAGCTTAGTGTAAAGATTGGAAGCAGAGGGAAACAGCTAGCCAGGCTCTATCAAATCTCCAATAATACACCTACTAGCACCTCTAAAGCTTACTAATTAAAACATTATTTCTACTTCTTTCTACTACAATCCGTACACAAACCGAAATATAAGAAAAGTGGTGGTTTCATGGGGAGTTAGGTACGGCAACTTTCTTATTTCTTTTTTTGTGAAGATGTTTAAGAGGTGCTGGTGGGGTTATTTTACCTTTTGAACAGAACCAGGCTAGCTATTTCCCCCAGCTTCCAGTCTTTATGCTAAGCTAAGCTAACCTTCTCCTGGCTGTAGCCTTATATTTAACAGACAGACATGAGAGTGGCATCAGTCTACTTCTCTAACTCTAAGCAAGAAAGCAAATAAGCGTATTTCCTAAAATGTCAAACTATTCCTTGAAGAAAAGCTACAGAAGAGCTAAATGAAGCTAGCATTGCTGAGGGACACAATGACAATCTCTCCTAACAAAGAAGTTTAAGAAATCTTCCCCACAGCTCTGTCCTGTCACAACAAACGGATTCAGACATTAAACAGTGAGTGCTTTAAATTTACCAGTCACATTAATGGGGATGACACATGAGTTGATGACTTGGGAATTGGTTTTCATTCTTTCCTCTGGGGTGGGCAGCGGCAGGGCTTTAGACCAGTTAGTCTGCTTGTCCAGGGTGGAGGGGATGTTAAGGATGGGAAACTTAGACCGGTGACCTAGAGCCACCCCGTCAGTGTCGGGGTCAGAGGGCGCAGCCTGCAACAGATGGATATTTGCATGGTTAGGTTGTTAAGTTTAGGTGGCATTACATGAGAAATGGTGCGGCAGAGTTAAGAATGATCAAACTCAGCTTCAGAGAGGGCCGTGTGGAGAGTACAGTGATTAAAGTTGGGGATTACACTGGTATTGTCAAAGTGTTTATCTGGGAAAAAGCTGGATGATGAAATCTCTAGATGTAGAGATTTGTGTCTTATTAAACTGCAGCAAAGACTGCTTACTGTCTGAGCAGGGGTAAATCAATACACATGCCCTTCCAGGAGCTGAGTTTCATGTTGGAGTGCAAAGATCAATAAGTGATGGAAATAAAAAGCATGCTTTAGAGAGAGAGAATGAAAAGCACAGCAAACATTTGAAGAATCTACTCTAGTAGGTTTCATGCAAAAAGTGAAGTGCGCAAAGGCAAAATTTTGAATTTAAAACATGTTAGAATCAGGAAATATTGTTATACCAGCAAAGGTTCATAGTTCTGACCACCTGACTGTATCCCAGCTTGCAAAAATGTCAGACCGATAAAAAGTTTGGCACGTACTGCACAGCACATGTCATCATAAATACTGAGTCTCCCTGAGACTCCTTCACTCAAAGACTACTGCACAGGACAGAAATGTGACAAACAGTGTAAACAGTCATTTCCAGTCACTACACTGCTGCTTTGGAAACTCATGCTCTGACAATCTATGGCACCTGAAGTGACTCTACTGCATAATAACGAGCCTCCGGAAAGATTTGAGAGGAAATACTTCACGGCAGCATTCCTCTCAACGGCAGCTTCAGTATCAATCCCTGCACAGTCCTCCCCTCTGACTTCTCCCTAACTCCACATCCTTTTTCCAGGGGCCTCCTCCTCGAACTTAAATACTTGAAGATCCCTCTCCCTTATACCTCTGCGCTAAATTCATTGAAGCTATTAAGTTCTTACCTTGAGATTCCTACAGAGAGCCAGTGAAACTGGGAGTGATTCTCAGGCTGAACTGGTTCCCACCTTCACAACCCGGCAACCTCCCACCCCCATTTAAAGGCAGCTCTCCAGCCTTTGTGCTCTCTGTTCCCAGCAGACCAATGAGACCCTGACAAAACCCCGGGCCACAAAAGAAACCGGTTTCCTTGGAAACTTCTCCCAACTAGTAGAAAAAAAAACCCAAATTGAGAGCATTTACAGCTGATTTGTTTCGAGAACAGACGGTTTTAGGAGTGTCTGAGAGGAAGCATGAGTGAGCCGAAAGAGTGATAGAAAGAGACGGTGAAGGAGGGGGAAGATAAAAAATATAGGAGTGGCAGTGTTTAGTGTTCGCCCCTGTCCTCGGGCTCATTTCTTTCTCACGGCGGGCATCAAGCACGATATATATTTGGTGAAGAAACAGCACGGAGAGAGAAACACGAGGCTGTCAGCTCTCTCAGGGATGGGTGCAGCGAGGAAACCGCAGCACTGAAGGATCATGGGTAATCACAGGTCGAGCCGACCCTATCATTAGAGAAACCCCGTCTGCTGGGCGGCCGTGACTGTGGCCCTCACACACACATTCCTCACATACTGCGCGCTCAGAGGCCCGGCCCCGCACATGAACTCCAACAACAACTGTAAATGTATGACGAGTCAGCGCGGAGGAAACTCTAAGGCGGCGCTCTCCTTCAGTTTCACAACAAACGTGTCGAAAAATCCTGCATTCAGTGGGCATGCATTTCAAAGGAGATTCATTATGTAAATTAGAATGAGTGGGACAAACAAGAACAGGTAAGGAGTGAAATGAAGTGTTAGAAGGAGCACACAGGAGCTGGGGGGTGGGGGGGGGGCACCACTACCTTTCTGCTCCAGGGAGAGAAGCGGCAACATTCGGTAGGGGAGGAGGAGCGGGTGGTTTCAAACTGAATTACAGGACAACAACGAAAAAAGGACAAAAAACCCAGAAATGAACATGGAGATATTCAACATACACATGGACAAAAAACACAACAACACTGGGGGGAACTTGGTGAGGAGGGATGTGTCTGAGTCAGGGCAGGCTGATGAGCTTAAAAACCTCCCTGAATGGTTTATGCAGCATTTATTCTCCAGGTGATAAAACATAAAAATAAATTCAGGGCTGTCAAATGAAATGTATACAACCATGCTCTGCACAGACCACGTGGAACACATTACAGACACAGCCCGCATCCCTCTTTACCTGTGTTTGTGCTAACTGAGTCGTTGCATCTCTGACAAGTCTCTCTGGCTGCTTGGTGGGAGAAATGTGCATTTTACTTCAGAAGTACATGAAAAATGTGTACGTAATTCATCTCCATCAAATAAAATCAAATACAAAAAGGAACCCACACTTGAAAGCCATTAAAAAAATTAAGAGTACAGAATAACATAGGCAAAACTGTGTTGTTATAATAATTTGATCAATTAAAATGATAATTCAATATAGTCACCTTTGGCCCTTTAACGAATTGACTGGTCCCCTGACTTAAAATGTACAAAATGTACAAGAAGAAAAGCAGTTAGGATCTGAAGAGAGTATGATATTCATTGTCTCACCGTTGTCAAATTCATGCCCCTGTTATCTGGCCTCTGGACGATGTGTGCGGGGGGGTACATGGGCATCGGGGGCACTGCCGAGATCGAGATGGTTACTCTCCGCTCCCTGCTGCCCGACCGTCTCCTCTGGTGATCTGCAACAAGTTTCATGTAAAACACTGAAGTCAATCTGTGTGTAACCTCCCCACGAACTCACACACATACATGACATCAGACTGCTCAGACTGAATTGCACAGGTGTTTGTATTGTTGTGTTCACCCCTGTAAAAAAACATTTTTACAGATTATGTCATCTCATGGCTCCTACAATCCTCTACTGCTCTTACAACCAGGATGCAGTTGCAAAGCATGTCCACTAGAGGGTAGAATAACACCAGAATGAAAGGTTACTTTATGGTGGGCAGCTTGTATCCCAGAGGTGACTTTTTAAATTAAGTAAAATATCAAACAAAAAATTGGAGAAGGTATTAATTGGAAAGGACAGAACGGGAACGAAAGCAAACAGCTGTGTTGCGGTCACTTGGGGAGTGTCGGAGGGCCTCACCTCGGTGCAGGGCCCACAGGCTGAGGCTGGCTTGCCTGTGGAGCTCTTCCACACATGCTGGCCGTGTGGCGGGGTGGAAAACGTTCCTCTGCTGGTGCCAGGGAGCTTGGTAATGTGCCGTCAGCTTACTCTCCACATCCAGGTTCGACACCGCTGTCAAAGAGAGAGACGGGCCGGGTCAGACAACGACTAAAGCGTGTGCAAACGGAGCAAGTTAGTGGACCCCAATGCTGGTGACAAACAACAAGGAAACAGTGAAAACATGCAAGCTGTCACCAACATCCCAGGAGAGTATTTATATGGAACCCTGAATTATTTTCTACGTGTTTTAAAGAGGGGTCACAAACTCAAGTGTTCTTTATCTTGAGGTACATAATGAGGTACAGCACATGTCCACTGCAGACGCCGTGTATGTCAGCAGATGTAATGGAAAAGCAACTTGCTTCCATCACGAGGGGCAGCCTGCTGAGCTCCACTGTTACTGGTGAGGAAACCTTTTCCACTCTGGCATTTTTGCGGTGATACACTGGTTAACATCATTAAGGTGAACTCCACTGCCTCAGACTCCTGAGCGCCTCCTTCAGTAATTAGCTTTCCGTTACAGCGACAATGTGGTGCCATGAGAGCAGCTGAGGGTTAAAACATGTCTTGGGATCTGAGGTGAAATACCAGTCTCATATTAGAGCCGGAGCCTGAGAAAGAAAAGCAGGACAATCAGAGCCAATGTTAACAGGACAATAGCCTGTTTACTAATGCAGCGCTATTACCTGCAGCCAAACAATAGGAATTAACGCAACCTGATACTGTGACTTTCATCCTCTAAACATTGACCAGTACCTGGACTAATCTCACTGCTCCCCCTTCCTCTCCTCAGGTTACAGAGAGGGAGACACTCAGCTCTCAAATTACACATAAGACATGGAGGGCCTGGGCGAAGGGGGGAAAGTTTGAGTTTAAAAGGAGCTGTTTAGTATTTAGGCTGTTGCTTGTTGTTGCTGACTGTGAGACAACACACACTTACACATCTGTAGGAGATGTGGAGGATTAACACTGCAAAGCCTTTGCTTCAGCAGACAAACACGTCTGTCACTCTTCACCTACCTGGCGGACATTTCTGGGCTTGTCCTTGACCTGGCAGCTTCACTGAAACACACTCCGTCTGTCTGCTAGAAGGAAGCTTTGGCCGAGCACGCTCCAAGTTTGCTTTGTAGTGCAGCCAGAAGCCAACTTTAGTCTGTTTCACTCGGAGAGAACATAGTTCAACTGCCGATCGCAGCTACCAGAGGTCAGGAAACGCAGAGCGCACCATCACACTGAAGCGCAGTGATTTTCTAGCAGCACTACAACTGTGACAAGTCCTTTCTAAGAAACGTGGTGCCATGCATTCGATCCTGGGAGAGGCAGTATGTTTATCGGTCACCTAGAGACAACTTGACGCTTTCCATAAAACACCCGAGGGTGATCTTAAAGCCCTCGGTGGTGACCCTGTTGACCTGAAAACAAGCTCTGTGCTCTGTCTCCTGCTTAGCTGTGGGTGCTGGAGGTGAGCTCATCAAAGAGTAGAGAGTCACATATGCTTTATGTCTCACTACACGGCATGTTTTACTTTGCTCGTGTGTTGTGAACAGGGCAACAATTCAAAGTCAATGTTTATTGATTTTCAGTGGAATTGTTTTGTGATTGTATGATCTTTGTTTACAAAATGATATATATATCAAGCAAATGGTAATTCAAACAAACATGACTAGTGGAGTTAGGAAAAACACAATGGAATAGGAATAGATGAGACTGACGCCACTCTCGTTGTCCTCAGCTTCCAGCCTTTAAGCTAAGCTGTGCTAACCGACTCAAAATGGTAGCAAAATGGTTTTAACAGCTAACAAAATGAGTTGAGTTTGGAAAAACAGGATAGTTCAGCATTTTGGGAAGCATGCTTATTCGATTTTTTTGCAGAGATTTAGATGAGAACCTTGAGATCACTCCGGTATCCGGGAGCTTATTATGCAGCCAGGAGATGGCTGGCTAAACGTAGCTTAAAGACAGATAGCAGGGGGACGCAGCTAGCGTGGCTCTGTCCAAAGTTCGGAAATATGCCTGCCAACACCTCACAAACGTGTTGTTACAGCATTCAAGTCTAAAACCAAAACATCACGAGATGCACAAACAAGATAAAATGTGTTAACTTGTGAGCTTCAGCTGTGCTGGTCGGTGTATTTTTGAACTTTGGACAGAGCCAGGCCATCTGTTTCCCCCCTGATACACGATAAGGATAGTGACATTTCCCAAAATGTCAAACTATTCCTTCAACTTTGTGATATTGACCTCAAACATATGACTCAGTCCTGTGCTCCAGGTGTGTGGAAGTCTACTGGAGGGGTGAACTTCTTCTTCTTACAAAACACATTCCCTTTCAGTGAGCCCTCGTGTCCTGCATGGAAGCATCTGCAATGTGTACGCAATATGTGTGTGGCAATAAACGCCGCAACACAAGCCTACAATGTTTCAAACTTGAAACAGCACGGCAAATTGTGATGCATTTCTGCTGTGAACTGTGGTGAGAAGAAGTGAGTAATCAGTGCTGCGTTGGAAGACACTGTTGGTCAGCCCCCCCCGCCTCCCTGCTGAGATATGAACTGTTGGCCCTGCTGTGACGCCCTCAACGTCTCCGGCAAACTAAAAACCCATTTGACGACAACAATAACATCAACTGGGACACAGACTGTGCTCTCTATGCCTCCATGTAGCTTTCCTTGTTTTTGTCTTCCTCCGGATTAAAAACAAAACTGTACTTCCGTTCACATTGCTCAGTGAAATCTGCGACGCATACATAGATACATACAACATAGCATCAGCGCATGAGAGGCCTTTAAAGAGGTTTTCATGGAGACAGAGGTCCATATGGGGAAACCCTTGGTTGGGAGATCCGTGGCCAGCTGTTACCCCAAATAAGGCCAAAGAAAACACATCAACACATCAGACTTCAGTCATCTCATTGACCTCTTGGCAGCTTTCTCTTTCTTTCACATCCAAGCTGAGTGATCTTCAACATGGCCGCACTGAGCCAAATGAGCCACATGGCCTCAGGTGAGAAGAAAAACAAGACTTTTAACTTTTTGACGTTGTTCTTGATTTCCACCGTATGCTATGAAACGTCCCTCTTTTTTAATAAGCGACACCCGTATGTCACTCTTCTTCGTCCTTACTTATTTTCACTCAGAATCATCCTGTGAACTTTCCCATAAAGGCGAAATCAAGCTCCATATTATCTGCACCCTGACACATCCTATCAATCTCTCCTCCTCCTCTTCCTCTTCATCTGCAGCAGGATCATCCCCCAATCACCTCACCGCCATCAACCCTGCCAGCAGGCCTTCAGGCCAGGAGAAGGGGGGATGAAAGCCTGCGTCCTCAGACTGACTCTGCCTTGTAATTTTCTCAGCATTGGCCCAGACAGGAGCCAAGCCAAACCCCTTACACCCACACTCACGCTCTCACACACCTACAATTTGCCAGCGGTCTGGGAAAACACAGCCGCAGATGTCCGTCATTAGGTCACACAAAAACTTGTTTCTGAACTTCATAGAACAGGACGACAGGTGAGCAAAATAATATATGAATCTTTTTGGGAAGAGGAAACAAAAATAAGACATTTTGGCTCTGAGAGCCTTTTTCAGTGAGCACAGAACTTTCCTACAGCAACAACTGGCTGTCGTTGTGTTCACACTCTGTAACACAGGTTAAGCTAACCGAGCCAAACAACCAAGCAAACGCCTCCAACACAAGCTGAGGAGGAGAACACTTTCAACTCTTACATCCTGTGACGACGCTCAAACAAAGTGCAGACATGTTTGTCTAACCACTGTGGTCAAAGTAGCGAGTTGTGCATGCCGAGCAAAAAGAAATGGGAGGCGCATGCAGCTCAATCAAATCCCCAGTAAATTATACAGTACCTTGGGATGTGAGGGCAAGGCAGCATCCTAGAGCCATGACAGAGCTGTGTGGTTTTCAGCTCTGAGCATCAGTGAGACATTATATCGGTCAGCGTCTCTCCCTCAACAGTGTGTCCCTCGTGTCCCTCATGCCTTTACAGCAACGTCCCTCGGCTCTACTGCCACACTGACCCACAGCTCCACTGGAACATCTGCTCACACTCCTCCCCCATGTCCCCTTCCCCACCCAGCACTCGGTACAGATGGCCCAGCCAGGCCCTGACTTGGGCTACCACTAATCTGTTTACGGTCTGCTACAGGAGAGTAGGAGTGTTAATCCAAACCGCTGAAACAACACTGACCGCTCAAACCCACAGTGGAGGATCATGGAGGGTGTAGAGGAATGCCAAAAGAGACGCAGGACGGTGGATACTTGTAAATCAAATATTATTTTGTACAAGTACCAGAGTGTTAATGTCATTCAGGTTCTGGATAAATCACTGATCGACTCTGAACAATTCCCACCCAGTACTGTGCTGTATATCACAGGATATGGAAGAGCTAAAAAACAAAATACTCAACAGACTATTTAATCATCATCATATTAAATCTATAAGTATCATTTCATACTAACAGCCAGATGCATTTCAGTATGCACTGCAGTGCAACAGGACAAATAAAACATAAATGCTGCTCACCTGAATTGGGCAAGAAACAACACGTAAACAAATACTCATCAAAATGCTGTTTTCCTGTTGCCAAAAACCTACATCTCAAAACTGAAATCTTCTTGCTGTCACGGAAGAAAACCTGGCCCAAAAAAACCCAAAACAATGCTGCTGTTCTACTGAGTGTCGGCGGTCAGCTGCTGGAGAAAGTCCCCTCTGAGGTCTGATTAGTAAAACACAAAGAGTAGAGTCCCACTGCCAGTCGGCACAGAATAATACCGTCTCCCCGGTAATCCGCTCTGAGCCCGCAGCATCCCAGCTGATGGTGATGTCGCTGCCGCTGACCCTCTGCAGCAGGTGGGGCACAACATTGTTTACATTCAGGGAAGAGACGAGGCTGAAGCCTGCAGCGGAACAACTGCAACAACTTTGTTTGGGATGTAAGTTGCTGAGATGATAACAACAACACGTGTACGCAGGTGAGCTGTTTCTGCATAATAGTGTCAAACAATCCAAATGTGTTTCTATCTGACAGATAAATAACATGATGCTTTACTGATGCAACCAATAGCATCATTTCATTTGACGCTTCCTGCCTGGTAAAAGCCCACGTCTTTCCAACTCCATGCCCTAGTTTGTAACTCAGGCTTTCTGTTACACAGCTTTAATCTCCAAGCCCAAGCCGAGACACAACCCTGAGTTTCTCTACCTCCAGATCCACAGAAGACACTTTACATTATTTTTCACAGGTTGAGTAGTCCTCTAGGTATTGTTTCCTCAGTGAGAAAACTCTTGCACATGCATGTTAGCATGCAAAGGCTAATTATAGATAAGGCTCATTTTAGTGCAAGAAACTAGAACTCTTTCCTTCCCCTCTCTCTTCCTATGAACTGCATGTTTATGCCACCGCACCTTCCCAAAAGGGCTCTCCGTCACCTCACCTGGAGCTTTGATGTGGGAGAGCAGGTGGGGCCCTGTGACCTCTGCTTGGAATGTGATGCTGGGAACCAGGAGGCCTACAGGGGGGCTAAATGAGCCATTGTTGCAGCCTGATGCTGCTCTCAGCTGCCTGCAGGTACCACAGCAAAGGGCTCCTAAGCTGTAATCAAACCACCAGTTGGCTTCCTGAAGTGCTTTACTGTCCCTCAACACCAGTTATTTAATTACCTGTTGGAGAGATGAAAAATAGCCCCCTATTATGACAGCCGATTCTATTTATAGTCTCATAAACTGTGTGACATTTTCATTCTGTTTAATTCATTCTTTAATTCAACACAGTGAAACTTGTGCGAGAAGATGACGTCAGAACAGCAGGAAAAGTAATGCAGGTGTGAGAAACTGCTCTTGTTTAATTGCAGTGCTCTACAGTCTGCCTGTATTTCCTGACTTGAGGTCACGGCGTCGGCACGCGCTGGCAGCACCGCGAGCCCACACACGAAAACTCGCCTGGCGGTGAAATGAAATCATACTTGTGCTTCAGGAGACGTTGCTTTATGCTCAGATTCTGGATCAGCGCCTGCTTTTATGCGGGGAGGCACAGTAAGGGTGGAAATGAGGAAAGAGTGGGGGAATCCCATCAGATATCACAATTTCCATTATAAAAGATGAAAAACATTTCCATTGCATTAGCTCACAATAAACACAAGAGATAGGTGTGCTACTTGTTGCACTGTAGATATGTCATGCACCAACACATAGACCGCCATACAAAAAGCTTGGAGAGACAAAAAATATATTTCAACAACAGCAAATAAAACTCAAACCACTTAAGACTTGAACCTCAAAGCTTCCCTCTTGTGACACACTCTCCAACAGGGCTATAACGTTTCTAATGTTTATCCATTTCCTCCAACACACACTCACACACACACACGGTGCTTAAACAACTCTGACTAAGAATTATTTTGGATAATATCTGAAACCACGCTGCTGCTCATGGGACATTTCCTCACACTGAAATCCTCCTGAAGCTCACCCAAAGCAGTGGAAGAGAAACGGTGTACGGCGGAGGCCTGTTTGCTCAGCTGCTTCATATTACCACTACAAAGTCCAACAGCAGGCTGCGGTGACTTTGAAATACTTTCCATTTTGAAACCTCCAGAGTGGTACATATTGCAGGGCAGGCTCCATGCCAACAAGAAGATCTCTCTCTCTCTGACGAGGGACAGCACAGATGCTGGAGGTTTTTCAGGAAAGAAGACGGATGCGTTAAGCGAGGGTTAAAATGTCTGACATGCTCTGAAACATTTCCTTTGTAAAGATTTAACAGCACAGGGAATGTTCATAAGAGTGTGTGGTGTGTTTTACAGCAGAGTTACGAGCAGGCCATTTAGTTAGAGAGCGTCAGGACACATTTATGTGACATTATCATTAAATTTGGCCATGTGGCTGAGCAAAGGACAGGAGTTTATACATGTAATGGACAGGATTGGGGAGAAAGGGTTGTCTGGAGGAAGAAAAAGTGAAAACAGTTTTGGATTACGACAAAGATCCACTGGCACCTGTTCCACAACATGTTTAAAGCTGCATTAGTTATTATTCTCATATGAATAATTAATCAAATAACTATGCATAATGTAAAAGGGGTCATTTGTAGTGACGGACATATATATAATCATCAGCTCTACAGAGCACTGTAGGGTCTTTCAGCTCATTGTTTTAGCGAACACATTCACGACAACAACTTGTATAATATGTCACTGTTGTGTTTACAGCTTGTTTCAAGTGGCCGACAAAACAATCATTGCTGCTTTAACATAAAATAAAATATTAGCACTTGCACAAAGACTGTTTTCAAAATGATTAGCTACAGTTCTGAAAGTTAACTTTGCAGTTGAAACAACATTTATGGTAATAATACTTTCATTCCCAGAGCAGGTACAGGTTACACCAACAACTAGAGCCCCAACTAACAATTATTTTCATTAACTATATTCTTGATTAATCAATAAATCATTAAATGTAAAAAAATTCAATTCGTCTTCAATTTGGTCCAAAAGCCAAATGTGTTCGGTTTACAATGATGTAAGACATAAAAACGCAGCAGATCATCACAATGGAACTAGTAAATGTTTGGCATTTTTGATTGAAAATTATAAAATGAATCAAATTATAATGATAACGACTAATAATAATAATTAAACTAATCGTTTCAGCTCTACAGAATAAGTCAGAGCAGTATGTTGCCAAAGAACTGCAGCTGTCCGGATCAGACTCCTTTCTTGCAGTTATGCAATGCAATTAATCATAAGTCTCGCTGAACCGCTCAAACAGGAAAAGTTTGATTTATATTTATCAGTCAGAGTGAAAACAATGACGAAATCCTCGAGAGTTTACTGTAAGCAGATCTGCCCCGATAAACTTCACTTCACTTCTGAATAAACTCTCTGCTTGTCTGTACTGGAAATGTTTGTTGCCAACAAGCTGACCTCCTGTTTACCGCCATCCGGCTCTTTGGCTCACACTCGCTGAGCAGCGAGCAGCGTGACACAATCTGTGAATGAGAGCGACGGTCATTTCATTTCTCTGCCCTTTACGTGCTCACTCAGCGGGGTCAGCAGGGGTCACGGCCCGCATTCAGCAACCTTTTACCTCCTGACCTCTAGACACCTCATTATTAGGTCTGCACACAGACTGGGAGGTCAGCTCACATCAGTAAACACTGGAGTAAATCACTAGCTCATTGGCCACTCAATCACACCGTTGGCCCTCTTCTCGAGCACAATAAAAGCTATAGACGTTGGGTTTTAATAGGCTTACTGATAAAAGCAGCCAGTCCTCTGGTTTTTAACAGAACAAAAACAATGCTTTTTTTTGCAATTACTGCCCTGAGAAAATGTAAATGGACAAGAAACTCCCCTGTGACGTTAAGACTGAGCATAAAGGCAGTTCTTTAGGGTCTTTAATGCAGAACATATAGGAAAAACAGAACAAAAAACTGTAAAAAAAAAAAAAAAAAAAAACAAAGAAAGAAAAAAGAAACAGCCAATGCTCCTAAGTACACTTAAAATATCTTTTCCCCTTAAATCAGCAGAGAGTTCATTTTACAGCTCTGTCCTCCTGATTCGCTACAGAGGCCTCTGGGAGGCTGCAGCACACCCTCTCATATCACATCATTTAACGGCCTTTGACGTCACAGCTGACTCCTATTGGGCTGTAATGGCTCTCCTGCTGCGCTTGGCCCGGGTCCCTGCTTTCGCTAGACCTTTGAAGTACTCACACACTTAACGCCCAGCCTCAGCAGAGGAGGAAGGGGTGTGTCTGGGCTGGTCCCTGCTGAAAAAACTCTGTTTCCGTACCCTCCAGGTAAACCAGGCCTATTAGTCTCACAAATGAAAATGTGTGCCCTTTGACCTCCTGCTTTTGTTCAGTCCGCGCTCCCGTCTCGCAGGCACCTCGAGAAAGGCGGGAACTCTTGGTAGGAGTGTTAAAAAAAAAGAAGAGTTCCTGGCTTTACTGGAAGTAAGGGTAGTGTTAACCACGAGGTGGAGGACAATGAAAAACCTTGAAGTCAGAACAAGGGAAAACGTAATGTGAGCAGCCTCTGCACGGTCAGCTCTGTCAACATGAGCCCGAGTGCTTACGGGAATATGGCTGCATTTAAAAAAGGTGAAACAAAAGTGTTTTCTCTCTGTGGTCAGACAGGATGAGCAGCAGCCCAGCAGCGATTTTTTACCTTTCCGTTAGTACGAAGCCAAGAAAAACAAGAAAAGGATAGCAGAGGAGATTAATCTTTCAACAGCCCGTTTCTCTGCCAAACCAACACGCTCCACTGAACGTTTTGTTCCTGCATGTCACTCCTACCAGTGTGCATCATGCTGACTCTATACTGCAGACGTTATGTCATTTCAAAACAATACCATGTGCATGCAACATAAAGCATGGACATGTACTTCATTTCATGCCTGCCTCACGACATTGTGATGTGTTGCTCTGATTAATTACTGCGACACAAACATACGATGTGATCGATCAACAGGCCTTTTTCACAGCAGATGTTTTTGACTCTCTCAATCTCGCTATCAATGTAGTTAGTAGATGGTGGGTTAAACAACTGCCTCATTCATTAAACAGATGGTCTTTGAGGTGCGATGTAGCACTACTGCTCGTCTTAATAAGTCTAATAATGTAGTTCATAATATTCGATAATTTCGCGGAGGTGCTGTATATCTCAGGCGAAGAGCGGCATGACGCCTGGACTATAAAACACTGCAGGAAATCCTGAAGAATAATATCTATTTAACAATTGCATCCGATGCACATATCATTCTTTGGCCAAGCCCTTGACTCGCATACAGTCAGAATGGCATATTATAGAAATAAAAGTTAACTTGTCTCTGGTCTGGCCATATGGGGATCGTGGTCTTACACTCTGAGGTGCACCCACCGCATTGTGTGTACCATCATCAACCTCATAAACAAAAACCAGCTCTCACCAACAGAAGCAACATCCAGTGTTTAGTGCAGCTGCTCATTCGTCAACTTGTTATTCAGCGCGTGACGGGGGGGGGGGTCAGAGGGTACAAGTCCGAACAGCACTCCAGTCTCGGGTCACAAACAGAGCCACAGAGGTTATGGAAACACTGACACGTACATACATGTATACATGCGTGTAAATGTGGAGGAGAAACCTCACACACTTGGACAATATGCTTTGTGACCTGGCTCAAGGTGCACAAGAATGTGCAGACTGTTATATAAGTGTCTGAGCAGCTTAATCACAGAAGGTTTTCTGCACACAGTTTCCTGTGTAAACACTGGGCTGTGTGAGCCTCAGACTCTGGTTTCACCAGTTTACTGGCATCACTCACCGCTCACATGGAGCACAATAAGCAGAACAGACAGACTGTGAAGGGAGAGAAACACAACGAGGGGAAAAAGGAAACCCAGAAGGCAGACAAGGGGGAAGGTGTGGTTTGGAAAGAGACAACAAGGGAAGAATTTGCGCCGCACGATTGCAATGGAAACCTCTGTTTAACTGACAAATATGGTCAGACTGAGGTCAGCTTCATAGGCCGGTGACCTGTGTGTGTCTGTGGGAAAGTCATTAGGAGGGAGTGGCATCAGGCTGAGCTGGCAGGGCCGAGCTGAGCCGAGTCCTGGCCATCCCTCACACGCCTCTGCCTGATGGGATTCAGCTCAGAGAGAGAATAAACTGAAGGCCTGGCTGGTTCAACACAAACCAATAGCTGGCAGGAAGTATGGATATGCAGGGAGCAAACCCAGCGGCTCTTTCAGTGGAAACAATGGAGAGGATCAGGCCATATCAGTTCCTGGTGCCTTCCACCACCACACCCAAATAGCCCCCAAACATACAAACCGCGGAGGGGTTTGAGTTGGCATCATTTATGGAGAAAACATGCCACCGAAAGAAAATGACATTCAATTGGTGTTGGAAGGTTTTAGATTAAGGTCGACGAGGAGCATGTGTCACTTTGGGGACACAAACAAACCAGGAAACAGCTGCTGAAAATCTATGTGAGCACCCCTCCTTTCTCCCAGGACACACTGGGAGTGTACCACACATACCTTTCTATTGTTAGCCTCTCTGAGTCAGCCCAAAGCTGGAATACAAATATTCCAACACACACTGTTGGAGGTGACTCTGCTAAAGTGGTGACCTGCTGTGTAACTGCCAGTCTGTGTGAGAACTAGTCTGTCCACTGAATGAGCCTGAAACAGAGAGGTGTGTGTTTACTCGTTAGCACAGCGGCGTAGAAAGCATCAATAAGCCCGAGCGTATAAGCTGAGCGAATCACGGCTGGGCTGTTAGCGCCATGCTGACTCCGCATCTCAACTCATGCCAGCAAATGACAAAAAGGACGCCATTGTCTGTGTTCTTTTGAACTCGGTGTCTCCATGGAAATGGGCACATATGCACAGAGACATGCACTCATGAGAGGGTGTGCTCTTTCACAGTTCATCATACCTCAGCTGTGGAAAGAAAACTCAAGTATAGCCCAGCAGTGAACCATGAGTCCCCTGCAGATGCGAGTCTGAACAACAGAACAAACTGACTACCAAATGAACAAAAAAAAAAAAAAATACAGCTATTTGTTTAAATTTACAGACGTAGATTGGTTCCAGATGTACTGCAAATATAAATTAAACTGGTACTTACCTATTGATCATAAGCAGAAATCAGCAGGAAGTCAGAGGGGACATGAAAAAGAAGGAAAGAAAACACATTATTATTTGATTGCAGCAGGATATCAGAAAAACATCTTGTTATAATTTAATACCGTGTTTTTATTTTCAACTCAGACGAATCTCTAGAGAGCACACTTGCTGGAAAGTAGCTGGGTTGTTTTTCAGTACCGCTCCTCAGAGAAAATCTTATCATCCACAATATGTTGTGAGACTGTCCCGAACAGGAACCAAACATCTTCACCTCGCTCTAATCTCCACACGCGTGTTCCCTGGAGTGTTTCTCTTTGACACGACTTTACAGACGCCAGGCTTCTGGAGGGGCGCGGCTCACGTGTCTGCAGCCTCGCTCTCAATGCGGGAGATTGCTGCGAAAAATAAAAGAAATGCTCCTGGGTAAAGGCTAAGAAAAGAAAGAAAGTAGGCCTGACTCCTGAATGGCCTGCTGCCCCTGGAGGGCTCTCTCATGTGAGTGCTTCATGAATGGCCGGCCTGAGGACTGGATGCCAATAAACATTGAAATCATGAAGGTCGCTGGTTATTACGCTACGAGGGACAGACGTCGTCAAGCGGAAAGAGCAAATATTCTTTATGGCTATGGATATAAAGCTGTAGCTAAAGAGCAGCTATGCCCTCTAGATTTGGTATTTTGTCTTTTCTCTAAAATCAACCAGTCGTCATTCACGTCTCTTAAGGGAGATATGTTTCTTATCCCTCGTATGTCCTGACTCTGTGCTCAGCTGTACCCACCACTAAATTGCAGTAGCAGCTTTTTGGTAATGATGGGTCCCGTTGTTATGTCACGATGTAAAATTAGCGGGTGCAGCCAATGACATGGCATCTGCGGCACACTCGGTTGGACATGTGGTGACAGTTTTACGCAAGTCAGAGCCCACGGAAATGTAGGCCGATCTTCTCTCATTCTTTGCCTACCAGAAGAGGACATCTCCAGGAAGGAGTGAAAATGAGAGCAGGACAGAGCCGCTAATGTTAGAAATCCAAACCCTGACAGACCTGTCGTCTTTAACAAAAAGACTTTACGGCGGACAAACAGGAGAAACATACAGCAGTGTTACAACTCAAACATTAACAATTGATACCTACAATAGAAAATACCTACAGATCAGTGTAAAAGTCAACTTGAGTGACGTAAGAAAACAGACCGCTTACCAAAGCAAACATTAAGAGAAAGTCAAACATGATTCAAAAGTACTTTACAGCCTATAGTACAAGCAGCTCACCTGACAACGACACCAGAGGACATTAAACACACATCAATCATCCGGCCCTGAGGCCACTGGCAAATTACTCTGAAGTAATTTAACATGCTACTAACCACTTTACAAAGAATTGCTGCTGCTGGTGTGTTTTAGCCGATCTTTAAAAAGCTGATATAACCACAAATTCATATGACAAAGAGTCTTTATTCATGAATGTGTCTTTTCAAGATGTAAGACTTGGATTGAAGACTGTTTTCCTTCCCCCTAAGAGTTTTGGGTGTGTGCTCTCCGGTCAGTTTGGGTGGCTGCATACACGAGACCACCGGCGCACAAGCCGAGGTGGTAAAGAGGAAAGTTATCTTCATCCAGTCAAGCTGTTTCTAATGGTGTCCAAACTCCGCCAGATGGCTTTTCTCAACAGATTGCAGTCAGAAGCAGACCACAGGACAAGTCAGACTGAGGCTAAACCCGCCTTCACAAATCCCAAGATCAGACTGAGGACAAA
Organism: Enoplosus armatus; assembly: GCF_043641665.1. Classification (NCBI taxonomy): domain Eukaryota; kingdom Metazoa; phylum Chordata; class Actinopteri; order Centrarchiformes; family Enoplosidae; genus Enoplosus; species Enoplosus armatus. The sequence goes on from NC_092186.1 coordinate 7,280,769, forward strand.
TTTCAACTTCACTTTCAACACAGCTCATATACACTCGCAGCTCTGCAAAGTCAGCATGAACGCTGAGCTATACAATTACGTTTTCCAGCAACAACTCAGAAATTCCAACTAAAACCAAGCTGTGAAGCAGAGTGTGTTTGGCAGAGATAATAAGTGACCCTGAGTGAGGCCGAGCTGTTATCACTGATTCTGGAGTCTCTCGGGGCTCTCAGTGGAAACACGTCGGTATATTTCCTGTAATTTTACGCAGGGTCTCCGCTTGACCAAAAACACAACCAAAACAAAAAAAAAGAAAAGAAAAAAGAAAAGAAAACCAGGCTCATTTTCAGGAAGAGTAGGGCCGTAATCATAACAAGCAAGTTGGGCTCTTTCCCCTAAAGCACCTGTGGGAGCTGCAGCCAAGTAATAAAAACACACAAGCCCTTAAATCTGCTCAGCATCACTCTCGAGGTCCCAACCCCCGAGGAGCAAAATCAGGGCTGAAAAATACAACATCTGTTTGCTGTGTGTTGTTGCTATCGGTGCCCCGGACCCCGGAGAGGTTTCTGTGCAACTATGGAATTTAACTTCCCGACTCCTCCGCTGGAAGAAGAGGAGGATCCCCTCTCCAGCTGAACAAACAGCTCTTGCAGCATATAGCGGTTTAGGAGGGTGTATCCGACAGAGAGGGAGGAGTGTGTGTGTGAAGGTGAGTCTCAACCTGACCTTCTGCACTTCAACATACCAGCACACACACTTCACACATGGAGAATTTTATACTTAACATAACACCCTGTATTCTCATTTCTAATTGAGAACAGTGTTCAGGGCCATAGCTACCATCTAGCACACTGACGTCATGTGCTGTATTATGGGTGATGTAGGGGTCTATCAGGATAGTAATCAGTGATCAGTCAATTTCAGCCTGAGCTCACTGATCAGGTGCTGTAAGTTTTTGGGTGCAGTTTAAAGAAAACGGTCACAGAAGCCATGTTTGATTAATACTTCCGCATCCTGTCACTCAACAGTTCCTACTGAAAACATAAATCTTCAAAAAAAGTGTGACAAATGTAAGCTTTCATTTCTTAAAAAAGGCTAAATAACATCCTAAAACAGCAGGGCACTGTAGTTTTTAGCAAACATTGTTTAAATAAGACTAAATCGTGCATTTCTGGGGACTATTTTGAAGCCAGTACAACAGTGTGGCTCACCGATGTCTTTTTAATACGTAACAACGGCGCTCTACGGCACAGAGGAATAAGATAGGTCAGGCTTTGGCTAAACACACAATACTTGAATATCATCAGCCTTATCCTTCAAACACCAACAAATATTTGGGGCCATTCGAATATATACAATAAAAACAGCAATTAATCCCGAAGATTAATTATCTTGCCGGGGGACAATCTGCCAAATATTAAGTGAGATATAATCAGAAAGAACAATGAAGCTACTGTTTGTTCATGAATAACATGGATACCACTTGGGTCACATTGATTAATGGCTGATGGTAACTTTACACAGAAATGAAAAGGTGAACGACATATAAATCTTCGCCCTCGAGGAATATGTGAAGGGCCCCCTGCCAGCTTCCCGCTGCAGTAAACACTTCTCGTATGTATCAGTGGAGGGCGTAGAGCCATAAATGACTGCAATCAAATCTACAAATCATATCGGATGCTGCTCCTGTTACTGAGCACCCAACGCCCGACTGCAATGACATGTTTCAGCTGTAGGCATTTCCACGAAGCTGCTGAGGCAGCGACTTTTGATCCATTAAGGCCTCCGGTGTCCAAGAGTGACGCTGTCAGTCCGGTCTGTCATACAGGGAAACTGAACCCCCCCCCCACAAATAACTGGGTATCCTTTTAATATGGCCCCTGGCGTGTTAGCTGCCTTGCCTGCCTAAATATCAGAAGTCACCCGGAAGCCTGAGATTCAAGTCCTCCCGGAGCAGTGAACCCTATCTGAGCAGCTGCATTGTACTTTATGGAGAGCGCATATAGAGTTTCTTGAGGTGGTTATTCCCATAGTGGTAGTGTTTCACTTGGAGTTAGATGTTCCTGTGACTTTTGTTTACGGACCTGACAAGTTGAGCTCCATCTAATCAAATGTTTGTCTGATGGACACGTCTGCCTTTCTCATCGGGAGGGACACTTCCTTTAGCATGTGCCGGTCACAGCATAGACCAGCTAAATGACAGGCAGCGTCGATGTCTAAATCCTTCAGTTGCAGTGGAAAGTCCTTTCTCGTCCACTCACGGACCCTCTATCCTCTTTATGCCTCATTACCCTCAAATAAACACCACGATTGTAGTTTAAGTGATATTCAAGTGAAGCCATTAAAAGAATCATTTAAGACGCATCGACTGATTTTTTGGCAGCAGAGCAACCTGTGAACAAAAAGCTGACATATCATCATCGTATAAAGTTGATATGGCTTACGTCTTAGCAAATCGTTGCCTATTTACACATAAAGCAGACACGCAACAACATTAGCATTCATTTGAATTTGTGTTTGCGGCCACACCCACTAATCTAAGGTCAATATTGACTCTCCATTTAGCCCTGGTTTGGTCTCCACCATCTCCTGAATATATTTGACTCGTTAGCGGCTAAATGGTCCGCCATGTTCACTAACTAGTCACTAACTTCACCTGTCTGCCTGGTGCATTGCAGATAGTGTAGAGTAATATCAACAATATGAGGGCTTTTTCACTCCTTGGATATTACCCCCATGAGAGCGGTGAGAAATAAAAAGACGTGTCAACATGTGTTATCCTTGGACTCATTCAGCCACATTTCATTGGCCAGCCACATTTCAAAGTGACCAATAAAGAGATTATGTGTGGTTTTTTTGTGTGTGTGTGTGAATGAAATGTGTGTACGTTTGTGCTCGGCTGTCTGTGGCTGCGTGTAAGGGGGTAAAAATAAAGGAAGATGCTCTTAGAGAGAAAGGGTTTTACAGGCAGCAGGCAGGAGAGGATCTGTGGACGTGCACATCAAAGGTGGGTGTCAGAGCTCGTGTTTGTGTTTCATTTTTCTTTTATCTTCCGATCAGTTGCTCCCTCTCTCTCTCTCTATGATCTGAGGCTTTTTTTTTACCTTATATAGAAAACCCTCCAGTCCACTCAGAGCACGCCTTCACATGAGCTGAGACTTGGAGGACGCTCCCAGGAGCACCGCCTGTCCTTTCAGGCATTAGGATAAACTAGGCACAGGGGGCCGGTAAAAAGGGGAGGGAGGGCATCTACAAAAGGCAGAGAACTGGAGGGATCAGTGGGGAGAGTGGAATTTCTTCATTACTTTCTCCAACTTCTTAAGCTCTGCTCTGCATTATCTTTGCGCTTAAAGAAAGTCGCCACACTTGTCTGACCCCTCTGACTTCTGGAGGCTGAACGTGTGGTGGCTTTGTGTACCGTTCGCACATTAACCCGAATGTGTAAACCACCACTTAGGCCACTGTAAATTTACATCTCTCAACCACACGGCATTTTGTTGACAAACAGCTAAATTCTTGTAAAACACACACTGTGTTATAATGAATTCCTTGGCTCAGGATTTAGCTCCGACTGGGCAGAGGCTGCGCCACTCAGCAGCAGTCTAACCACAGATTTTTTGCAGAACAAGCCCAGCCATAGGGCAAGCCCGGACTGCAAGGAGGCCGCAAGGCTGCTAGAAGCCATGTCACAATATTGAGCTATTCTCACTTTCGACATCGCTCAAGATGTTCAGCTCTGAAAGCTTTCAGAGACGGGCAGTTTTATAAACAACAGAGGCCGCAAAGCAGCAAATGGTCTCTCTCTGAAGCAGGGATGAGCAAAGTTTAGCCTCCGAGTGGGCTGTGGTTCAGGTTGTACCGTGTTGATGTAAGCCTGTTCCCAGATGGTTTCTGTTTTATCCACGCTGGTCCACGTCCGGCCAGGGAAACAAAGATCTGACCTCTCCCTATTGATCTCTTTGATCACAGGCTATTCCAGTTGTTACTGGAACAGAGACAACACTGGGACAGTGCTGCGGCCAGGAACCAACAAAATCACACCATCAGCGTCCTGTTGCATCGTGTCCCTTTAAAACAAGTCCACATGTCAACACAGCCCCCCCCCCCATAATTTTACTGTGATTACATTTTAATCATCTGAACTAGCACCATTACATATGAAATGTTTCCATATCCAACACTGAAGAATCACAGATTAGAGCCTGGTGTCAACCACGTAGGAAAATAGTTGTTAAAGGTCTGAAAACATCCAAAGTGCTTCCTTCACTTAATATTTCCCTCCCTAAAGTACAAGCAGCTTCATGGTCTAGAGGAGCCACATGAGGCAGTGAACAAGTTCCATGAAGATCCTTATGGACTGACTCCATAATATGCTCGCCTGTAGGTAGCTCTGTATGCACAGACAGTTATGATGCAATCCACTATGTTTTCATAATAAGTATAAGGTTTGTGCAGTAAGATGCTGGGAATTGAGATCCTGGCATTTTCCAGGAATTCTTGCCAAAGTCTGCTCCAGTTTCAGGGAATAATACCTGCAGGATTTCTAGCATGTGTGTGTGTTTAACTGTCTGGGTGCGCCTGTGTGTTCACGTACTGTAGAATATCGAATATGAAAGACGCCCTCTCCAGACCTCATTAGTGCTGTCAGACCTTGAAATGCTGTTATCCTGAATCAACTTCTTGCCTCCAGGTTTCTTTCAATTAACTAAAACGGCAGCTTACAGTCCATCTGGGTGGTAAATAGTAGTTTCATTTTTTTTTTTGCTTTAGAAATGTAGAGGAGTTTAAAATATGCGGACAAAAACTATGCAGTTCAATAAGTGGCATTATCGAACATGCAGGAAGGAGACTGCATCCCCAAATCAGGGTACAGAGTGGCATTCAAGATGACAACGAGGACAGATGATGACCATATACTAAATACTATAATATAGTACATTGACAAAACACTGCGTTACATATTTTTTTTCATGATACCAAATGCAATGGAAATCCACTTTTTCCACATTCAAATAGTTAGTGAACCAGACTATACACTGATCCACGCTGATGTAACATATTTTACCTGATAAAAGTCATATTTTTGTGCCTCTGAGGAGGGCAGAACATGACCGTGTTCACTTTCATGTGAACTTCGGACCTTCACACAGACAAGGCTCGCACGTTTGACCCTGGGGCTAAAGTAAACTCTGCTCTGCCTTTAAGCGCTGCACCTCGCTCTACTCCTAGGTTGTAAAGGATTATGTGAATTCTTCAACACTATGAGGTTACTAAAGAAACGGATTAGGGTCATGTTCATCAATTAGGGAATATTTTCTCAGCAAGCTCGTGCTGGCCCCTCTCAGCAGCTCTCGTGTTTCAAACGCACATACAACTTCCCAGAAAGTACCTCAGAAGTGGACACGCTCTGCCAAGAGACTATGAAGTCATCGCGGGCCCTGCCCTGCCTGACATGCTCACATTATGTAACCAAAAGCCAGAGTAAAAATCACATGACATCAGCCCGGATGTGCAGCGGAGTTTAAACATCCAAACAACACTCAGCTCTTCTTCTGATCTCACGGTGAAATGTCAGCAGGTTATCAATAACGAGCTGACAGTTCATTATCAGCTGATTGATCGCCTGCGACAGATAAACGGTCTGAGATTACGCTTCCTTAAAGGACTTATTGAGAGGAAAACCAAATAAAGACAGTTTGATTGGTTATTTTAACAAGACCACACTGACTATAATTGAAACCACGATGAGATTGCGGCTCCACACTTTCAGTTCGGTTGTAGACTCAGAGGCTGCGTGACTCCTGCTTTACACAAGTTCAAATAAAACACACTCTGAATAGGTAATCATCACGCTCTCTGGGGCACAAATATAGTATCATCTCCGCAAGCTGCTATTGGCCAGAAGTGCGTGGTCTGTAAGCCAATGGCGTCCCTCTGCATTGTTACTGTGTGTGTGTGTGTGTCCCTCTGCTGTGGGGTGTGTGTGTGTGTGTGTGTGTGTGTGGGGGGGGGGGTTGCTCAAAACACAGCCGACCTCAATACTGAAGCCAACCAAGCAGGATGATTTCATTGTGTTCTCCTTTCATTGCCCTTCACCATTTAGCAACATAATTTGTTAAGTAAACAGCCTCTATAGCAGCACATCACACGAGCACCCTCACTGCTAGCCTGACTCCCTCGTGTTCATCTGTCTGCACGTACTGAACAGCACACACACAGTGAACACATAATATCTAAAGTTGTGAACTAGAAATTCAATCGGCACATTTTGCTCACATTTCTTTGTCTAGTAAAGACTTTTTCCTCCCTGAAAAGCAAACCCTTCTGCACTGGACTCGCAGTAGTGTTCATGTTTCAGTCTATGTGTAGTTACACAGCCATTATCTGCCTCCCTCAGCACAAATACTGGGGCCAGTATAAATACAAGCAGGCAGCTTTAGCTCAACTTGCCTGGCAACACGGCTCTGAGCTTTGCGTGCTCCGGTCCAGATACCACGTGGATCCTGACCGGAGTTTCTCTCCTCTCCTCGCATGAAATCTCCTGCAACTTGTCTGAGGGAGAAACCTTACAGACTAAACTAAAGGCAGGTTGTCTAAAGTAGCAGCTCGGGCAATCTGGGTACAATTACACCCACCTTCATTTCAAAATGAGTGTTTTTAACGGACAGCTGTAATTTTCACTGACCGTCCAGCTCGATGCGATTGCTAACGTCTGCTTGGATCCCATTGAGTGTTCCTCCACTGTAAAAATCTAGTGTTTAAACTCATTTGGATGTATCGCATTACAGGTTTGTCCTAGTTTCCCTGCAGTGTGTTCGACGCCCTTCAATTCAAATTGTACTCTCTGAAACTTATATGTCACCAACTTGGTCGCATGTAAGACATATTGATTTAGCTGCAACAGGAACATCTCAATCCACCCATGAAATTTAACCATCAACAGTCACCATTTTCTGCCATTTTAACTGAACTCAAGATGTATTATCTTCATATGCTCATAATTGTCATATATTTGCATGTGTTCTGAAGGTATAGTAAAAGCTAAAACACTTTTCTTTTGCCACAACATGGTTTTGTTTGGGCAAAATGAGGCCAAGTGCCTTCAAAGTTTCCATTCAATCTGTTAACTCCAGTCTTGGTTTATAGAAGTGGCAGCTACAGTGTGTCGCTGCAGACTCGCTGGGGAATGGCTGATTTAAGAAAGGATGTACCAAACCCAAGGATTAGGCTTCTTTCAGAAGTAGTAGAGGGAGAAATGTGTATATGGTGTGTGGGTGTGTGTGTGTGTGTGTGTGCGGGGGTGGGGATGGGGATGGGGGGGGGGGGGGGGGGGGGTAAAAGATGTCCTTTCTCCACATGTGAAAGACCCCAGACTCAGCAGCCGCCACTCAGTTATGCGTGACCACCAACCCCTCCCATTAGATGAGCTTTTATCTTGTGAAAGGACTCATTGGTTTGTTTGTGTGGTTGGTTTCGTCATCGAGCCTCTAAACAACATCGACGAGTTCTTAACTTCACTAATCAGCAACTGTAAATTAAAATCTAACCCCCCCCCCCAGCTTCCAAGAGCCAAAATATTGTCAGACGTTCATTAATCTGCTTCCTGCTGTCTCAGATCTTCACACTCTGCCAACACGCAAACACAAGAATGACACACTGTGCAAACAGTAAATATTTGATAACTGGCAAACTCCTCCGTCTCTCCTCGGCTGCCCGACTGTTCTGCGTTAGCCTTCTTGTGTGGTCAGGAGGCTGCTCAAGAGAGCTGCAGGAATGCGAGCGGAGAGGAAAGCCAACAATGCTTTTAGAGCCACCAAAATCTTGTACACAAGCCACTTGTGTAGTTCCTGTGGTTCTGTGTGTGCAGAATAAGCTCCCTTTGAAGAAGAGGCACAATAAGATAAGGGATTTTAATTGGCACAGTCACTTCACAAGGCTGGGTCGAGCCCTTGCGAGAGGAAAAAATAGAAAAAGAAAAGATGGACTGCACTGAAGAAAGAGCTTTACCAAACTTAAACATTCAGCAAGAAGTGCAATTTTCCGACTAAGCAGGACAGACAATCCCATGTCTAGAAAATGAATAGCTTACACAGTGTGGGAATGATCCTGGGAAGTGACTGTGATTAGTCTGGCTCCACTGGGCATGATATCACAGCAGGGTGAACCTGGCTCAACAGGAACTCTCGCAGAGAGACGAGGAAGACGCAGTGAGAGAGGGAGAAGCCGAGGGAACATGCACGGTAATTTGGTCTCCGCAGTCTGACAGTGATTTCCGAGATGGTAATCACATCAACTTTGTAGCTGAGGCAGAGTGACATCACTGCGAGCTGCAAGTTTATCCCGCCCTGGCAGGCCCCGATGGAAATCCAACAGTAATGAACGAGTCTGTGGGTCTCAAGCTTCACTGCAGCTATGCAGACCCTCTAATCACGAACAAGAGGATTGTGAGATATCAAGTAATACGCTGAAGGCGTTAAACAGCAGCCCGCTTAGAGCTGGCAGATCATAACATCACCACTGGTGACATCCAAGTTATTAAGACTTAAAGTTATTCCTACAGTAAGTCTGGCGTGAAGTGATACAGTATATTCATATTCTTGAGGATTAATCTCTTTTAATATTACAGGAAATGGTTAATACACTTATTAGCTTTGCTTTTGCAGAGATTTAGCTGAGAAGATTGATACAACTCTCAAGTCTGAACGTTAAATACAGAGCTGGATAATTAACACATTATATCTAATTTGTTTAATTCGTACAAAAACCAAAGTGTAAAAACAACACATCGAGGTTGTATGGGGGATTATGTGTTGAACTATTTCCTGGTCGGGTGCAGTAACTACCTCGAGTTTGGTGGTCACGCTGTGAGGTTGCCAAGCAACCAGTGTAGACTCCAGGAAGTTAGGCGACATAATTATTAATTAAGTATTAATAAGTGAGGTTTACAGGTGTTGGTAGGTGTATTTTGTTACCTTTGGACAGAGCCAGGCTAACTAGCTGTTTCCAGTGTTTCTGCTAAGCTAAGCTCCCCGCTCCCGGATGTAACTGTACACACGAGAGTGGTATCATGGTGTCAATCCCAAAATGTTCCTTCAAGACGTTCTGCTTATTTGGCTTATTTTGAGTGCTAAAAGCCACTCGGCTGAGAAAAGACCACTGCTTTGGTGACCTCAGTTAAAATGGCCTCTCTAATAAATTACCTGTATGATGATCATCGGCTCACTGTACCAGAATTCACCACTTTTCTAAATGAGCCAGAAGTATTTGAAATGAACAGAGGTACGAACAGGCCTGTGTCTGAGTGCAAATTGGCAGATATTTGAATAAAAACACGTGATTAAAAGGCGGATTGGGTCAGCGACATCGGCCCACAACACACCAGATGTCACTAGCGCCTGTGTGGGTGGAGCTTGTGATTGAGAGTGAATATTAATGAGAAGAAAGAGGGCTTTTCCACACATGCTTTGTCTTTGCCCCAGTAAGGGTCACCAGCAGTGACACCAAACTTCACAGGGGCAGAAGTGTGTCACCTAACACGGGATCCCCCTTTAACCAGGAGATTAGGGGCGACCAGTGTCCCAGATTAAAGAGATCTGTCTGAGGTCAGGTACATACCACGTGTTTTTTTTTTTGTCATTTATAGAAACAGCCCAAAAAATCTATTATATATAGGAATCTACTCGAAATATCATTGTTTTCATGATACAATGGAAAATTGGAATATTGCAGGCTGAAGTGCCTCTGGACCTGAGCCCAAACTCCCGATGAGCAGCCGGATGGATGGACGAGATGTACAGACCATCAGGGCATCTGTACGGCTGAGGTTAAATGCAGGGCTGCAGATGTTGCTGGCAAGTTGCTGCCTCAAGCCAATATGCAATATGCTACTGCTCTCATCAGTTTTGTTTATTCCAAGACCATACAGGGTGTTAAAAAGTAAAAGTGTAACAACCTCTCCTTTCCTTACCTTCTCCTGACATAAGGCCTTTAACTATGTGTTAACTATGATGCGTGTGCTTTGCTTGCTGAACTTCAAGTGCATTTAAAAACAATGAGTAATCGTGGTCTAGACAGGTCCCTTTGGAGGCCCTCTACAGTTTGTTTATGGAGGGAAATTAGGTCTCAATGGATTGTGGTTTAGGCTCGTCACTCTCTTTGGTGTGAAAACGGTGTAGTTATGGTGTGACATCTGACAAGAAACATGAGCAAAATGACAGGATCACACCTCCAGTTTCCTCTGTTACACTCTATCAGCTCTGTGACCTCACAGAGAGTAAAAGTCCAGATGGACAGGTCACATCTGTGCTCAGAGGAATGTGTCCTCCGTCACCCCTATATTCCTTCATCCCGAGGGCTTTGGGAATGTCAGGACTGTAAGGTTATTCTCCCTTTTCGTTCTCCTCCCCATTCTGATTTTCTAGACTTGCGCTGATAACCGTGACCAACACAAGCCATGTGGTATGACAGGAGCAATTTAGGCTTATGTGCGACAACAAAAACAACTCAACTCTGACGAGGATGACACAAACCCAAAAACCAAACAGGCCTAAAGCTACTTATTAGGACGAATCCCACGGCGTCATAAAAGACAGATTAAATAAAACATCATAATCCAGGGGATCAGGGGAATATGGAAATTCAATGCACTGACATTTGTTACCCAGTAGCTCCACCTCTACCTAAAAAAAGAGGATTCGCACTGTACAGACATTAGACAATCCTGTAAGTTTTATGTGAAATTCCAGTGACTGAGCCCTGACCTCCTTTTTGACATCTTATCATCAACTCTGTCTCTTTTGAAGGTCTGGTGAAAAGGTTCTTTGTGTCAGTGGTCAGCGCCCCTCCCACAGACATCCTCCCATGTCAACACAAGCGACACGATTACAACACCAGCAATCAACAATCCACACTGTCGCCACTTGCAAATTAAATCCACTAAAACACCACAGCTAATGCAACATTAGTAACTGTAAATCATGTTCAGTTTGCTCCGCTGACACGACCATCGACAGCAAATATGAGTCAATAAACGGAAAAGGAAAGTTAACTTTGACTGCATGAATCATGCTGCAGCTGCTAAACAGACCCATGTTAATTCGATCTTTAAAAAACGGGTGTGTTTCTCCACATTGTGATACAGAAAATGAGGCTATAAAACCTGCTGTAAACCCATTACCATCACACATCACGCCAGAAAGCAATTTATCTTCAACGCCCCCATAAACCTGTACTTGGGTGACTGTGTGTGACCCGGGATAATCAAGGGATCCACAAAATCCAAGCTTTACTGAGTTTACTGCTGTCATGGTAACAGTCATACCAAGCCAAGAACGCCCTCCGGTCAGCTCAGACTGACCTCTGCTTTCAAACTTATGTGTAAAACTATTGGACGAAGCTGAAATACTGCACATGAAAGCACCTTGCAAACATTTGTGGAGACAAACTGATGAGTAAAGATCAACTACTGTCTCCCTGTAGCCACTATACTGTTTTTACAAATCATTCACGAGCCCTTGTTTGTAACCCGTTACCAACAAATGACTCAATAGGCCATATCTATTTTCATTTTTCAGTCATTACTCATGACCTAAATGTTGTTTCAACTGTAACCTAGAGATGAACTAGATCAAATGTTTTTCAAACATGCTCAACCGGCTTTGGTTTGCTCAGACAAAAAAGTTTCTGCAGGAGCCAAAAGTAATTTTTTTTTTACAAAGAAAATAACCATGATGTGCTTCACACGCTGCACTGAGAACTGAGAGGCTGATGTGTGCGAGCCACTGCTTGATCACTGAAAACACTCGGTTGCATAGTCCTTCAGGGGGAACCAACATACTCTTGTGAAAGAGAATGATAGGCAGCGTGGAAAACACAGATTGCGTGCCTAATACTCCCTCTGCCCACACTCAAAACAGACAGATTGCTTTGAGGTTCCTATCCTTTTGCTCATTTCCACTTGCACCTCCATTTCCCCTTGAGTCACTGACAGGGCAGCTTCTTTCATAAAGCTGCTGGGATGACACCTGGTCCAAATTAAATTGCATTAGAATACAATGAGTGTGTATATTTTCACAATGGGCAGCCACAGTGGGATTCAAACCCCTGACCCTGGGTCAGTGCCATCGCCACCGAGCAACAAAGGCTGTGTCGAACATACACATTTCACAGATGGGAGAACGAGGAAGCAGCTGCCCTGTGCCTTTCAAACAAGAAGCTCGGCGTGGTTCTTACTTATGGCATGACTGGAGGCACATGACATCACCCGAAAGGCATGTATCCCTGTGTATTGCTATTAGAAGTGCATTGTGTGATGCCTCAATCCTGTAACATAATAGACGCACTGTGATGGGTTGAGCCGGGATGGAAGAATGAACGATGGACTAAATCCTGAATTAACTCCTGAAATGTCAATGTCTCTCATTGTCTGAATTGTGTTAGAGCGCTCTTTCATTGTCATAACAGTTCATGGCATGAAATCTGATTTGGCTTTGCATGTGGTGCAATATGATCTGATCAAATGGCATTAAAAGCTTCAGTCAAGCGTTGAGGCTACCTCGCAAAACATCTTGAAGACATTTTATCTGAGCACATTTTACAGCTAAGCGTCGTGTCTGTTGGCTTTTATTATGAAAATCTTGTTCTTGGGAGAAAAAGGAATGACAATGGAAGGATTATTTTAATCATGATGTAGCCTCTATCATTTAGATTCAAAAGTCACCCTGAAACATTTTCCAGAGACCGTTTCACTCCCTCACATGAAGTCATAAATTTCATGAAGTTTCACGGGTGAGGAGGGCTTGACCAGAGAGGTACATCACTCTTGGATACCTTAGCCTTGGATCATTCCCAACATCTCAGATTTCTCAAGTATTCTCGTGGCAGAGGTCATGAAAACAAAAGCTGTGGGAAGAGGAACCAGTCAAGTGTCGAGCAGTAACTCAGTATTCAGCCTAATGCCAGAATACACAAAACAAGAATCTGTACTCACATGATCACATTAACTGAGAGATTCATCTCTTAGACTGATGACTGACTCATTGTTTCTTTCCACTCTGACAAATAACCAAAGATGAAGGCCAGCACATCAGCTGTGCACACTAAATAAGGCAGCCAAGAGAGCCTGACTCAGCCTGTTACTGTAAACTCTCACTAGCTGACCGACAGTTCCTTAATAAGATCAGGATCAGTGCGCCTTTAACTTGTAGACCCCCTGAGGAGTAAGAACAGGAGGTGAGGTAGAAACATAAAGGCGTATGTACACATGCACATATGTCATAAACAAATATCCAGTTTAAGTCCCTGAACTACTTACAAAGAAAGATTTCTACCCTCACGATGCACTTGTTGATGCACAGCTTACAGAGCAAGACAGAAGTTGTGTCACTGAAAAGAGCATTCTGTGGTTTACCCACATAGATTACGATTAAAGAAAAGTTGATTCCTTCCTTTAGCAAACTCTCCCATCTGCAGAGTACCAAGTTTCACTCTAGCGGCTCTACAGGTTGAGCACACGGATCATTCTTTGGCGGAGCACCAACATCAACAACAATCAAGAAACAAGGAACACCAAATAGGGTGTGGGAATGTGTGCTTCCTATGGACAAGAGCAATGCTTGACACAATGGCAGAAATTAAAGTGAAGTCAGTAACAGAACGAACATTTCTGGACCTCTGTAAATGATTACCTTTTTCTTGAATACACTCTTCTTCAAGCCCGACTTACAACAAAAAGCCACCATAAAAAGACACAACAAAAGGCAGCAGAAGTGCCATTCAAGGACAAATGGCCGACAAAAAAGAAAAGCCTACAGAGCTACAATTGAGACTTGACTCTCCAACTCCACCTCATAAACATGAGATAACTTGTGCTCTGTAAATACATCAGTCACTCTCAGTGACCGGGCAAATGACTCTGAGCCTGACAAAGCCTGTGCGTCTTATAATTCCTTGATGTGGATGAAACAACAGTGGTGCGATGCAAAGATCAGGGCAGTGTGCCCCTCCCCGTGTCCCGCAGTCCTCAGACTGTGTTTAAACCAAGAGATCAGACATCCGTAATCTCCATTGTCCCGTCCTGGGTAGACGACAGGGTCCTACCATGGCCCACTTTAACAAGCAGGGCCATCTGCAGAGTCACAGATGGTCCTGGCAATGTCTCACAGGTTCCCACATTTAGATAGAGGGTTAACCTGATACGAGCCAGTTCACTCAAATGAGAAATCCATACACTTTACAAACCCACACTCACAGAGACTGAATCCGCCTCGATACGCAGTTTATTATGCTTTTAAGTCCAGAATAACACAGCAGCTTTATTTTTCACGCCATATCAACACCTACCATCACAGCTCTCCGTCTACAACCTGGATCTCCTAAAACATGCTGCATATGCTTTTCATTACGTGTTATTTTCATCTGTCAGAATGAAGTCTTTGATCCACCTCTATGCACTCCCTTTAGCGCTGCACCTCTGAAAACACACATTCAAAACAAGCTTAGTACAGCTCCCCCACCTCAGGGTCCACCCTGTTCAAACTGACAAGAAGGTTCATTGGCTAAACAATAAAAAAACAACGCCTTTATGACAGGAATGAATAGACATCATCAAGGTGATAAATGAGGCATTTCTGTCACAAGCTGGTGCCGCCGTGGCATTTAGTTTGGGAGTGAACAAACAGAGGGGCAATAAAGCCGGGAGTGAGATAGGGGCACACGTTAAGGACACATGCAGTGAAAGAATTCAAATCAATGGCCATCAACGTGTCCTGCCAAATGGGCTCAACTGGGACATTTCTTCCTTTAGACAAAGTGCTGCCGAGGTAACTGTCCAGACATTAAGTGAATGGAGAGACGTCCTCATTCAAAAAGGTCCTATGGCCGAGATCTCTGTTACCGATTGGCTGCTGGGTGATGAAACTGCCGGGCGTTATCCCAGCAGGAGAGCTGTGACCTTGACCTCCTGTTAAGGTGAAGATGGGAGGCCGGGAGACTCTGAGCTCTGACGGGCGAGTGTGGCCTGGCTTTGTGTCCCTCAATGGAGAGGTAATGAGTCACACAAAACTTCCCAACAGCCAGCCAGCTGGCATGCAGCTCGCCTGCACAAAGAGATCTGCGAGGGTAGGCCCAAACGCTGGTCTGTTTCAGCATGGCAGCCATTCAAGCCCTGCTTTCCATTTCATTTGCACGAGCGCTTTTGTGTCTGGATCTCAGTCAGACATATGTCTCTCTCTCTCTGTGTGCTTCTCTTTTCTCGAGACATTGTCCGACTCACCTCCGCTTTGCTCCTATTTACTGGCTGGAGGAGACACTGGGGACTGGGTTAGGCTTTTGATCTGGCCGGTCCTGTTCAAGCTTAGACCCAAAATCAAAATGGGTGTTTGAATCACAAGCAGACAGTAGACTGAGGATCTGGGATACGACTGGTCAAGCCACATTTGGAGGTCGCCAGAGGCCCTGTTCAGACCTGGTATTAACGTGCGTCCTGGGTGAGCCGATCACAAGTGGACAGCTCTAATACCAGGTGTGAATGCACCCAAGACGCATTGAGATCCAATCACTCAGACCACATTCGGAGGCGGTCTGGGCTGCTTGTGTCCAGATTCTTTTAGCAGTGTGTCCGCGAATGTGTCCTGGCCCACATTGAAGGACTCAACTCAACTAACGTCCTCTGTGTTCACTCAAAATCTGAAACAACAACAAGAAGCAAAACAGATTCTGGTGGATGGTGTACACACGAAACACGCTGTCTGATGTCCTCCGGCTGCTCTACCTAAACTCTCTGTGATTTACGAAGGTTCCTGGTCGACAGATAGCTTTACTTGTTGTTCAAGTAACCACTAAGTGTAGCTGCTGTTAGTTAGTTAACCACTAGCTCAGTTAGCCGAGCAGCTAGAGCTCCACTCCCCGGACTGTGAGATCAGAGCACCGGGAGAGTGTTGGTGTTTACACCGCTAGCACAGGATCTTGGGACCGCCGGGTGGAGGAGGTTTAATAAAGCTTTATTTAAGCTTGACAGCTAATAGACCGCTAGCTGCACGACTAACTGAGCTAATTACCTAATGGCAGCTACAGTTAGCGGTTACTTTAACAAGTAAAGCTTTCTGTCCATCAGTAAACACTGCAAATCAAAGAGAGTTGAGGCAGAGCAGCCGGGGGACATCAGAGGGAAAACATTTTCACAAGTTTCACCAAAAGCAGTGAAAGTTATAAAGTTGTGTTTTTGTACAGTAATCAGTGAGGCACGGCCCCCAGAAACACTCCACTCTGGATCGGATCACCTGGAACACATGTTGATACCAGGTCTGAACAGGTTCAGAGTGCAAATGCATCCCTGACTGCTTTGAAAGTCTACCTAGTCAAATTGGTAGAGTGTGAATAGCAGGACAGACCTCAGATGGATCTGGGTGATTTGCATATTCCAAAGCTCAGATAAGACTTTGAAGCCTGAACCTGAGCCAACGTACCAAACAGCCAACAATCTCTCTAGTTGTAAGACTGAGAGGAAATGTGCATATCTTTATTACGCAGCAGTTGCAGCTTCCCACAGATAGACTGATAGACATCATGAAGCAGCAATACAAGCAACAGGGACAATCAGTGTCCTAGAAATCAGGCTCAAACTTAACTCGCGGAGGCCCGAGTTAAAAATCAGCAGTGGTTTTAGTTGGTAGGCAGGATCATCATTTTTATTACAACATGTATAACAGTGGTCTTGTAAAACACAAGCCTCACGCTGTATTTGGGGATGTTAGGCCAAGCAATAGCATTACAGAGCTGGAAAGAAAACACATTTCAGTTTCCCACACAAGGAAAAAGTTACACACACTGAAGCACACAAACAAATCCTGATGTCTACAGTTTAGCAGTATTCCCGGGAGTATTCCTGCAGGAGGAGAGAGTCTAAATGAAAGTCCGTGCTTCTAATGAAAGACACCTTCCACAGCGTTTTGGGCTCCGGGCTGACGGCCAACAGATGGGGCTTCTCAGCTGGCAACAACACAGCAGCACCTTCGGGTACGTCCAGCTACCATTTCAGATACAGCCTGAGGGAGGAAATACTTTCTTCAGATAAAGTGATGTGAACCATCCACAGTAGGCTGACCCTCCGTTTGTTCTATGATGCAACAGTGGCCAACAGCCCTCGCATTTCCCATAAATGACTCGTCGTAAAAATCTATTTCCAGGAACTATTTCTCCAGGGTCTGACAGTGAAAACAAGTCACAACCACAACTAAACTACACTAAAACTGTGCATCTCGTCTAAGCCAAATCCATATCAAAATCTTATCAAAGTGTGTACAAATGCACATATATAGACTACTACAGAAAACCAGACTGCTAAAGCGAATTTAGCAAATGTCTCCACAAGGTCAAGAAAACAAGACTGAAAGCTTTGCCAGCTGTAATGACCTTTGGCATCATTGTTACACACCTTGCGCGGTGGCGTCAAAGGAATATTCAAATACTGACTCCCGTTTGACGTCACCTTGGTTCTTCTTGGCTGCGTTTAGACTTTGGTATTCGCTGTTGATTCCTGGTTTTTACTGTCGCCCACAGCATTCATAACTTTACCAAAATAACTGAGTAGAAAAGCCTTTCCAGACAATTTTTCTTCCCATCCCATACTGTAGATTCTCTTCATCTCTCTGCTCTAAAGTGCAGTCCCTTCAGTACGATTCGCAGCGTACAAAGCAGACAGCATTTTTAAAAGCATGTCTGTCGTTTTCTTGAAATCACTGTTGCTCTTTTAAAGTGGAAAATTTTGATTTAGCTCACATTGTATAACTAAAAAATGAAGCATAAACTCTTACAGGAAGTCGCTCTGTGATGGCTCGCTGCCTGATGTAGAGTGGTTGCCAAGACAGACTGGGCAAACCATCACAAAGGCCCAACAGCAGCTATGATGGAGGATATAAAACTGGGTTTGTCCCGAATATCATTTCATTTTCTTCTTCCAGTCTCTCCTTCCCAACAAAGTTCAGTGTTGTATGGACATACTGATCCCAAACTAATCACTGAGACACATGGATGTTATCCCTCCACATGACTAGTGATGAACTGTACTATTTCTTGGCTTCTCAGGTGTACAGTAAACATGCTTGTAGTTTGTTATGGTACAATTACACCACTGTTTCACAGTAAGACAGCTCCAGACAGTTTTGGAGACACTGATTCCACGGAGTGTTTGAATCTAAACAGGTGGAGTCTTTCTACACCTTCATTGTGGAAAAAACAACAATACGGCGTCTCATTCAATACATGTTGTCAGTGCTCAGATATCAGTGGAAGTTCCCTCCGAGTCAAAACTCCCCAGTGAGCTCTGAGACCTTTTTTTAGATTTGGAAACTGGATCTTTCTTCAGGGTGAGAATCCATTTGGATTCTACATGTGTAATAGATTGATGGTAAGCTAGAATTTCCTGCTTTCTCATAATCAAATATCTAATGCTGTGTGCAACAGACTCTGTGGAAGTTAGATGTCATGAGATCAGTAACAAAGGCCACAATAAAAACTAAAATGATTTACTTGGAAACAAAATGAAGCCCGTTTCTCTTTCAGACTGAGTCAAGGGACATTTTATTACTCATTTGACCGAAGTGAAGTTCAGCAAACCAGAGCAGTGAGGTCAGTCCCTGTTTTACAAATGAAACACTCTCATTTACAAGAACTCACTGTGTGGTGATTTATACATACTCAGAAACTGTAGCAAATATTACCATACAAATCTACAATGCATCAGTTGTGGGTTGATTGGTGGTCAGTATATGTTTAATACAAATATTTGCAAAATAAAAAAGCAGAACATAATGGAGAGCAGGTCATCCATTTTTATTGCAAAGCACTTTTTCACTGCTATAGCAGGATGGTCTCTCTCCCACTGGGGCTGCTGGGAGCGGGTCTGGCTAAATCTCAAAATAAGAAACTGGGATACAGAGATGAGTGAGAGAGAGAGAGAGAGAGAGAGAGAGAGAGAGAGAGAGAGACCCAGAAGCCCAGAGAAAGCAGTCAGAGAAGAAGAACAAAGTATACAAAATGCCTGAGGGAGCGGGCAGGCACAGAAATTACTGGCAAGGATAAAAGATGAATCCGGGTGGCGAGGAAATATCCCAGAGGAGGAGGAGGGTATAAAGGAGGGAGGAACAAAAGCCAGTGCAGGAGGGTGAACTTGCGTGTGCTTCATGGCACAATGAGCCGGGTGGAGGAGAGTAATCCTCTCACGTTGACCTGTCCACGGAAAGCCTGTGTGGAGGCCTCAGGTCATTCTCAGTGCCACAACTACTGTTATCTGGAGCTTTAAAGTGATGCACATCTGGCATGAATTCTTCACAATGAACAAAATGAAAGAAGGAACTAAGCAGAATTCCCTATCTGCTAATAAATGATTGATTTACTAAGCGAGATTTGACATATTCCCTAACGCAGAACAAGTCTTTGGCAGATAAAAGTTAGAAAAGGAAACATTCTGTGTCAAAACTGACGCCGTTCGTTCGTGGAAAGGTGTTGAAGTGATGAGAAGCAGAGCACCAGAAATCTCTGTATCCAGGTCAGTGCCGCTCGTTCACAAACACTCCACCAGCCTGCTACAGGGTGCCTTCGCCCACTTGCACTAGAAGTGTAAATCAGTGTGACAAGTGAGGGCCCACAGGACGGTGCAAACACAGCAGGAAGCAGATAAGACCATGAAGAGGGAGTCTGGCCTGAAATGGCAGCGGTATGAGGAGAGCACAGGATGGATCATTAGATCAGACAGCCATTTCCCAAAAACAAGACAGAAAATATAAAATGGCAGAAGACGCTCTCTGACTGAGGCTTCATCAATAGTGATGTCTGTTCAAAGTGGAAGTTGTCAAGTTTCTGGTTCTTGTTGAGTGTAATTAACATTCAAGTCAAGTCGTATGAGAGATGACGTCAAAATCTGTCAAATCTTTCAGGTCCTAGTTAGACATTTTGAGAAATACTTTTGCATTTGCTGTCTTGCAAATAGTTAGATGAGAACATTTCTATCACGCGCAGCTTAGCTTAGCGTAGAGACTGGAAAGAGGGGGAAGCAGATAGCCTGGCTCTGCCAAAACATTAAAAACAAAATCCACAGGAGGTATTTTATAGGACTATTTTTTGGCCGTCTGCACTGACTTCCCTTGGACAGAGCCAGGCTAGCTGTTTCCCCATGTCTTTATGCTAAGCTAAAGTAACCCTGGCTGTAGCTTCATATGTAACAGGCAGACATGAGAGCGGTATTGTTCTTCTCATCTAACTCTCAACATGCTTTCAAGTGTATTTCCCAAAATGACAAACTATTGTTTTCAACAGTATCAAACCTCTAAACTCGTAGCAGTAGCTGCCAGGTTGCTTTAAATATTCCGTGCTACTGAAGGCGGAAATGTAATTAAAACTGTAATAATATTGCTGAATATCTCTCTGTGCTAGGATGAGATTATTCCAACTGTCCCATGGAACTGAAAAGAAAACCAGACACCAGCAATTTTACGTGCGAAGAGAAATCCAACGGATCTAATCACACACACACACACACCCTCATATCCACAGGTGCTTTCTTTTTTGAATCACTGGTGGTAGGGTGATTGATGAAAAGGCTCTTTCAACTTTAAAGACTCAACCTGGCTGATCCACTGGCTCGTACACAGAGGCGAGGTGAGGGGAGCATGCATTCCAGTCAAATCCCAGTCTAAACACCTGCATGGCAAAGACTACAAATCCACATGTGTTTCCTTCCTGTTAAACTACCAAGTCATTTTTAGCTCACATTTTCCCCACCACCCAGCACTTTTACACCTTGGCTTTGTCTTAAAGTCAGATGAGAAAATCTTTTGAAAGTGTCCCTAGATTTGCATACATAGCTCTGTTATACGCTGTAAATTATAACTTCCTTTCCTTTTAAAGAGCATGGGAGGATTTACTTAATATAAAAATACTTTTATACACCTGTGACTCACTCACTCTCAGATCCTTTATCTCTCACTTCCTACTAATCTCTCACCGGATAGCGAGCCAACTATTAACATGGACTAAGAAAAGAAGAGTTCATAAGAATTTAACTTGACTTTTTATCTTCCCTTCCTGCAAAGATGAAGAGATGTGTTTTAAGATTTCCCTAAGAATAATTCAATTGCGTAATATTTAAGCCTGTCTTTGTGACGGTGGTGGCCTGGGAGGAGGGGCTGTGGAGGAGCACAAAAGCAGGGAGGGAGATCATATCATTTAAAGAGGAGTTGGGAGAGGAAGTCCACGCAGGTGGCCTCCTGAAATGCTTCTGGCTAGTGGCGACAAGACAAAGACAGCCAATAGTAAAAAAAGAAAATAGACAATAGTTTTACAGCCTCTGAGCTGTCAATATTTTTCCAGGTTGCCAGGGAAAAGAATGTGGTGAGGTGTTGCAGAGTTAGTTTAACTTGAAGTCTGATGTGTATTTATTTGATCTTTGTCTCAGTTAGTGTATTAAGAATAACAGTTACATGTAGATTCAGACAGATGGCTGAGCAGATGTTGTAGAGCCAAGAACAGAGAATACCTCCTCTGAATAAATACAGGCAAGGTCACACCGATCTTTATTCTGTGCACCAAATTACAAGCAGTACTTGCAATAAATTGTTTTTGGCACAAGAAGACAGAGTTGTAAATTGTGCCAGGTACCACAGGTCATGATGACTAAAATACGACAGGCACTGTGGCGCTGTATGAAAGCTGTTTGTGTGTACGTATATGTTGCTGCAGCTCATTGGGCGATTTAAAGCCGAGAGACATCACAGAAACTTGAGGAAGTAAAGGACAAAAAAACATCCAGAACCAGCCATGCAGCTGTTCACGGCTCAGTTCTTCCCGGGGTCATGGGTGACAACCTGGACGGAAGACTTTGTTGAAGTTATTGACTTGACTCTGACAGTTTAATCATCCCTGGGTTTTGCCGGTCCGCTGACCTGTGGCTATTCAGTATCATGTCAAACATTAAATCCACTCTAATTGGCCAGTCAAGTCTTTAGAAGCCAAGTGATAAGCAAGATGGAGGCGGCTGTGTTTGCTCTTTTGTGTTTTGAAGGGGGGTGTAGACGGGGGTTTTCGAGGTCAGGGGGGTAGATGACTTTGCCCCCCCACCTCCTCCTCAGGACAGGCTTGAATTGTCCCAGAGCTCCATAAAGAGTAATGACTGCTGGGGAATGTTATTAAATAAGTGTGAGTGTGTGTATGAGAGACACATACACACCTCAGGGCAAGCAGATAGCTTATCATGGCTCCCAATTTCTGCAGAAGAAAAAACAATCCACTCTCGCCGACAACAAACCAG
Organism: Enoplosus armatus; assembly: GCF_043641665.1. Classification (NCBI taxonomy): domain Eukaryota; kingdom Metazoa; phylum Chordata; class Actinopteri; order Centrarchiformes; family Enoplosidae; genus Enoplosus; species Enoplosus armatus. Next base: position 7,303,048 of record NC_092186.1, read on the forward strand.
AGCGTAGCTTCCTCTGGAGGAACCTGGCGTTACAAAAACAGAAATATTTCACACATTCCTTAACACAAATGTCTATATACCTGAAAATATACAGAAGACCAGCAGAGGGATTTTTAGATGAGTCGGTGTATAGAGGGACCACACTCAGAAGCACTTGCTCTCATGGAGGGTCCCACCGCAGGAATGTAAAGTGTAATCACTCACACATTTCCCCCGAGCAAAGCAATGAAAAAAAAACCTTCACCTTAATTTTAACAAAACGTCTCCTTTCATAAACAAACACAGCCTCAACCACTAACTCCGCGTGTGGGGTGCAAGGTCCCAGAAGTGCAAGCGAGCACTGTGGTTTCCTGGTCGCTGGCTTTTTGGAATGCTTGACTTGACAGAACGGTTCAGCAGAAACCACTTCAATCACAGGCCGAGCTCTCCACCGGGGGCTGAGGTGCTGAGACGCACACATAGTTAATGGAGCCTAGAGAAGGGGGAAACCTTCAGTTCAACTTGAAGAAAGGCCGCACTTCTCATTTCAATGTCACTCTGGTATAAAAACAATTCGCTGACAATGAAGTGTTTATATCATATTATCAAGTTACAACGTGGAATACTGAACAAAGCCATTGGTTTGTTCATAGTTTGGGACTTTTTTTTATACTCTGCTCCCAAAAATGCAAAGTCAGAGTGCTGAATATAAGCCGCGAGGAAGTAGAAAGAAATGACTGTGCATAGATAAAGAGTACATGACATCAGCTCTAACACAGCTGAATGAAAACAACAGGGCACGGCATCGTGGCTGTCTAGGCCTTCTCAGTGTCTGTCTGGCAGGAGGGGGAAGGTGCAGGAATAAATGAGCAAGTCTTTGAAATCTGCTCTATAATTAGCAGGGGTACTATATCAACGGCAGGTTGTCTGGACCTGCAGAAAAATGCGTCTGATAATGAAAGAGAAAAGAGGATTAGAGTCGCCCTGTTCTAAAATGCGATCCACCGATGCATTTATTTTCTTGGCGGGAATGCTTTAAAGTCTTTGTTCGCTTTAAAGAAACGGACTGAGGCCGGTGCCATTCGTGCAGAGAACATAAAATTTCACTCGCTGACAAAACATTTTCAGTCCCACATTATCTGAAGCTCTGTCGTAAATCCTAACATCGATTGCTATTGACCTCGGATGGAGTGTGCATTGACTCGTTGTTGCAGCCTCACTTAGTAAATCAAAGTCCCAGTAATGGCCGGACTGGGTCAATGAAATGCAGAGGGGAAGGACTGTCAGCAGGCTAATGTGCTTTCCTGGTCTAAGCTGCTCTAGCAGAGTTTATGGTAGCATAGATGATGTGCAACACAGAAACTTTCATTCCAGGCTCACAGAGCTGCACGAACGTCACAGTGCTGAAGTGGGAGACCGGCTCTGGAGTGAAATCAAAAGGCAGAGAGGATGGTGACTGCGGAGCATAAATACATGAGTCTCAATCTTACTCAAGGCGTTGTTTAAGCAAGCGGAAAAGTAGTACAGTGGAAAGCTTAAAGCACCTATAAGCACAGTAGTGAGAAATTGTCGCTGCTGCAGGTCCTTGTCTTTTCTTACATGTTACATAACATGTAGTGTGTGTCGAGCGAGTGAGCTCAAACATTTAAGCTGACTGAACTTGACAGTTACAAATGAGCAACTAAAATTGAACTTAATTAGTCAGCTGGTTAATCAATGTATAATCTCCAAATGTATAAGGTAAACTAGAAGCAATATACATGCAGTGTGCTTATCTAAAAGATAAGATAACGGTCCTGGCTGTTCTTTTATGTGGGGTCATTTGCAAACACTTTTTCTTGGTGTACATTACATTTTTAATGCACATTATTATGCTAATCATGTACAGGTGTGAAATAAAACCTTTTGCAACGCTTTGTTCATAGCGTCACGTCAGTGGATTACAGTTGTACTCGAGGTTTAATACTACAACCGATAACATGTCCTATCACTTTCAACTCAACACTTTAAAGTCACAAGATTATCATGTAAGACCATGTACACAGTGTGTAACACTAATGCATTACGGATTTAACGAGATCCTGGTCTTGTATCCATAATAAGCCGGAAGAGCAAGACGCAGTATGCTAACAAATGTAAGGCATTATTACCGTCTGGTGCGCTACTGTGTTGAAAGTTTTTTCTTGTTTTTCCTCAGTGGATCAGTGAGACTAAGGCTTTCCTCTATCTGGTATTGTGAAACGGTCTCTGGAGCGGTCTGTACAAGGAATGTCGTAAACTGCAAGCCATGTGCAGTTGGACCAGAAAAGCCAGAGGGCCACTTGCCGCCACAAGTATTACAGCTCCCCCTCCACATTGAGCCAGTGTAACTTAAAACCCAGCAGAGTGCTCTGACACGGGACTGCACTACAGAGCCCCGGTCTGGCAGAGGAGCTCTGATGGTAGTCAAATGCAGACATTGATGGGGTGTCACGGGAGAGCTGTCCAAACACAGGGCTGAGGGATGCATGCCAGGCTCCTGGTGTGTATGTGTGTGTTCAAGTGTGTGAGTGAGGCCAAGGATACGAGACAGAGGAAGAGAAGTGTTTCACATGGATTTGGATACACAGAGACAACCTCTTCTCATTTTAAGGTGTGTACTGTTTGTTTAAAAGGATCCCTGGTATTATTTAGTTGGACTCCACTGTATAAATAGCCATGTCAATCAATCATGGACAGCAGAAGCATCACTTAAGTGTCTATATATGGACCTGCTGGCATAGTAAGTACAGCTCTTGTGTAGCTGGTGTTGATAGAGAAGAAAAGGCTCAATATGAGATGAAGCAAAAGTGAAAGAGAGACACACTTCTAGCAAACCAAATCGTTTGACCTAAATGTGTCAGCATCAGGCATACAAATATTACCACGGAGGGAGTCTCCAACAACTAAACAACCTTACACACCAGTGGTATTTAACTGATGCACCACCAGACAAACGTTTTCCCAAACAGCGGGGTGACTTGCATGGGACAGCACTTGTGACACCTTACCAACGGGCCAATGTCTGATTCTGCATAATCCAATATGGTATCTGCAGCTGTGTCCTTCAGCAGTCGTCCTGAGGACAAGTCACAGCCGCATCATAAAAGCCCACCCCCGCCTACTGAGCCCTCAGTGCCTTGAAATGCTCCATTTACACTGATTGTCATTCAGATGAGGGAGGGCTCTGTTGTTTAAGGCTGCCCCTGGCACCATTAATATGAAAAGCACAATTAAGAGTAATTAGGCTTTTCCAGGCAAAAAGGGGGGTTATCTGGTAACGTTGCACGCAAGACCTCCTGTACAACAACGTGTAGCATGAGCGTGGATTTGATCATTTCATCCCAACATATTCACTCCACGCTGTAGACGTGGGATGAATCAGACAGTAAATCATTTGACTTTAATGTTGCGGTTTGGTATCATCTTTATGCAGCAGCTTAAACACAAACTGAGCTGGGAGTACTTTATTCATAAAATATGGCTCTAATTACAACACTGCTGTAATAACTTTTTACTGATTCTAAGAGACGGCTTCATCAAAGCAGCATCCCAAATTAATGTACATGGAGTCTGGTTAGATCCAGAGAGCTGGGGTCAAATAAAAGCTATAATAAACTCATAAGAAACTAGATACTGTGTCACTTATAATCATCCATTCACTCGTCACCACTATGTGTTTGCGTCCCCGCTCAGAGAGGAGCGTACTTTCAAATATGAACTGATGGAGCCTCTTAAAATCAGGCTCAAACTGTCTTCAAGACCACGCAGCAATTCCGGCTGCAACAACATCTAGATAAGACCAAGATGACTCAGGAGCTTTGCAGACATATTGCAAGTGGTCAGCTTATTGAGACTGCACTTAGCGTGACGTTTAGTAGGCCTGCAAAACTCAGTCAGCAAATTTTGCCTCAACCAAGAGCTACAAGCGCAAAAATCAGGTTTAAGAGGGGTCTGTATGTTTTTTGCTTGTGGCAGGCAGCGGATAAATACCTTCAGGCTAACTACCCCAGTCAACGACCACAGGAAGCAGGGTCTGGGGAACATGCATGGACTTGCTGAACCTAAACTAAAGTGGGGTAAATCCACTGGGGTATGTCCGAGCTGGAGAGACTGTTAGGGGCTGAATAACTCTGGGGGTAGAGAGGGGTGCACAGGGTTTGTAACACACACACACACACACAAATATCACATCACCGCCCAGTCATGGGGGGGGGGGGGGGCAGAGATACTAACACAGCCAGGCGATGGCCACATGCTGTGTTATCAGGGTAATGAATTCTTACTGGTGGCCAAGCAAAGTTCAACACAGGGAGCAGGACAACAGTGAGGACAACAGCAGAGCATCATGCTTGCATCTACATCAAATGCCACTTTTTTCCAAATAAGAACTCATTGGTGTTTTTAACTCCAAGGAGATCAGGTGAACTGCTTCCCGCCAGGAACCAATGTTAACAAAGTTACCTGTAACTTCACTGTAGTTACATTAAGCCACAACGTCGCCCGACAGTGTGCCGTTACTCCGGGAGAGAAGGCCCGTCTACAGCAATGTAATAGCTAAGTGGTTAACGCTACTAGCATGAAGTGGGGACAGCCAGGCTGTCACACGCCCCTCAGCAGCGCGTGTCTCCCAATATGAACTAATTGCCTAATGTCTACAACAACTAAGGAGACATTACGACTGAAATTAAAATTGTAAAGATATAAAAACTTACTGACTGACTCACTGGTGCGCTGGTGGCGCTCAACAATGACTTTTCTGCGACTTTATCGTAGTTTAAGGTCGCGTTTTTAAGCTAGCATGGTGTCATTTCTGTAGTGAGCTAATATTATACAACTTGTGATGAACTTGGCTAACTTTATTTATTTTTTAATCTACGCCACTGTTTCTGTGGAAATACAGTCCGAAGTCAACGGTGAAAGTGGAAAGGATGCCTCCTCGTGTGTTTTCCTCGTGCCGTTTTCTTTTCAGAGCCGCGCGCGGGACGTGCGCAGGCAGCTCCCGCATGAAACAGATAATAACTGACAGTCAGGTACTCACGCACTGCCTCCTGTTTGGGGTCCAGCTCGGAGCAGGTCTGCTGGAGTTGGTTGATCTTACTCTGCAGCCCCCTGACCCGCTGGTTGGTGGATGTGAGGTCGTTTTCCAGCTCCTGGAATATGGAGCAGGCATGTCTGGCCAGGTCCGACAGCTGCCGCAAGGTCCGAGACAGAGCCACATTACTGATGGAGACCAGATCCTCGAAAAGCAGACCGTCCTCGTTTGGGATTTGATACCTGCACAGCAACTGAGGTTCCACGACTCGTTTGGCAAATGGCATGTTGGTGTGGACCGGGGAATAAATCCAACAAAAGTGACCCAAGAGTGAGCAGAAAGCGGTTCTCTCCCCTCGGCCCCTGATCCAGCTTTTCTGAATTCAGCTGCTGCTGATGCCCCCCATCCTTTCATTTGTTAGAGAGGACTATGTGCTCCTGGCTGCTGCGCCGGGTCATCTGCTGCCCCTAATGCTAGTGTGTTTTTCACTGCTCCAAAGTGGAGGTGGTTTTTAAAAAAAGACGGCGGAGAAACCTGGAGCGGAGCGGCGGGCTTTGCTGGATCAGGACTTACTGGACTCCCTCGCTGTTGAGCTGCCGTGTAGGCTTCACTGCGCTCAGGAAAAATGAACACAATAGTCCTGAAACACTTTCAGGAGTGTGCATACACACCACACCGAAGGTCTAATGGGCATGTTAAAATCATATGATGGAAGAATGTAAAATACAAAACAGGGTACAATAAAGTTCTCTAGAGTCCAGGTCTCTGTGAGAACATCATACATACAACATTTGAACTATGAATACACTTTCCTCGGTCTGTATGAAGTGTAATTCATCAAAAATAGTTGTAGTAAGTGGTCATATGTCAGTGAGGGGAGATCCAAATTGTATTTTCATTAATTTGCTTGTTGTGTTTTTTACCAGAACTGAAATTATTAATTGATTACAGAAATCAATCAGTAACAATTTTGATAACTGATTTTTTTTTTTTACAGCAAAAATCTGGTTTCAGTTGTGAATATTTGCTGATTTTCTAAGTCTTCTGTGATAATGAACTGAATGTCTTTGGGTTTTTGGTGTTGGCCAGACAAAACAAGTAATTTTAATATTATAACTTATAACTTATAACTGGGTAACTGACGGAACAAAACTAAAATACAACCAAAGGATTCATTGATTAATCAAAACATAATCGAACACAAATGTAAATTGACGACACAGAGCTCATGTAACGTATTGAGCATCACACTGCTTCTGTTATTTACACTCAGGTGGTTCGGCTCTGTTGTGGGTGCATCGTGGGTGAAAATGGAGGGGGACGGACGGCTTCCCGGGTCAACGTCGGTCTGCCTCACATGAAAAAACACATTCGGATTACTTTGTGAGCGACATTCCCTCATCAGCAGGGGAAGGTCAAGTAGTTCAGACAAAAGCAAGGGGGGTATCTGGCTGAGCATTCTCCGAGAAAACTGCAGTACATTATGTATTTTAAGATGATGGATGACAGCTTTTACATGATTCCAAATACATGTATTTTTGCAAATTTTAGGGCTTCATATGTTCATCGTTCATTCTTAATTTGTGATGAAACTGCGAGGATTCCAACTTAACTTTATAATTTCCATGCCTAGGTTAATCTTTGCTTTCACCTCTGTGTGCGGACCTGACAGCCCGGGCCCAGCTTCATTCACATTTGCTGAATGAGTGTTTAGCTAAATCCCACCAGCTGACGGGGCCAGAATCAGCAGAGGTGACAGCCTAAAAGCTCTTCCTGTGGCCTAACTAAAGTCCACACCAGAAGTGCAACCTTTGCAAAGCCCTGCGCTGGGACAAAGGAGGGACGAGAGAAACGGCGTATGGCGTCATCTTTGAGTAATGGCGCTGCAACAAAAGGGCTAACTTGAACAGACAAAAGCGGGTAATCTTTGTTGTGAGAAGGGTCAGCTTTGACTTTAAGCCACCGGGGGTGATACAAGTCGTTGAGAAGCCATTGCACATTTACAGTGTATTTACACTGAACTTGAAAATAAACTCTACATGTCTTTGTCAGTTCATTTCATTAGATTAACATTGAGTCTCTGCTTTATTCCAACAAACTATTGAGGTCTACAGAGGCCCAATTTTGTCTTTGTGGCTGAGAGCGCTCAATATCTCCACCTAGACGAATCAATAATAGTAATGACCATGCAGATAATAATAATCCAGTTGCTGACTGTGTGTGATATAGCTAGATGGCAATTATATCAAACAGGCATATACTTAGAGACAACACATGGCTGACACATATAGTTTCCTCATCACGTGCAGCTGTCATCTTGAAATGCAAACCAAACACTTTTAAGTGGTATTTATAGTTCAGTGAGAATGGCTCCCCGTTAAGCCGACCGATTTAATCAACACACACACTCCTCTCCTGATGTATAAGATGAAATAAAACCTACAGTAGGGGAGGAGAGGCTGTAAGTTGATGCGGCAGGTACTGACACGCAGGGCCGTGCCAAATATTGGTTATGGCACAGAGGGGCTGCGAGCGCCTTGTTGTCGTCTGGCATCCCGTGTCTGTCTCCCAGACTGAACTCATTCACTCCAGCTCATTCATTTTCTCCATCTAGTTTCTCAGATGTGGGAGCGACGCATTACTCCAGAATGCCTCAACGCAGGCTCAAACGCTGCTCAACTGTTTTCCTTGGATTTAAGAATCTGTTTCATTTTGCTCTTTCTTAAAAATAATGTCCTGCGATTTCAATCACCCCAAAGAACTCATTCAGTCATACTTGTCTTTGGTCCTCTGCTAGGCTGAATTTAATCTTGCAGAATACTTCACATCCCGAACATGAGTTATATGCTGCTATTTCCAGGAAAAATGAGAGGCAAAGTATATCAACCATGCAAACTGTAACAAGACAAAGAGTTTGCAAGCCATGCGAGAGGCTCTATGGAGCTGTACTTAGGCAAAGCAATGCAAAGAGCTAAATGTATTTTAGCATTAGCATGCTAACATGCTCACTATGACAATGCTAAAAGGCTGATTTTAAGCAGGTTTAATATTTATTAATTTGTAATTAGCATGTTAGCGTGCTAACATTTGCTAATAAGCACTAAACACAAAGTATACCTGAAGCTGATGGGAACGTCATTAGTTTTGCAGGTATTCGGTTATCAACCCAAGCACTGGAGAGTCAGGGGATCACCAAAGTTAGTTCAATTCATCCGGAGGTATGCATGAATGTGTGTACCAAATTTCATGGCAATCCATCCAATAGTTGACAAGATGGTGGCGCTACAGGAAAAGTAAAGGGATCACTAAAGTCATTAGGCGACATCATGTGGGTACTACGTCTGGACAAAATTTGGTGCCAATACATTAAGTTGATGTTGAGATATTTCACGGGATAAGTGAAAAGTTTGAACTTCTGGTCGGACGAGAGGTAAAGTCAGGCGATCCCCAAAGTCATCAGGATTCATCCTCTGGGGAGCATGAATGTCTGTTCACTTCAGTAAGTTGTTGAGATCTTTCATTCTGGACAAAAGTGATGGACGGATCGACAGAGCCATGATCTAGCAGGGTTAATAACCAGGATGTTGACATAACATGTTAGTAAGTTGAAAAAAAAAAAGTCTGGATGAATATCAAAGTCCTTGATCACGATCAAAGTAGCTCGTTGGAGGACTCGGAGTGAGTGGGGATTTTGAATGCAACTTGAATGAGAGAGAAATTGGCGTGAGATGTCTAAATGGGAGCCAAGTGTGCCAGCGGATATTTTGGGACGGCCGTGGCGGAGGGTCTGGGAATACAGCCATCAGTGGCGATCTGCTTGACCCCTGGTTGTTATGTCTGTGCTGGAGAAAGCACAGCTGCTTTGTGAGAGCCAGAGGGTTATGACTGCAGATCCCTTCTGCTCTCACACCTATGATACGATAGCAGCTTCTGATACATCTGTTAATGTATCCAAACTCCAATGTCACCTTCTTTTGAGTCGTAAATGTGAGAAGAAGTTAATTCTTTTGGAATTTCAGAGTAGTTTTCTCTCACATTATTCGAGAAATTTATTCTAAAGTTTTCCAGGTTTTCCATATTCATGCCGCTCAGAGCAACCATCTTTACACTCTCGTGAAAGGGTAAAACAATATTTCTTTCAGTTACTGACAAAATGGATGGACTTCTCTTGTATCAATAGATGTAATGAAATAATTACAAGCAATAAAAATAGACAACTTTATTGATTAGTTTGATTATTGTCTTCAGCCCAGAGCTCAGTTGTGCATGATTTAAGGTGAGTTTACAGTTCAATGCTCACACCATTTTTAGCAAACATGCAGTAGCAAGCATGCCATCATGTATTTCAACCACTTCAATTACCATCATGAACAATCAGGATGTGTTGGGGACAAAATGGTCTAAAGCAAGCTGAAGCAGCACCACATCTTTGCATAGATAAAATCAAAACCACACCTGCTTGTACAGATTTGAGCTGTTTTGAAATCTATCCTGCAAAAATAAAGATTAGAGGAATATTGTGCTCATTTCTTTTTTTTGACTCCTGATTGTTAACACTGGTTTGGTTTGGATGCAGTGCAAAGACAACTTTTGGTATGATAATAAACACAAGGGGATTCAAAATCAACACCGAGACGGAGCTTAAATGAAAGATGGAGCAAAGTTTCAAGCAAAATGTCCATATTTCAAACAGATCCAGAGTCAAAAGTGTCAACATTCTTCTGTGTCCTAATAGCCTCGTGTGCCAGTGCTACAGTGTGACAACAGACAATCAAATCCTGTGTTCAGGCTGGAAATCTGTAACTAAATCAAATCCAACTCATATCTAATGTGGCCTCTTCAAACATGAAGTACAACCTTGCAAATGTGCGTTTATTTAAAGACTTTTAAGTGCAAAAAGTAATCAGATTCAGAAACTAATCTGTAGCACGATCACTTGCTTTAGACCACACGTGGATACACATGAAATGCACTGTATACATAGACTGAAAATAACTGTGAGATAACTTTAGATCCCATCATTAACACAGAACATAAACATGTGTCTGAGTCATGGCAATATGTGCACAAACCGTTACATGTATTGTAAGCAAGATGAGATTCATGAGAGAAACTAACAGTAAATCAAAAGAAAAGAATAAGTTAGAATGTCACAATGAATAACAGGATATTTTACATGTGCATATCATACAGTGATTAAAAAAATGCATGGTTTAATCCTGCAAAACATCATCTTAAAAGTAAGACGGAGTAATATTTGGATGGGGGACTGGAGTTATTCATCCAAGAGTCACATCCCTGTTTGTCCCCGTCGTCAACGCTCTTACATTTATTATGTATTCATGACAAAAGACAACAACTTTCCGTATCTTGGCTCAAACATTCATGTTTGATAGAGTTGTATTTCAGTGACACTCGGGTAACGTGACTCTAACCAGACTTCAGGCTCGGTCACGTCGAGGCCAGAGGCCGCAGGAGCTCCAGCTGGGACTCCAAGGTGACCCTCTCCTGGTGAACCACCTGCAGCCAACCAGAATAAACAATACATGAACACTTTGAACACTGAACAAGAGACGCAACTCAGGCAGTAATTACATTATTTGCTTTATATTCCATGGCAATGATCTAGAACAAGATTAATCCCCTAAAGTGGCCCCTAATGTTCATTACACCCCCAAATATGAAAGTGTTGGACAGAGTGAACAGCATACAATACAATCCCCTATACTCTTAATATGGGTTACCTGACCTATAATAGGGCTAAAAATGTAAAACTTGTCCGGAGGGTGGCACTAGAGGAAAGTGCCACCCTCCGGACAAGGGTGGCACTTTCAGTCAGCCAACTCACGTGGAACAGATTATGTGAACGTAGAATAAGTCTGACCTCGTCATTCCCCATAAGAGAGCACAGCACAGCAGGGAGTGGCCATACTAACTTCTGCAGCGTAACGTAGACTCAGTGAGAAGAGTTTGCCATGTAAGTGTAGCGGCAGGCTCGCTTTGCCATGGTAACGAGGGACTATAACAAGATTAATCCCCTAAAGTGGCCCCTAACGTTCATGCTGCCGGACAGAATGAACAACATACAAACGTACCAGTGGAAGGGCCGACTGAGCAAAGGCCCCCCCCCCCCCCCCCCCCCCCCCCCCCCCCCAAGAAAGCACCAAGCTCTGTACAGCAGGGAGTGGGGAGTGACCATACTGCTAGTATAAGAAACGCAGCAGCGACGACAGCAGTAGCATCAAGTGACAGCACGGCTTTCCGGTGAGCGGTGTGACGGCTGGCATGGCAACAAAAGAGTAATCAGAGCACTCACGGCTTAAGTACACAGCCATGATAAAAAAGGGTGCGTTGGATATACAGTCTGTTGCAGCGAGAGTAGTATGCCGTGTGAGTGTAGCAGCAGACTCAAGTTGACTGCCTTAACTTGCTCACAAACGTTGTGTCGTTATTTGTTTGGTTGGAAACCACTGCATTACAGAAAAGTTCTTAAAGGTCAGCAAAATTAATGGCAATCTGCTCATTAAATTAGGAGGTATTTTGCGGGAAAAGACGACATGAGGGCAGCATAAAAAGAGTTGAATGTCCCAAATGAAAAGTCTGCAGAGTTATCGCTTAGATTTTCTCGAACTGTTACTACGCACGCGTCTTCATATCAAATGTTGCTGCAACTTTAGGGAAAAAGTCAAGGAAGAGCTATTCCTTTCCCACCCAGCCTCCTGTCTCTCCTCACACACCCTGTTGTAGTTGGATGCCTGACCAGCCCAGGCTCTATTTTGAAAAAGACAGTTGTGAATGCCAATGGCTGTTTGGTATTTCAACAAGCCCGGAGTCTATATAAAGACACTTATGCCTTTCTCTGCAAAATTCCACGGATGCTTTGAGGAACCAGCAGAATTGGAGCGAACCATTATAAAAGCTTAAAAGCTTAATACCTCGCTTAAAACCAAACTGCTTATTTGGACAATGACTTTCACTGTGCACTGCTTGATTATTTTTTTTGTTTTTGTCTTTTTTATTCTTTAGTCTCGGTTGTATTAAAGCTATAAAAGCGCTACGTGTGAGCGTGAGTGTTTCACTACCGGATCATTTACGTGGAGAATGACAGGCATGCAGCATGTGTTCCAAATGTGAGTGCGTGTGCCACAGACAGATCCCCAATGCAAACAGCCAAGTCTTTGCCATTAGCTCAGCTATGAGTGATGGGTAGGGGAGCAGACAGTTGAGCTCGGGAGCTTTTACACCACGTTAGACCCAGCGGGGAGCATTTGTTGTCGCACTCATTTGAGAACGTGTAGAATTCAACTTCTGACACACAAACAATAACTTTCAAAACAGCGTAAACACGAACACCACCACATGCTTGTGGTGTTTAAAGCCCTCGTCCTTTGATTGAGCTGTGTATTTTTCCCATTTCACAGTGTCCCAGAGGAGGCGGAGGGCAGGGAATGTCACTGCTGACGGCCACGCAGTCCACACCCAATTCACTTAGACAAACACACACTCCTTCAGCCGAGTACTGTACAATGTGTCGTGCTCTCAGAAACAGAAGACGGGCTGACCTTCAGTTGCTGTTGCAGCTCGCTATTGAGGCGTGTCAGCACCGCGTTGGTTTCCTTGTTTTTACGGATGGCCATCTGAATCTCCCTCTTCTGTTTGGACAGCAGCCTGAGAGAGAAGTTCGTCCACTTTTATCAGGTTTTCACAACTTAAGGGAACATATAAATGTATACATACTTCCTGAGCTATCTCCATTTCTCTCTTTCTACTTGGAGATGGGATTAAATGCCTCGAGTGAAACTGAAAAAACTCAAAGACGGTGGACACCAAAATTACCTGACCAAAGCACTGAGGTTTTACATCAATCAACCAGCCACTGCTAGCAGTCACTACTGTTATTGATGGTCACCCTCTACTGCACTGACAGTTTGAATGGGCTGTTTGGTCAATAAGGAGACAGGAGCACATATGCTAGAGTCATTACGGTGGGTTAATGTCTGATGAATTCCCCTTTCGGAATAGGTTTCAGGGGTTAACCATCACCTTACAGCACCTACTTTAAAGAAGTTCTTAAACCTGCATTCATTTATTTTCTTAGCCACTTGGGGTCAACGTAACAAGCTGTGAACACAACGCTGACACGTTATCACCTTATGAAGTTGATATGGCTAACGGCTAGCAAACTATCTTATTCACACAACAAGTAGACGCGACAACGTTGGAGTTGTGTTTCTTTCCACCTGATGAATATAAGTACAATATACACTCTCCTTTTAGGCCTGCTTTGATCTCTACCATCACCTGAGGGAAAGATGTGTCTCTTTAGCTGCCGTTCTTTGAAAATAGCTGCCTGTTGCCGCTAAAATATGCTGATGTGAATAGGGAAAGTAAATCAAAACATTAAAGTAGTCTATTCTTCATATCACAATATTGATTAGAGCAGCTTCAATGTAAGTCACCTTACAAATGTAGTTTTCTCCCCTGGCTCACATTTACACATTTTAGCCACTGCTACTAGTTTTAGCAAATAATAATAATAAAATTCACATTCTATCAGTAGTTGAAAAGAAAACTTGTTTGTATTTCAGGATTAAAGGGTGAAATGTTTCACTAACTTTTGAGCAGGTTTGGTGGGGGGAGGAAACGGCATGGCAGGTGGAGGTGCAGCCTCCAGGTTCTGGCCCTCTGTGTGGTATTTCCTGCGGACGGGCTTCTGTGGTGCCTGACTGTGAGAAGCCCCGATCACGTCCTGAAGGAAAGTTTCAGGAATAAAAAATGAGCCTCCTCGCCCCAACAGAGACATAGACCCTCATAAAATAAAATCAGCATGGCTCCCACGTGTCTGTGCCAGCAGTTCAGACCTGTTTTGAAGCATTTGTCAAGTCTTCAGTGCTTGGACCAAATCTAGAGCGTGGACCCTGTTCCTCGGGTTTCACACTGCTCTCCTCCTGCAACACACACAAAAGCAGGAGTAAAACTAAATTAAACAAAAAATTTGCTAGGACATTGGCCACAAAAGCTATACGATAAAATATGTCTTCCTACTGACGGCCGACGTAAGAGTGTTGATATCACAACGAGGTGAAATAATATGAGGGAGCTGCTAAAGAGGCAGAATGAAATGTGTCCGCCCTGACCGTGGATAAATCAGCGCCATCCCTGCAGGGACCACGATCTAGCGCTCTCCAGCCGTGGCTTCCTGCCTGCTCAGGGGCAGCCATGATGGATTATCTTGCTTTTATTGCATCTCCTTGCTGCATTTCGGCCATTATTCTCTCCTAGACATAATGTATAAAGTATCACCCCCCTGCTTTCATTCAGCAGAGAGGTTAACAGTGACCGACCCTACACATGAAGGTCAATTTCTTCATTGTAGCTCAAAGTTGTTGTGAAAGTTGAAGGTATTTCTTGCAAGGCAGCACCTTCTCTACCTTTTCTGCACCACATCATTTCCCATCTGTTAATGTTGGATTTAGTGAATTCGATCCACTCATTTCTATGGGCTGCTGTCTCCATTGCGGTGGCAGTTGAAATGCCTGGGCTTTCCTGATGGTTTAAACAGGCTAAAGCTGCTGCTGCTGCTGCAAATTGTACCCAAGAAACCCCCAAAAAATCTATTTCGCTGAGCAACGCAACTGACATGCAGGCAGACACAAATAAATGACCCTGAGATTCACTGCACCATTAGATGTGAAACACAACCACAGCATGGAAACATTTAAAAAGTACTGTAGTAGTTGCTACAGTGGCAGTAAACCACAGGAGCTCCGTCATCAGCATGTGTGGTCACATCAGCCATAGGTCACGGCTGTTTCACTCCAGCAATGTGAGAGCTGAAGAATTACTCCTATTGTCGCATAAACCTTCTGAGGACAACTGGCCTCATTTAACTGATATAAATAAGAGCAAACCAGCAAAAAGCACATCCGAACAAGGTGAAGTAAAGTTATAAATATTCCTGTGGCGATGTCGCCGCCGTGAGTGAAGCAAGCAAAAGCAACAGGAAGAAGAGAGAAGAGATGAGTTTGACCCCGTCGAACTCTCTGTCTGAATGTATTTACTTGTCAAGTGGATCAATGGCAAGTTTCTCCACTCTGTTGAGGAGACGGGGGACCTCGGTTAGTGTGGATGGTAGTTGGACTGACAGATATGTGTATTTCGCTCTGCACTGCTTTGGGAAAGAAAAATACAAAGATGTGGCATTTAGGTCATGGCTGCAGTAGCATCACTTCTGGCTGCCTGCCCACTGTCTCATCAACTGCACTGACCCTGCTGAGGTCCCTGGAAAAGTTTGTGGTTTGTGAAAGGAAAGTGAAGTGAAGTGAAGTGAAGAAGTGAAAAGAAGTGAAGTAGTGTACATTTAAGGGAGGCGAAGTAAATTAATGTAAAGTGAAGCAAAGAGAAGTTAAGTAGAGTAAAAATAAAGTGAAGTAAAAGAGAAGCAAAGAGAGGGGAAGTAAATTAAAATAAAATGATGTAAAAGTGAAGGAAAGTGAAGGGAAGTAAATTAAAATAAAATGATGTAAAAGTGAAGGAAAGTGAAGGGAAGTAAATTAAAATAAAATGATGTAAAAGTGAAGCAAAGTGTAGTTAAATAAAGGGAAGTAAAGTGACAAAGAAAAGTATAGTGAAGTGAAGTTAAGTGAAATTAAGTGCTGTTTAGTGAAGGGAAGTGAAGTGAGCTTAAGTGACGTGAAGGTAAGTGAATTTAAATAAAGTGAAGTAAAGTGAAATTAACTTCACAAATCATGAAATGAACAAAGAATGAACAGTATGTGTCTGCAGATGGGAAGCTGTTTCCATTCACCATAACTGCAAATTGAACAGCTCCCGAGGGCTCACTGCAGAAGCAGGTATCAAATATTCACCCTGACATGTTTTATGTTACGGAAGTTATTTTTAACTACGCCTATAGTTCACTTATGTCTCTCTGAAACTTTGGGCAGGTATGAGTTTCAGTTTGTCTTACTTAGTGAAAAACATACATACAGGGTACAGCCACCTTTGAGATCGTCCAGTCTTTTTGGTTTTAATTAAGACTTAGTTAAACATCCTGCGGGAAGACAGAGGGATGGTCTTACTGCACAGGCAACAGTGACGCAGAGGAGGAGTTAAAGATACAAGAGTAGTAGTGAGAGGGCAGGTCTGCTGGACTCGACAAATACAAACCACAAGTGATTAAAAAGACGGCGCGATCAAGTCTAACTCAGTAATGGGGGAAGGACTTGAGGGATCATATGACATCCAAGATAAGGGAGGAAGGATCGAGCCAGTCTGTTTGAATAAAAGCAGGAGCTGCAGCGGCCTTTGACCTTAAAACTACATCTGATTTGTCAAATAGAAGTCAGAGGGGTGGACGCCACAAAGACAGAAACCCTTCAGGCTGTCTCCCAGAAGGAGAAGAGCTTTGTATATACATAGCTTTACCAGGAAACTCTTACACAAAAGTTGAGCATCTGCACATTTTCTTTATTATGTCTGTTTGGCATACAGCTAATTTCACAAATAGGAGGTTTTGAACAAAGTACTTTCCATTTTACTCCGTGTATCGACAGACTCCCAAATGTGGTGCAGTACTTAGCAACTGTTTAATTTATCTTGCCATCTTTCCTATGTCCCTCCCTCTAACTATCTATCACTATTTACTGTGCAAGAATATGTGTTGTCATGCATATTAAACGTGCACTGGGTTGTTGTGTTGTGTAACAGGACACAAGTGTCAAAGACAAAGAGAACGAGGTTGAAAAGGCTAAACTAAAAGAGCGACACGTCACTTCAGCCACAAATAAATCCTTGATGTACTCGCTCGCTTGCAGCTTGATGTATACCTCTGTCATAACCTTTGAGCTCCTTTGTGTCTTGAAATAGAGGCCCGTATATTTGACAAACACGACCTCAGTGACACATTCACGGTGCAACATCTGAGATGGAAGGCGGAAAATCTGGGAGTGGAAAACGCCGACAATCTGGGATGGAATTTTGAGTTTGCCTGCTATTGTTTTTTTCCCCCCTTTTTGAGACAATTCGTGTTGCTGCTTGCTACATTTTCAAACTCCAACCAAGACAAATCAGAGCAGAAAATCTGATTTTATGCTCACCTCCTCTCTGAAGTGACTGAAGTCAGCAAAGTTTGGCTGCTGCACTTTTTTCTGGGGAGTTTTCTCTGAAACGTTGATAAAATGAGACACCTGACGAGAGAGATGATACATACTGATTAGCCAAAGCTTTCCTCCATCATTCATTTATGAGACATTTGTACAGGTGGTGTTCAGAGGAACAACAAAGGCTTTGTTCACTCATATAGAAGCACATTAGCAAGAATTCCTCCTATAATCAAACCATGCTTACCTGTGAGGTTGATGGTCTAGGAGGGAGGGCTGGAGGAGGTGGCAACCATCCACTTTTTACCCCTAAAATCCAAACATAATCTGATCTGATCTTTGAAGCAGTGTGTCTGTTTTTTTCTATTATGCTCTCAGGAGTCACATTTCACAAATAAACCACCCATATTTTCATAATCAGACACTGACTTGCACTCTTGTGAGCCTATCACCTTTCAGACTGAACAATAAAACCCACCACCATCTCCATTTCCCCTTTTGCTCTCCCATGAAAGGAGAACTGTCATAAACAAAACACAATAACTCGGTTGCAAAATGCACCGTAGCTCCGGGCAGCATGGGCGAGTGTGTGGTAGAAAACTAATATTGTGAGAGGAGCTGAGTGAAGACGAGAGAGTCTGTGGGTGTAAATGGTACCTGGAGCGCCCTGCTGGAAGAGCTTGTTGAGGTCCAGCGAGGAGGCTCTGGAGTGGGTTTTCTGGGGCCGAGGTGGAGGGGTGGGAGGCTCTTCTGCTCTCTTCATCGCATCTTCAAAAGAAGTGCTGGAGTAGGACCTGGAGGTGAGGCCACATGGGCGGAAAAAACAAAAAGCACAATGAGGTTAATGAGCAATGCGGGAGGTCTGAGTATTTGTAATCCATTTCTGTGATTTTCACCTCGGTCTAGTTTTCGTCCTCATCTGTGGGTCCAGGTCCTGAGGCCGCTCTGTGAGGAAGGACACGCTAAATGAACAAAGGCGTACCAGACTTTTGGTCTTTGTTGTAAATGAGAAACAACTACTTCCCTGTGGAACCGCAAACTGTAATTTCACGTGTGTGAAGTAGCTCAATCAACACTGCAATTAATTTCAGTGTAATTTTTGCAGATTTTTTATTACCAAAATATATTAACGCGCCTGAACGCAGCAGTGTTTTTACAGAATACTGTATTGTTCAATTTCTGAAAAGTCCGTCGATGCTAAATCACTCTTGAACTAACCACATATTTTCACCAAATGTGACAAAAGAGGAAAGATTCCCAACGCAGTGAAAGTACTGAGGGTAGTGGGGTATCTGTGGTACATAGTATGTTTTCAGTGTCATTTTCCCACGTTAAAAGGAGTTTTAGTATCACCTGGCCTCTCAGGAAAAGCATCAAGCTGTAGAGTCTGTTTCTCTTGAGACGCTGTCACCCTCTTCACACCCACATCTGTAGACGCAGGAATAAAGACATCAGCAGCAGGACTAGCTGCATGAAGACTTGATTGCTTCAGCATGTACAAATGTCTGGAGACAGATGCTACAGCAAGTTGTTTAACAATACTTTAATAGTATAAACTGAGTCCAAAAATTATTGTATGAATATGTTGCTTTCCTGACATATTCTGAGGTTTTGCTTCCATCCCAGTTCACATTACTTCTTCCCAGTTCACTCAGAGGAATGCATGTGCCTTTCATCTGATTTTATAATATATAATGTTTTTCAGTATTTTCAGATGAATTGCTTACATAAATAAACTGGAAAATCTCATTTTACCATGTTTACATGATTCTTCTTTCAAATCTTGTTTTGTTGTGGCCAGGCTTGGCTGGAGCCTCTCTATAATGCCCCGATCCTAAAACAGAAACACAGCAAAAATAATGATCTGCTGTATCATTTACAACAACACAACATCACTGCAAAGACTGAAATAACGGAAAGTGTGTAGTGCATTTGAGGAAGGACAGGCTCGTGCACTAAGCTCAACATGTTGACTGACTCGGGCAGCCTCATGTTCAGCTCGTTAGTGACCCCTACAGGTGACAAAGAGCAGTGGTGGAAGAAGTACTCTGGTCTTCTACTTAAGTAAAAGTAGCAATACCACAGTGTAGAAATACTCTACAAGTCCTGGATTTAAAATGTCAATTAAGAGTAATGTATATTATATTATTGGATTATAATTAATGATGCATTATCGTGTACATCATGTTAATGTTGCAGCTGGTGAAGGTGGAGCTAATTTGAATTACTTTAGATACTGCCGGGTAGCTTGTGAATCCTTTTTGTATTATTAATCTGAATCTGCAAAGAAACTAGCAAATAAAGTTATCAAATAAATGTAGTGGAGTAAAAAGTATTGGCATCTGAATTTTAGTGGTATAAGAAGTATAAAGTAGCAGAAAATTTAAATACTCAAGTACAGTACAAGTACTTCAAAATTGTACTTAAGTAGAGTACTTGAATAAATGTACTTAGTTACTTTTGACAACTGCCAAAGAGGGACTCCACGTTAACTTATTTTAAATCCGGCATTAGAGTATCTGAGGTTGTGGTTTACCATCTGAGGCCTCAGTTCGGGATCCTCAAAGACAATAAGAGCTTCTGCACTCTGAAAGAAAGCACAGTTTAAAGAGTTGAATTCTGAAATAAGAGTAAAAGACAGAGACAAAGACATGTTTCAGAGGACAGATTCATGGCTGTTTCCCTTACTTCAGGAGTATCCGGTATGTCCTCTTCCTGCTGCATGAACCCTGGCCGCAGGGTTGGAGGAAGGCTCTCTGGGAGAGGGTAACCGTTCTTGCGTGCCACAATCAAGTGAAAGGCTGTGCAGAACTCAGAGAACGTGAGAGCTCCATCTCTGTCCACATCACTCAACTCCCTTAAAGACAATAGT
This sequence comes from Enoplosus armatus, assembly GCF_043641665.1. NCBI lineage: Eukaryota > Metazoa > Chordata > Actinopteri > Centrarchiformes > Enoplosidae > Enoplosus > Enoplosus armatus. The sequence continues at coordinate 7,323,053 of NC_092186.1, forward strand.
TGAAAAAAATCAATAATATCTGCAAAATCTGAGAGTGGAGTTGTAGAATTATGTCTCAAACATACAAACAACTCACTAAGGGAAAGAACTATGTAATTTGGTACTCATTTGAAGAAAAAGAGAAATTTAAATATAAATCTAATTAAATGTTTTAATTTAAATAAAAAGTAAATATTCATTAATTATTTATAGACAAATTTTAAATTTTTTTCACAATATTTCCATGCTCCCTGTGCACTGACCAAATGACTCGCTAGTTAAGCTAGCAATTGCTAATTGGAAAAGTATAATTGAAAGAAGTTTTTTCTTTCCGGAAAAATGAGTAAAATGAAGTGCTACCACTATTTTTAGCCTCTTAAACATGATACTGTATTATCATATAGCAGAGAAACATCTTGAAAATGTTTAATGCAATCAAAAATGTAATGTTGCCAAAACTGAAAGGAATAGTTCTACGCATTGGAAAATATGCATATTTGCTTTCTTGCCGTTCGATACCATTCTCAATTAGCTTAGCTTCACATAATGACTAGAAACAGGGGGAAACAGCTAGCTCTGTTCACAAAAACCCACCTACCAGCACCTCTAAAGTGCATAACCCCCTGTGTGTGTCGCATTTACACTCTGGTTTTTAAATGGATTAAACAAACTATATATAGCATATAATTAATTAATTAACTAACTAAGAGATAGTTTGACATTTGAATTAGCAAGGCTAACCACCAGCAGCTAGAGGTAACAGCTAGCCTGGCTCTGTCCAAAGGCAACAAAATACAGAAACTGAAGAGCAAAAATGACACATTGTGTTGGAGGGTGGATTTTATTACATTTGGATAGAACAAGGCTCTCTGTTTCTCTTGTAGCTTCATATTTACTGTACAGACATGAGAAAACATACTTGTGGTGAAAGCTTTTTTGTTTGAGGATGAGAAGACAGGAAAGGTTTGCACCTTTAAGAAGATCCCTCTGTCTGACTCAGCAGGCATGCTGAGGTGCTTGGCTGATAAACCCAACTGACCTCAGAACAAGGACAGACAACACTATGAGTCAGCACTTACCAAATGTGGGAAAGTTCTGGTATTGGGAGCTTAGATTTTGTGAAGAAGTTCTTTGCAATGGCTCCTACAAAAGAGTCACACAGTGGTAAAGTGATTTTTCAATTTATAAATAGGTGCAGCTGTGGGGTTGGGGGGGGGGGGGGGGGGGGGGGGGGTACATACCCAGGATGAGAGCCCCCAGGTCAGGCTGCAGGCTCTTGAACTGATTAGTGTAATACTCCAGCTGTTCTTCTGTGATCCTCCAGGGGTCATCGTCACAATAGTCCTCTACACCCTGCTGGTCCAGCCTCTCTGATGAGGAAGCCTGTGAAGATACACAGAAATCATGATACAGACCTAATGAACTAAACTAAAGAACTATTAACATGATCATGAAGCTATAAGAAATCTGGCTTTACCCGAGCCACAGCGGGATGCTCCACAGTGACTTTGGTCCCGTAGTTGCTGGGCGAGGAGTGCTGCTCTAGCTGAACGATCGGCCGTGAGGAATGTTTGCTTTCATAGGCTGACGGATAGGAAGAGAAAAACACAGCTTTGAACTGAAGGGAAAACCTGCGATGCAATGATTTCCTTCCGATTGCACCCCTCAAAAAATGTGATCTGAGAGAACGACAGATTTACAGATCAAAGGACCAGGAGAGAGCAAAGCGAGGAGAGAGCTTCCCATTTGGGAGGACTTAACAGGTGTCAGAGATGCAGAAAAACCTCGTCTTTTTCATTTCAATTCATTTCTAATTCATAACACACGAGTAGTGCAAGACATGAACTTCTTGCAGTTTTAGTCCACTGCAGTATATCAGTTACCTACAGCAGCAATCAACAAGGAAAGTGCTTTATCGAGGAGACCACAAGCAAGCAATGTACTGAAAATGGTCTAAACATGCTGAATTACAGTATATTTCCTAGTGATGAAAACACAAGTGAAGTTGAGTTAAAAAAAGTTGTTTCTATCAACAGTGGTAACTTGAAAACCAAAACAAACTAAACAAAACCAAGGTATAAAAAAAATCATGAAACAAAGGCCATGAAACCTACAATGCTGATAGGTTTCTTATGTAAACTGACTTACTGATCTGTGAGTCAGCCCCGTTTCTCTGCTTGGTGTACGAGTAGTTGCGGTAGGTCTGTGGAGAGCGAGGTGGTGAACTGCACGGTGATCGTGGCGGGGACCAAGGTTCCTTCAGGGACAGAATATTTGTTATTTCACACACACAGAACCAGAAGGAGCAAAAATGTATTCCAAGGTTAATCTGACGTCAATATGAGGCTTCAGCAGTCTGAGTTAATCAAATTCAGTGGATATCTTACAGTCTATCCTTCCACTGCAGCTCAGCAGGGAAACACTAAAATTGGTTTTTGCACAAAATGAGGACTGTGGATTTTGTCCCCCATCACTTACGTTGGAAGCACATTAGGAAGGAATGTTTTCATTGCCAGAAATGAACAGGAACGATTACAGCAAGCAAAACCTATTTCAAGGTTCAAATGGGCACATTGTGAACTTTTCCTTTAAGCATTAAGCATTAAAATAGTGGTAAACTGCCACCAAGAACCCAAATTCATGCCATTAATGCCAAATTTTGGCTCTGCCGCCATCAGCAAGTTGTTGCAAATTGTTAGAAAAAGGCAACATCTTGTCAACTCGTTTTTCTTAGGTTTGTGTTCTGAGATGCCCTTCTCCTCTAATCTCTCAGCAACGAGGAATTTCAGCTCTTTATATTTATTTATATCTCTATTTATTATTTGTATATTGTTTTTCTTTTAAGAAAAATACTTCTAATTATTATTGACACAGTGCTTGCCTGCTGTGTGTTTCTGCACCTTTCTGTCTTTGCTGCTGTGACTTGTAAATTTCCCCGCTGTGGGATTAATTAAGTCTATCTTAATGATCATAGCTGACTGGAGGGTCGATACTCAGTGCGCCATTCTTGGTCAACTCCAAACATCTCCTGGGCATAGCACCCACTCACTGTTGTTCTAAGACAATTTAACACCATGCTTTATTCTAAACTCTCTTCCAAACTCAAAATTAGGTGAGGGAGATATTCAACGCATAATGTTTTGTAGCATTAGAAATTTCATCCCAAGCTTACCTTCTTCTCTACGTTGGCCTCCAGGTGTCTGAAGGCACTCCTGTCTGCTGGAGTCCAGGTGATGGTCCCACACTGAGCCCCCTGACCATCTATGCTTGCAGGGACAGTTGAGTATCGCATGTCTGGTTCATTCTTCAGCCCAACAAATCTGGGCAGAGGTAGATCTAGAGGGAGACATAAGGCTTCTTTTTGATTCTTGTTTACCATATTAGTTTGGGATTTGTTCTTCCTGCATTATAAAGCCTTTCTTATTTTTCTTCTCCTTGGAAATAAGTAAAAAACAAATATATAAAAAGATTTTTTTTAGTCTGATGAGGAGCTTCCTGTACGATGACTTTAGATACTAGAATTAGACAGAGGGATTTAATCACAATGAGTGTCTTTATTCTGTCGAGGTGAGCTACTACTGAACCACACCACGGTGAATATGAAACTGAACAGATTTCCTAATAATTTTCCTAATAATCCATCAAGTTACCATGTGCTATGTAGAAAACAGATTTTCTCTTTGGTCAGGGTGTGACTGATTGTGTGCTCTTGTAATAAGGGCAAACCCACTTAGCCCTTTCCACGCGACTCCCCTTTCATCCAGATTAGACCAAATCCTGCCATGTTAAGATAATCTCCTGATCCCCTTTTGCTCTCATAAGACGCCTCCTCTCTGAGCAGCGGACTTACTGGCCGTTATACTCTCCAGGTGGATGGGCAGACCAGACTGGGCGGCCGCGAGCAGCTTCAGGGCCACATAGAACTGAGGTGTACCAAAGTAGCCCAGACGCTTCGCTCCACACACTTCGGTTACCTGAAAAAGATAGAAAGTTTAGAATAACTTTCAAAGGACAACAATATATTACCCTGATAAATCTCATCGTTCATACTGAGTGATTTCCTCTTTTCAGAAAACTAATCTAGCCAGGACCAGAGTAAGCTCAAGCATGTGATTATTTTACACCGCCATCAAGATAATGTGTAGCACAACATTAGAGTAAAGCTAGAAGAAACAGTATGTAAGGGATAAGCAGCACAGTGGGATCTGTTTATCCAGTACTCTTTTGATTAGAGGTACAATGACTGCTTTGGGAGAGCAAAGGAGATTATGATTATGTGGGACAGTCAATGAAAAATAACTGAAAGAAATTTTCTTGAAAAAAAAAAAGAAAGAAGAAATACAAAGAGGTTTCCTGAAAAGTAAGACTGTTTATACTGGAATTTAAAACTGTGCTGATGTGAACACAAGCTCCTTTATGGGTAAAGGTACATGTGGCACTTAAATATAATACTAAAACAAAACAACCCTAAATAACAGTAATCCCTCTTTGACATGGAAGTACACACACTCTCCCCTCAACCCATTTTTCCCAGAGAAACCAATTTCTACACTGGAATAGTGACCTGCCCTGGGTTTGTTTACGGTATGTCTGACTTTTGGGTAATTTAAACATACAATATCCATGTAAACATAACATCAACTGACACATTAGAGTTATTCAAACTGGATTTTTACATGTTGCGGAAGATTGGGTAAAGAAGCACAAAGGAATAGTTTGACGTGTTGGAAAATATGCGTATTTGCTTTCTTACGGGGAGTTAGATGAAAAGATTGATACCACGGTATCACAGTAAATATGAAGCTGGAGCTGCCAGACAATTAGCTTAGCCTCGCATAAAGACTGGTAACAGAGGGAAACAGCTAGCCTGGCTCAGTCCGAAGGTAACAAAGTCCACTTACCAGTGCCCCTGCAGCTCATAGCGTAAAATCAAAGTGTGGCTTTTACACCTTGGTTTTTGTGGTGATTACACAAACTAGATATAAGATGTTAATTAACTAACATTAAAGGGGTAGTTCGATATTCATGTAAGCTAAGCTAAGAGCTAGCAGTCAGTTAGCTTACTAACTGAAACAGTTAGTTTCGTAAAGTGAGTTTTCTCCAAATTTACCACAAATGCCACAAAAGACATTCTGGGTCCTCCAGCCCTCAGGGGCCGGGGGCAGTTGCCTTGGTTAACTGGTGCTTCAATAACCCTCAAACTGTAACCAGACACTCTGAACTGTGCATTTTTTCTTTCTCTTCCGTATCAATGTTTGTGATAGGGAAGAGATTTGCTCTAATTTTAATTACATTTCAATTGCATTAGAGTTCATTTCCCAAATTGTGACTATGACAAAAGGCCCGGACACGTGGAGAACAACACGTTGTTAAATAAAAAAAGCAATAGGGCTACAGCTTGATTTTCCTAAGTCACTTCAAAATCACAAGAACATCCAATGGACTGTTTTAGTTTCAACATGGAAAGGCTGACTGACAGATGACAAACCAAACAAAAGAGAAAAGCTTAAGCTCTTCTTGTGGCAACAATGGCTTAACACTAAAATGTTTCCTTATAAAACATACAACAATGTCACAGGAGTAAGAGAACATTGGCTGGTATGTGTTTATGAAATATGAATGACAGCAGTGCCGTTAATACCCATTGTCTAATGAGGTTGAGGGGCGGGTGGAGGGTGTGTGGCTCATATCGCCTCATGAGACATTATTTCTGCTTGACCTGCATTGTATTCATTTAACAGCTTTCACAGTGAGATGAGATCCGAAATAACTACAGGCCAGTGAGAGGCTGAGCAGACAGTGGAGGTCAGGTCTGCAGTGCTGGTGAGTGCACCTGAGGTCAGCAGGGAAAGATTAATGAAGGGATTATTTCAGGAGCACCAGTGCGGGCCTTGAGGAACCAGACTGATAGGTCCGATCTATGGCCTGAGGGGGAAAGTTATTTAAGGAGGGTGGAAAAATGCCAAAAACATTTCAGCGCACATAATGTCACCGGTATGACTTCACAGATATCAATAAATCACATGTTCTGATTTTTAGTTTGTAGGTTTTTCCTGCATATCACCTTAAACTATGACTAAAGCTCTTCTGTTATTCAAGAATGCAAAATAACAAAGAAGCTAAGAGAACGTGTTTTGTATTCACCTGATGCTGTTGAAGTATAAAAACAAGCATGCTAATATGCTCACAATGACAATGCTAACATGCTGATGCTAAACAGGTATAGCGTGTCCTGAGTTCAGCCTTAGTCTAGCATGTTAGCATGCTAAAATATGCAAATTGGCACTAAAAACAAAGTACAGCTGAGGCTGATGGGAATGTAATTCGTTTTGGAAGTATTTAGTCGTATAAACCAAAGTATTTGGACACAAGTATTGGAAATTTTGACCTGATGATGGCGCAAAATTTAAAGTTAAAGGGGAGTCCACCGATTTTACACATCAAAGTCTGTTTACAGGTCTTGGGGTGTACTAATGCATATGTGAAAAAGTTGTATAAAGCCTTTTGTGGGTCCAGAGGAAGCTGCGTGAAATCTGATAAACTGCCTCAAGTGAGTCAGCGTCGGTTGGGGCTGAAGACCATGAATTTGAAAAATCTGGGGATGTGAAGTTACAAAGAAGTGATCTTACCAGACTGCTGTAGCCTGCTCCTCATCTCTGCTTGAAGCTAGCAGCTCAAGGCTACATTAGATGACACTAACATGATACACCGGAATCTCCAAACGAACTGTTGGCAGTCATGTTGCATTGTGGGTAATGTAGGTGCCAGGTTTTGACAAGGAAGACGAATGAGTGGAATATAAAAGACGATATCTCTGGTTCTGCTGCATTGATATTGATACTTTAAAAAAATCTTTTAAACTGTCCATCGTGAGTGTGACAATGTTATAGGAGTGCAATGATGAATCAGTGGAGTATTTTCTTATAAATGGATCACTAAAGTTATCACAATTCATCCTGAGAGGGGCATGAGTGTCAGTACTAAATGTCATGGCAATCCGTCCAATAGCTGTTGAGACATTTGACCCAAAAGGCAACAACGTCAAGCCTCGCCGCTGGCATGGCTAAAAACAATGTAGTTAATTCAACCAAAATCAATGTGCCCAGTATTTGGGATTTGAGCTACACTACCAGCCCTGGATGTGACAACACCAGAGCTGAGTTCCGTAAAGTTATGTCTTGAACTTGAAGGCCACACCTTAGTCAACCAGACAGGTTCGACAGCAATGTCTGTCAACATACCAGTAAAGTAACTCAGCATGTCACTAAACTCAGCACACACCAGAGACTTAATCTTCAACTTGACAATGTAAGCAGAGACATTGATGGGTAATTCACGCAATTACGAGTCTTTATTTAAATTACATGTTGTAAGTTGCTCACACAGGGGAGGCATCCAACTAAATTTAACCTTCCTCTATGTACTCCAAATGGCTACTCTGGCTGTTCACATATCATCATAAAACATTATGGGGAAACACTTGCTGTACTCCAAATCCATGAAATTACTATAACAATTGATTAATTGAGTAGTGTGTGGGAAGCTGAGTACTGACTACCAGCTTCACAGACAGCAATGACAGCTCAGCAGGAAGAAGGGACAAGCTTTTACTACTTATCTGCTGTAAACACAGGTTACACATAAAGATCCTTCCTCTGTAAATATGGTCAATCTAGGTGAACCGTGACTCAACAAAACACAACGCTACATACTGCATGATGGAAAATTAGCCTTATTTTGACAAATAGTAAAGAGCAAGTCAAATTGTAACACAGCGTCTGTGTCATCATATATCCTGGGGGAAACACACCATTTATGATTCTCTGATACTGTTTGACATAATGACCCAGAAGTCAGCACTGAGTCCAAGAGTGATCCTGCAGGCATCCTGCAGCACAGCCAAGCACAGCTCAGAAGGCTGTGTGTCAATCACCCCTGTGTGGTGGCGGCCATCCAGGCCGGACAGGAAGGAAGCAGAGCTCAATGCCAAGCTTCCTGACACCCACGCAGAGACACAATAGGCTGCGATCGCCGGGAGCTAACCCCACGGGACAGTAAGTGGCGTGAATGGAGGCGGCAACCTGCTGTGTTCATCTGAGCTGGAAAAATATGTTTATGCCCCTGTGATGGGTCAGCAAAATGACTGAGTTCTAGAGCCAATGAAAAACAGTTTAGCACTGCCACTGCTAATATCTTCACTGTCAAGCATGCATAGTATCGTCCCTTGAAAATAAATAATATGAAAAGAGATAGAAAGAAATATTTCCATCTATGAGGTGGAAAACAAACAGATTTAATCTTACATGTTTTTTCCAGGTTTGAATTAGACTCCCAGAGTTTGTATGACGAGATTTTGAAAGCAGCAATGAGTAAAATAGTGGGTGCAAACTTAAAAGGACCATTTCGGTGTTTTTTGATTTTTTTCAAATTTACCGTGGCCACATGTGACAATTACAGGCTACTGATAAAAGCTACAACTTAGTGTAAATGTAGCACATGTGGAGAAAAGTCAATAAGTCAAAACACTCATTCATTAATGTCCTTTATATAGTAATACCTTGCTAAAGTTTGCAAACATTAGCAAACATAAACTACTGGTCATACCAGACCAAGTGAGGCTGTAGCAGCAAAACCCCTGAGTGTATTGAACTGAGCAAAGGTGCATTTAATTTCTTAGGAATTAGGAATTTAACTTTTGATTTGGAAGAGTTAGACTTTCTTCCTTTAAAAGTTACATAGTCCCCCTTTAATGTTCTCTGTGGTGGATTACACAACTCGGGCAAGTTTCAAGAGTCTGCTATTAGATTTTCAGACTGTACAGAAATGAATGGAAAACAATGGCTGCCTGGACCATAGGAAAAGTACTACCAGAAATCTAAAATACAGCAGCAATGGTTTGGAAAATTGTCATCTGTAGAGCTGAAACAATCAGCCAAATATTATCAAAATATTGTTCAAATAATTTTTCTTGCAAACGTTTTCTGGTTCCAACTAAACTGTGACTTTCCTCAACTTTAAATCACTGTAAATTCAATTTCTCAGGATTTCAGAGTGTTGGCCAGAAAAAAAACACTCTGAATGTGTCACATTGGGCTCTTATTTTCCAACATTTTATACACAAAACTATCAATGGATTAATTGAGAAAGTAATCGGCAGTTTAATGGAGACTGAAAACAATGATGTAACTATGATGTAAGGTGTGTGTAGTTTGTAATAAATGGACTAAAATGCAAAAACACTGCATGGTCCTTTAAACAGAGCAGATTCTGCTCTTACTGGCAGGTGAGAATGACACCAGCCTTGAAACATCTGCAATTCTTCTGCCCACAGCTGTAAACAAAGTCATCACAAATTGAACTGAACAGAGCAAAGAATGATTTATGATGTGGACAACTAGTGCACACATCTGCACCTGTGTGTGGATACTGAGATGACATCATAATCTCTAATTCTACTCCTACAACTAAAACCTAACCCTCAACCGACTGTAGGATATAATCTGAAACATACTGGACTACACATGCAGTGAGGGGACATGCAGACACATTTACAGCTAATGCAGTAAGTGAAGGGGCTGCCTTCCTGTGTGTGACAGAGGAGGTGTGTAAAACCTCTCTGACACACACACACACACACACATATATATATATATATATATACACACACCACCAGGCAGACACTCCACAAAGCAAATATCATGGCTCATTATCACACATTAAGCCCACAGCCTGATCATTTCGACCCCTGCAGACCACCGAGGCTTGGTGAAGAGCAGCCGCAGCTCCCAGCCCTTCACACTTGGTAACATGTGATGACCAGGCAGGCGCAGATGTGCGACACGGGCAACACTCACTTTGTGCAGGGACTCGGGAGGTAGCTGAGACGCCTTCAGCAGCTCTGCCACTTTGCTGGACGACAGTTTCCCTGAAGCGTCGGCTTGGCACAGACCGTGGAGACCTGAGTAACACCTCTGTTCATGTTCGTTCAGGGAGATGAAACTCCCCGCAGACGCCGCACCGGATTCCTGATCCATTCCAGGGATCTGGCGCATGGAGGGATCCGCCGGGAGAAGCACTACAAGCAAACCGATCGATACATCCTGCACCGGACACCGGCTCCAGTTTCAGGTCGGAGGTGGGGGTTTGGCAGCAGGAGGGCGGTATCACCTCCGACAGGCGTGTTCCTTGTGAAGACAGACTGACTGCTCGGCTCGGGGCTCATCCACTCCTACTGCCTATTGTGGCTGGTTGTAGCGCTGCCGGCCTGCGCCAGCTGGGGGCGGTAGAGCACAGGAAGGAGAGGGAGGCATTGTCTGGGAAATAAGGGGCTGCTTTGTCTCACCACCCCGTAATGAAGGAGAACTATAATATAGATTTTTTTCTTTCAGGGGATCACTCTCTTAGAGCTTATTTTGAAGTTTATTATGCTCAAATGTGTGATTGTGATCTTTTGTATAATGTAAGGAATGTAAAAAAAATCAGATCAGGTTCATTATACTAATAAATAAAAGGTCTATGTTGGGGTGGAACCCCTCAAATCTGTGAAAGAGCCCACTGTGTTAATTCACACTTGTCAGCATTGGTGGGAGAAGTATTCAGTAAAAGTACCAATATGTTAATGCAAAAATACTCCATTACAAGTAAAGTAAAGTAAAAGTCCTGCACTCAAAACCCTACCTGAGTCGAAGTACAAAAGCATTAAATGTACTTAAAGTAATACAAGTACGAGTTCTGAATAAAAGTGCCCCCTGTGGCAGATATATTATAGATTATAGATTGTAAATACAGATGCATCAATGTGTACGTAGTATGGAGGTCAGGCCCCTCCACATGGTCACAAGATGAATCTGAGGGGTCGTGGGATGATTAATGGGGCAGGAAAGAGGAAAAATACAAAAAATCTGTCAGATACATGTAGCTGAGTAAAAAGTACATTTCCCTTTTCTAATGCAGTAGACATTTAAAGTAGCATTAAACTGAAACACTCAGGAAATGTAGTACAGTACTTCAGTTAGTGTGCTTCCACCACCTATAACCCAACTTGCAACACTGAAACCAGTCAATTATCCAAAGCGAATGGGGCTTTCGAAGCACCAGCCAAAGATGGACATTTCAAAGACAGGCCTGTGCTAAAATAATGAATGTCGCTCATCATGACATAATAAGTCATCATAATAACTTCAGGAAATAGCCTAACTTTATTCCTGCTTTCTTAAATCTAAATCCTAAAGCCCCTGTAATGCCTCTGCTGCCATCATCTGTTCAGGAAAGCACCTGCAGTCTGTGGTACGACAGCAAGAGCAGTTCATGTAAATCTTCATGTCTTCAGCAGAGACTGAACTGGGTGCAATTCAAAATCAAAATTAATCTAAAGTTACTAGTTATTAAGATTGACTCGTCTTCACATTATGGGATATCTCCAAAGTCTTAGGAGAGCTTTAGATTTTCCAGACAGACTTTTAACTTGGATAGAAAAGAACAGCACAACACTAAACTGCATCATATTTATATTTTATTTTTATTTTTCTATAACCGGTCATATGACAAATGATAAAGCAGGGCTTTAAAGGTGAGTGGTTTAACTGGATTTGTTCCGTAAACCTCAGTAAGATGTTGCCATATTGTTTCTGCATGGGTGTTGTCTGTTTTATGGAAAAACACTTAAGGCATTTTATGGGAGCAAAAGATCGTTTATTGTAGTGCACACTGTAACGTAGTCAACTATAGCCTGGGTTTTAAATGGTAGATATGTAGTCAGATATCGTGAGAGAGAGAGAGAGAGAGAGAGAGAGAGAGAGAGAGAGAGACTTAAAAAGCAAACTTGGCAACAGACTTTGCCTTGAGTGCCTTGTGACAACTTCGTTTCTCATAAACGCCTGCATCCGCCACTAGGCAGTGGTTAAACAATGAACCACTGCATGCCTGATTGTCAGGGCAGAATGGATGATTAACCTTAAATATCTGTCCCAACTGGCATAGCTACTGCATTTTTCTATTGTCTATCAAAGCTTTTCTCACCCTTGTACAGTGAGTTGAGTCTACTATGGGAGATTTGGTTGAAATTATTCAGCATTTTATTGTCTGCCTCAGATAATAAGGCGAGGTTAGGCCTGATGTTTGTTTGATGACTGACCATGTTTAGGAGAGATAGGGAGTAAGTGCAGGACGACTTGTCATGAAAATCAAGATGTGGCACAAGTGAAGGAGGCAGAATAACTGCTTAGTCTGACACTATGTGCTGAATGTAGTGCGTACCGTCAGCATCCGGTACCCTGTTTGCCAAAATGCCCTACAAGGAATGCTACTGCTGGCCTTAGCTTATCTAATGAGAAGATATGGTCAGATGCTTTTCCAGTTGGTTAGATTTGACACAATCTGCGCGTTCCTGTTTTCATGCCACAAGAGAGGGAAAAATATGGCTACTCATAATAAAGGTTCACTGGATTGCTAGGTCACGTACTGTGCTGTGCTGAGTAAACAGAAGCAGGCTGAGCCGTTGTGTTTCTCAGCCTCTCTCGCTTTAGCAAACCTACCTGGCTCCTTAAGGGCCTGAACAAACAGCAGCACTTTCAGTGCAGCACACACTTCACAGTTTCCATGTTATACAGTGCGGGACAGCCATGTGGGCTGGTTAGTTCAGGTGTGTCCTGGTTTAAGCATTAACCTCAGACTTTATCCAATGAAGTGCTTCTGTCTGCTGATCTCCTCAAATCACTGATCACTGGGAGTTTCACTGGAGCTTGTTCCCAGCATTTTATTATTTTCATTCATTCATTCATTTCATTCTCTGGAGATATGTTGGAAAAGATCTTATTCCTGCTCTGTTTGTCATCTGCTTTGGCAGAGCAGCGCTGTAAACCAGGTAAGTGACCACACTCAATACCTTAAAATGTCAAAACCTCTGGTTAAATATTTTCTATGCGCATGTTATCCTACATGGTGTTTCTACTAAGATACTGTGAGCAAACACAGGCGTCGTTACTGTGCAGCTGACTGTCCAGTTGTATTTTTTTTTGTCGCCTCTCGAGTGTGGAACGCAGCTTCTCATCTGAAACAAAGTCAGATTAGATGCATAACTCAAATGTTTGCCTCATGACAGCAGCCTCCATTTGACATCAACAATTACTCTAAAACACATCCCAGTCTATTTTCCATCTTTCTATAACTGTATGAGGAAGTAACTGATGAAGCTCACATGAAATGATGTTAAATTCTCCCAACAGTGTATTTAAATATGTTTCATGTATAGATGCTTCAGATGGCTACAAAGTTCGACTCAGCATCAAAAGTGCTCTGGGAGATCAAGCTGTATGTATATATTTAAATATTCATCACAAAATGATCAAAGCGTCACTATGCATTACTCTGTTACATGCTGCTCTAATACTGTAACATATTCCTAATCAACGGATCATTCATGCAACCAACTACCCTTATAAACAGTAATCTTGTCCAGAATTCACTCAAAGTGTGTGTGACTGCTCAATACAAAGACAAGGTCCATCTGGTGATCAATGAACCTTAAAGGCCTTTACTGAACACGGCATATGATCTGTTGGTGTTGTTGTGGTTGCAGTATGTTTGGAATGAAAATGAAATGTTCCTTTTCCGAGCAACTCTGGCGTTTGCCATGAGGAATCACATCAGCGGCCAGGAGTTTGAGTAAGTGTGTTCTCTTTTAACAATAATGAATGAAAATGAATAAAGCGTTCAAGAACACTTTTGTGTGTTTGTAAAATGGGCACAATAAATATAAAACTAAAATATAATCTCTTGTTGCCGCAATAAAATCAGTGACTCATGGTTCATGAACATGTTACAACACTGACGCGTCCTTTATTGTCGTGTGGGTCTTCACCAGCGTGTCCAACATCATTGTGTGTGATGAGACTCCAAGAGTGTCTTTCTGGTTCGTGGTGACGTCACCGCTGAACACATCTCGCCTTGTTGATAAAGAAGATGTGGAGGAGGCTGTAAGGTAATCACATGATACGGTGGCACTGCAGCTTTTTTTAAAACCCCCATTTGTTTTCTGTTTTTTCCATTTAATACTGTGTTTCTCATATGTTTGGTTTTGATGCAATTTTATTGTTTGGTGCTGTAGTGGCATTGACTTAATATGTGGGGCTCATTGCTGTAACTTACTTTATTGATTATACATATTTTAACAGTTTAACTGAAGAAATAGTGGTGCCAAAATGTCTAATGGTTAATGGGGGTCCAGATAAGCAATAATTAATAATTTCTCAGGGACACAAACATAATTCCTTGAGCTGGCACTAATTCGATTTAGCACTGCAGATGCTAATCCCTGGTAATACCCTGGTTAGCTAGTTAAAGTGAGACTATGCAGTTATATATATATATAACAGTTACGTGATAATTGTTGGATAATGCTAAATATTAAAACTTTGTGTCACAGTGGCACTATTGTGGCAACTCAAAATGAGTCACACAGCAATAGATATCTAAAGCAGCCTCTGCTAATATTAGCAAACATTAGCCACCATAAGCTACTGGTCATACAGACCAAGTAAGGCTGTAGCGTATAGTGAACTAGGAGAAAATGTCATTATGCTAACATGTTAATATGTTTGCTAACATTAGCTGAAATTAGCCACCATATAAGCTGATACCAAAACAAGTAAGGTAGTAGCAACAAAACTCCAGAGTAGCCTATAGTAAACTAGGAGAAAATGTCATTATGCTAACATGTTAATATGTTTGCTAACATTAGCTGAAATTAGCCACCATATAAGCTGATACCAAAACAAGTAAGGTTGTAGCAACAAAACTCCAGAGTAGCCTATAGTAAACTAGGAGAAAATGTCATTATGCTAACATGTTAATATGTTTGCTAACATTAGCTGGAATTAGCCACCATAAAAGCTGATAAGGTTGTAAGAGCAAAGAGCTACTAGTATATTTTGTACTCTCTAATATGGAGGGGTGTAGCTCACATTAGCTTTCACGTGTGTTCAGTTGTTCTTTAACACAGGTAGAATTGGATTCAGCAACCTTAAGTGGAAGACTTATCTTGGGGTCTTATTAATAAGTGATGGTAAAAAAAGATCTTGAGATGTATCTACAGTACATTTGGGGGAAAGCCACTGCTGTGATGAAGGTTTTGTATCAAGTAACGTTAGTATTGATGATTTCAGTGAAGGGAGTGCTGAGCTATAAAGCAACAATCAAGCTAAAGCTGTACATGTTTGTAGCAACCCTCACCTGCTAAACCAATTTATGGATAGTGACTTAAACATTCACCCGGGTTCACTTCACCTACTTGCAGGGTGCATAGGGGAGCAGTCTTGAAGGGTTTTTGGGAGGTTAGGGTGTTGTATGTTGTACAGGGACATTTGTGATTTTGAGCAACATAAATAATAAAGTTGTCTTAGGTAATTCAAAAATGGATAGATACATTTAAGCATCCGTGGCACACATAATTTGACTCGTGACAGACACACGTTTGGCTTGAAAAACAGTGAAAACAGTCAGAATTTGAATGATTATATCTGTTCTAAATCTAAACTTTTTTTTCCAACAGAAAGTCCAGGAATCGCATCAACAGTGCCTTTCTGCTAACTGATAAAACTCTGGAGTTTATCGGCATCCCTCCCACCCTGGCAGCTCCACTCAACCCTGACACCCCTCCGTGGCTCATTGTGTTTGGGGTGGTCATGGGTGCCGTAGGTGCCGGCATCGTCATTCTGCTCGTGTCCTCTGTTGTCCAAAAGAAACGGTAAGCAGATGATTGCAGTGGCATGACATTTATCATTTCTTAAAATGTGATCACCGAGCTTAGTCAGTCTTGTTTCTGGCTTCTTATACCAGCAAAAAGAACGAGAAAACTGACGACAAGGACCGTGAAGAAGAGACGCAGGTGAAAAGGGTGACAAATGGCGCTGCGAGTGAAGGAATTTACAACACGTCCTTCTCAGATGATGAGCGATTCACACAGATGTAAAACCCTTCTATAAAAACTCTTATATGTCAGCAACAAGGTGGACTTTTGTTGCACTGTAATATTTAATCTGCAAAATAATTTTTAAATTAAGAGCTTATTATAAGTTTGTCACTAAAATGATTCCGTACATTTCCATGATTTATTTTCTTGTGGAGAACATTTCTATTCTGTCATTACCTGCTGCCTCAAAGAGAAACAAGCACTTGCAATCTTTAATGCCAGTTCTTTCATTTTCCTAAATGAATGTACACATTTTCAAGTATTGAGGAATGATGAATTAAAGATCTCTGTGTGAGAGGGTACAAGTCTGTGTACTATCTGTATCTGTATGTTTCTAATCTGGAACAATTGCTAGGCTATAGAACGAGTTGTTTGCTATATTTAACCTGCATTTTTCCCCCCAAAATTTGATTGGTTTTGATGTGATCAAATCACAATGAGGGCCCCGAAGCGATGTCTGCTGCTAGATGTCTGTTACTGTCTTGTTTGCAGCCATCCTCTTTGTTTTTCCAGACGACTGAGTGACAGTGGAAAACCCCCAGGAGTCAGTAGCAGCTGCACTATTGTAGCAGTGTCCCTAAAGGAAATGCTAAATTGCAAAAATGGAATTACTGTTGAAATGAAAAGTGGTCAAGCTCATTGTTGTGATGGTATAACATTTGGATATCCTTGTTCAAAGTAGAGTTTCTGACATGTACTAAAGCCAACTTTAAAAAGATTTCAAGTGGTCAGTTTCACTGCACTGCCTCCTGCAGGCCATTATGAGTAAGAGCGTAATATGTTCACTATCTTGTCCCTTTTGTCCCCCGTGTCTCTGCATTAGTTCAGGTTAGATCTTGTTTCATAGATGCCCTCTAAAGGTATCTTTGTTTGCATATGTACACACACATTTAAATTTAAATCTGTGGACACTACAGTGAAAAAGGCTTCTTGTGTCTCCCTTTAGTCCAGTGTTACCCAACCTTTTTGGCTAAAACAAAGCCATGTTGACTTGCAACCCAATGTCTTTGCAATTCAATTATGTGAACAATATTTGGAGGCTTGAGGAGGTAAACAGTATTAAGTAGAGGAAAAGACAAATGAACACAGTTTTGTGAAGCAGGAATGTTTTTTTTTTGCAAACTTTATGGGGGTCCCGACAAGGTTTGGAAGCACTAAATGCAGTAAGTAACTGGGAGCTATAAGAAGATTACATGCACCCTCCCCCCAACATTTCAAAATAATATGACACAACTGAATTGGCACAACTCACTTTGCCATTAATAACTAAAAGTGCACAAAGATCATGAACTCTAATGGAATAATGATTTTAACATCCACATCCAATTCGAACAACATGAGTGACGCAATTAGTAATTACAAAGATTAGGGAAAACAAAATGATGCACCATGTTTACCAAACATCCCAGTCAATACATTTTTCTGCATCTTAACAGAAACCAGAACTACAGTAAAGTCGTGTTAAATGTGTCACATAAAGTGACGGTGACAGCTCTTGGTTCAGAAGTAAAGGCAGGAGCTATTGTAGGCTAGTAAAAAATATCATGCTCTGACAAAGCGAGTTGTACATTATTTTGAATTATCTGGAGGAGTTTGTTGAGTTCCCTCCTTCCCACCCCAATCACGTGTACAGTTCCTAATTAGCTCCTCTTGTAGCTACCAGTTACTTACTGCATTAGTGGTTCCCTACCTTGTCGACCCTGACAAAGGTTGCAAATTACGAGATGATTAACAAGATATGAAAGCAAAAAAGAAAAAAAACATATTCCTTCCCCCATCATGTTCATACTGTCCCTTAGCTCCATAAGAAGTCTTTTAATGGGTGTGAGCCATAAACAGCGTGACAGTCACACAGGAAGCGTCCAACGAAACCTTTCTTGAAAATCAAAGTTAATCAAACCAGTCTTTTATCTTTTCATAGATTAACATGAACTATTGTCTTTATAGAAACTGTCTATTTTTCTCTTGTTTTTACCAATACTTCCAGCCGCTATGTTGTGATATTACTATTCACTGCTTGGGCGATGGCACAGATGCAATCCATGTGTTTAACTTTAGGTGGCACCATTGTACTGTTGTCAGTTGCTGTTGCCTGGACAGACGCTGCTGTCCTCTACTTCACAGCACTCTTCTTAGCACCCTTTAAAGTGTGTGTGAATGGCAATATGCCTTTTAAACATTTGGATTTCAAACATATTTTAATTTACTGTTTTTCTATTTTGGTCTAACTTTTTTTTTTTAAAGTGGTAATACAGAAGTTCTTGTGTCTATATTTAGTTCATTGTTAAATTAAATCTGCTCCTGATCTCTAGGTGAGGACATGTCTTTGTACCATGATATTTCTGCAGCAGTCAGTATTATGGCAGAAGATACCCACTGTGAACTGACAATATGCAGTGTGGTGACGACTAGTTATCACTGGCACTTCATGTAATATCCTACTCTGTTTCCTCTGCATTTCATTTTCTCGCCTGAGGAGTCCAGTCCTTTTTTACACCTCATTTTTCTTGTCAGGACGCCAAAGATTTCCTGTCAAATTTAGTTTGAAAGCATCGCAATCTTGGCAGAGCGGCGGCTGATTAAGACCTAGATTCCCACTGTAGAGGAGGATAGAGAGCGGGAATAATTGCAGAAAGTCGAATACATTTGATCATATTATTGAAAATAATGTCATTATTTTAATATCTCAACCTTATACCTTCCGAATAACAAATGAGTTTGAAATAGCTATAGAAATGAGTCATTGTCAAATGACAGATTGCCTGAGTAACATTACACAATTTCAAAGTAAATTATTATTTCGCTGTTGCCTCAGTGTTCTGGGCTCATCACAAAAACAATGCCTGTGTGTCCCGCATCGCGTAATGGCTTTTGCCTAATTTTGTCTCTTTAAAACGTGGGAGATAAATAAGCCTTTGGAGATAATTCTAGACGAGCAGACGCAAACACAATAGTGAATTATAAATAATCTTGTGTGGGAGAAATTACGGGGAACATTATGTATTGTAAGTCTGCAACACTTTAATGACTGAAAATCAAATGCTTAATTTCCTGTGTGGATTCCAGTAAATACCCCCCCCCCCCCCCCCCCCCCCCACCGCCCAAAAGATTGTCCACTTGAGCAATAACCACTAAAGCGGAAGTTGATATCTACATATGGACATTATTTACTGCACTTTCACAACAGTACACAAGTGTATGACAGTGACAAACTAATCATCTCTAACTGTGTGCAAATTGCATAGTGAGCAGGTTTTTGCTACCGTAATGGTGACTACTTGCTGGAGTGGAACTCTCTCTATGGAGCTACAGAATATAAATGGATACACTTAGACTCATCGGAGATGCTCTGTGAACACGCGGCAGTGTAGGCCCACAGTGCTGCACGCTTGTGTGGTTTAAAAACTCTCCAATTCAGATGCAAATTCCAAGGATTTTCTAGTGAGCGTGCCCCTATTAAACTATCAATATTAAATCTCACAACTCTGGTCAATAGTTGATGAGGCCTATTTTCTAACAATGCAGCTTTCAGGGCTCAGAATCAATATTTAAAAAAAAAAAGAAGTTAATTTTTCATAACTTTAGCTTTGAAAGCCCAAGTGCATTATTAATATCAGTTACAAGAGCAGTGTGAAAAGTGACAGATTCCATATGCGTTTTATCAACATAGTGGAGGTGAAAACTATACGCTGTGCACTGATTCCACCACGAGTCTTGACTATACTGTCAGCCTGTTTTGCCACCCCTGCTGTGTTTAAAATCCATCACTGTCAAGAGAGTCCCCCTCTCTCTCTAACTTGTCTTTTACCGCAATCTAGAAATCCCATCTCTGCTGTTCTTTTTCTTTGTCCTCCTTTTGTTTATGAGTCTCCTCGAGAGTGGCCTCTGCAGTCTCGCCTCCCTCGGCCGCTCGTGTCTCTCCTTCTCCCTCCTTCTCCTTCTCTCTCTCTCTGATGATCTCCACCAGCCTCCGAAACTTCTGGTTTAACTCCTCCATCCCTCCCACCACTCTCCCGTCGTCCTTCTCTCCGTCGCTCTCCAGTGAACTTAGTGACTCAGCCCTTGAATCACGGCCCTCAAACTCATAAGTCTGCAGTGAGTCATAGGGCGGCTGCGACAGGTCAAAGGTGACCTGATCCAGACGGATATTCAGGAGGTCTTCCATGCGGAGAGGCTGTGGGTTGGCGGCTTCTGCGCTCGCAGGCTCCGTCCCGCATGCCCAGCCTCTGTTGTAGCCAAACAACCCCCCAGGTAAGGACAAAGGCTGCGAGGTCAAATCCTTTCTCTGGAGTCTGCACATGTTCAGTAGCTGCACTCCCGCTGGGTACAACCCGCTGCCGCTAGTCCCGTTCATACACGTCCCTCTGCTGTTTGGATTCAGCGAGCCCACAATGCTGTATGTGTCTCCTGTCAGGTAAACCGGAGGGTTTACACAGTTGATTTGACTGCCATTTGAATAATTTCGCTCTGAAACGGAGGGGATGGAGGAATCAGTATCAATGTCATCTAATGTGCAGCTGGTGGCTCCAGTGCTGATCTGAGTCTGTGATGACCCCGGTCGCCCCTCTTGTTGATTTGATGAGGAGCTGGTGTGACTCTGGCATGAAGACTCATTTGGGTCACAGTGGGTCAGATTCGCAGCATTGTTGGCTGGTGTTGGCTGTGTTTCTGTCGGGTTTATCTGTGACAGAAAAGTAGAAGGGAGATGTCAGAGTAATTGCAGGAGTAATTGTATGGAGGCAAAAAAAGGCCATGATGATTTACATTTTTTTTTTATGCAGCTGAAAAATAGCTGATTGTGAAATTTAATCACGGCTGAATATTTAATGTTGAAATTTAAATACCACTGAATTGACTGTATTTAAATATTTCACTCAGTTCAGACAGAAAATTAAAATGCGCTCACCTAAACTTCCCTCTCTTGGATCATGTGACTGACAGGACTTAGCCTGATTGGTCAGAGGTCTCATTGATCCCATTTCCACTCCTTTTCCCACCCTTGGTAGACCAGATGTTTACGTTTGAATATTTCATCTTGAAAAAGTTGTTCAAATAAATTGCACCCAGTGCCACACTCAGATCCTGTCTGAATTCAACCAATCAATTTTGAGCAACCACATTTTTTGACCTGACCTGAACTTTAAGATCCAGAAATTACTAATCGAATTTGAACTTTGAATATAGGTTTTTGAATATTTGACACTTCATCATCTAACTTTGTGAATTTGTGAAAACAAACAAAACAGAAAATGAAATTTTAAAACAGGATAATTCAAGCCACCCAAATTAAGATATTTGGTTTTCAAAATAAAATGTTTAAATGTTATAAATTCAATGGCATTTCAATTTCATTAAGGCCCTGACAGCTTATTTTCCTCAATCAGCTTATTACTATGAGTGACGGGATACTAAAAGAACACTATTTTCTTCCAAGTTAGAACAGTTTTGGTTGTTTCACATGACAGATTTCTGTATTTGTGATTTTGTCTGAGCTCTTCTCCCAGGTTTGAGGTGGGCGGGACTCGGTTGAAAAAAAAGTGATGTCACTTACTCCCGTGCACCAATCAGGATGCAGCAACATTTGAATCAGAATCTGATGACATTTCAAATCTGGTTAAACCACACCCACGACTTCCTGATAAATTACATTGTTACATATTTAGTTGTGAACATTTTAGGCTACATTACAGGGAAACACAATTATTTATTTCAAATCCTCACAGCCTTTGTTTGCTTCCATATAATTGCTACATATTTCCATCTGTGAGCATTAACACTATTATCTGACCATGGGCTGATCCTGATTCTCTTTTGTGTCAGCAGCGTTTGCTTCGCTGCTTCCATTTCTGTCCGTTATTTTGCTCTTCGCCAGCATGTGTTCTGCTTCGTAACTAGCAGGGCTCATCTCAGGAGAGCGCAGCAGAGGTGCAAAGGTGCTCTGGTTCTGGATGACAAGGGGATTGCCGATGTGACCTCCGGTGAGTCCATGGGTCAGCTGCGTTAGCTGCAGACCTGCCTCCAGTGGCCCGGCTGGATAATCTCTGAGAACAGGCAGCGTGTGGACACCGTAGCAGAGGCGTCCGTAGAGCGGAGCGGAGCCCGGCCGCTGCTGAGGGTCCAGGCCTGGGCGCAGGTTACGACTCCAGCTGTACGTCCTAGCCCTCGGCTGATTCTGCTGGGTGTACCATCTGTGCCAAGAGATAAATGTCAGAGAAGCACACAGTCACAAACACACACGCGCTCCCATGAGCCACCGTCGCAAGGATGAACTTTTTTATTTTATTTTTGGCACCAGCTCACATGTTTCTGTTGTTGTGCATGTGCTGTATTCTGTGCATGCTCTGCAGCGCTGTAATGTCAAAAGCTGCGGTGTCTGCTTCCCCTCCCCCCTCGTCATCGTAGGATATGATGTTCTCCCTGACATCATCCTCCTCGAAGGGTGAGTGGGAGTCTCGCTTCTGATGGCGCAATGACAGCGAGAGTGCACACACCACTAAAGGGCAAAGAGGAGACACATGACCACATACTCTTCAAACATTATAGAAACAACCTGACACAACTGCTCATCATGGTTGAAACAGTCACAAACAACATATTTATGGTGCTTCAGACGCTTCAGGGAACCGGTCAGACCTACCCAGCAGAGTGGTGACACAAGCCAGCATGGCCAGTAAGGTGACCAAGCTGAATATGAGAGACGTCGAGGCGGACGGCACAGGGAGACAAACCATGTGTCTCTCCCATCTCCGGTCCCTCTGTCTCCCCCTATCCTCTGTCTGCATGCCCCCTCGCAGACAGGGACAAATGGTCACAGTGACCGTGCCAGTGTTGGTCAGACCCGAGGCCCCGTCGCGCAGCACAACTGGCACGTAGAGGGTGAGTAAGGATGAGGAGAAACCAGGGAGGGGCTCCAAGGCTGACTGGAGCACCAGGCTGGCTGTAACACCTGATAACGTGGCAAAAAACACACACACATCAACCACGGTCACTGCACAGCAACGGCGCACCAGTTCTGGCTGGCATCGTGTTTCTGGACTGTGAATGAAATGGAAAAGGGAGCTAAT
Source organism: Enoplosus armatus (assembly GCF_043641665.1). Classification (NCBI taxonomy): domain Eukaryota; kingdom Metazoa; phylum Chordata; class Actinopteri; order Centrarchiformes; family Enoplosidae; genus Enoplosus; species Enoplosus armatus. The sequence continues at coordinate 7,346,063 of NC_092186.1, forward strand.
GGGTGCAACCTCCAGATTCCCTGACGGTGAGGTTGAGGGCAGAGCTGGACTCTGGCGGGATGCTGAAGTGGACCGGGGTGTCCTGCCCTCCTTGGTCCCTGTCGATGGCTCGCAGAACCTGAACGACCTGCATAACACAGATCAGGATGGAATTACATTTTTATTTTTGACTTTTCTCCCAGTTTTATCTCTTTGGTGGAACAGCTGACTGCTTAAATTTGACTGCAGAAACAAATTTAAAGTTATAATCCTTATGATTTTAATAAAATCAACCCCCCTTTTAATACCATCTATTGTTGGCATTTTTCTTAAGCAGCCATTCGGTGTATTTACATTCTCTAATTGTCTAGTAGTTTTCATTGTTATTGGCGGAGTCTGCCACAAGGAATTAACAGGAAACAATGCATGTAATCCAGCGTTCCTGTTTTTAATTTTATATGAGTTTCACTGTTTACTGTTCACTCTCCTAACACTGTATCAGAGCTGTATTAAGTTACTGCTAATGCTAACCCAACATTTCCTACTACTGTTGCTTCACATTAAAAGTATTCAAATGGCAAAAGTCTGGCTGTTTTTTATTGTGAAGCAAAAATACATCTGCAAAACAAGACAGTTCTTTTTTGACAGCGGGTCAGTTTTAAATATTGCAGCATGTACTGGAACAAGAAAAAGCGCAGCATAAAATCAGATTGTGGTTGCAAATATTATTAACCAAATTAAAATATTGTTCATTAAAATAATAAAACAATGTGAGGTTGTTTGGCTGCTCTGTAAACAGACACATCAGATGCTCTTCTGTTGTATTTCTGACCAGGTAGCTGCTCAGGGAGTGTTTGCTGTAGTATTAGACCACACTTGCTCTTACTAACAGTAACCACTGGTGCCACCAATTCAACCAGAGCTGAAATCTTAAGGATTACAACTTTAAAGTCATACTAATGTTTTGGTTTTTCAAGATTGCCAATTTAGTGTAACTTAATGCAGTTACGTTTTGACGAACACAACCTCTTACAGTATATTATTATTATATTATTAATGATTTAACTACAGATTGTTAAAATCAAGTCAAAAATGAGAAAGAAAAAAATGAGAGAGAATGGATAAAAACAGTAAGACAATCTGAAGTTAAATGTAATATCAGACAAACATTAACAAGAACGGACCTGACCGGGGGCACTGGAGTCACACACAGACGTTGTGTACTGCCTGTCCAACTCCGGCGCATTGTCATTCTGGTCTAGGGTCTCTATGGCAACCACAACCCTTGACACAAGATTTGGATTGTCTGGAAGAGAAGGAAACCGACACTAATGTTGAAATTATCACTGAATTTCTATAATTTTTACTCCTCACTTTGTATTCCCAACTCCACGCGGTGCTTTCGGTGATATATGACTCCGGTAAGCTCTGCTGCTCATGGCGCCCGAGGGCAGAGGGGGCTGACATACCCCTCTGTGTGGCGATGACTGTGATATTATGCCACTGCTCCTGCTCACGGTCCAACTCCATCACCGTGCTGATAAAGCCCGTGTCAGAGGCGATGCGGAACAGAGCCTCGGGGTCTGACTGGGGATCGATGGAGTACCTGAGATACAGAAACAGGCACGAGCGAGAACGGGGAGGAAAAAAAGATGTGAGCCCTGAGTGAGCGAGTGACTAAATGAGTGAGCGATGGTGTAATAACCACCTGATGTTGGTGCTTTGTCCTGTGTCTGGGTCCACAGCGTAGACCCGGCCAACAGAGCAGACAGGGGGGCAGTTCTCAGACACGTCCAGATGGTACCGAGCCTGGGAGAATCGCGGCGGCTCATCAGCATTAAGGACCATGACCCGGACTGTTGCCTGGTCCTTAAAGGGACCTTTCCTTAGGTACCGGGCATCCACTATAGGGTTGGCAACTTCCACAGAGAAAGTGTATGAACTGCGGGTCTCATAATCCAGCAGCTGTTGGGTGAAGAATAAAGCAGCCTCAGTCCGTAGGCTATACTTTATTGAAGGTCTTTCATATATGATTCATATGTATAGATGCTGTAGATTTCTTCCTATATGCAGCGCTTCATTATTCAGTCTCTCATTCTTTTCTATCTCTGTATACAACTCACACACACACAATATTCCACTTTGGAGTTACTCCTTTCTTACAGTTTTTGGGTAATTAATCATCAGCCTCTTCTTCCCTCACCCTCCACAACCTTTTAATTTAAGATTTCACCGAGCAATAATTATCTTTCAAAACCCAACGCTGTTAAACCCTTAAAAGTAAAAAGACTGCACACTGGCTGCATTTAACATTGGCCTACTCGCTTCAAATGAGCTACAATTGTTTCACCAGCTGCTTATTAGTTCTTTGTTATTCATTAATTGCTCGTGTCTGGCCTCGGGGGTCTGAACCTGTCAGCAACAGAATGTGTCTGAGTGGAGTAATGAAGTGTTTAAATGACCAAATAAAATTAATTTGGAATACCAGACAGAAGCAAATTTATTTAATCTCCTCAAATGTTAGATATTTTTCTCATTATGTGACCCTCTAAGCAAAACCACCTACTTGTAGTTTCAGATCCTCGGCTATTATGAAAACTTGTGTTCGTAAGGAACTAAAGTTGCTTTACACACAATCACCCTGTACCTTGTTCAGCACGATAACAGCCTCTTGGTCTCTGCCGGTTATATTGAATATTTCGGCCTCCTCCGTGTCCAGCATAGTGAACTCCAGCTGTGCGTTCTCCCCCAGATCGGGATCAGTGGCAGTGAGACGGCCCACCTCCACACCTGGCGCAGCAAGCTCCGATACAGAGAATGACCACGCACCTGCGGAGAAGAAAACAATGAACATAATGGTTCCGAGTTCTGAATATTGATGAGACGCCATGTGAAAAAATAAACTACTAAAAAGAACCGCAGGATGGTGTCTGGATAAATCTTCTGTCAGAACGCAGTTATTAATATAATGCATGTGGCTGTTATGGCTTCCATTCACATACTTCATGACCAAGTTTAAAGGATTGGGTCTCATTTGCATCTATCTTAACGCATTATTCACATGCCCACATGTGCGTACAGTGGAAGAGTTATTGGTCGCTGTAATCTTTCCACCTGTCCATACCGGCTGTAAAGAGATCCTTCCTAATGCAATAGTCCCAAGGTAAGAGATGGGGGACAAAATACACTTTCGACAGAATATATCATTGTACCCTGAATGTCACTTTGGTCTCCTGGAACTTGATGGATATTATTAACTATTTCATAATAGTTTAATTGTCGTTTATCAAGCAAAACAGGGAAAGCTCAAATGACTAAAATGTGCACATTAGGTACTTTTCGCAGTTATGTGTAATTGTAAATAGAATGTCTTTTTGAACTGTCATTTTTAAAGACTTAATGAAAGCAATCGTTAGCTGTAGCCTTGTTTCTTTGTTTAACCTCTAAATTAAAAAATAAGTATCAACTCCATTAATCCCATTACCAATGTCACAAACATACAGTTCATAGAACTGTAAAGCTACAAATGAATTGATAGTTATATGTCCCATTCAAGAGTTGTATTGATCAAATGGATAATTCAAGATTTGCATTAAGTTAATCTGCTCTTATGTTATTGTTCCGCTTGGATTACAGTGTGTCCACAGTCTGGCAGCCAGTGATCTGTGGCAGGTCATGTCATTTACTTACTTACTGGTGATGCTGCACACCCACAAGTAAATTCAGAGAAAGGCTTTCATTTGAATCAGAGCAGCGCTACCTTGTTGACTGTTTATCACTCAAATCCTCCACATTATGGAGAACATTTAAAAGCCACACCCCTCGCATCCAAAGAGCATACTAAATGAGCCGTTTGCTTAAATTGTGGCATTATTGTCAAACTGAAAATAATGACCTGGAGTAAGATGGCGAGGGAGGGAAGATATAGTCAGATATCAGTATATAAATAACACACTGCTGGCATTTGGAAATATTAAATTGCTTCTATAAAGCACTGGATTGCAGCACAATATATCAGCACAGGGAAATGGGGGCTTTAAACATGAAGATGAATGGCAGTAAGCAGAGACTGTCAGGAAGAGGAAGTAGGGAAGAGGGGGGGAAAACAGCGAACAGAGGAGAGGTAGTATATAGAGAAATGCAGTATATGTCTCAAAGTGTTTCATTCGGCAGTGATTTTACTGTCTATTGAAGCGGAAAGCACTGAACTTTAGGATGAAATATTAATAGCATGGAACAGGGAAAAGCTTGGATAAGAAAAAGCGGACATGATCTTTCACTCTTCTACGTCGACGCACAGTCCATTTGAACCTCAGGGACCAAACGGGAGTGTTTATATGAATGTTAATGCCAGTCATCTTGGCAAAGGTTATGTTATTTTAAAAAACAATGATTAGGAAGAGTGCATAAAATAAAAGCGCAGCGCCGGACTGACAAGCTGTTTAGCTACTTTAGAGCTTATATCTTATCTGCAACCTGTCAAGACAACTAGGGCTCAAAGGAGGCGAAAAATATCAGACTGCTGTCACAAATGCCATTACAAGATGTTTCATCATTTTAATCTTTACTCACACACGCACACATATTCTAAAGCTACAGAGATTGAAAGCAGCCGAACGTAAAGTGGTGATCTGATAACGGCAGTGCTTACTCCTTCTGAAGTGAGGGGGGTTGTCGTTGACGTCACTCAGCTTCACTGTGATGGTTGTAGTCCCTGATAATCCCCCCAGATGCCCTCCCATGTCTTTGGCCTGGAGGACGACCAGATATTCATCCCGAGTCTCTCTGTCCATGTCAGGTACTGCTGTCCGCAGGACGCCTGGTGGAGTGGAGAGCGGGACATGGAGCAAAAATCACAACAGCAACAGATTTCATAGTGACACAACGTCTCTCCAAATTATTGTCAAAGCGAGTCAGATGCATACATTTTAGAATTAGGACATGGAAAAACATATGACTCCAGGCCACTGCTGTTTCTGAACACATCATATAAAATGTTGAGTGAGTTCAAATGTTCTTGTCCACACTGGACATATGGTAGCAAAGACACAGCATGGTGGTCTAACCCGGACCACTGGGATTTACTTATAAAGTGCAATCATCAGCTGGAGAGGCGTTTTATGGTAAACAGCTTTGAGGGGACGTGTGAGGCTGTGACCAGGACCTGTCTGAGGATCCACAGAGAAATAGTCCTGGCCCTGAGTAATGGCGTACACCAGCCGGGCGCTGTTTCCGTACGTCGGGTCATCAGCATCTCTGGCTGTGACTTGGATTATGGACGTGCCTGTAAAAGAGAGGAGGCAACACAGGTTACGACCCTTTCAAAGTACAGCAGTTAAAGCTTGTGGCTGGTTCATTAGCTTAAAGTGATCCTCCACACAAAATCTATCTTCCGAATATCAAGTACTTACATCTGTAGGATTAAAAGGATAACGCACTTCTCTGCTGTCTATCTTTTAGACAAAATATGACTAAATAATCCGTTTTCATGTTGAACATTTTCCCTCCTTGAATGTCTGGAGCTGTGCAGTGTATTTAGTCCCATTTTGGCAAGTTATGATTGTTTGCAAGTTGAGAAAGTTGAGAATGCTGCAGGAGTACGCTTGGAACTGCAATGATTAGACTTGATAATTAGCTATTATTCAAGCAAAGATGTGATGCTTTTCTTTATCATATATGATAATCAATCAGTCAGCCAGTCCAAGACTTTGGTACAGATGTTCATGATCCCCCGAGGATGAATCCAAACAATCCTTACTCTTCATCATGAGGGTTTCTGAATGAAATGTCTTGACAACTATTGAATGGATTCCCATGAACTTTGGAACACACATTCACGACCCCCTCAGGATGAACTGTTACAACTTTGGTGACCCCCTGAATTTTCATCTAGCGCCATCATCAGGTCCAAATTTCTGTTTGTTCAATGGTTTGCTTCATGTCCACGTGTTTAGTGCTAATTAGCTAATATTAGCATGCTAACACGCTGAAATTAAGATGGTGACAACGTTAAACATTACCTGCAACACATCAGCCTTTTAGCATTGTCATTGTGAGCATGTTAGCATGGCGACTTATGCATTTAGCTCACTGTGCCTAAGTACAGCCTCACAGAGCTGCTAGCATGGCTGTAGACTCAGTCTGTGTCCGAAATCACTTCTTATTTTCATTTTTTTATATTATTATTACACTATAATTACAGTCCGAATTCTAAGAGTGTAAATGTATCCACTATACCAAACTCAAAAAAAGAAAAAAAAGTAGCGTTCATGGCATGCACACTACAAACAATCCCACAATGCAGTGCTACGAAATCTAAAGTAAACTACTGAGTGTCTGTTATACAGCGAGTAGTGGATGAGTGAACAAGATAGATATTTTGGACAAAGCCACTGGAATCCACTGAAAGCTAAATAAATTCAAGCTGATCACAGCCGCTGCTCCCCAAGGACAACACTATCAGCAGCCCCCTTTCGAGAGATTTTGGGCGGAGTATCACTTTAATGTTGTGTTAGCGCTGTACCTATGTTGGCCATCTCTGGTACCATGGCAACGTAGGGTTCATTGGGGAAGACAGGCGGGTTGTCATTGATGTCCTGCACTCTGATGATGAACTCAGAGGAGGGCTCCAGGGCTCGGCCAGTCTGACGGTCTGTGGCTGTTGCGATGAGACGGTACTGGTCCTTCTCCTCGCGGTCTAAAGACTTGGTGACGTGTATGTTGCCTGTGTTGCTGTCGATAACGAACACAGAGCCCACTCCCTCTCCCTCCAACATATACTTAGTGCGGCCGTCTCCTCTGTCCATATCTGTGTGCAGCTGGAAAAATAAAAACACGCCAAGTGAAAGACTGTGATACCTTCAGGCAACTTCACTTTCAGACCCAGTGTGCTGATGCAGGTATCGCTCATTAACACTCATCTATTTGTCTGGCAAGTGCTGCAAACACGAGTATGTGAAATGGGTGATTTATGTTAAGACGGGATGTGCTCAGTGAATTTGAAACGAATGGCACCAGGTGTGGAAGATACATATGGGACCAGGATGAGTACTGATGCATACAGCTAATTAACTCACTGGACCAAACATGCCATGGGGGGTTTGTTAAGGGCAAAACCACATCAACGTGGACAGTGGCCCTGCAAATGTCCTACATGTATGTTCACAGATGCATTCTGCTAAGTATCCATCTGTAAATCTTTCTGTTTCTTTCTATCCATCTGTCCCTTCTTTCCCCTTCTTGTAAATCCATCTGCCTGACTTCCCTGTACCTCTTAAACCACCTCTGTTTCCAGCCCTTGTGTCTCTCTCTTTTCATCAAGTTACCTCGGTTACACAGAATGCCCATCTGCTCACATTTCTCACCCCCCCCCCCCCCCCCCATGCTCTCTCTCTCTCTCTCTCTCTCTCTCGGACTATCTGTTTTGCTCCCTGGTGCAGAATACTCGTTTGGTATTTAATGGCAGAGAGGATATTAGTGTGAGCTAGATAGGTAAAAGGCCAAACACACAGAAATAGAAAGCTAAAGAGATTACTCAGCCTTCATCATACTGAGCTTTCTGACCAGGAACCTTCACATCTCTCTACCCTTAAGGCGCATCTGCACATGTTCATAATCCACAAGGCTTACTCACAACCTCTGCTGTGGTCCTTAGATACTCATGAACTAAAGCCTCAATTTGAATTCAGCTGCAACAATGACTGTTTACAAATGTACAAATGTCTAATGATTTATTTTGCAGGGCATATTCATTTTGTTACCTGGAATCGATTTGGGCGACAGAGAAATAGAGAAATTTAATTGCCTGTATAACAATAAGTGTACAATTAGTTAAATCGTCTGTGTGCTTAAGACAGATGCCCAGTTGAAAGTGTCTATATATTCCAGCTCAATGCATGTTAACAACACATGTTCATGCAAGTGCAATTCACACACACACACTTCCCAGCATGCAGGCCGAGGCTAGGGGAAAATATAAGATTAGTGTATCTGTGTGTGTGTGTGTGTGTGTGGTGTCTATGTCTTGGAGGATAAAGTTGGGGATTATAGAAACTCATGATAGCATACCCTACAAATTGCTAGATAAGGGACTCAGGGTTTTTTATTCATCCCTACACCCACATCCCTCTCCCTCTCTTTCTTCCTTAAAGCTAGCTTCGATTTTGATCCTACACTTCACCATGAGACATCTTTGTCAGAGTCTGTGCCTATCTCGCTCCCCTGCTCTTTGCCCCCCCCCTACCCTCCCACCACACTCTATCCTCTCTCTTTCTATCCAGCCCTCCTCTCCTCACTGTCTAATTGCTGGCTCAGTCCTGCTGTGCTTCAGTCAGCATGGAAAAACACTCTCACGGTGGGGAAGAAATTTATCCGCCCCGTACAAACAAAACTGGAAAAAGGGGAAATTGTCTCTTCCAATTCCTTTGTCGCTTTCTCTCCTACTCTGTAATCTGAATTTTCCCCTCCTCTCACTCATGCAGTACATCCACCTCTGGGTTTATATCTGCCTCACACTGCTTTCTTTTGTAGCCAAATTCTTCCTTTTTCCACACGGGTTGAGGCACCTGTGATTGGAACTGTTGATAACTCACCTCGAACCTTGCACTGGCAATGGGTTTGAAGAGATCACCTCTCTATTTTTGGCAAACAAAACTGAGATGCCTCTGAGAGAAAACGTGCTTCCAACCCCCCTCGCAATGCAGGGATGCTTTATTACATGAATATCAGCATCAGGACCCTGCTTGCAGAGGAATGAGCAGTCTCGCATGTCTACTGATTGCTTTAACACCCCTCCCTGACTGTATCAATAACAACCAGAGAAGAAGATTAAACATTTATGAGGTGTATACTGCACTGGTAAGAATCCAATCTAGACTGTCGCTATAAAGTATACGGCTAGCTACAAAGTGGCTGGCAGCATTCCCTGTTAGCGTTACAGCTGATATAATCCTACTCTGAGTATACTGTAGCTGCCAGCAGCTGCATTAGTGCGGAGCGCCTGACTGTGAAATGCTACAAGTAAACCCCTGGGATGTGAATGGTTCAGGTGTGCAGTGGATTAAATCATCTCAGGCACTTTTCGTGTTGCGACACCGACAGCAGTTGAAGGTTGCTGGTGTGGCGACTGTAAAAACTCAAGTCTATGACACGACACGTGGGGGGGGACTGCTGCACAAACACTGCAGTTACTCGGAGTTATATTTGTGCCTCTTTCCTGAGGCAATTTGAGAGTTTTTGCAAGCACACAAATCACAGAGAGAAATTATTATCACGCAAAGAAAATAAATCTATTTGGTCTAATAAATGTATTTTGCTAATATCCACACAAGTGCACAATTTGCTCATTTGCCCTCTGTCAATGTCTCTGACCCTTGGACACTCACTCAGTATCTGTCTTACTCTCAACATCTCTGCTCTGTGCGCTCTCAGGTTTGCCTGCACGCTCACACAGCTTGACTTGTTCAGACAGAATGTGAAAGGCATTTTAGAGGCAGCGAGATTGCATACAAAGTCATGAAAAGGTGCAAATGGGTGCCACTTTGCTGTACAAATTGACTTGAGGAAAAAAATGTTTCTTGACTTGAGTGAAAAATGTGCACGTGTCCTGGGGATTTATGGATCAGCTTTATCATAAAGTTTATTAGAAACTGGAGGGAAGTTTCTGCTGGGTTCAGTCAGAGCCAGAGCTGAACTCAAACATACAGACACACTCCTACACAGTAGCTAGCTTACACCTAATATCTGTACAGTTGGCACATTGGCTGCTTGGGGCAAATGAACACAAAAGGTCCAGCTGTCAAATTTATAGCTTGAAACCTAGCTATCTTGACTACTGGCTGCATTGATTTCATGCTATAAGGTGGTTAATGGTAATTAATAAGTCAGCTAGCTATACAAATATTAACCTAATAAATAATAAAGCTAAAGTACAGATGAAGTGACTGACAAATGGAACTTTGCTGGAAAGGTTCATAAAACTTGGTATGTAACCAACAGATTACCGACTCCAGCTACTAGAATACTGAATCACATTTTTCCCATAGACCACCATTATAAAAGACACATTTGTGACAACTGTTATTACTTTTTGTGTAGTGAATTTTGAACCCATACTTGTAAAACTTTACCAGAGCCTTGAAAAGCTAGTCTTATTTGCATGAGTTGATCTCATTGTAAAGTCTATGGACCGGGGCCAGCGAGCGAAGCACTAATGCGTATGATCAGTGGACGACACGACAACCCAGAATCCAGAAAACTTTTTTGTGCTCATGTGCTCGGCAATCAGTTTTCATTCAAGTGAGTGGGAACCATCTTTGAGTCCGGTATCCAGTTATCATAATACATCCGTGGAGTGAGATGCTGAGAGCAAGACAGACACTGTGAGCGAGCGTCCGAGGGTTAGTGAGCACACAGAGCAGGGAAATTGAGGAAATGAGTCAAACTGAGTGAAAGAGGTTATCCATGTGCACTTACGTGGATAATAGCACACAAATGCATGGCTTTACGAAAACATGTAAATAAATGTATTCAGCTCAGAAAAGATTTTTGTTTGCTGCTCAAAATGTCCCATTACGCACAAATACAGGTTATTCACATGCTGACTGGTTGTGACAACAGCTTACCCGTCCAATGAGCACAGGCTCGGGCCCCCTGTACTCCTCGATCACAAAGAACTGGTTCCAGAGCCAGCTCCTCCGGCGGCGAGAGCGAGGCTCCACGCGCGGCAGGTACCGACCGCCGCCTTCAGACTCCGTGACCCATTTAGAGCGTGTCCTCTCAGGCAGAACGTCACCGACACCTGTCTCCAAATGAAGCTCAGGCTGGAGAGCGTACTCCTCCTCTGAACTCGGTACTAGACGGTGGCCATTAATTACACCTTCAACCTCTCCATTAGTCAAATTGCTTCTTTTCTGGCGGTTCACAGTGAGTTCACGGCTAGGTTTAGGTTTTAGGGACTTGGCATCAGATTCTGGACGTTTAAGTATGACTGTTTGCCTCGCCATGTTGTCCTTAAAGTCAAAATCATTAGGTTTTCTGTCATTTAGTCTAAAAGCCACATTTGGCAGGGTTCTTCCACCATCCTTTGCATTCTGAAGCGGGCTTTCTAATTCTTTGAAACTCACAAAAAAGTTGCCCACGGACTCTGTATGAGGTAAAACTTGCTGTCTTTTGCTTGATATTACGTGCAAATCCTGCTCTTGGTCTAAAAGGCCAACAGCCACTGAACTGCCACTTCTTTCCCCTTTACAGAATAAAAGAAAAAGAAGCACAATATGTGCTGCCATTGCTAAGATTAACTGATCAGTTTGTTTCAAAGAATAACCGATGAATGGCCGATCAGATGGAGGTTTTCATGTCGGCCCATCTTGTGTTCTTGCGCCGCTCGTCTCCTTCAGGCTTCTTCTCCCCAGAGTGAGTCTTCATTTCGCCTTCTTTTCTCCCGTTCCCCCATGCAGTACACATGCTGCACAGGATCACCTGAGAGAAGACATAATTAGTGTGATCTTGACTGTATTCATTAACGCGGGAAACAAACACTTCAAGATACAGAAGTGAAAAGATAAGGAGACAAGTGGACAATTTACTCAGTATGTTTGGAGGAGGTTTGATATTTTGAGAGAAATTTGTGGGTATGTTTCTTTTCTTACTGTTTGTTGAACGGCTGTTTGTTAATCGGAGCTCTCTGCCAGCTGCTGTAAAAATAGCTGCGAGTTTTGCACTGAAACTATGCACGTTACGGTCTGATAAGAAATTACATAAAACGGAGAATTCCCTTCATGGCAGATGCTGCTATTCATATTATTCTCATTGCTGTGAATCCTGTTATTGATCACTCAGGCATTCTCAGAGAGTGACGTGTGGTCTTAAAATTTTTCAATTAATCTGGAGCCCGGGGGCCTTGCGGTGAGGTGGAGCTCAGGTACTTTACTGTTCCTTGTCACACACAATTGCCTGGACATCAGGTGATTGATGTCATCCCTAAAGATGGTCTCCCCATGCCTCAATGCCCAGTAGTGAAAGAAGTTCCCCCCTTAAGAGATTAATTAGACTCATAAATAATTTAATCAATGACTTGTCCTCATTTCCCAAAAGTTTAATGATCTGAGTTTCGTTAGTATTTGAGTCAGATCCCGGTCATTGATCTTTGAAATTTGATGTACTGAAAAGTGTCGGCAGCTTAACAAGACTGAAACTGTGTAATCACAGTTTTCCCATCCCTGTTCCACCTGCATCCATCACTCTTCCTCACAGTTTCCTGCAAGGAATGTAAATGTCCTGACATCCTTTATGCACGCATGGACGCACACACACACACACACACACACACACACACACACACACACACACACACAGTGCATGAGTCATAGGTACACAGGGATGCAGTCTTCAAACAATTTTGAATAAAGTTTTCATGTATCTCTTTTGAACAGATTTAAAGTGAAAGATTGACACTGGATTTCTCTGCATGACCTGTCATGCTGTGCAAATCATCAACATGGTGGCTAAAGAACATCAATGCATAAATGCGCGATCTGATAAATCCTCCGGCCTCATCTGTGTTCGGACTAAATAAGTGTGCAGTGAAACACGTGCTTTGATTAATTTAGATGCAAATAAGCCCAGAGTGGGCCTACTCTATAGCAATGCACAAGCCTTTGATGGCACTGTATAATACCAACCATAACATTTTCTGATATATCCAAATTGATATGCTTCATGTGGAAGGACGGGCACATGAAAATTAAACCAATGTTCTTTTGAGAGACTGACCTACTTTCTAAAAAGTCTGCTTGAGAACATAGTCAATTTGAGCATTTGTAATAGTAATAATAATCACTACTCTCTTTACGTCATCTCTTCTTAAAAGGAAATTCATCCTTGAATCTTTTTCTTTTCATTTTGCAAACTAATTATACCAAGTCATCCATACTGCATGTAATGCCTTGTGTTCAGCATCTGCATCTGCTTACCATCATCTTAAATCTAGCAAAATACAAGCAGTGGTTCTTCCAAAAACACTTTTGTCTCCCTCAGCTATTGTGTATTAGCATAGACTGAGCTCACGGCTTACATTTCTCCCTGCTAGCTCTGCTCCAAAAACCACGTTGCCAGCAGTACATGTCATTCACTGTTGTTTGAAGTCTTTAGAGTATGAGCGCGCATGAGATATGTGTGAAACGTAAGGCAGGGATAGAGGATGAAAGCGTGAGGACGATTTGCTGTTGCCGGCTCAGAATGGAATGATGAGTGGTGACATAGCTCTAAATTGCAAATCGCTGTTTCAGTCTCACTTCACTCTGCAAAGAGTCGCTTCACTGCAACGAGGCTATTTCATTTTTATTAAAAATAGCCTGTGCATGTCAGGCCTTTTACATAGGGAAAAATGGGAGATGGGAGGCAGAGAGGGAATGGATGGGGGGGTGGGGAGGGGGCGGGTGTGATGGTGGTGGTAGAAGTACGCTGGGAGGGGGCCAGCCTGGCTGGCTTAAACGACTGAGACGTGGACAGATTCAGTTCCATTTGAGCATCTCTGGCTTTCTCCTTCTGCCATTCGTCTTAATGCTCACAGAGCTCTCATCCATCCTCACTGCCTCTCTCCTGCTCCGCGCACACATGGAAATCTCTTAAGTCTATCCAAATCAGACTGGTGAGGAGAGGCCCACTGTACTCAGCACATCAGTCACCTCTTTATAGTCGAGGCTTGACACAGCTGAACCTTAAGTGAAACCACAGCATAACAACTGTGCTGAGCAAGTGTTTAGCCGCCCACTTATCTGTCATATCAAAATGCTTGTGGTCACCAGGTCTGTATCTATCTGCGTGAGGACTTGTAGATAATCATTTCCTCTTTGACATCACATTGCGTTGTAAACACACAGGAGGACGTTACATCTCCCAAAGCACACGATGACTCTTTGCTGCTTCTCTTTGGTCCCTGTCGCGCACACACGCACGCACTCACATCTGGACCGCTTATTAGCATATCTAGCAGAGATACACTAAACAGCCCGGAGCGTGACCTTGTCGTGTTAGAGGAAGCCAGAAAAAAATGACCTACTTGATGCATGTTAATGTGATTTACACACTTGGGCTAACCATTATAATGAATGCAATGTCCCAAAATATTGCTATCGGCTACTGACCAAGGTCCAGCGACCCCCACCCCCCCACACACACACACCCCCACCCCCCCATAATTTTGGCAAGCTAGCGTCCCCGCGTGAAAGTGCACGCGGCAGGTGAGTATGTCGCGCACATGCCGAGCGCGCGAGAACACACACACACACACACACACACACACACACACACACACACAAACAGCATCTCGCCAGAAAATTAGAAGGGAAGCGCGGCATTATCCGCACCATCTGTCAAAGCTTGGCGCTCACTTCACTCACTCAAGCCGTGGTTTTCTTTGACAAACCTGACTCTCTGCCGGAAATCATTTCACCGTAACAGCCCGCGCGTGGTAACATCTGCTCGTGGCGAAAGGTTTGCCTCTGCTTACATCCAAACTGACAGTGAAACAGTTGGGAGACCGCCGCACCGTTACTGAGCCCCCCCCTCCAAAAACAAAATGAAAAACTGAACGATAAAGTGGAAGAGCCGGGGAGAGGAAACTCTCTCACTCCCACTCTGTGTGGGAGTGAGAGAGTTTCCTAGACTAAACTAGATAACCGTGAAGATTCGTGAAGATATATATATATATATATGTATATATATATAGAGTTTGGCTATATATATATATAAAGTCCTTTAGTAGAGTCGAGCTTACCGTGTGTTTGCGGCTCTGCTCTGCCGGTTCTCTGGTTTAACGGAGCTGAAATGATCCAACGTGGGAAAAGATGCCGAGGTTCATCTGAGCTCAACGTGAGGTCTGTCCACTTAGCCCAGTCTCTCCCTCTCTCCCTCTCTCTCACCCCCCCCCTCTCTCTCTCTCCCTCTCTCTCACCCCCCCTCTCTCCCTCTCTCTCAACCCCCCTCTCTCCCTCTCTCCCTCTCTCTCACCCCCCCCTCTCTCTCTCTCCCTCTCTCTCACCCCCCCTCTCTCTCTCTCTCCCTCTCTCTCACCCCCCCTCTCTCTCCCTCTCTCCCTCTCTCTCACCCCCCCTCTCTCTCTCTCTCTCCCTCTCTCTCACCCCCCCCTCTCTCTCTCCCTCTCTCTCACCCCCCCTCTCTCTCCCTCTCTCCGTGTCTCTCTCTCTCTCTCCCTGTCTCTCCCCCCCCCTCTCTCTCCCTCTCTCCGTGTCTCTCTCTCTCCCCCTCTCTCTCCCTCTCTCCGTGTCTCTCTCTCTCTCCCTCTCTCCGTGTCTCCCCCCCTCTCTCTCTCCCTCTCTCTCTCTCTCTCCCCCCTCTCTCTCCCTCTCTCCGTGTCTCTCTCTCCGTGTCTCTCTCTCCCCCCTCTCTCTCTCCCTCTCTCTCCCCCCTCCCCCCCTCTCTCTCCCTCTCTCTCTCTCCCCCCTCTCTCTCCCTCTCTCCGTGTCTCTCTCTCTCTCCCTCTCTCCGTGTCTCCCCCCCCTCTCTCTCTCCCTCTCTCCCTCTCTCTCTCTCCCCCCTCTCTCTCCCTCTCTCCGTGTCTCTCTCTCCCCCCCTCTCTCCCCCCCCCCTCTCTCTCTCTCCCTCTCTCTCTCTCTCCCCCCTCTCTCTCCTCTCTCCAGTAGTTTCCAACTATCTCAGAAAGACGACAGTCACCTTAAAAGCCTACTATTTTTATACACGCAGTGGCCACTACAGCACCACACATGTACACCCATGACCAGATACCGTTTGAGGTCTCCTCACTTTGTTCCTCTTAAAACGAAAAACATTGCCTTGTTTTCTAATAGTCACATTTGTTATCATATTGACACCATATTGCATCGTTCAATATCTTCTGTTCAGGCTGTGTCGTTTCCTTGAAGCAATCCAGTGTTTTGTAATCTGCTCAAGTGTCGCCAGTCTGCATAATCATCCTCTATAAGTTAGCATTTTCCCAGTTGTTGCGCCCAGAAGCTGGACCAGAAAATTGCTACTCAAGGGTGCATGAAAAGATGAAATTTCACCATTAGTGTTCTCCCACTTGCTAAAAACACGTCTACAATGCATGACTGTAATTACCCCCCTTCTTCCCACTTTGATGGGATATTTTGTCCAGTGAGCTAAATGGATTGTTCATAATGTGTTTTTCTTGAAAACGGATGGTCAGTTGAATATACAGTACATCTCTGTAATTCAGTCGTCCATTAAGTCTCCACTTTAAGTTATTTTCTTTTTATGAGCAATTTAAGACAAGACAATATACATTTGTACTAACTTTCATACTTTGTCTATATTTGTAAAGTCCTTTGAATGCCCAAGGTCTAAACATTAAACCCAGTGTATCTGTTGAAAATTAGATTTACCTCAAAAATATTAGGTATATTATATAATATTTGACATATTTTCTCCAATACCTCCTGGTACAGAATATGTTTTAATTTGATAAAAACAACAGAATTTGATGAAAACAGTAGGCAGCGGCAGGATCACATGCTTTGGGCGTCTGTAATACTGTAAAAAGTGATCATTCATCTACACAGCGCAGTCACAACGATGTTTTCTCGATCATTCTTGAGTTCTGTCTCCTGACTAAGAAACAAGAGTTGGTGAGACACGTGTTCAGTTCACTGATATGACTAGAAAGCAAACTTGCAACCCTAAGGTCACTCCTCAGATCCCTTGTACCCGGCTCGGTACGGAGGTTTATTAATGCCAAAACAGCTGCTCAAGCAAAAAAAAAACCCCAAAGCCAAGCCGCATGTGAGAGCACACAGGGACACATTTACAAGTGCAAAACACGTTCTGACCCCCGACTGCGAGCGGGGGCTGTCAAACGACTTTTTGGCAAATTTCTGGCAGCTAGGGTCATATGTTTTCAAAATTCTTTTAGGCGATTGAAAAAAAAAAAAAAGATATACTGATGTAACTTTGAATGCAGGGACTGTCACATTTCACTTCTTGGTCAAATCCAGTGGAGTTTGCTCTGCTCTCTGCAGGAGTTTGCATGCAAGCAGTAGAAAGTGCCAAAACGGAATGAAAAAGCTTTGAAGAGGGCAAGCAGAGGAAGCCCTAACGCTCACTGAGTCACAGCTCTTCTTGCAGGCTCGAAAACTTTGATTACAATCATGATTTGATCTGGTACTTGCAAGTTCGTCCCTGCAAGCTCTCAAAATCTGGACCACCGAATTGGTTTCCCCTCGTTTTCTGTTTTTCACTCGTCGTTAATGAAATTATGGATGAGGTTGGGGAGGAAGGGAGGCTTTCCCCTCTTCCTCCCTCTCACAGCTGCTGTCAGTCATACAGTTGTAGGTTTGAGACGACACTCCGCTCTGGTGCTCTGGAGATTTGCTGAGCATCATCACGCAACCCCGCCTGTAGTTTATTTCCTGTAGTGGATAACTCACAGATATACAGGCGGATGCACACATATCCACGCATTAGCCATCCAAACCTCGTCCATATGTGGCGCTTTATAAAAATAAGCTCACTGTGTCAGCATGTAGAGCCACAACCTTTAAGCACCACTCCAACATTTTGACATGTAGTAGCATAATTCATATGCTATAAAGTTTCCTCCCGTGTGGTAAGTTGCCTCACCTTCTTAAACTCTCACCACCATATTGTTGCTGCCTTAACTGAAGTCTGAAAAGACAGCGAGGACGAGGGTGAACAGCTCTATACCTTATGCTCTAAAATCCTTTGCAGCCATTGTCACTTTACTTATTACTAGTATGCTTAATTTACTACCAGACTGCTCAAACAGAATGAACAGGCAAGTTCAGCAGAATTTCATTCATTCATTAATTTATTAATTTATTGAAGTGTCGAAGAAACGAGTTCTGACAGCAGACACAAATCAGTTTTCAACTCCTTACTGTTTATTACTACAGCTAAATGACTTCTCTTACACACTGCAATACATTATGACCTTCAGACTCCAGACCTGGACTATTCACTTTTTCTGCTTCTCTCTGTCTACGTGATTCAAGCACATGCAGGTGTAGGATGTAATTATCTCACAATACTTGAAATGATTCATAATGTTTTAACGTCTAAATCAAAATGCCAGCCAGCAGTGTGCTGTTAGAATACATTTTATCATCCGCGCAAACAAAACATCAGCTGTTTATTAGAGGGAACGATATGCATGCCCAAATCATTTGAGAAATAGCCTGGGGGATGCAACTGCCTGTCCTGTTCATTAATTTAGTATCTGCTGCAAAGATGCCATCACGTCTCTCCAAAATACTCCCCGATGTTTGCCTTTCTTTTCTCATGCCATTTTTGTTTGTTTCATGTCTTTACTCAGACAGAGTCACGTCCTGTCTTCCTCTCCTCTCTTGTCTTTCCTTTTCTCTGTAATATTCCTCTTTCAAATCCTCTCTGCTCCTGCGAGTCCATCCTTTTGAGGAGATGTGATAGATGTCTACACAGTTTCCTGAGTATGCATCCCTGTGTGTGGCTCTGTATACAGCCTCCCTGGCTATTGATGTGGCCTCCTCCACTGTCAGTCCCCATTGAACCCCTTGGTCCAAAATTGAGTAGGCATATGGAGATCCCGAGCCCACAGAGAAGAGCGTTCCCTGCAGGCGAGTACCATCACTGCACACATAGTACAGACTGGGTCCAGAGAAACCCACTCTCTTCCTGACAAAGCGCTGTTGTCCACCGATTGTTGAAGAAGAGCTCTGAGTCTTTGTCTTTTCAAGACTGCTATCTACAGACTTTCCAAGATCAGTCATTTGACTCTTTATTGTTTCTCTGAGACCCCTGAAATCAGTCTTTACACCTCCGTGGTCATGGCATGCATCTACTTCTCCTCCATCCCACCCGCACAACGTGGCAGCCACACACAGCTCAGTTCCTTTAAACGGGTGAAGCATGTGGGAAAGCAATTTGGCCGCTCCGCTTGTGGACAACCGTCGGCCGTGGCGGAGTTGATAAAGTCGCAGTTCTCGAGCCAGAATCCGTTTCCAGAGGGCACAGTCGGCCGAAGTACCTGAAGTGGTGCCCACCAGGTGACTGTGAATGGGCACAATCTTCTGGGAGGCTGGGCACGCCACGAGCCCTGAGCAACTGGAACGAGTGTCTGCGGCAGCCAACACGCCGCCCTGAAACATGAAGGCCAGGGTGGTGGTGCCATGAGACATGGGAAAAGGCAGAGGGACAGGCTGAGAGGAGGCCAGAGGAAGGCTTGTGGGCAAGGAGAGGGATGGCGAGATGGAGTCTTGACATGAGACGGTGCTGGAGCTCTGGACGGTGCTGATTTGCCCAAACTGTATCGGACTTTCTCCCAGGTACCCTGCAACTGGTATATAAAAATTAAACAGACTTGTGCTATTGCTAAAGGGCAAACCATTCACATAGTCACAACCAGTCTTCTTTCCAAAAGGCACTGAAGAACATTCGGTGGTTACGCTGTCCAGAAAGATGTCCTGGGAGTTGCACAGATCCTGTAAAGCCATTGAATATTTTTTCATATATATTCATATCAGTTGTCTGACAAAGGTTTGTCTGCCACCTAGAGTTGTAGATCATCTATTTTAACAGCAGTCACCCTTTATATAGGTAACAAGACCACGCTCATCTATGTGTCATCTAAAACAACCCATCAGCAACATTTACCAATACCTCATTCGTTTGACTTTAAAGCATCATTAAAGCAGCATTTGCTGCGATATCAGGTTGTTTTTCAGATCAGATTTCTTCAAAGTCCTGTGTGGGCGTAGGCCAAAGAGAACGATTGCATGGCCTTCGCTCGAGCACATCAAATTAAGTTTGACTCGGAGCTTTGATGAATCGCTCTCATGGAAAGTTCCCTAACAGAATCAGGAGAAATTAAAAGAGTAAAACAACTTTTTTGTTACACAGCAGAGTCAATGTAGCCAAGCCCTAAAGGCATCTCATGCAAATTGCTGAACTTGCAACTCCAGAATATCAGGTAATCCTGGTCGCACAGGGTATGTCCTCACACCACGGCCACCTGTTTGGGACGTACGCTGCCAAGGTGTAACATTACTTTACACATTACTGACTTTAATTGTCGAATGGATTGATAATGAACTAATGGATTACATGTTTGCTTTTAACGTTTTCATTTATCTTGAGCCAAAACAACTAAAAATGAACGTGTTACACTCCGTCATTTTTGGATATGTCTTCACTGCTGCTATTATGCTGGTAAGGAATTCTGTTACACTTTACTGTAATTACCGTGATAACCCTGATATGAACTGAATGTGGGTTCACTTGATGTGATGAACCTACATCGTCATGAATCATCACCTGAATCTGAAGCTCCCCTCTGCTTTACTGAGCGTAACAGAGAGTTTCAGCTCATTGTTCAGCTGTCTGGCTGCAACTTTACTGTTCAGGTTCCAGCTCTCGTAGGATCATTTTCGGCTGCAGCAGGCAGCTGCTTTCAGTGAAAAAATCTACTCTACACATCCTGCTCAGCACCTAACAGCAGACAGACACAGTTAGCGACTAGCTGGTGAACACAAAGGAGCATTTAGCAGCTAAAGAGACAGATATTTCCCTCAGGAGTTGATAGAAAAGCTAATGCTGCTTCCTAACTGCTGGATGTGTAAAACGGCAACTGTTTTCTGGTTCATGTCAACTTAAAAGGTGATGAAGAGCCTCATTCTACTGCATGGGAGACAGTTGCTGCTGTTTTTCTGGCCAAGAAAATCAGTTAATGCAGGTTTAAGCATCGAAAGTATGTCCTCTGGCAACATATCCATCCGTCCTGCCTAATTTGTTTGAGTGAGAAAGACTGTGTGCTAGCCTTTCTTGATATTCACTTTTAATTTTATTTACATATATTTCACTCCACTTCCAGGGACACTGTGTGTTACCGAATATGTCAGCCTCCTCATCCCACACTGGTGAGAGCCTGCCTGACAATTTCATAAGGTTTGACTTAGCCCCTGACAAGGTGGTAGATGGCTCAGGGGTCCGTGTGCGGTATCAGTGCTCCAGGCCATGTCAGCTTGCAGTGGAGGTGGTGGTGTCCACATTAAGGAAGACAGATTTAGTGGTCTTCAAGAAGAAATGGATCAGCAGCACAGCCCGAGTCTACAGGATCCGCCAGGTGCTGCTCAGATTGCCTCCATCCATTTTATATCAACAGGACTTTTTCAACAGGCGTGTGTTGGACGTCAGGAATGTGACAGTTCGTGCTTGGTTAGACCATCTTAATGACGGTAGTGAACCTGGGACATACCATGGCTCCATGTTGAGGATTTATAAAGTGCTGCAGGTGAAGCCACTCTCAGAGCGTCCGACTAAACCTCCAGCTGAGTGCCCCTCGTGGTCTGCTCATCTGATGTGGCAGATGACGAGAAACAGGATTTATCGCTGTCCACACGAGTCAGGTCAGACGCTTAATCGCATCTTTTCACATTGTTCACGTCCCATCTTTATTGCCAAAGCTTCTATTATTGTTTGTGTGTGTAATCTTTTGCTGTTTTACTTGTACATAGACATAATCGATGTGCTAAAGTTCCCCCTGGCAAGTACTGGCGAGCACTTTGGAGTGGTCCGCAGGTTCCGGCCGTTCATCGACAGAGCCCTGGAGAGCGACCGTCTTCATGCTGTGACACAGCCCAGGTTGGATTTAAACTTCACACACTTGACTTCTTATTCAGTTAATTTTAGCTGGAGCTTATTCTGGATGAAGTTCAACTACACGGCATGAAAAGGGTCTTCAGATGTTGCATCAAATACTAAAGAATAGCAGAACTTTCTGATGTTATAAAACCAAATAATCCTGACAAACCACCACATATTGCCTCAGATGTGCAGTATATGCCGGTGGTTTGTGTTGATATCAGCAGATGATGGGCCACGGCTCAGTGAGTGTTTCCTTTTCAGTGCTGGTAGCTGTTATAACACACTCCACTTTTAGTTTTACTTCACTGTCATTACAAATGACTTTACAAGCTTCACAAAGCCTCTTCACCAGAGCATATAAGCTTTTTATTTACGGTCAACGACAGACAGCGAGGTCAGTCATTTTTAGCAGATAGCGCTGTGTTTTAAATCCAACCTCACGCTTCAGTGGCCAAAGAAAGCATTTGTCAAATTATGTTTCGTTGCTTGGTTTCCAGCGTCACCTTATCCGTGTGGATCTACCTACTGAAATGGTGTCACAAGAAGCTCTGCGGGATCATCCATCACGTCGACAGGAAAAATGTATACGACTCCGTTTTGATGCAGCTTACAGGCACAGGTGGGTCACAGCAGTTTGTGGGTACACCTGATACCAGTTTAGGGGATTAGATTGAGGTATCATGAGATGATTGTGAGTGATGATGTGTGTTTTGTGAGACTGTGGAACAGACTGTGTTATGTATTAATAAAGAGCTTTGGATCTCTTGTGGTGAAATATATGACTGTCATATCTCCTGTGTAGGGGACATCATAATTCAGGCACGCATGACAACAGGAGAAGATGAAGCTTTCCAAGCCAGTGTAGTGTTGCCCCTGTGGAAATGGATTAGATTGGACTGTTACATACAGGACTCAAAGGTATAGCACCTCGGTGTGTGCCTCTGGGAGGTGGGATAAGGAACTGAAATCAAAATACAGCTCAGAGCAACATCTGCTAGTCATCCTTTCTCTTCTGACTTTCGTTTGGTGGCCTTACTTTGCAGTATTTGATTTCCTTTTTCGAAAAGCGGTAACATCCTGAAAGATGGGTCCTTTCCAGCTGGGAAACTCCAGGCGATTGCAGTGTATACTGCAATTTGGAGTTGTTCACAGCTGAGTGGGTTTCTTGTCTCTGTGTGTCGTGAGCTTATGCGTTATTATGTTTGACTTTCAGGTGTGGCTGAAAGTAATGTGGGACGATGAAACCCGCAGTTACCTATATGAGTAAGACGTGTTTTTTTAAAAGATGCTTCATGTCAGTTCTACTTTAAACGTTGTGAGCAAAATACAACTGTTGCTGATACAAATATCTTATAGATTTCCAGACAGTATCCATTATGATGACACTGATGGATACTTTGTGATCGGAGGAGGCAAGTACATGGCAGGCATCCATGGGTATTTTGGGCCTATCAAGTACTATCGTTTTGGAACTGAAGAGGTAAAGTGTCTTTTTAATTATAAGTAAAACTTCATTTTTTTGATACTTTTAATAACTGTGTGTTGAAATACAATATTATCTGTGTCACAGGTAAGAAATCCCCTTCATCCCAAGTCAACGTTACAGGAACTGGATAAGACTCATCAGGAATGTCAAGAAATAAAAGTATTTACAAGAGCTTTTCTCCAAGAAGTAACTGAAAGTCACCTCCTGTTACCAATCAACAAAGGTGAAATATTATTTTGACAAGTCCTTTAAAGCATTCTTGCAACTATTCTACAGGGATCAACCTTATATCGATGTAATATACAGGGTGTCAATACAACAACTGCACACCTATTAAGTATGTGAAGATTACTGTTGACAGGTTGCTTTTTATTTTTTCTTTCAGGTGTCTGTACTTCTCACTTTGTAAGACTGTGGGGTCAGTTTGGGGAGAAAATCTGCGCACAAACATGGACGTGGGAAAAGCAACTTAAATACGGCAGTCTTTTTCATTTCTTGCGAACAAAAGAGGAGGAAATCAGAACAGGTGTTATAGATTGTTGCACTCTTTGACCACATGTGTATATAGTCGTATATAACTCCAACACCATTTCAGTTCACAGTTTCTGTATCATTTCCTGTAGGATCTTTTGGCATGAAGGACCTCAGGAGTGCTTTGTTCGAGCAGGCAGTTCGTGCAATGTTCACCTTGGATCAGGTCCAAAGTGAAATCACATCCAAATCAACTGCTCTTCTACAAGCATCCTCCTGCTTTGGAAATCACAAAGCATCTCTCTTATTGGCTACCATCCACATCTCCGGCCTGGAACACTCAGTCGATCAACAACAGGTAGAGTCAATGCCTTCCTTAATAGCTACTTTATCACACGCAACGCCACTTCTGTAACGATGACTGATAATATTGACTCCTGTGTGTTTCAGGGTCATGTCTATAGTCTGATTGGCGCAGCGGGTGATAACCGTTTCGCCCTGATGCATGCAGGCTACAAGCACACACAAGAAATTGATGGGTTTCCAAAAGACCTGGACATGGCTTACAGCTACTATTCCAACGCTGGGGCTCAGAGCAGCATTGATAATTCCAGGTCACATGAAAAGAAGGTATGTTTGAATAACTGAAATAACCGAAAAAGGAATTATTATTTATAGGGATGGCAACATCGGCCTGTCGGTCGGTCCTCCGCTTTGGTCTAGACTAAAATGTTCTGACAACTAAATTTTGAACAGACATTTTCGCTCCCTAGAGGAGGAATTGTAATAACTTTGGTGAACCCCTGAGTTTACATCTAGCACCCCCACCAGGTCATATTATTTCAAATTCAAAATGTTACCATGTTAAACTACACACAATTTATCTCTGTGTATTAAAAGGAATAGTTGACATTAGAGTTAGATGAGAAAATTGATAATTCCCTCATATCTTTCAGTTGAATATAATGCCAGAGCCAGAAGTTATTTAGCTTAGCTTAGCATAAGTACTGAAAACAGGGGGCTCTGTAAGATGGTAACCACTGCACCCGGCCAAGAGAGTCTTTCACATAAAACATAAAACAATTGTAATTTTTACATTAAGTTTTTTTTATGGATTAAACAAACAAAATGTAGCATGTTAATTAGTGAGTTTTAAAGGACAGTTTTATACAAATTTTGTTAGTTTCAGACAGAAACAGACTAGCTGTTTCCCCTTTTCCAGTCTCTATGCTAAGTTAAGCTAACTGGCTGTCGGCTCCAACTTCAAATTGAATGCACAAGTATAAGAGTGGTATCAATCTTTAATTCTTGGCAAGAAAGTGAGTTTCCCAAAATGTCAAACTGAAGTAAAACACAACAATTAGTTCATAATAACATCAAACAATTAATAGAAACTGACTATACCAGATGTTCAAACTTTATAAAGAAATGTACAGATAAGGATGATGACTAAATTCTAAATAAATTATTAAAACACATAGAGATCAACATGTACATAGACACACACATGCACAAACACATACTGTGCACATGCGTACAAGTACATGACAGCAGTGATACAAAAGGGACTGTCTCCACAATATGATTAATAGTGTGTTTGTAGGTCCAGCCAGAGAGAATAGGTGGGTCCTAAATCTTAATTTAAAAATGTGAACGAGTTAGCTGTCATGATGAATAGAAGAAGAACACTCCAAAGATAAGGAGCTCGCTATGAGAAAACTTCAGACTGATTTCCTGTTTATTCTTGGAATATTTAAATAAGCTGCATCACATGAATAGAGGTTCGTGAAGACAACAGAAAGACTTCACAGTCTGCTCGACCTTGAATAGGCAGCCAATGCACCAAGAAAACAATTGTGCTGAAGTTTGTTTGTGAAAACACTAGCTTCTGTAATTTGACCAACTTGGAAACTTTCCGAGTAGATGATAGTACAATAATCCATCTGGATCCAATCTTAATTAAAGGCACTGAGAACCTGTTTTCTCAATCAGCTTCTTATCATAAGCGTTATGGTCCTAAATTACCACAAAATGTTCTGCCAAAGTTGGAACTGTTTTATTTATTTCAATCGAGCGATATTTGTCTGTGATGTTTTGTCTGAGCTCTTCTGAATGGTTTGTAGTGAACAGAGCTCAGTCGAAGAATATGATGTCAACGAGTTTGCGAAGTGACTGTTAGCAAGCTTTACTTTCCCTCTTCAATAACTTTTCATTGAACTAAATGGTGTGCAATGGTGAACAAAATGCCGGTGAAAGTAAACAGAAAAGAAAATGGGGAGACGCCGAGCTATTGTGACTGACGACCGCTAGCCCAGTTGGCTGGCAAGGTTAGCTCGGTTAGCTGACCCGCTACAGCTCTCCACCAGCTAGCCCTGCGAGTAGTCGCTCCATCACCAAGCTTCTTTGTGGTGTGAACACTACTTTACAGTAGCAGTAGTAGTATTACAACTACTAAGAGAATACTTTTACAGTATTATTTGTAATAGTAGCAGTACTAATAGTTTACTATATTAATGTTTCCATTCGTCTTTCCTGAAGCAATACACAAGTGAACACATCTATCTAAACAATCAAGAGGATTTAAACAGCCTCACACACGAGACAAGTGACGTCTTTCAGTATCTGAAACTCCAAGCAGAGAGAGGAGACACAGAATATCAGGTACGTTTGACTTAAACCCCACATTTATTCCTCCTTAACGATCAGCAGACATAGTCGGTGTTCAGAACATGCCTATAAAAACGTATTATCTTTAGAAACGCCTGGGAACAATACTGTACTGGGGACATCATGGAGTCCCAAAAGACATAGCGAGTGCGGTGAAATGGTTTGAAAGAAGTGCTATGCAGATGAAGGATCCTTCAGTGATGTACGACTACGCCATCCTACTGATGAAGGTTCTGTACGATTATAAAGACTAATTAAACTGAACCCTGGATAGTTTGTGTTTGTTTGTGTGTCTGTGTCTGTGTTTCAACAGTTATTGATTCATTGATTGATGTTGATTCCTTCAGGGCCAGGGAGTGAAAAGAAACTACACCCAAGGTTTTTGGTTGCTGGAGAAAGCTGCAGCAATGGTACGTGTGTACTCCTAGTAATCAATCCGAGTGTTGACAGTGTCTGCCTTCACTATACCAGTGTCTGTTTCTTTGCTTAAGGGCTCAATTAATGCCTTGAATGGTCTGGGCTGGTACCATGGGATTATACTGAACGACCACAAAAATGCAGTGAAATACTTTAAGCAAGCAGCTCTAAATGGGAGTGAGGATGGCATGTTCAACCTGGGAATTTATCATCTCAGTGGGAAAAACCCGGACAGCCCGTGGAGGAATGAGGTTCGAGTCCCTCCCCCCGTCAGAGTTTTGTTCTATCGCTGATCTGGTACGATCAATGAGCTTATATATTTTCTATATGATCCACAGACGGCTGCGTTCCAGCAGTTTCTGAATGCGTCGCAGTTCGGTCATGTAGCTGCATCAGTGGAGGCAGCTTGGTACCTTTCGACAGGAGTCCTGGAAGGGGTGTCTCAGGATGTTGAGAGGGCTGTGATGTAAGAGGCTTTCATTAGCTTGGTGAAGAAAGCTTTGTTATGGGCTGTTGCACTGTAGCCTGCAGCTCAGTGGCATCTAATTTCAATGACAGTGGCTAATTCAAGGTCAGAACCTAGTATTTGCATATCTAAAAATAAGAGTCACTGTCACTGCATTATTGTCTGGCACAGAGAGATTCTGCTTACCATTGTTCCTCTGGTATCTTATGAATTTAAAGAAGCTCCTGCTGCAGCTGTAGAGGCTTTTTTTTAAGAATGACCTCAACAAATCAGAAACTATTTTTAGATCATGTTAAAATATTTTCAGTTTATGTGGAGAAAATTATATTCCATAATTCATCACCCATCCTTTACCCTCTATGCAGAATGCTAAAAAAGGTCTGTGAACAGAACGGACACCTTGGATTTATGATCAGAGAGGCTCTCCAGGCCTACCTCCAGGGCTCTCCGTAAGGACATTAATTTCAATTACTTTTCAATTGTCCTCATTTAATCATTTTATCTGCACTTTACTATTTGTCTCCGTTTCTTCACATTTGTTTTATTGCGTTGCAAACAGGCAGGAAGCTTTTGTGAAATATGTTTTGGCAGCTGAAACCGGTCTGGGTTTGGCCCAAAGCAATGTTGCGCACCTGTGTGAGGTAAATGGATGCTGTTTCTCAGGTTTTAACCCTTTGTGTCTGTCCTCAACAAAACATTGACTATTCTTTTAGTCTGATTTTCAACCGTTCTGAAATTCTCTATTCTGAAAACAATTTGAAGGTAGCTGATGAACAAATTGCACATAATTTCAGTCACCTACTAAAAGAAGAAAACCAAGCCGGAGGGAAATTGTTAGCGGTTGATAACATAACCTTCATCATTGTCCTGCTCTTTGTCACCCTGCACTCATTCTCCCAAATGCAGGAACTGAATTTCAGTCATGATTGTCAGTGGAGATATCGCAACTACTCTATATTAAACTATGATCCCCATCCGTCTGGTGAGTTCCTCTCATTTCATTTTGCTTTAACCTCTTCCTCTCTCTGTCAATCTGGTCGATAAACAGTAAGTATTTATCTTCTTTTATAGCTCTGCTGAAAATGGGAGACCACTACTACTTTTCCTCCAGCACGCGAGAAGACTCATTATCCTTGGTTGGTCAGGCCATATCGATGTATGGCAGAGCAGCTCTAGCAGGCAGCCCTCAGGTGACAGATTTACTTGGGCTGTAATCTCATCACCCTATGATAAACTTAATTAAACTTCCACGAGCTCAGGCCCACCGCAATAAAAACAACAAACAGCATTATACAGTGTTATTATTTGGAGACTGTCTTTCTCTGTGAATAACCCATAAGGCCCTGTTATGATTTTATTTTCACACGGACTCACAGGGAATGTACAGCTTGGCTGTTTTGGCACAACAAGGGCACGTTCTTCCATTGAACATCTACAGCTTCTTTAATGTGTCACATCATGATGAGCAGGACATTGTTGGGGAGAAGATCTTAAAAAGGTACTTTTTTTTAAAATCCATGAACTGCCACAACAATGAATAATGACCACAAATATAATTTGGGTGATCCAGGGTTGTTTATAGTACTTGGTAGTAATGATACTTGGGATATAATGTGCTTCTACTGTTACTCCAACAAAAAAGGGGGCCAAAGAGGGGGTTACTTATTCGCTTTGGCACAAAGACTAGAAATCATTGGAAACATCTGGCTGTTGTCATTGTCGTTTTTACACTTTCAAAGATTTAACAAGTGAGATATAACATGTTAATTCGTGAGCTTTAGAGTTGCTGGTAGGTGGGGTATTTGTTACTTTTGGTCAGAGCCAAGCTAGCTGTTTCCCCCTGTTTCCAGTCTTTGTGCTAAGCTAAGCTAACTGGCTTCATATTTACTGTACAAACATGAGAATGGCATCAGTCTTCTCTTAAAACTCTTGGCAAGAAAGGGAATATTTCCCAAAATTTCTGACAGAGTCAGTTAGCTAACTTGCTGTTATCGGACCCCCACGTCTGCTCTTGCACTTACTACTGATGTGCTTCTGGTGTTATTTTAACAAAAACATGAAGTCTAGGTATCTGTTATCATGTGCAACACAGTTTTCATTGCTTTATCTCCTGAGGTGTGTGGAGACTGAGGAAGAAGAAGCAGTAACGCCCTGTTCTTTAACTCTGCTCGGAGTCCAGATGGGAAAAGCCTTGAGGAGAATGACTCAGAACGGTGCACAGCTCCTCTTGGTAGGCATAAGGCAATCAACTCATACTGTATGTAGTAAGAGAAGCTGCACTCCTATATTTTATTATCCTTTGATAATTTGATATACCTTTAATTATTGAAACGTGAAAATGCAAATTGGACTTTCATCATGAATAAGACATTAAAGACACTATAGGCTGCTATTCTGAGAAAGAAAATATCATAATTTATTTAAATCATTCTTCTTATTTCTCTTTAGGCATATGCATCTCTTCTTTCTGTCTTTGTCATTGCTGTCGTTGTGCCACTGCAGAGCTGTCTTGGTAAGTAATTGTGTTCTTCTCTACTGCACCCACTTGCACATATTTTCCTCAAGATGGTGCAATTTCCCCACATATTAGTTTTACTACCTCTTGCTCTGACTTGTACATCAAAAGATGATCTGTGTAATCGTGTGTGTCCGCCACGACAAGTTACCTCCTTTCATCCTCCTCATCTGCAAATTAACACAGAACGAATGGTTCGTCACCCTGTGGTTCCACTGAGGACAAGCACATCACCTGACAGCCAAGATGGTGTCAACTTGAACAGAGAGCAAGATGGCATCATGGGAGGAACCTACAGAGCGACAGGGAATCTAAGGCTTACCATCCTGAATGGCAAGCAGTGGCTCCGGCAGACCGGCGATTTGGCTGTGACTCTGTCGGGTGTGTGCCTGTGTGCTTTCTGGACCACACTCCTCTATCATCTCTTATGACATAAAATACCCAGCACAGTGACCCAATAGCCACAGCAAAAGCCCCAGACACTACATATTGTAAGAGCATACATTTAGCGGATGAGTTACAGCACTACTCATGTGACACATTTGTGTTTCGAAGGTTGCGTGACTCATTTAAAGTTATGAGACAGGAAGGAGAGAAGTGAGTGTTGATAATGTTTCCTCAGTAACCATGTTTCCATTGTTTTGTTTGCGGCAAAATTAAAGTACTTATCATGCAGTTCATCTAATTAATGCTGAATCCGGCCTACAGTTTATATTGTCTTGGGGATGTGGTGCCAAGGAGGGAGAGTGAAGCTCCTGTTATGCAACGTGTAAGTCCAGTAAAACACTTGAGTATTTTTTCTTTTTAGAATTCAGTAATTTCTCTTTCGATTTCAGTCATAGCATAGCACTGTTAAAACTGACAGACAAATACTCTGCCTATGGCTGCGCATTTAAAAGCATAAAAGATCAGCCTCAGAGATGGATGTATTAGGAGACGTTGTACCGGAAGCTGTGGTCTAATAGGTCAGCTATTAAGACTTGTTCCTGGTCATATCAGTGACATTTCGATGATAAGTGTCTAACAGGAGACTGGACATGCACCAACAGCATGCAGGGGCACTTAAACATTTTGTACAAGGCCAGAGCGATGGAATTTCAGAAGTTATTGATTTAGTCTCTGGCAGGGCAGGTGCTCCTGGTCGATACATAAGATAAGACAATATCAGTTTTAGCCATCGCTATGGGAGACAATAACAAGAAAAGTTTGGAAAGGATAAGTTACTATGGCAATGGAAGACACCTCAAACACATCTTTTATAGCAGCTGCTGGGGCATTAGTCAAAAAGTAATACTCCTCTGTGGTGCTGTTGTTAACGTATTCATAAAGATAACATAATGGGAAATATCCTTTGAGGGATTTTGTTTCTATGGCTGCCAATAGACAGGGTTAGTCAGTTCTTAACAGTTATTTACAGCTCCGGGTGGCTTGTGATGATGTGCAGTTTATAGCAGTGAGTGTTGTTGCCTGGTATTCATGGAGCTGTCATTAGTTAAATAAGGAGTTTCACAGTGTAAACAGCACCATGTGGAGCTCCTGCAGTATAGAGTGAAGTCTGTATATAATTTGGAGACGGAATAATGATCTCCCTCTTCCGTCTTCTATCTCTTCCCTTATGTCGTCCGTCTGTGGCTCTTTCTTTAAAGGGACAGGTCACCAAAACAAAAACATTACACACTGTAACACATGTGCACTGTAGTAATCTTTTAGCCGTTTTCTGTAGTTCATGTGATAGTATTTCTATTGGTATTGCCATAGGTAATTGCTTAACACTGAATCTCAACTGTGAAAAGGAAATGTACATGTTAGATACTATAACGCTTGTGGATGAAGTTGTGTGTTGACGCTGATACCCCATCTCTTTGAGAAGTATCTACGCTGATACCCCAAATAAGGTAAAATTCCAAAAAACAATGTAGGAAGCTTTGTTTCAAAGGAATAGTTTGTTAAAGATGGATGCCATCTTGGGCTGGTGACGTCATTTGGAGCCAGAGTCTGCGCAGTAGTGAAAGATGAGTGGAGCCGCGGTATCGAGGCCCATATACCCGCCCGACCCAATCGCGAGCACACCACAGTCAATCACAGCTGTCAATCATGACGTCACACCCCCTTTTTATAGCATCAAATAACTAATTAAAACCAAACTTATCAGAAAAATGAACACTTGAACAAACACCACCGTGATAAGAACTATCTAAAATGACAGAAACCATCTTTCTTTCCAAAACTTTATCTGTCATGTACTTTGAGTTTTTAGTCCCATCCGCTAACATTGAGCCCGCCACCAGGCGGCGATTGAGACGTTTTGGCTTCACCTTTATGTCTCTATGTCTTTACGTTATATAACGTAAAGATATATAAAAGAGATATAAAAGTGAAGCTTACTGTTAATTAGTGAGCTTTATTGTTGCTAGTAGGCGGATTTTGTTACCGTTGGACAGAGCCAGGCCAGCCGTTTACCCCTGTTTCCAGTCTTTATTGCTAAGCTAAGCTATCCGGCTGCTAGCAGTTTACCATACAGACACGAGAGTAATATCAATCTTCTCATCTAACTCTTGGCAAGAACGTGAATAAGTGTATTTCCAAAAAATATTTCGAGCCAAGTCACAGTTTGATATTGTAGAAAATATTTAAATTCACATCATCGTCATAACGTTTTGCTAAACATTTTTTCCCTTGATTGAAGTTGCATACGATAAAACTATTCATTCAAAATTATTCAAGTGGTTTTAAATTATGTTGCGAACAGTCTTGATCTCCATTTGATTGTTTAATGAGTTCATAACACGATTAATGTGACCTTGAATTGTTGCAGTATACTGTTCATGGCTAACAGACACTTTGACCAGCTTAACTACACGCTGACAGCATCTCTCAATTGATTTACAGCTTTTACACTGTTCGTTCTTTTTCTAGTTGAATTAAACTCACTGAACCCTCCAGAGTATTTGATTAACATGGAGGGGTACAAACCTTTGACAAGGAGACATTCTTGTCATGAAAAAAAGAAAAAACATGAATATTTGATTTGTACATGTTACACAGTCTTGATGTTTCAAACCATCGGCCGTCACATGGCCATGGCATGTGCACAAACGTCACAAAAGCACACACAATCATGTCAGCACCATTCACTTTTACACAACTATAGAGTGCAATTAAAGTTACTGTAGAGTAATTTTTAATCAAAGAAAGACGTGTGTCTTTGATGATACATTCTGTAACCATCTAATTAAATTTCACTTCTTCTCAAATGGCTTCTGTAACATGCAATTAAATCCAGCACCCCATTGACATTCCATTGAAATTCCTACTCTGTTCACAGTGAGTGCCTTTTCATGTGAGTTGAGCTCTGAAACAGAAAAAGAATGTGTTAACCTTTAAAAGAAAACATTTAGCTTTGGGTCTGGTCATTTGGGCAGGTTTGTTTTTACACAACATGAGTCAGGCATTGCGGACATTTTCTTTCATAAGTTTATTTCATGTGAAATTAGTTACTGTACTTGGTGGTTTCACAATTAGCACTAATTCTTACAGTACTAGGCACAACACACACACACAGGCAATTTTAATAGATGTTATTGCATTATAGTCCACAAGCAGGGGCTCCCATGGGCCCTTAGCCGTGGCTGACCAGAGGGCGAGGCCCCTGGTGGTCAGAGGCTGCTGGGCACATGGATGAGTTTCATAACTCTAAAACGTGTGTAAATGTAGCAAATGAATGTGAGTGAATGAAGGAGAGCACAATGTGAAATAAGTCAGGAATGTTATCAGGGTTTCTGGTGCCCTGTGGAACAAGCTCTCTCTCTCTTTTGCCTTTTTTTTTTTTTTTTTTACACAGTATCAACAGTTAAAAATGATACAGACCCTGAGCCCCGACTGACTCAAGGTCAGAATACCACTTAGCCTAAAAATGTCATCAGCTAATAAAAGCACTGAATGTTCTCAGCAGTTGCAGTCCTGATGCACTGTGCCGAGACTGAGTGCATCTGGGCATCAGAGTTTGTGCGGGAAGCCTCGAGGGGAAAACATGTGTCACCACCCGCATTGCTAAAAGTAAGCTACACTTTCTCGCAGTAACTCATACACCGGAGAGTGATTCTGTCCACACCGAATGAAAGTTGCAATGCTTTCATTGCAATTACTGGCAGTGTTAGCTTACTTGAAATTATAAAAAGTATTTGGTGGGGAGGCGACGTGCCAGGAAGAGTTGTTCTCAGTGTCAGTGGGAGGCTGGTATTCATGTACCACTGCAGAGCAGGTACTATATTCAAGTGTTGTACTTCTAATTGTATCATGACAGCCTGTAGCTTTGCTGGTAGGTAGGGGTTCTTGTTTTGTTGGATGTGCTGACAATACTGAAGCCTCTATTTATTTAAAATGTGTGCTTTATTATTCGATATCATCTCACACTTATATGTCATTATACAAAATGAAAAGTGTTGGTAAATTTTCATGTATTTTCTGGAAAGTTAAAATATCAGTGGAATTGTTAGGAATCACCAACTGAAAATTTTAAATAAGAAAACAAAATAAGAAATAATAACAATAACCATGATATAATAATAATAAAGAATGTCATTGCCCACGATACTAGCAGGCACAAGAGCACTGTTGAGGGGAAAATTACAAATTCTTTCGCTGATTAAAATTGTTTAAGTTCAGTTCACAATTCAAACACATCCTCGCACATCAGAAAGTACTGATTGGGTCAGTAACAGTGATGATTCAGTGTACTCTCAGCTGCAGGATTTATGTTTAAGATTTGTTCGAGCATGTCCTCATCATTTCCAGTGCCCTGCTCTCTAGTGGACTGAAAAATATTTAAAGTGCCACTTAACACAAGGTGAAAAGTTGTTTTTGCTGACCTCCAGTGGTTCAACTTCTGACAGTGCTGCAACTTCTGACAGTGCTGCAGTGAGGTAGAAGTGTACCCCAGAGTGCGTCATCACTGTCGGGTGTGGTTAAGGGTGCAACAGAGCACACCTCTGACCCTGGTCAACCAGAGACGGTAGTGAAACACTGGTTTTCTGTCTGGTATTAAGTTACTCTTTAAAGCTCATAAGTAGCTAAATTAGCTAGCGCCAAGACTTTGAAAAGTTCCCTGGTACTCTCTGGTGCATTCATTGATTTTTACGCAACAATCTCAGAGCAACAAGAAGTGAAAGCAACTTACCACTGCAAAGAGCTGAGTAGTCCTCTGTGTGATTAGCAACAACAACCCTTTCACATCACACAGGGACACAATACCATGAATCAATATCAAACATGGCACATTTTGGAGCTTTCCCCCCCCCCATCAAAATATGGCTCAGAACGCTGTTTCTCTTTGTTGCTATAAGATAGTGGGCTTTTTATGTCGGTCACACAAGCAAATATAGTCGAAACGTGACAAATGTGAACAACTGACACTATCTGCAAATGGAAAATGTCGCCATTTTTCTGCATATTTTGACGGAAATATGAGGACTACTGAGTACATTAGTGGACAGAGGAAAAATGGAGCATGCTGCAGGAGTTGTTTCTGTGGACATTTTCATTCTCCTTTTTCACTGTGAAACTGGATCATAATGGGAATCGATTGTAACCTACATGAATATAAGCCGACTACAGCGACTGTTCTTCTATGAATAGGTGAAACTTCTGTTGACCACTTTTTAAGTATAGAGCATTTTCATACAAAAAAAGACACGTTTTGGTAATATATTAAGATATTGTAAATGTCTCATTTGGCATATAACAATGAAAAATGGCATTCAAAGCTACAGCTGAAAATCTCTCAATTGCATAACTGTGCGAGCATTGTCCACTGCCCTGATAAATGACACCTATTGACTGTTACTTAAGTGATTAAGTAATAAATAAAACAATAAAATACGTGGTTCAAGTCTCCCTTTGAACTTGTTCTCTATGAAGCATACAGGAGTGTTTTCATACTACACAGATCCTGAGTATCATTTTCAGCCTTCCTTGGTCAATGGTATAATTTGGCTTTGCTGCATAATTGTCAATAATAGTCTTTTTCACATTTTGACTTTTCATAGAAGGAAACACACTTTAAATAAAGTTTCATTAAAGTCTCCCAGTATGTCATGTCAGTGGCCCAACTTGCGCAACACCAATACAGTGGAGCTGGCACAACCAAATGGAATGCAGTCCTTATTAATTCAACCTGGGCTTTGCCTGCTGTGACGTGTCAAAATGTCTGCCATGGAAAAGGCCTACAAACACCACCATTTGCGGCAAAACAGCAAGTTTACATACAGACTTCACTCTGCATTCCAGCCGCATGAACCTTAAGAATGAACATCTGATTGTGTCCAACCACAGTCACGGTGTGTCCTCACTTGTCGGTTGGCCACTTTGGACCTTCACTCGTCAGCAGCCGGTAATGACATACCAGCCTTCCTGCTGTAAAACCAATAATCAGATAATAATAATAGACAATAATGATCAGATTAACTTGGCCCTCCAACACAGCGGTGGGGGAACACCGTGTCACCTTAAAGACACTTCATCCATTTATCGTTTGGTTCATTCTGACCAGCCTGTCTTGATAACGTCGCTCAATTTGGAACTGAGAAAACTGCACTCTACTGTCATATGTATAATAATAAACTGTATGTTTTATTCAATATGCATGAAACAGGCAATATTTATTGGACTTTTAGGTTGCTTTGTTATTATTTTTGTATGATATACACTATTTCTACCTGCAACTTATTTTGCCTAATTTGACTGTGTGTGCATGCCTGATTAATTATCTATCTGAACCTCTTAATTTGGTTTGAATGGGAGAAGTTACACCTTTATCATTCTCATTGGTTCATGAAGTTTGGTGACCTTGTGTAGATGAGCAGAGCTCCACCCAACTACGACCCGAGCAGAGGTCTAATCAGACAGAATGAGTGGAAACTCCAGTGTGG
The DNA here is from genome assembly GCF_043641665.1 of Enoplosus armatus. Taxonomy (NCBI): domain Eukaryota; kingdom Metazoa; phylum Chordata; class Actinopteri; order Centrarchiformes; family Enoplosidae; genus Enoplosus; species Enoplosus armatus. Next base: position 7,382,623 of record NC_092186.1, read on the forward strand.
GCGTACAGGGCCTTTAATAAGTGGTCATATATCTGGTTTATTGTTCCTCAGTATGCATTGGGTGGCACTGTTAACTATTGGTAGTTATAAAACAGAGTAATCACTAAGGTGCAGAGCGACACAGAGCTGCTACAAAACGGGAGGAGTAGGCTACAATGCATGGTGATCTAACATACTACTGAAAAGCTGCTCTAATAAATAGTTTTATATTAAGAGTGGCTCACATAAGGATGTGTAACGCTCCGATAAAAATCACCTTATCACCTACAAAGCTGCATGAAGTTCTATGTCACTCTATGGATTGTTTTTGCGTCTTTCAGCACTTTGGTTTGGTTTTACGTACCCCAATTTTTTCACTGTTTTGACTCATTCTCAGCGATGTTTCCAGCTGCAACAGGGTGCTGTTTTGTTTAGCGAAGAAAACTTAAAAAGCCATTGTACACAGTTAGCAAGTAGCTGTTGGAGCATTTAAATGAGTTGATAGCAAAATGAGTGATGAGACCTTGAATGTTGGCACTTCAGTTTATTGCATGTTGAGTGTAGGAACACTTTGCTTTGACCCTGAGAGAAATGTTTTGAACTGCTGAACATTTGTTGTTTTTCCAGATAATAATTGGGTTTTCTTTTTTGTTCTTGTTTTACATGAGTGAAGTTTTATTTTCTTTTTTAACCATGACCAAATCCATAATCATATTTGCACTTGGAAAAAAACATTGCTCCAGAACAATTTAGTCAGCTGGACTTACACTACTGATACCTTTGTGAACAATCCTGAGCCATGTTGTTGCAAAATGCTGACAGCTTTTGTGGATGAAGGATTGCGGATGAAGGATTATATTGGATGGTGAAACCGGAGGCATGGTTTGTTTCACATTAATAATGAACAACTAAAATGAAACATACCTCAGAGCTCTTAAACCAAGGATTACAGTATTTGCTCCACGGCATGGTTCAATATTTATATTTACTGTCTTATACAGTACTGTATTTTATCATTGCATTAAAATCCATCGGTCCGGTCCTCTACTATTCTCCATCTTTGCCTTTTGAGTTGTGCAACTGCCTGATACGTGTCTGTGGTTGAGGAAGAAATATGGAAACATTCAGGAGAATTTAAGATAAAACTTGGGTGACACTTTACATGAACTCCAGAATCCAAGACTCTGATCACAGACTATTTAGTCAGCTTTCAGTAGGTCTTCAGATATTGCTCATAGTGCAGCGTAGCACAGACTCCAATACATCAAACATCAGGACGTTTCTTTTGCAACTTAATAATATGGTTTATGTTAATTACACTCACTAAATTATAAAGCTGCCCATCAAAGCTGGCAAATAAGTGAATATGACCTGACTAAATATTAAGATGTTATAAATGTGTTGAAGTATTATTACAATGAATGATCTCATTAATAGCTCATTTGGCAGGGGGAATGAGAAACTGCATTCAAAGGTACAGTTGGCAATCTTTCAATATTGTTCTGAAATAAATTGTACAGCTGTGTCAGCATTGTCCACTAGCCCTGATAAACACATGTTTACTGTTGGTAATGATTAAATAATAAATAAAACAATAAAATATGTGGTTAAAGGCTCCCTTTGATCTGAGCATCCTGTACCCAAAGTCCACTAATGCCCCTGGACCTCATAAATCCAGGAAGGGTCCAGGTACAGCAGTGTGGGTGGTGGTGAGGGAGGAGCAGGATGCTTTGATTGGACTCTCAAGGTCAGACGACTACAGTACATGCAGTTCTGTTACTGGCCGTATTGAGGGCCTAACTGGGGTCATTTTTATCCTCAACCCCAACTCCAAACTGCATACAGTATTTAAACATCTATGGACTGGTCATTCCTTTCCACTTGAAAACATTTTATTCGAACACAAATTAAACATTGAACATTGCTTAACAAATGGAATCAAGAGCAATTATATAGTAGATAGACTTTGTCCGGTGCTTCAGTCTGAAATCACAAAATTACTGTTCAAAGGCAAATCAGATATGAAAGAATCTATTTGCTACAGGAAGCCATTTTGTTTTAGCACACTTCAAAGCAACCGGCGAATCTTCTGATCAATGAAGTGAAACATGTGCATGGTCAGCAATATCTGAGCTGAATATCAAATGAATTGATTAAAATGACACATCGGTAGCAATAAATAACTTTGACATCAGGCCATAGACACCAAGCCTGTGCTAACTACATAAAAGTGATGGAACTGGATGAAAAAAAAAAAAAAGTGACAATACTGCATTTTAAAAATAATAATTTTTTATTTACAAATATCAATGTCTTAAATACTGAAGGATAACGTGTATTTTAAATGCTACATTAAACATTTGAAATTCAAATGTTCAAAGTTGAAATATATCATAAGAAATATAAAAAATACATTTGGAACCACCCATATTTACGTCATAGCAGATAGTGAGTCTGGACAATAAACTGAAACTATCATAAAATAAACATCATGGCCAGACACAGCAGGTTTATAATAATATGTCCAACTCTTCTGTTCATATTCTCCAGCGTGACGGTGATAGACAATGTTTACTGCAGTGCTTATATCATCCAGCAAAGGGGAATCATCAACATACCGCAACCTGAGAAGTGATGAACAATTACAAGTGTGTTCCAAATACATTATTGCATTGAGTATCCCTTAAAGATTTAACATAATTATATTAAAGATGTGTTGCTCGAACAGCCTCCTTTGTATCCTCGTCTTTTGACATGGCTGGATTATCGTACATCTCCAGACTCTTGTTGCTGTTCCTGCTCATCTTTTCATCCTCATCGTTGTTGCGACACCCGCAGCACCTGCAGCAGGAGCGTTTGTGACAGCTTTTCAAGACCGATGTCACCACAGCGTCCCAGGGTGCCATGGAGTGCAGGGGCCGGGGCAAGAAGTCCCAGCTGCGGAGCACCTTGGGCAGGTAGCGGGGGCAGCGAGACTGCATCACATTGACAATGATCACAGTGACAACAAACACAATGACGGGCACGCCGACGCCGACCAGGACTTGCCAGCCAGCCAGCGACAGGCCGAATACAGACAGAGGTAAAACCAAGAAGCACAGGAAGAGGTAGAAGGCGGCGAACCAGCGGTATTTGGCCGTATGGTTCCCAAGCCCTCTGGCCAACCTGATGGGCACCCGCGTGAAGGGGAGTGGATACCACAGTAAGATACCCATGATGTTGAAGAAGAAATGGCAAAGTGCAATCTATAAAGAAACAAAGATGATGTTGAAACAAGGTGATCGCTGTTAGATCTCATAGAAAATCTCAATCAACTGGACTAAGAGCCTACAGCCATGCTAGCCGCTCTGTGAGGCTGTGCTTAGGGACTGCAAATGCTTTCATCTAAAAGCTAACATCAGCATGCTCACAATGCCAACACTAGCATGTTGATGTTTAACAGGTGTAATGTTTACCACATTCACCACAGTAGTTTAGTGTGTTAGCATGCTAACATTTTCTAATTAGCAGTAAACACAAATTATAGCTGAGGCTGATGGGAATGCTATTAGTTTTGTAGGTATTTGGTCATAAACCAAAGTAACAAGAATAACAAGCTATCTTTTCAATGAACTTATTTCCATATATTTCAAAGTGACGGGTTTATGATTATGATTTTTCTCCTGCCTGGCACCCAACTGTTATTTTGATTATATTTAGATAAACATACTCTACGAGGGGATCAAAGTTATTACAATTCATCCTCTGGGTACCATGAATATGAAATAAGTTTCATGCCAATCCATCAAATTGTTGTTGAGATATTTCTCTAAAAAAACAAAAATGTGGCAAAAGAGGAAATCGGTAGGATTCATCCTCTGGGAACCACAAATGTTTTTTAAAAATTTCATCGTAATCTATCCAATAGTTATCAAGATATTTCAGTTTGGACCAAAGTGGTGGACCTACCAAAAGATCAACATTGCCATCCGCAGAGCCAAGCTGCTAGCACGGCTAAAAACAGGAACGACAGGGAAACTTTTTACTGCGTCTTACCTGCAGGGAGTTGGACAATGTGTCTGCAGGGCTAGCCATAGCAGCAAGTATAGCAGTGGTTGTGGTACCAATATTTGACCCCAGAGTCAAAGGATAGGCTCTCTCAAGGCTAATGACACCAATACCTGGTAAAAGAAGATTAACAAGATATAAACCATGTTATTAAAAAAAAAAAACATTTTAAGAAACTACAGCCAAAGAATTTCAAACTTACCAACAAGAGGAGTTATAGCTGAGGTGAAGACAGAGCTGCTCTGAACAATGAAGGTCATCCCCGCTCCCACCAAAATTGCAATGTAGCCAGTAACCCAAGTGAAGGGGAAGGGGAAGTCTGTAGTCAGACAGAAAGACAGGAGGTGAGCAATAAACCTGATGAAGTGAGCACACAAAACATGAAAACAGTATTTGTGCCTGAGCTTTCTCCATCGCACAACAGGACTGGTGGACCTGGAGGCGAGCCAGAAGCCACAGGGAGGCTGTACCTGTGCTGCTCATCAAGCATCACCATCGAGGAAGATGTGCTGACTATCAAACAGGCTACAGAGAGCATGTCGACAGGGGGAGATTCTTTTGTTTACCTGTGTTGAGAATCTTCTTGATGACTATAGCCACCTGTCCCTTCAGCATGGAGTTGAGCAGCTTGACGATGAGGATGAGGCAGGTGCAGAGGACGAGCAAAGACAGAGCCAGAAGAATGAGGCCCACCGCCAGGTCTGGCAAATTAGCATTGACGAAGAGGTGTTTGCCTGCAATGGACGATCGAAGAGATGATTGACATTAGAGTGACCACTCTTGCATTATGTGACAGCTAAAAATAGCCTCATGTGCATGACTCACTGTAGAGCAAACCGGATAAACGGAGCTCATAAAACAGCATTTTGTGGAGAATAAAGTGTCTTTTGAAAATCTGAAAACAAACTGAGGCTGGGAGGTTAGTCAAGATCGAGTTCTGATGTTATTAAATTGAAAGATTTGTGTTTTATTTTTAAAAGCACAAAAACATTTACTTTAATTTAGGGTCAGACTACTTTGAAGGAGTGATCCATTTTATGGTCATGTGGCTCTCAGCATGAATAGACCTATTGAGCAGGTAGAGGGGTCAAGGCAGAGTATGAGCTGAGTCACCGCAGCGACTGAAAGGTAGTCATTGTCCGGACATCAGAGGGTCTGGATGAAGGAGGTTGTTGTGTCTCATATTTCACAGAGCTTCAGTGGATCAGGTAATCCTAATTGCTTTGTAAATTTTCTTTTTCTTTTTTTTTCTTTCTTCTTCAACCGTGATATATTCACTGATTCACTGACGGACACACGCTTACATTTCTCCTGGTAATCGGTCCAAGACGCGTTCATCTGGGTCCAGGTCAGGTTTCCTTCCTCCCAGCAGACGGCACCAGGAGCGCAGTTCTCCACTGTTGCATTCCAGAAAGTCTGAGAGAAAAGATTGGAGGCAAAAACAGCTTTAAATGCAAGTGCAATAACTAAGAAGTTAAGCATGCTATGTTCATCTTTTAATTATCATACGTAACATTCTGTCTTTTATGAAATAACACACCTTCACAGTATGATCTAACAACAGAATGACGGCGGTCACAATACAAGAAGGACAATATCAGTCATTAACAGGAGAAAGCAGAGGTAACCATAGCGTTATCATATGTTTTTACTGTTGCTGTGTTATGCTCAATGTGTGGCAAACTAATAATTTATGCATGTGATGCAGCTCTTGTTGATTTCCTACCGTGTTGGTCTCTTTTTTGCACCATATTTTGATCAGGCTCTTGTTTCTGGCTGCCGCGTCACCAGTGGCGATGCCGGTGATAACAGACTTGTCAAGCTAAGAGAACCCAAATTTAAACACGTTTAAGAAAACAAATTCTTCTTTATGTCAATGTTGCATATTATTTCTTGATGCTTCCAATGTCGCCGACTCTACCTGGATGATGGAGTCGGTGAGGGGGTCGGTGATGACGTTGAGCAGGTCGGGGGCGTTTTCTCCAGTCTCGATGTTGAAGGACTCGATCAAGAGGTGGGTGAGTTTGAACAGAACACCTGTGGCTACTTCCAGGGGAAGAAGGACCAGCACAGACAGCCAGTTAAAGAAGTCGTGGACTGTGGCGCCAGCAAATGCCCTGCACGTGAAGCAGCACACTCTTGAACATGTCCCAGACACTGTCTCTAGAGTTATTATTACACTGCAGCATTATTTTTGTCCTACATGTGCCGCTCTGATTTACCTGCGGAACTCATTTCGGTCTCCCGCCTGCATCATGGCCACAATAGTGTTGGTGACAGATGTTCCAATGTTGGCGCCCATGATGATCGGCACTGCAGACTGGACATCCAGCACTGAAGAATATAAGTAGCATCATATTAATGCACTATAGCTCCATGCATGTCCGTGAGTAAATAATAAATAAATGCATGTGTCCGCATGCATCCTCTATGTGTGTGTGTGTCTACTTACATCCAGAGGACACCATGCTGACCACAATAGAGGAGGAGGTGCTGGAGCTCTGCACCAGCACTGTGACTAACACCCCGATCACCAGCCCAGCCACAGGGTTGGATAACACAACATTGTCCTGGAAGATGTCACCAGCAGCTTTGCCTGTACACACACACACACACACACACACACACACACACACACACACCCTTAGGTCAAAAACACAGGCCTACATACACATTACATAAGCAGCACTTTGTTGCACCTGGCACTATCAAGTCAATAAACTGAATGTGCAGTGATGGGTGGTGATAAAGACCCAAGATATTATAAGCAATTCTATGAATCTGTTTACCTCCGACTAACTGGAAAGCAGAACTGAGAACATCCAGCGAGCAAATAAACAGGTAGAGAAGTCCAAGCAGCAAAACGGCCTTCACAATGGCCGTCAGCACTCTCATAATCTTTCCTTTTGTGTCCAGCTCTGCAGAGAAAAACAAAGCACTGAATCAGAGTCAGGTTTTGTCAAGGTGTCCGCACCGTGCAGCGCAGGGTGAATGGCGAGCTGCCTCACCTGACCACTTGATCCCAGTGTCTTTGAGCTCTGGGAGATCCCAGGGATCTTCTTCGTCCGGGTCCTCATTCACCAGGTCCACGGTGGAGTAAGCCGGCAGGATGGCCGCATCTTTATCCGGAGTGCTGTCATCTAATGGAAGGCAGACGGGAGGGAGTGTTAGACAAGGTGGCAACAACACAGTTTGAGGAGGTTTTTGAAGTATCTAAGAGAAAAGCACATACTGAGAGTGGGAGAGGAATCAGTCCCCACCTCGGGTCTTGGAGCCATGACTATCTGGGGAACGAAAAGTCACCATAAATAAAACAACTCAGATAATTAAATTATATACATGTAAGTGTAATATTAAGACAATTAGAATGAGCAGGTTTACTAACAGAGCAAAGGCTGTGGAAATGATGTCTTTTCAAAATAAAATGACTCTTTCAAACTGTGTTATAGTCAACAGGCATTATAACATAATGAAATTATATACTGACAGCCAATTGTATGGTTGATCAAGTGGAACTAAATCTCCAAAATGACAGAAACATCCCATCATTATCAGGCGCTCCAACATCATCTGAACAAAACTCTACCGGATTAACTGCACCTGTAAATATCTCCCTGGATCCTTCAAATCTATTTGACCAAAATGTTGCCCGATTACACCAGTTTCCCGTGAGGCTGTGTGCCCATGGGGTCTCTCTCCGACGTGAGGAGAGCGGAGCGGTGATGGTGGTGGTGTACGCACCTGCAGCGGAGCGCTCTGAGCGGCGAGTAGGAGGCTTCACCTGGGTCACCTGTTGCTCACTTCGAGGCTGAGCGCTGCTTTTATAGCGCCGCACCGAGCACACACACACACACACACACACACACACACTGCTCTCAGTTCAAAGGTCGCGCACACATCTGCAGAGTGGCTGCAGGGTGTATGTGAGGCACGCTGTTTGATAAAACCGATGAAATGATATTCTAATTGTGAATAATGAGTAAGAGGGCTGGACTGGAGACACTTTATGGATTGTTGAATGGGTAAAAATTTAAGAACCTGACACAGAGTGGGCCCAGATGTTTCTTCTTCTTTCTTTACAATAATAACGTGATGGTGGACTTTTGATAAAACTATGCTGTATGTATAAAATCCATATTGTGTCTCCAGGCTTCAGTGTCAGCCACAGGCAGTGGACCAGTGTGATACAATACTGAAATCAAGGAAGCTGCCCCCTAGTGGTTGTAAATACAACACTAAGCTGCTTTTCTTTCTTTTCTTCTTAACTTTTTGGAGGTCACCAGATACTTATGTTACACAAAAGAATGTGCCCCCCCCCCCCCCCCCCCCCCATTTTTCTGTATTTCCTGTTTATTTTCTGGATAGTTTAATATCTTCAGGACTCTCAAAATCCTTTAAATGTAACAATATGAGAAGGACAAACTTTGGTTGGACTACTCATAAATCATGTCCACACAAAGACCTTAACCTGTGATGAGGGGTCACAAACAGACATTTCTAAAGTTTAAACCACTGTTCTGCATCATATTATCCTTTGTTGGCCTCGTCACACGCTGTGTCATTAAATTCTACAACATTTTTTGTATTTTTATATTAATGGACACTTTGTTTATGTATCACACTGGAGCAACAGCTGGTCCATGTGGTGCATTTCAGTATTTGTGCATTTTCTGTTAATTCCAGCTGATATGTGAACTGTAATTATTATCCATATCCACTATATTCACATTATTCACTTTAATCTCTCACTCACACACACGCTTGTATGTGCACACATTTATTGCTTATTAATCTGAGTTTATAGCGAGAGATACGGCTGTAACAACATAGCATATTACATCTAAAATAAATGGTGTGAATATGAGTCAATGATTAAGCTGGAATGATGTTTCAGTTACTCCCAAACTGCAATAAAAGAATCACTGCAGATTTAATGCTGTACTTATAAAAAAGGTTCACTGGGTTCATGGAAAAGAATCAGCTTTAAAGACTCAAGGCAGATCTGTTGTTAAATAAAGGATCAGGAAATGATTTTGTGACATTAATGATTAGTGTTATATATGGAATACTTACTTTAATAGACCACGACAGACCTGGGAGCAGTGGTTGGTTTTATGGTAAATGTGAGACTTGCATGTGGGTGTCGCAGCAAGACACACCAATTGAACTCCAATGTCGTCAGTCTCTGAAAATGGACTCCAAAGGCATCCTCAAGAGTCCCACATGATGCAGTTAATCTATTTTGGTTACCTACTTTGGTCACTGGGGTTGGCTTTATGTGTGATACCAGATTTTGATCACTGTTGATGCTCTAAAAGATGTCTGAAAAGACTGCCACACTCTTTTTCTACCCCTTTTATCACTTGAAGACCCACGCTTCCAAAAACATACCAGTGCTTAGTAACCTAAGCTAAATAAAAACATAAGACTTTGTTATTCTAATTAGCTTTGCCTTACAGACCAATTATGTAATATTCTAACTATTATATTCTGATTGTGTGTATTGTCTGGCTTCAAAACAACAGCTTGTAGCCAACAATCAATATACTGCACGACTTGATTACTATACAGCCAATAGCATGGCAGCTCAGGCATTATCAGGTACACAGTGTTCTGCAAAACAAATAGCAAAAAACCCAATTACCCTGTCAAGCTCTCCACTGTACAACACTCAGTGGCATCCCAAATCATCAAACAAAGCCTAATGAAACAACACAATAATACACAGTATTGTACAATACAATACAAATGCATACAATAAGTGGTAGTTGCACAGAGAGATTTTTAACCCCACCAAAATAAATACATTGCACGATCAAATGAGAGCCTTGAAAATGTAACGAACCTTAAGCAAAACGTTCACAAAGTAGTACACATTTTTAAAGAAATCCACTTTAATAATTACAATGTCAGAACCTTTTGAAAAGCTGTGTTTACGTGAAGCATTTCGGCTTGAAAATTCTGCAAAAATTGGAATCTGTTCAATGTAAATTCATTCAAATTCAACCTATAATTTTTATGATTTGGATGTATACTTTTTCTGTTCTTTTTTTTTTTTTTTTGCACATCCTGACGACTAATTTTTCAAACAATTTAAGTTTTTGGAGCAACAACTATACACAAGACAAGAAACTCCACATTTTAAAGTGCCTGAACTGTGCGTATAAATACTATTATAAAGTGCCTGTAACAACATGCCAGATGCAAACTTAAAGGTCTTTTTAAAATTAATATCGTGTTTTTCTTGTAGTGATATTGCTTGTTTCATTATTTCTTCAAATATTGCAAGTGTATTTCAGCAGTGTAATTATTAGCCACTAATAGCCACTAATTAGCCACTAATATTAATATATAATACAGATAAAAGCCAGATGCAGCACATCATTTATTATTGATTAAATATCTATGTATCATGAGTAACTGATAAGTGTTTGTGCCCGCCCCCGCAGGCTGAGCTTCTGTGCAGTTATGACCAGTAATATTATGTTTGATAGGTATTTAATTGGTTTCTTATTCTGGCCTTGACCTCTCCACAGCGCACACAGTGATGTGACACGGTCTGTGCATGAGACCAGCTCGGCTGAAGACTCACAGCGTGGCGCACTGTTGAGTATAAAGAAGCATCTTATTTTACAATTCACCTAGTTATTTATTGACTAACCCTTTAGGTTTGATGCAATGGTTTCTCCCCATGTGACTTCAGGAGACCCACATACGATGGAAAGATCAGCTGTGGCTTACCTTTAACCTTTGGAATGCTGCTTTCATTGTCCCTCCACCCACAAGCTAATCAAAATACTTTCTAGTTATGCCTGTGATCATGTAGCGGCTTTTTTTTTCTTCCTTTGGAAAGCCTGGACTGACCTTTATTTCTTTTTTTTTAGAAAACACATGTTCTTCTTATTTGACCTATATGAATTACCTGCTTCAAAATCTTAACCTCCTCCCTGTGCAAAACAGTCTACTGTATTCTCCTCTGCCTCTAAATAATAATCCATCTTAAATGTTTTGTTTTCCTTATGAGAACTGTTATGGTATCATGGAGTCAATGATTGCCTGCAAGGCCACTGAGTTGATGCCACCTACCTGCCGTGCTGGCACAGTCCACTGAGGGTCAAACAGTTTGCCCTCTTGTAACTGCCGGGGGCCACCCTGTAGTACTACGCAGTGAGTAGGCTGTGCTGTAATCCATAAAACCATAAAACTCAGCTGCTAGAACTCGTCCAAACTGGTTGAGTCTCCGAGGGTTGTGAGACTGAGCGGCGACTTACAACCAAAGTGACACTGAATGTGGATGTGATGGAAAATCTTTCCGCAGGTTTGGTATTCTGAAGAACACCATGTTTTAATTTGCCTGTTACATATATGTCAAAATATCACATCACATCATCAACGTTGACCTTAAGCAGCACGGAAAGCTCCTTTTATTTATGTTGGAGTAATGGGAAAACACCTCACACCAAAGTGTGGTTAATGTTTGCACAATATAACAGAGTGTGACCCTGCTTCCTCCAAATGGCCAAAATGTAATTTCAGACACTGTCGGCTGGAGTGCATTATTTAAAAATCAACCGATCAAAGGCAGTGTGAATACGTATTGTTCAAAATAAATCTCCATCATAGTTGAGGGAGGACAGAAAATTGCAGCTGGAGCACTGCCCTCTCACTCTGTGCTGCATGTTACATAGTTTACTGCACACTGCGGCACAAAGGTGGTGCTGAGTATCAGTCGGGGTCTCATCACCCTCCTGAGACACTGACTCAGTGAGGAAATAATCATTAACTATTTAAACATTTCACCTTTTTTTTTTTTTTAAATACAGCAGCACTGCGAGCGGTATTCTGATAATATACAGAAGAGTTTGTTAGCCTACAGTATTTTAATATTTAAAATGTATCTATAACTTATGTTACTTTTACATTTAAATCGATCTAACAAACAGCATGTTTGATGAAATTGATTATCATGCTTCCTTAATGGTAGAAAAAAAGAAAATACTAAGTAAGCCTCTGCTGTATTGTTAATTCATGAATACTACTTAATATTGCATTTGGTTTCCTTGATAGAGACTGATATTAGACTATATATCAGATTATGTTGTATTTGCACTTTACCACCTTATATTTGATGTTGCACAGATGGAGTACTGTTTTTTTTGCCCAGAATTGTGTCTACAGGTCTTCCCTTTAGGCTCTATACAGCCCCAAACAAGCACACTGGATACAGCCTGAGAGGCAAATCGCGGGGGAATCACTCCCTCAAGCTCTCCCTGCACCACTGCTTGCTGTTTGATAAGCTGATTGCTGTGCTGTAATAACTGAAGGCAATTCAGACGAGCATCAATATCTTTTAACAACTCCTCTTCTCTTATATGGATTTATATATATATATATATATATATATATGGCTGGACAGTTGGAGGACAGTATTCAAAAATATTTTACTCAGTAAAATAAGCTGAAACTGAAAGTGAGGGCAATCAAATAGGAGTTTGAAAATCCCCAGTGGGAATTACACCCCTGTTTAGAACTAATTAAAGAGGAACAGTCTTTTTTTTATTAAGTTATATGTACAACATGAGAGTTTATATGTCCTTGTGTTGAGAGTTTGGTCTGTCTGTCTTCTTTTCTGTCCACTGGATGGAGCTGCTGCGATGCTGTCAGCACTGAGCAGGTTCCCTCATGAACCAGCAGATGGGGAAAGATAAATGTCAAAAGGTTTGTGTTCCTGTCACGGTTTGAAACAGAACTTCTCTCATGAGTGTAGCTGTAATGTTTGATTTCACACAGTATTTGAATGATTGTCTTGTAGTGGCTCCAATGTTAATGAAGTGGAGAGTGAAGCCATTAAAGGTTTGTTTTTACTTTACTCATCTATTTTAATTCTAACAGCTCTCATTTTAAAATCCTCCTGGCTGTGACTGACGAGTCCTTCTCCTTGTCTGTGTTTTCTCTCTTGATGTTTGGTCCCATTAAACAATATCAACGTTTGATAGTATCACATTTGCTAATTCTGTCTTGTACATTTGTCAAATTCAGTTAAATGACTTTGGCTGAAGAAAGAAAACAGTTCATGAAAAAGAAATATAAAGCCATTAAGTATATTTACTCATGTACTGTGCTTAAGTGCAATTTCGAAGTACTGTACTTTGAGTATTTCCATTTTCTTCTACTTTATACTTCTATTCCACTGTAATGATCATATTTTTTACTCCACTACATTTGTGTGATAACTTAAATTACAGATTAATAACACACAATATCATCAACAAATACATTTGGAAATTATTATATTAATTATTATGAGACTTGAAGTTATCCAACAGTATATAATGCAACTTCACCAACTGCAACATTAAAGTGATGTACACATTAATTCACCAATAAATACATAATCCAATAATATAATATATATTTTTGTAAATGGGCCAGTCTGCATGAGTACTTTTACTTTTGGTACTTTAAGCATATTCTGATTCTAGTATTTGTAGTATTGTACACTGTGTTATTGCTACTTTTACTTAAGTAAAAGATTTGATAAGTACGTTGTCATATTTCTGTGCTTTTGCTGCATTGATCTCATGTCATAAATATCTCATATCATATTTCATTGATAAATGTAAATGAAGATTCAGATAAAGTTGTGAGCTCGTCACTGTATGTACCTCGTGTATTGTCATGTTCTATCATGCTAAAAATAGCAACATCTGTTGTCACAAATTTGATGTATATTTGTCAGATGCGGCTCAAAACGCTGCTGTTATCTGATGCAGCAGCCAGCTGAGGTCGTGCATCAAGGTAACCTATTGCTGCCGTTTATCTGATGTGCAGTGCTGCTCCCCGGCTCGGCTCCCACCTGGGTGTGTCAGACAGTGCGTCCGCCAGCGCCGACACTTGGCCGACCTTGGTGATGATTGATAGGAAATACTGATTCATAAGTCCTCCACACACACACACAGATGGGCAGCCATTCCTCATTCTTCTTATCACACAACAGGGAGGGGATGAAATATGAAGTGGCACTATGCGTTTTTTACAGAGAGGCTGAATCTTTCTACACTTTTCTGTGTTTAAGACATGAAAAATGCAGATTTTGTTTAGTTCTCGCTGCTGCAGTGCTTTGTGATGTATGTTTTTCTGTTTTAACATACATGTGATGCATTATTAGGTGACATTGATTACAACAAGGGGCATACTGAAAAAAGACACACAGACGTTTATTGTACTGAAAACTATTTAAATATATTGTATCTTGTTTTTCAGTGATGACAGACATGTAGTTCTGTGTCTGACCCTGATGTGTAAAATGTTGGGACTTCATTGGGACCTCATTATTTTTTGGAGTTGATCAGTCGGTGTCCAGTAGATCCTCAGTAATGCAGCATGACCTGAAGAGAAAACAGGATTTATTGATACATGAAATGCTTCATTTATGGGAGACATTAGAGTGTGGGACATTTCTGTCTCTGTTTCTAGTCTATTGTTGAACTTACGTCACTGAGCCACTCGGTGAAGGCGGAGGTGCGGGTGAAGACGGTGGGCTTCTTCACTTCATTGCAGACACGAGAGGAAACAAAGCTGGTGACACCCTGGACGTACCACCTACCATCCTGACCCAAACAGTTCAGAGGACCACCAGAGTCTCCCTGAGAGAGAGAGAGGAAGAAATCAGTATAAAGTCGCTGACCTTGTTCAAGGCAGGAAGTTCAGTTCTGACAGGTACATGTACATGCTTTTTTTTTTTTGTTTTTGTTGCCTCACACACATTGCATCCAGACACGATGTCTCCTCCAGCGCAGATCATGGTGTTCTTGACGTTGATGCCCCACCAGTCGCTGCGACTGCACACACTGTGCTCCACTACAGGCAGCAAGGCCTGCTGCAGCTTATCAGGCATAGGGCCATGAGCTGAGACACAGAGAGGAAAGAGCTGCTCAGCAACACATAAATACATCATAATACAAGGCAGAGAGAGCAGTGTTGGACAAGTTACTTGAACTCATAACATCTCCAACTCGTAGTGTTCGAGGGATTAATGACTGCAATGTAATTACTACATTTTGATTTCTTGCACTACTTACTGGAGAAGTAATCACATTACACATTAAGGCGAGAGTGCAGATTGTTCAATTGTTAATGTCCACCGTTCTAGTTCTAGGCAACATCTGCACCTGTCTGGGCCAAAAATCACCCATTCACTTTGTACACAAAGGAAACACTGCAGCGATCAGTGCAAAGTCAGGATGACAGATGAGGACACAGTGACATTACTGTAGAGGTTGCCCCAGCCGGAGATGTAACACCGTGTCCCATGGGTGGGGATCTCTCCGGCCTCTGGAAGACAAGCCACGCCAACGCTGTCATTCATGATGGGGCTTTTATCCAGTTTCAGCAGGGCGAGATCATTGCTGAAAGAAAATCATGACAGTTAGATTCTCCCTGATTGAGCAATGAAAGTACTTTTTAAGGCAGCTAAGATCAGTCAGATTGTTTTTATGCTCTCCATACTTTATGGGTAAGTAGGTTTCACTACTTTTGTATTTGCTTTTGCATTTGACTATATTGTAGGTTCTTTGCTTACAGGTGTAACAGTATAATTTATGCTTATTAAGGATACCACTGATGACTCGTTCCCAAGTCAAAATAAACTCACCCATCAGCTACAAAGTCAATGTCCCACATGGGGTGGACAATGATGCGCAGAACATCTCTGATCTGTTCAGTGCCCTCCTGCTGGCTCATGTCGTGCTCTCCCAAGACCACGCGGTACACATCTCCTGGCCTGTAAGACACTTACTGTAGTTTCTATCATTTCAGATTACATTTCCCTCATACTGTATGCTTCTACACTTCTCATTTGTATCACATTGCTTCTGCGTGCTTGCTTCATCAAGCCCTTGATCTCTGCCCTCTAGCTCCCACTTGTTATCCCTTGAATCACACAGTAGCTATCTCGTCTTATTATTAGTCACCAGATGCAGTGTCCAGCAGTCAGCACCCAGCGAGGTCCAATCAGAGTCCCTCCACACGTGTGGTGGAAACGGCTGCCGTGCTTCACCTGCAGGGAGATCTGAGAAACAAAGAAGTGAATAATTAGAATAGAATTTGACATTAGACAATATAAAACATTGGGGTTACAGTACCTGCCAAGGCCAGCTGTGTGGACGAGCGTCCTCTCCATTCACCACCCTGCTGGTATCAGGCTTGACAGCAGGTGTACCACATCCAAAAACTACAAGCACAAAATAATGGATTCTATAACTGGAATTAATTTAGTGCTTAATCTTGATGTCTGATGATTTTGCAACAACTGTGCTGCTTTGTTGTTCAGTTAGCTCCAGCTAAGCTATCGCTACTCACCATATGCTACCTGAAGGAGCAGGAGAGCCAGTGCCTGCATCGTAGTGTCAGTCTGTAGGTTCACACACACACACACACACACACACACACACACACACACACACACTCTCTCAGCTCAGGTCAGCTCTCTTATACCTCCTCTGACTGTCTGTCAACCCGAACACAGATCACATTGTATCTGTGGAACCTTGTTATCAGCGTCCACTGCCGATTGTGGCTGGGAAAAACTTCCTGTTCCACAGATGCATCAGTTGGTCTGCCGGGACACTAAACTGTCCACGTATGGAAAAAGGAGGTTTATCAAATGTGAGATTGCCAACGTACATGTGCTTACATACATGTGATGTGTCAGTACACCATTATGCAACAAATAGAATAAAACAGAAAAGAATAGGAACATATAACTAAAAGCTTAAACTAAAGATTCAGGAAGTTCAATTCGATTTTATAATTAAGGACGCAGGAATGATGCACTTCATAATCTTCTCCAATGAGTTTAGTTAAAGAATCCTTGATATTGTGGATGAAGTATTCAGATGTAGCAATACCATAGTGCAAAAATACTCCAGCATTAAAAACATTATATGACTGAAGAAAAAGTATGTAATACGTAAGTATTATCAGAAGTAAAAGTATTCATCATGCAGAGTGGACCCTGTTTTTTCATCTCCATACATAACTGTAATGCTCTTTGCTCATATCTCCTTGACCATATACTGATGGAAATCCCCCAAAATATATTACACCGTGATACGTGGGAAGTGTGGTGCAAACAACACAACGATGGTAGCTTTTCATCAAATATATTAGCAAAACAAAGTAAAACCTCCCAGATTGATGCTCAATCAATAACTTGCATTTAGCTGCATGAAAACATGCAGTTGAACATGAAAAAAAGCCTCCAGCTTGAGCACACAGAACAAACTGTTCCTGGAGTGAAAATGAGAGTAGCTGAGGTTGCAACTCGGAGTGAGTGAAGGAGAAAACCAGGGAGAAAGCAGAGGAAGGCAGAGAAACTGAGTCGAGGGGTTTAGTGTCGTCAGCTGTCTCGCTGCTCGGTGCACTGCGAGAAATAAATTTTCTTCCTGCGACCACAGAACTGGATAGCTTTGGGTTACCTTCAAGAGAAACAGTCCTGTAACAACTTTCTCTCCTTTAATAACATGTTATACATTCACGGAGGGGCCCACGCTCCTGCTGAATCTGGAGCCAATTCTTCACGCCCCCCCCTTCAGACAGTATCCTTTCCTCCTGAGGGAAACTAATATCACTCTCTGGAGAAGACGGCGTGCATCTATAAATTCCCCCTTTTAGGAAGCAAATCAAATCAATGTTGCCTCAACAGCTAAAAGGCTTTGCTTGTTTTCTCGCCGTGTTGAGATAATTCCCTACACCAGACGCTGCATGAAGATTTATGAAGTGGACATGTGCTGTATGTTTGCATAACATAGCAATGACAGAACTGTGAATAATTCCCATTAGGGCTGCAACAGTTACAGCTCACAATGAATTAACCGCTGATGCTGTTTACAGGAGGTCACTCAGGTGGGGATTGTCATTTGTTACGGGTGAGTGTGTGTAAAACAATAAATTCAAGTTCAACAGTGTGAAAAAGAATCAATAGCAATTCTAAATCATTTTAATGTTAGTGAGGGCTGTTATTTAAAATGCAAATATTGTATTTTCCAGCGCAGCAGCTTTATAGCAGAGCCTTCAATCACAAAGAGACGTTTAAAGTCATTACGGAGGAGAAAGAACGGAGAAGGCACATTTACGAGTCTTTAACATTTTTCTGCAAACTTTATGCGTTACGACACAACTACAGCATTTAATGTCATCACAAAACAATCAAATTAATATGATAAAAGCTGATTCACATCTTAAACATGGTTTTAAATGTGCATTTTCATAACATTTTACAGCTGTGCTAGTCTTGCATTGCCAGACTTATCTCCACATTTCGGAGAAAGGTCTGGCTCAACCCATTATCATTCTGGGATAAGAAGAAAAAAAGGCTCTGGTTTGTTCGTATTTCTTTAAACCAATCACAATCGTCTTTGACGACTCTAAGCCCAGGATGCAGCTGCCCCTGCAAAACGTTAACATGCAGATAGCGGTAGGGGAGGAGAATGCCGACTGAAATAGTCACTAAAGCTATGCTAACAGCTCTGTGAGACTGTAGACGGTGTTTTGAGCGAATTGCTAATGTCAGCATGCTAATATGCTGATGTTTAGTAGGTGTAATGTTTATCATGTTACCATTTTAGCGTGTTTGGGTTCCTCCACCCCCCCCTGATCACTACTGCGCAGACTGTGGCTGCAAATGAGGTCACCAGCGCAAGATGGCAGCGTCTGCAGGAAGGAAGTGGAGACGCGTCGTCCATCTTTATATACAGTCCATGGTATTTGCTCATAAACCAAAGTATTGGACAAATAGAAATTTTAAATGAAGTTAAGGGATCACCAAAGTTTTACAATTCATCCTGAGGAATGTCTGTACCAAATGTACCTTACCAAAAACTGCCCAGAGGAAATGATTGCTGTATCATATTACAGAACGTAACATTTTACAGTACAATATATTTGGATTTTATGATAAAAAGGCTGGAAAAAATAGAGTTTGGTGTAAAGTTATAGGAGCTGTTCCTGAACTGCCTGCATCTATAACCCTTTTATTGTTTTTTTTCTCTGTAAAAAAACATGTCCATCAAGACATTGTTCTGCTGAAGTATGTAAATCGATATTTCCAAAGAGAAATACAGTTAGCCACAGAAGCAGGTCTGCTCTGTATTCAGTGGTAGCTCAAGACAGAGATAAATTATCTGAGACCAGCCAGCGCTGTTTAAGGCCAAGTATATATCTCCCAAGGTTTTCAGATATGTCAAAACTCTGACTAGTGCAGCCTGGAGACGGAGGAAATGCTGCCAATTAGACCTCTGAAACATAAATCACACTTTACTGCTCTGTCACATCAAGTGGCCAATATTCAGTTTCCAGTCACTGCGAAGAAGAATATCAGTCATTAATGGAAGGCAAAAAAAAATAGGTTGAATAAATGCATAGCACATGCAGCTTCTCATGAGTTAGTTCATGGTATCACCTTTCACCACAAGATAGGAAAAATGTGATGCGTGAACATGATATTATTTGGTTGAAAGCACACAGTATACAGTTTATATCTCCCAGTGATTAATAATATTTTACAAAAGGGCAGAATTCACAGCATTAGTTTGACATTTTGGGAAATGTCTGTATGCTAAATATGAAGCTACCGCCAGCAAATGATTTAGCTTATCTTATCTTAAAATGTGACGTTTTTATACAACCTTTTTTTGTGCGGAGTAAACAAGCAAGATGTAATGTGTTAATTGGTGAGATTTTGAGGTGCTGGTAGGGGGTTTCCTTACCTGGATGGAGCCAGGCTAGCTGTTTGTTACATGGCTTCGTGCCAAGCTAAGCTAGCAGGCGGATGGCTCTGGCTTCATATTTAACAGACAGACCATCCTCTGAAAACGCTGGAGGAGTGGGAGAACCAAAATAGCCAAGGGGAGCCAAAGAAAGACAATTGATTGATCATAAAATTTTATTTTTATTTTATTTTTTAATGGGAATGGGAAATATCTTGGTTTGCTTTCTTGCTGAGAGTTAGAGGAGAAGATACCACCCTCATATCTGTACAGCTAATATGAAGTTACACACAGCAGGCAGTCAGCTTAGCTTAGCTTAGCTTAGCACAAATACTGGAGACGAGGAAGCAGCTAGCCTGACTCTGTCCTAAGATGAAAAAAACAACAACTAAATAACTTGTTATATTTTGTTTTGTTTTGTTTGTTTACTCTGTGTGGAAATGTCAGTTTAAGCTAGCCAATCGGCTGCTGGCAGTGGCTTCATAGTTAACGTACAAACATGAGGGTGGTATCAATCTTCACATCTAACACTTCAAGAAGCGAATATGTGTATTTCCCCAAATCTCAAGCTATTCCTTTAATGCAGATGCAGTGCATTTATATGGATTACATGATCATGCAATGCTCGATGATTTGATTCAAATTTTCCACTTCTCCCCTCGGCTATCTTGGTACCATCCGGTTCGCCCGTGTTTGCAGAGGATGGTTGCTGGTGATGGAGAAGCAGAGTGAAGTCCGCCTTAAGGCTTCAGTCAGAGATGATTATGTCTGCTAGTAGCTCTGGACGAAATGCAGCCTTCAGGCGGGTTTTTTGACATGCAATCCGGTTCTCTAACTACTGAGAGTCTCTGCTCCTCTCCTCTGTCAGGATAGATGGGGTTGGTTTAATCTAATTATGGCAGCAGATGTTGGTTCTGAGTACTTTTTTAGAATATTTACCCAGCCATGAAAAGTTGAGTGAGTAATTCTTTTTCAGCAATGCCCTATTTCACACTTTGTTGCACAGTCTTTCTCTGTCAGACGCTTCTTCACTGGTGGTTAAGTGCTTTGTTCAATGGGACTTTAGCAGCAGAGGAGTGTCCAATTTCAAATTCATTTCTTACACTATACATGAAGAATTGGAAGAATGTTAAACATTGCTGCTGTTGTCTGTGCGTTATATATTGAGACGTCACTTTACATTTGGACGGACTTGGCCACAGTTCTCGGGTTTAGGTCACCTCGGGGCTCACCCGCCGAGGTTAACAAATGAAAAGTGATATATAAGCTTGTTGCTGTAAGGTTTAAGTCAGGGCTGGAATCAAAACCAAATTTGTTTTGCCCTCAGGTCGGACGTTCTGATTGCAGAATAATGGTGAAGTCAATGTCAGACGGAAGTACAACTACAAAGTGAAGAGTCTTTGTTGTCTGTCATGGACCCTCAAGCCAAACAGACAAAAAAGTCAAAGAAAAGAAGAGAGCCATTCACAACAAGGCAAATACACCCCATTTGGATAATTGGCATTGATAGATGAAGGAAACCAAAATCCAAATAAACTTAAACTGCTCTGGGCCGAGCAGCTGGAGCTTTACTGGCTCTTCACAGGAGAATCTCTTTCTCTCTCTTTTCCTGTGTCTTTAACCATCATCATCTTTTATTTCACACTCTGTCTGATGGTCCAACCTTAACACCTCGGACCCCCGCCGGCCACTTCAGAAACGGTGAGTTTTTACTGGTAATCGACTCCGTTTGGGCGCCTCGAGGCTCCTGTGGCGATACTTTTCAGTTTGATTCATTGCCCCCCCAGTTTTTACCTCCTCTTCCTCCCCTCTCCCCTACTGCCTAACTAAAACCTTGTTGGTCAAATTAAAAACAGTTTAGCCCGCTGCACTGGCTTGCATCACAAGCCCACAAACACAAAGTGCTTTGGTCATGTAAGACAGAGGCCCTGTGATTATCTCTGCCCCTTTAACTCACAAATCAAACATGGGTTCAGCTGCAGGCCCTAATGTGATAGAAGCATTTTATTAAGGAGAGTGAAAAATGAGAAGCCTGGTATTTTATTGTGGAAGCCAGCTCAATTCTATCACAATGAAGGAACATCTCAGCACATGGAGAGCAGATCTGGGTCAGCGTGGGGGAATTTGATTCTGTTAGAGATGGCAAGACAATGAAACACAATTTGACACTGCGACTACCAAAACTGTAGTGACAGATGGAAATGAGTTCCGCTCATGTGTGAGATTTAGGAGTAACTCGTTTTGGCACTAACCTTTCAGTGGTTTCTCAAAGTGCCACCTGGTTATCGTGAGATTAAATTGAAACGAACAGATCCGTAATTCAGGGTCCGCGACATCAAAAGGAAATCGACATAATAATGCTTAATCGCTAACTTTCTGACGGCTAATGACCCCAAAATTGACTGTCGGGTTAGATTAGACAGCTCAGCGCTTAACACTAACCTACCAGAGTTGAAATGAAATATGCTACTGAATTTTTTACTTTCAAAGGGAGGTTGTAGAGAAATTCAGAGATGCGGTAGTGACAGAGAAACACCAGACTGGGAAAACTAGCGGTCGGTCCTCCTCTTTAGTCTCTCCCACAGAGACTAAAGTTTCTTGGCCGTGACTGATGGACAATAACAAGGAAGCCCTCCCCACGAACTACCCCTCCATATTTCATGGTTATGTGTTGTCATCACGGTGCTCTTTTTGTTCTCGTAAGATCTGAAATGCTGTTATCAGACTTCAAATGAAATGGAAAAAACACATGCTCTTACATTTCAGACAGAGTCCTTGATTCTCAACGTGCATCTTTTTCTTAAATTGTCTCATTTTTAGCCATGCTAGCAGTGTAGCTGCAACCTACTAGCATGGTTGTCTTGTTTTTTCAATACAGAGAACATACAAAGAAGAAGAAATTATTATTTTGTATTTTGATTAACCAAAATGGCAAAATCATTCCTTACAAAATACAGTTAACAGCATTATCTGCTACCATGCAAGCATGTTTGTCACTGTGAGGTTGTACATGCATGTGCAAGCATGGCACTGCTGCTGAAAAGAATGGGCATTTAAGGGTAAATGTGGACATTTGTTCGTTTATGAAGTTTGCAGAACATCTATACTACAGTGTATTTTAGTGGTTATACAATGTATACACTTGAACAGATGTGGTTGAATCATAGCAAGAGGCTAACTTCCAGGATATATATATATTTTTTTACTTCTCTGAATGTGTTAGGTTCATAATGGGGCCATTGACCAGCTTGAGCTCACCTCACACTCCCACTGACACCTGCAACACCCCTGCAAATTGGCAGGCGGCAGTAGTTTAATATACCAAGCTGTGAAGAGTTCATAAATCTCTTGCAACCTGGCTAATAGCAGCTTTAAGGGCCACTGAAGAGACAAGGCCTCTCACAGATACTCAGTTGTTTTTCCACTCACAAAAATAATATCTTTATTTATTGTATATCCTGCATTTCAAAATAAAAACACATAGGACTTATATACAGATTAGTGATGGAGAGGAATACCAGAAATACTTCAACAAATAGATCTAGTCTTTTTGCGTAATGACAGCACAAAAATCCAAGAACTGACATGATATACAGAAGCAATTTAGAAAACGTCAGGCTGTTCCACACAGAAATATCCTGTATACAGCTATATATTTTCTTGCCCATAAAATTAAAGCCTGTTGGTAACCACAAAGTGAAAGTGTGTAACTCTAGATGACCTTGCAGTCACATGGCCGGCAGAACCGACGTGTTAATGAAAGTGACACGTACTCAGCTCAACCTGAAACCTGAGGCTTAAACAAATACATACAAATCACTGCCCCGATGTGTCCAACACACCGCCTCCACAGTGCCTGGTCTCAAAGACTGCATGGGAAAGAGCAGTTCCCCCCGTCCTTACAGGTAAATACACCTGTATATTTATAATTTTATGCAAACGTTGTATAAATATTGTCACACAGACGTTGACATAAAGTTGGAGCCTGCTGACTGCTGGTTCCTCCAGAAATTTAGAGCGATACACAAAGAGCTCTCTGTGTAACATGTAAGCATTCACACATGCTCTCACACTTGAACACTATGCTCTCCAACACACACACACACACACACACACACACACACACACACACACATACATTGTGTTGGAACAGTTGTAGCCGCGTTTACAATTTGTGCTGCAGATATGGCTGTTTTCTTAACGTAAATAAAATACTTACAATTTCTCCTCTAAATATTTAAATATCTCCAGATCCATCTCATGTTTCCCAGGTGGATTTATTTTCATTATTTTAAAAGAATAGTCTGGGTGTGTCAGGGGTCAGGAGTGTGGCGCTGAGCATGCCATTTTTCCAAACACAAGCTGAGTGTGTGTGTGTTAGGGCCCATGTGCTAGTGATTTCACCGCTCTCCTCTGTGTATGCTGGGATGACAGGGGCTGAGGTCTGGGCGGCCCGGTGCCGGCACCACCACTGTCAACAGGGACCCGAAATGGATGAAAAAAAAAAGGTGTGCTGGATGCTGATTGGCTGTTGTCCTTGCAGAAGTGATACACTAAACAGTGTGTCATGCTCTCCTGAGAAAAGGTTGTAACCCTGCAAAGTCTTTGTGAGCAAGAGGAACGATGCCACTCTCGTATTTGTCCGACAAATATAGTAGTAGATGGCTAGCTTAGCTTAGCATAAAGACTGGAAAGAGGAGGAAACAGCTGTCGTGGTCCTGACCAAAAGTAACAAAATCTGCTTACCTCTAAAGCTAACTAAAGCTAACCTCGTGCTGTCACCAAGAGGTTCAACTAGTGAACTCACTACGCCCGGCTAAGAAATAGTCCCACACATATTTATACACTTCACGAGATTACACTATACACTAGATAGAGAGATATACACTACACGAGATGTAACCTTGTATCTTGGTAACTTCGAGTCAGGCTAGCTCTATGCTAAGCTAAGCTAATCTGCCTCAGAGATCCCCAGTCTTTATGCTAAGTATAATATTTCCCAAAATGCAAATCTATTCATTTAAAGATTTAAAACTTTCAAGTGCATTGCTATTGCATGCATTGCTATTGCTAAATGCTGGCAGCCCTGAATGCACCAAGTAGTTGTCTGCATATCTATGCTGCCCTGCATCCTGACGTGTATTTCATATAATTCTAGTAGCTCCATGCAATGAGATGAGTCAGTTTTCCTAAACAACTACTGAGAGCAGGTGCAGACTCTGGAGTCCAGGATGTTGCTGTCTGTCTAAAGGCGTCTCTGGTGTTTGTCTGGCTCATCCAGACAGAATTCACATAAGGCCTGTAGTGGCCCATTTGTCTCCTTGCGGATCCTTTTCAGGCGGATTCTTCTGGGCTTATGTAAGTCTTTGGGTGTGAGGAAAGGAGACTGGAAATTTCTTCAAATCCCAGTGGATGTGCACGGAGTCATTTGATTAGTGAATGACACGCTGTCGGTCTGAGGAATGTTATGACAGGATCCACATCCTCTTTAGCGCTAAGCAGATGTTCCAAATCATACTGTGAGCAGTATTAATCTTCTCTATAACCAGGGGAGGGAGACGGTGTGAACAGCAACTTCCACTAAAACACTGGATTTGGAATGATAGCTAGCTTCATTGTCTAATAGCTGTTCATATTCAGAGCATTGACATTAACCATCCACAGATGTGCACCTGTTACAATGCACTAATTTTATCTGAATGACATTACACACTCTCTTTGCATGACTGCAAACATACTCTGTGTGTTTGTGTGACCTGTGAAGACATGAAGGTCTTGGATGATTTCTCTGAGATGATCCAGAGGGGGGCACTGTCTCAAAAGACATCAGAATTTACAACACCACCAACTTATACTGTGTTATTGCTCTGTGACATTTAAATCTTGCACAGAATACATCACAAAATAATGCATTTTATACCATAAAAAAAACCATACCAACATAAAACATGTGGAGGCGTCAAAAATATGCTCTCAAAATATCATGTTGAAATATTGCTTCATAACATAAGTCGCCATATTCTGCTACAGAGCATATACTGACCCTGCAGGTCTTCATTTTTGACGCCTAAGAGGAAATTCGATCTCTGAATCATATATTCCTTATTTATGAGGCTTGAGGAAAGAGTGTTTTTTTTATTTAGTTTTTCATTTTAATGGCATTGGCAATAGGAGAAGGTCCAAAGAGGCCTGACCTCATCACAGTTAGCAGCTCCTGTGTTCGTGTGGCTCACATTTGCTGTTTTATTGTCCGTCTGTTCTTGGTTTTTGGCTAAACCTGCTTGCACTGACACAAGTGCTCTGAGATCATATTTGGATGTCGGAGTAACAATCCTCTTGAGCAGCGTGTTGAGAATATAATTGGGAGTTTCTGCAGTGTTTTTAAGGTTTCTATTTCTTGTTTAGGGATTGCGGTTCCAACACTTGAAACCCAAGAAGGTCATCCTGCTTTCATTCGATCATCATTGCAGGTGGTTGTATGACAGTGTGGAGGGCTGGTGAAATACCACAACAGTCTCCAGTAGATGGTAGTAGTGGGTAACTCTAAATGAGCTTCCAGCACTGCAGAGGATATTTGAATTAGTTTAGTCATTAATCAGGGTAATATGTGATTCAAATACTTTGGTTTTTGAAGGACTCACTGGTGTTGTGATCAGTTATATATTAATAACCATATTTGTTCTAATAATTACAGAATAAACTGCTACATTCAAGGTAATGACAGAGTAAAAAATGTGACCCCGCTGTAACTGGGATACTTAACTATATTTTTTGGCATAGAGTAATGAGTTACTTCGTGGCTACAATAGTACTGCTATGTGTGGCCATCAAGTGGCAGAAACACATACCGTGTACAACTGCTGAATGTATAACTAGAGAATTGTTTGCTAACAGGTTAGCCAACTTGTTACCAATGGAATTGTGTAAATTGATGTTTCAGTGTGTTTGTTGAGTCTGTCTGCCCCCTAGTGGTGGAAAATGTCTCAGTCTAGCTCTAACATATTTCTGTTTGCTCGACTTACAAAACTATAACTATTACTTTAAAAGTGCATTAATTTACTTTTTGGCCACTTGGGGGCAGTGGAAACAAGTTGTAAACACATCACCTTATGAAGTCAATATGGCAAACAGTTGCTAATTTGCACATCGAGCAGATACATAGCGACATTATCATTCATGTGGAGTCGTATCTCTGGCCACCTGGCAAAGGTAAAATGCTCAACTTTGTTCAATAGGTAGTCGCTACCTCTGTCTGTCTGCCGTTTGGTGCTGGGAAGTTAGCATACAGTGGATTATAGAGCTTCTTTGGTGAAAACAGCAGCTTGTCGCGTTTGGAAATGACGAAGAACCAAACAAAAACAAAACAATTAAAACTGAGCTGATTGGAAGTTCAGACTTAGGTGATAATTAACTATATATTTTGTGATTTCACTATGATCCCTTTCCCTTTTATATATCACTGTTGATATAAAATATTGAGATATCGGAGCAGCTTTAAGTTCATGAGGAAGGAAGTTAAAGATGTAATTCTACAGTGAAATGAACAGTGAACATACTGGCTAGGTCACCACACAGAGTCACATAAATATTTCATGTGAAAATCAATCGAATATATAAGAAATCATTGTCTGGTTCACAACTTTGATGCTCAACAAAAGAAAACCCCTCACTTGCTGAGCTCGGACTTCACAGCCGCGGCTCACCTGTGAGTGTTCAGATGACGAACTCTCACTGAAGAGCGGAATGTTTTCATAAGTTAATGATTTCCTCCGTGAACAAAAACACGCACACAGGAAAACTGAATTCTTCATACCTGTTACCGCGCTCATGCCTCTCAAAGCTTAACTCTGTTCAGGCTCATGTTCTTCCAATTTTCTTTAAAGGCAGCAAATCCAATTGATACTGTTTTTAACTAAGATAAAAGAGCCAGTTGTTTTGGCCTGATGTCATCTCTAACAGTCTGCGGGGGGGATGTGGCAAAAGATAAAATTTACTGTATGTATGGATACAAAGATGTTGGTTTAAAAATTAATTGAACAGACGGCCTCTATTGAAAAAGCAGCCTTTAATAGGTAAGACATTTTAACATCTTCCTGCCAGATTAATGTTTTACAGTCTTTGATGGAGTTTTCTGAATGCCAGCCACAGGATAAATCAGAAAAACTGTCTAGTATTATGTTCAAAAGCTTCAATATTATTCTATTCTATTTCAACTGCGTGTGTCCACATGGGTGTAAGCGTTTAGCCCGTATCTAAACTGTCGACAGGATTGTTTCCAGGAGGTCATAATGAAACACAGATCATTTCATCGCAGTGTAAACTAATAAAGGAGGACAAACAACAGCTCACGAACATAATCAAACCTGACGACAAGTGACAGGCCAGCATTAGCTGCATTTCACAAAATCAACATTTAACTCTCCGGCAGGGCTAAAAGTCACATTTGAAAGGGCTATGGGTAGTTCATGGAAGCGATTATGTGGCTGGCCTGTGGCCCTGTGAAGACCCTAACAGGGACACGAGGTCAGAGGTCACGCAGGCCATTAGCGGTGTCATTATTGGTTTTCGCTTCACATTTACATGCTGCAGACGAAACAGAACCAGCGCTAGAACTAAAACAAAGACAAGATTAGGACCCTCGGAGCTGTCAGGAACACTCTGAAGCAACACACTAGCATTTATATGTATGCATGTGTGCGTGTTTCTTTAAGAGCATTAGCCACTTCCCCTCCCGCTTCATTAGAGATCTATCTCTGCAGAGAGTGAGCTTCACGTGGCAGCTGAATACATACAATTAATCATAATCCAGTTGATCTCTGAGATGTTTGCTCGAGCTTTAGCGAGCTCGATTTCCCTGATAACCCAGTTTGCGAAGGCTTAGATGTGCAACAGAATGTGTCGGAAAGCAATCTTAGGGAAGGACACTACGAAATGGCTGGTTTAAAGAGTTCAGAGTTGAGTTAAAGTTATCAGCCAACAATAGCACCATGTGATCACATGATCCTCTTGATCTCCTGATAATTTAACCAAAATGGGAGACGTGTTTGCAGTGTCCGTCGTCTCTGGTGGTGTTGGTGCAGATTAGGAAGCTAAGAACTCTGTTTCATATTCATGGGCTGATGGGGGATGGTGTGGTGGGAGGAATTCTACCCGCCTCGCTTGTCCACTACTGCTTATGTATTGTCACATTTTGGACCACGCACAAACGCATGCACACACACACACACGTTGAAGCGCACAAAGCCTGTGGAATGGTTTGTGACTCTAATGGCCCTTCCTTTGGGGGCACTTTTAATTGTTTGGTCATCGTCTCCATGCTCAGTGTGTCACAGTCAATAAAGCCACATTAGAGGAGACAGGAGGTGAGGGGTGAGGGGGCCGACACAGGGGGTTAGGACCTCGGCATGGAGAGAATATAAAGCGGCTAAACCCTCCCAGAGTGGCATTCTCCTGCTATCAGAGCTCTACGGAGGACGGGCTGTCACTGTGGCCCATTGTGAGGCCAATGACTCATTCTTACTCGGGGGAACAACCTCAAAAAGTCCCAGGGATTTCAAAAAGTGGGGACAAACCTCTTGGATCTGCTTCAGCTGATGTGTATGTGCGCATTTGCATGTGCTGATTTTAAATGAGAATGGGCCAAACAGCAAGCCCAAAACCAAATCCTTCATTTATCCAGTCAGCTCCAAACATCACATAATTCACGATCAGATATCATTTACCTCTCGCAAACCATATAATTTTTGGTAACCTTTGCTAATGCGTTCAAAACTAACACAGAGCCTCTCAGGCAGAAAATAAACCAAGCAGGGATTTAATTTGGCTCATATGTTGCAGCAAAGGGCTTTTACACGCATGGCTGCAGCTCTTTATTTGATGTAACTCGCTTTTAAGCTGCTGTCAGTGATAGCCATAACATGTCACCAGAACCTGGGAAGTGCGCGATGGTGACTGCGATAACCCCCGCGCCGTGGCTCGGCCTCTGAGATCCCCGAGTCTTAAGTGTCACTCTCAGCATCTGCAGACCACCAAGCTAGCCCCACTGACCTCCCTGTGACCTGCTCCACCTCACTGTCATGAACTCTGCTCACCACACGCCCACCTATCTGTCGCATGCAGGCCTGTGTACCATTCTGCTACACACCTCGTACTATTACACTTGCAAGTTTTATATCCGTCCTGATTTCTCTTCATGTTTTGTACGTTGTTATTGCTGTTTTAAAAGCAAGCAGTCATATTGAATACTTTTTTTTCCTGATAAACGCAACTATCACTGTTAAAAACATTCTATATCATGCGACTTTTAAAGTAATTTAACTCTGTAGCTTGGTGAAACCAGTGTATTTGGTTAAATCTCAGTGGTTTAGGTTGGTGAAATTTGAAAATCCAATGTTCATTGTTAAATATTTTATTGGATTTATTTGTATTATTGGAAGTTGTGTGGTTATCACAACTAATTGAATCTGTTTAAATGTAAAACTTGATATCTTTAGCTGCATTTACATTGTCGTCACTGAACCTGATTTCTTACCAACTGACATGCACCAGCAAATCTCATTTCCCAAGATGGGGCCTGGTTAGATGAGAGGAGTATCTCTATCTACATCTTCGTACCAAACTTCAAGTCAAAGTTCAGCTGGACCCCTGACAGCTGCGTGGTTCTGGTAACAGGGTCCTGATGAACTAGTGTTTCACACTATGACCTTGTCTCTCCCAAATAACCTGACTGCTGATCCTGCTGGCTCAAGTGTCAAGATATGGCATGCAGTTCCACCAAAAATCATGTACCATGTCACATGTCATCCATGTCCAACAGATCAACGTACAAATGAATCTGCAAAGCAAATGCACAAGTAGATTAACCCCCTAGTGTGCGTGTAAACATGCTTACTGACGTATCTAATTAGTCTGGAGGCCACTTGTGCTGAAGATTATGTAAAATCTGAAATGCTTTAAAATGTTGATGCGTTAAGATGGAGACTGGAGAAATGGGCTGTTGATGATTATTTAAATGTGAATGAATGCACACTGCCACTAGGAGGCTCTTATTGGGAACAGAATAAACTGAACACAGACCAGATTATTGGATTTCACTGGTGCCCCTCCCTGCTCTGTCTCTGAGGACAAGTCTCTGTTGGACACATAACTCAGAAGTGGTTCTTGGACACACTGTTCGCTCCATATACTGTAAATCCTGGTCGTTTTATGAGCCCCTGGTTTACTAAAGCTGTCCCCTTCTCACACACACACACACACACACACACACACACACACATACACAGCCCAGTCAAGGCTCTACTGGGAAGGTCACACACCTTGTCCTTGTTTTGAGACTTCAGATGTGTCTTTTGGTGTAAAAAAACACAAAACTGACTCATTGCACCAACATGTTTTCTCTCTTACTCCAGCGTACTTCAAGTGTAGAGTCATCGGAGTCTCACCACATTGGCCGACCATCACCACATAAAGCGTACCAACATATTTTCGCACCAACTTGGCAAGTTAGTGCCGTACCATGGCTGAAAGTTAGAAGCCACAATTTCAGTTCAGGTCCTTGTCTTGTGTGGCCCACAGTTTAGACCCCACCTGCCAAACTAATTTATGACCCTGTTAAGAGAAACACTGCCCAGGATCCTGAAGGCTGAATTTCTGGCCCCAGCGCTGCTACAATATTTCACGATTATCAGGCTATCCCTGGCGGCATCATAAAACACCTCATATTACCACACTTCCCTGTCTGTCTCTGCCGCGGCCTTTTTTTTTTTACACCCTCTCTGTGGTGGGTCAAAATTTAAGGCACTTTCAGGAGGTCATATTTTCTTCCAAAACCAAAAACTGGCGTGTGTCACAAGATCGTCGGATGTGTTGGTCATTAAAACGGGGAGTTGGCCAAAGTCTCTCTTTTATCATTGTTCATATATTCTATAGCCGTTTTCAGTACAACAGGTATTGTTGTTTCAGAGTGCATGCATGTTTAACCAACATGCAGAAAGAAGGAAGTTCGAAGTCACAAAGGGACTGCCCACAGCAGTGTTTCTCAGAGAGGTGTTTTACTGGCAGGTCTTTCACTAAAGCGTATAATACCGGTGTTGATTTTAGCCGGCTGTAGACGAACTGCAGTTAGCCCAGTCAATGGCGCTGTTCAAGGCCTCTCCATCATTCTCTGTGAGCAGAGCTGCGACCAACTCGTAAAGCTGCTCATAAACTGACACTAACAGAGCCGACTCTGCCCAGATACATAAAGCATCCAAAGCAACACACAAACGCGTTAACGGCATGGCATTAACAACAACACCAAAGGTCTTTTTTACCTGAACAGGGCCATCAGAGTGCACATGATTAAAGACTTTAAACTGATAAATGCTTCAACTTAACTGCATTAAAACTTTATATTAAACTGTCCTTTTTAAAGTTTTGCACTTACAATGTCATTGCTTTAAGAGGTGACCCATGAATCACCCTAAAGTGATTTGACTGGGAGCTCAAAATCAACAAAAAAAAAGGGCTGAATTAAGACATGGAGTTTAAAACCCTCTTTTGTGTGATGAAAAATTATAATCTTCCAGAGTATGGGGAGATTGACCTGTCAAGCACACACTGTATTGAGCAAAGGCTCAATATTAGCTCAAATAATGGCCCATTTTGAATTAGCTAATCCTGCTATTATCTGAAATGAGAACAACCGGTTAGACCCAGTGACTGCTTGGCTGGGAGTCTGTTTTGTGTCTTTGCTTACGGTTTTAATTGTAACAAGCTGAGGGGAGAACGCAAAAAGACTGAAATCTATTATTCCAATGTCACTTGGGCAAGCATTCCCATCGGAACATCACAGCAAAAGAGGTCTTTAGGTGCAGATTCCCACCCGAATGGCACAGAAACCCAGCCAGGAAAGCCAAAGGCAGGTCTAAAGGGAAACAACCTCGTTTTACTGGAAAATTGTTAAATTGAGAAATCTATGAAGCACAACGATTGCAATCGAATGGAGCAACAAATGGAGCAGACAAAAGGGGTCAAAGGTTTTTGTTTTCTGCAGTGAATGGAGGCACAGTGACTGAGGAATGAAGACAGAGCAGCATTTAAGGGCCCACAAAGCTGTGCATTTAAATAAACAGGGTTACGTCCTTCTCCTTTGGGCCCAATGAAGTCCATCAAAGAACATGGTAATGCCCCACTGAATGGACGCAAGGACTCACAAACTCCCGCCTTTTCACTTCGTGTGAAAGAATGTGACATAATAAACACAACCCCCCCCCACATGAAAAACAGACATAAACTGAGCTTTAAATATTTTCTGCCCTGGTTACAGCTTTAAATCATTATTTGGGTTGCCATGTGGGACGTTTGGCACTGTGCAGATGCCATTATTTGTGGGAACTCAATAAGTAATGTTGTGCCCTCAAGTAGTAAAAACAGAAATACAGGAATCAATCTTAATTGCTGAGGGGCAGGAGCACTCCCAACAGCAGTGGAAAATGTGTCACTTCTGCTGTAGCCAATAAAGTTGTGTTTACACAGCTTCCGGGATTATCAATGTTCAGTTTCTTTTCAGTCATAACCATAACTCTATATAGAAATATCTGGTACTTTAGTAGCTAAATGCTCCACTGCGTTCATCGCTCATTGCTAACTGTGTCTGTCAGCTGGTTGGTGCTGAGCAGATATTGTATAGAGGGTTTATCAGAGACTGCTCCTGTGAGAGTGAACCAAAGGTTGAAGGCCGTAAAACCAAAACAATTAGCTAAAAGATGCTAAAACGCACTGTGGAGCTGAGGGAAGCTGTAGAGTCAGGTGATAATCCATCACAATGAGCGACCACTTTCACATTACACACGGTCATTTGATCCATTTATTAAAATAAAAATATGGACTGGTGCAGCTTTAAGTAAAAAGTATTAGCGTAAAGCATATTAGCAAAACATAGGTAAAAGTACTTTTGCAGAAAGGGAAGTTACGTACATTAACATGAGAACGTGAACAGCCTTTTAATATTTCACCTGGTCGAGATTTTACCTAGTTTTTAAAATTAACATGTTTTGTTTGTACAATCTTAATTCGCAAAGTAACTAGGTCCTGTACAAGTACTTTAAAGTACTTTGTAGTTAAGTACTTAGATGCACTTAGTTACCTTCCGCCACTGCTGAAAAAGCCAGTGCATTGAAAATGAAACATCAGTCACACAGAAAAACATTTGACTAACTTAATCCCACACTCCACAATGAGCCAGATATCAGGAACGAGAAATGGTTTTATGATCCTGAACAGATGTTATTTTTCTTGCTTATCAACTATTTCTGTTTAAGCATGCACACACACACACACACACACACACACACACACACACAATTGCACGCACAAAATCATGTTTACGACGTAGGCTCAGAGATTGTGGGCCAGTCCAGTCTGGAGACAGGTGTTCCCCGCCAGCTCGGTCCCAGCTGAGCTGCAACATAGATGCAGCTCTTTCACTCGGCAAAGCATCCACATTCCAAGTACTTTTAATTTTACAAGAGCCCAGGGGCCACTAGACGCACTCTGGCTCTGGATCTATGGCGTCTGGGCCTGGATGCACTCCATGGACTCAAGCCTCATACACACACACACACGCACACACTATCCTGTGTAAATACTCCAGGCCTGGCCCAGCTAGGGCCAAATTGGGTGGCAGCATGGTGCTGCACTTCCACTCAGGCATCTGTTCATTGAACTGTTATCTGCTATCGTGCCCACAGGTCGTCTCATTTGGCACTTTGTTAAGCTAAGGGGACAGGGGGAATTTCATGCTAGGGTCATGTTTGAAAGTTAGCTAAAGCTTGTATTTGGCTCATATAAATGGAAAGATAACTTACTCCCTTTGTACGTGAAGCTAATTAGCAGTGACAAACGGTGCAGCTAGATGATGGTATATTTCTGTTTTGTATGTAGCATGTTTCTCTCTTTCTCTCTCTCCTTTTTCTGCAGACAGCATCTCGTGCCGCTGGGTGCGAGCCCTCTCCTCCTCCGTATAAATGATTAAAAACCCTCATTAGCGTTAGGTGATATGGCTGCAGAGGAAAAGGTCTCGGAGAGACAGGGAGAAGATGGAAAAGAAGACAGGGAGCAGACTGGGCAAAGAGAGGGGGGATGGCGAGTAAAGGGAGAGGAAAAAACAGATTGGGGTGAGGGAGGGGTGGAAAAAGAATGGGTGGCAGGAAGAAAGAGGGTGGGAAGATCAGTGTGATGAAGCATAGCAAAGGGAAAGAGAGGATGGATGAATTACAAGGATGTGAAATGTAATGTCGATGGCAAAGGATGAGAAAGATTGTTCCAGCAGGGGAAAAAGCAGTTTTCTGTTTGCATCCTTTCTTAAAAATTTAAGCATTTCTACAAAAGGAATTGATTATATTTCCAATGCTAGAAAGATTTGTTTGTGATTCTAGTAAAGGAGTCCATTATCATTTGGAGAAGAACTCGGGGGTCTTGACCTGCGGATATGAGTCTCATTACCGAATCATCTCCAATCTGTTGTACAATCCTCTTCTCTAAACCCTTGATTATGAGTGCAACTGCTTCCTTAAAGAGTTCCCATTTAAAAGTTGGCACTTTCTGGGCAGGTTCATTCATCAGACAGGGAGGTCCAGTTCAGATGAGCAAATTGAGGTTTATTTGCTTAACTGCTAAAAATCTAGAACACACTTTTTCCAAATAAAGCCTGGTAAACTTTGCCTTCTGCGGTTATGCCTCTTGTAAGTGTGTGTGTGTGTGTGTGTGCGCACAAGTGCGGGTGGCCTCCCTAAAAGCAGATGTTACAGCACAGTGCAGCAATAAATACAACCACTACAGTTTATTCCTTTAATCAGTGATTTACAGCAAACTACTCTCAGCCAATGACATGGTTGGGTTGCATGAGCAGGAGCTTGGCTTCAGCCAGCACCTGTTATCTTTGGCTCTGATAGTGTATTTATCTACTTCTGGGCAGAAACACCTGAGTGCTAAACATGGTTCCAAGTCCCAGGAGAGATAAGATAAAAAAGTAAATGAAGCCAAAAATGAACTTGAACACTTGACATGTTGAGCCCAATAAAATGCTTCCATGAATGATTAACTTAATGATTTTAACAATTATAATTACCTTAAAATCACCTTGATACCTTCTTTTATTATTGAAACATGCTCCTTGTCTTTGTTTTGAGACATAGACACTACTGACATGGCTCTAGAAGGGCAATGTCGACTAGACTTTGGTCCAGACTGAAGCATGCTAACACACTAAACTAAGTTAGTGTTTCTGCAGTCCATGTTGATTAGCCCCAATCTGCCACCTGTAAGCCAGCTTGCAACATATGCACCGACTGTGTGTGTTGAGCGTGCCCGTCTGATCTCAGAGCTCACCAGAAACTCCGGTCCTTTCCGTTGTTTGCTTTGTTATGAAGCAGACACATAAAGCACTGGGATAAAAGCTTCCCTCAAGTTGGAACATTTTCAACTCGCAGAGTTGCACCTTAGCTTCTGTTTGCACTGCCTCTGGCAAATCTGTGGCTAATTGCACCCACTCACGTCTTTCCATGAAACTTTGTATGCAACCGCACTGACGCTAACATTCACCTTGAGCTCTGTCTGAACACACCTTAATACCTGCTCAAACAACATGTGAGCATGCTGTCGTTACCACAGCCTATTTACACTTTTACACAATTACTAATTATTGCTATTACTGTGTATTTTCAGACAATAAATTCTCATTAAATGAACTTTTATATTTAAATAAAGTCAACTGATTCTGACTCTGATTCTGAGAACTGTAAGGTACGGCCTAGCACTAGGTCACAGCATTGACTGGAAACAAGAGCAAAGGTTGGAAAACAAAGCAGAAACTGGAATGACACGGAACTTTTTGCATGTTTTTCTCCCAGATGACATGTTTCTACCTACTTACTAACATCTATCAGCACACTGTTGATAGATCTACTGTCACTAATGACAGCCTGTATGAGATATGACTCAGTTGTGACGGATATGAACACCCATGACACCGTTAACCCCAGAGCTGTCATTGTGTAAGGCTGGAGACATACTTTCACATTCGGCATGCCACAGGTAAGGGCACCTCTGTGTCGAGGTCCCACCCCTCCCTCCACGCTCATTACAGCCGAGTAGCCGCCTTTGATAAGACGCTGGAATGTCTTGTTTAGATGATCTCCCAACCCTCACCTCTCTGCTTTCCAACTCCATAACAGGTCCTGGTTATGTGTAGTCATTAGTGGTTTACCACATTATTAATGCTTGTTGATGGTTGCTCACTGTCTTGTAGTCACAGGCTGGGGTGGGATACTTACATTTCTGTCCTTTCAGAGAAGCAGTGGCAAAATTCTGCATGTGCAGCAAACCAGATGGGGGACACAGAGGCAAAAAGGAGGTGATGCTATCTAAAATGTGCAGAGTGAGCGATTTCCCGTCTCTTCATTTTTGACAAAGAAAAGCAATTAACAAGCAGTGAGGAGGCTAATACTTCTCATTACAGACCTTTGACAGCCTTAGCGAAGCACCATACAAAAGCAGAAATTACACTGGGGTGGATGAAGAGAAGCAATAAATGTGAACCTCAGCTATAGGATGTAGCTATTTTAGATCTGTCTATGGACCCACTACAATGTAAATTAACTTCTCCGTGGACTCTCAGCTATCTGCAGAGGACGGACACAAAAAAAAGAACTTGTGTAAAATATAATGCAATCCAGCAAAATATCCATGCAATAAACACTACTTTTGTGGGCTTTTTTGTTGAGCCTGTGACAGAGATGTGTTCATTCGTGGTCATTTTTGAGGCAGTAGTTTATGATTTGGTCGTATGGGGTTGCATTATCCAGGGGTAAAAAACACATGGCCGCTTGGCCGCTGAAATGGCTAGATAGCTTAAATTATAGACATTTTCAATATTTAGTAATGAAGCAACCTGTTGGAAACCAGTCAAAATACTGTTTAAAGGTAAATTTGTATGCAGCACTTGTCCTTGCATTTTCAGTTTTTTACCACACACCTGTCTTAGCCCTGCCACTCTAGCACAGAACCTCCCTTATTCTGGATATTATATTAGTAACATCAGCATGTATGAAAATGTTACTGTTTCTTCTAAACATACGAGACGCTGGATATATGCCAGCTGTGTTACAATAGTGCAAAAACTCATATTATGGCTCGGACCAAATCAGTAGAGCTAACAGCTAATTCTGCACTCTAAGCTAACTGGGAGGCATCATTCTTGAAATAATGAACATTTTCAGCCCGTTACCTTTGTAAACCTGGCAATACTGAAGGTTTTGCTTTAAATGCGTACACAAAATACATACAACATATCAGCATTTTATTCAGACTGGCTGTTTCAAAAGCAGACTCTGTTTTCAATAGACCAGCTGGAAATCTAAGAATGAATCTGAAAGGAAGAGTCAGTATCCTTAATGCTTTCAATAAGACAATCTCTGGCAATGTAGGTGAACACATGACACGTGGCATTAATAACTGTAATGAAATATCTCTTTGGGTAACAAGTAGCTGGCCTCGTCTGCTATTTCACCGCTGACACAATCTGAACAGCTGCCTCAGTCACTGTCCCGCTGTTGTTCATCCAACCACAAGCTGCAACAATAGTGGGGCTGAGCCCAGAGGAATGTCTCTCACACACACACACACACACACACACACTTGCCTAAAAGTGTACACACAGAAAAGAAAAGACGTGTTGGGAGGAAAAAATGTCTCACCTCAGCAACAGGATAGTAAAGTTTAGGAGTGCTTTAAAAGGGAAGCAGTGTCCTAAAAAGAACCCTTGCCATTACGTAGAACTGAAGCACTTCCTACTGAGACCCACCCATGTGTGTCTGTATGTGTTACTTAGATGAGAAACACACTGCCAAAAATGTAGTTTTGTTAGTTGTGGTGCAGTTTGCTGTAAGCTTAGTGACAATCACAGTATAGGTCATGGATAGCAGAATACAGCATTTAATCCTTAAAAAGTGAGAAAAAGACCAGTTAGCTCTGTTCTGATTATAACCTTTCACTCTGAGGTTTTCACCTTTCCCTGCCTCTCCCCAGGACTTTTTTTTGGATTCCTGTCCTGACTTCATAAGCAGGATCCCAAGTTCTTTCCAGAGGTCTCTCCAAACTCCAGCTCATCCATCACTATGATCTCTATTATGGAGCGAGCTCCCTACCGTGGTCAAGGACCGTGATAACAAGACAGCGTAGAAACAGATGTGTGTAAAGGTGAGCCGAGTGCACGCCGCAAATGGAAAAGGTGAGCAAACACCTTTATTTATCACGACTTTTGAAGTTTAGGGTTGAAGGAGGGGAAGGGCAATCACTGGTCACACTGCATAGCTGCACGACAGCGAAACTACAACTGTATTCACCCTGCCCCCCGTCCCCTCCAGATTTGACTTCTAGCACATACAGTATTTAATCACAGAGTAATGACCCTCAGGTTGTCTGTCATCTTTGCTTTGGCACAGTCACGCTTTTCAGGCCAATTCACAGCTGGGTATTCCTGGCTCACCTCTTTACCCTTCTGCTTAATTTATCTATTTCCTTTGAGAATACGGGACATCTTTGACTCCATGTAATGAAGAAAACCTCAACTACTCAACTTGCGCTGTAAGAATTCCTGAAATTCCTTTTTTTTTAACTGACACCTCACAGGGGTCCTCCAGCTCTGGGACGGAGCAGCCGTTCGTATTCTCAGGTTGTGCGACCCTATTGTCTCCCTTGTGTTTTCACTGCTGTCAGGAGGGAAGTGCGATAAAGTTGCCTTTTCTTTGCCTGTTTCTATGTTTGACTGTCTCTGCAGTCGGCCGCTTGGTCTCCTCTTGCCGCGGGGGGACTTTGGGCACAGAGGCGATTGTTTTACGTGAGGTTACAGGAAGGTCAGATCCAAAATCAATGAGGAAACAGCTCTGCTGCTCTAAACTCTATTTCTGCCAAGCAGGATCCTCTGAGAGGCGCTGGGATATCAGGAACCCCAAATGGGAGGATCGTTAACATGACAGATAGAGGGAAGAGGAGGGATGAGAGGAAGAGAGGGAAGAGAGCTATCGCTTGTGTGAAACGTGAAACGCACAGGTGTAATAGAAGTATAGTGTTTTCTTGAAAACATTTTTGGTGCTAAGCAGAATTTTATCCTCTGGATCCATTTCCCACGTCAAAGCACACTCATTGAATGTGAGAAGTATTGCGTGTTCAGATTCATACAGCTCTACCATTCAAAGTGAGGGCAGGACATTGCAAGCAGGAAATGACTAAAAACCACAAAATGTTTTAGCTTTTAATGGTAAGGCAGGGCACACTGGTGCTGTAATTGCCAATATCCCGATAAACTAATATGAATAAATAAAACAACAGTACACAAATAGTAAAAACATTTTTAATTTATATTCAAATGGAAATTTAAAGGGGAGGGTGTGTGTGGCTTCTATGAGAAGCACTAGACAATGCAAAAAAGTGTCTCTGTGCCTTATAGGAAACCTCAGGGGGGTGCTTTAATGTTTCTTTCCCTCTCTGCTTCCTTGGAGCAGAGCGGATATTACACATTGGAAGCATGTAGCGAACATATAGCACACTGATTATGAGCAGTGCGAGCCCTTGCCTCTAAGTTATTTTGTTCAGTGAGGCTGATCCAGGACGTTTAAGTCAGGGACAAAACATTGAACATTGGGTTTGGTTCCACTGCATGGCTGCCTCCTCTGGCTCCAAAATAACTGAGCAGCCTCTGGTGATGATTTCCACAGGTCAAAAACAATTTCCCCATCCACAGTCATTCATTAGGCCTCAACACCTTTAAAGCAATACTTTAACATTTTGGGAAATACGCCTTGCTGTCTTGCAGAGAGTTAGATGAGAAGATTGATACTACACTCACATCTGTCATGTAAATATACCACTGCAGCTAGTTAGCTTAGCATGAAGACAGGGGGAAACAGTTAGCCTGGCTCTGCCCAAATGAAACAAAATCAATTTCCTTCAATCATTACCTTTGCACAGAACCAGGCTAGATGTTTACCCGTTCATGGTATTTATGCTAAGCTAAGCTAAAGGGCTTCATTAGACTCTCTGCAAGAGAGCAAATAAATGTATTTCCCCAAATTTTGAACTAATCCTTTGAATCTGCAATAACTTCAGTGGAAACAACCTGACATATTATCACCCTATGAAGTTAATGTGGTGAACTTGTAAGTAAACAGTTGCGTATTTACACGCACAGCAGATAGGGGTAACATTAGCATTCACTTGGAGTCGTGTTTTTTGGCCACCTGGTGAAAGTAAGTTCAATATTTACTGTCCTGCTTTAGGTTTCCAGTAATGCTTGAGGGAAATGTCTGGTTCTTTAGCTGCTAAATGTTCACCTGCTAGCTGCTAGCATTGTCTGCTGCTAAACGACACTATGAGGATGGTGAGAGTGAATAAAAACAGTGTTTTGGGCCAGAAAACCAAAACAATGAGCTGAAAGATGCTAAAACGCTCCATTGAGCTGAGGGGAACTGTGAAGTTGGTGATATTCTCTATATGTTCATCACTACGAGCGGCCCCTTTCCATATGTGCAGATTTGAAGTGTAAATACATTAATCACCATGACCCAGGGCGAGGCTTGGCCCCTTTTTGGCCTTTTTTCTGAGGCACTTAATGTCCTCCTGGTGTGTAGTGAAGGTGGACCTGACCTGCCAGGCAGAACATGAATAGGAGGATGTGTGCTCACAAGCATTTAATGTATGAACTCTACTCATAAATGCCAGTCAGCATCAAAGCGTAGCTACAGTGTGGTGCCAGACCCACCCGCCTGTGAGTCTGAATGGTATCACTACATGTAGGCTCAAGTATTTGCAGTATTTGGAGAGTGAAGTACATACCCGCCGTGGCTAAAGATTAAAATCAAGGTATTACCCCAGTGTTATTACAAAAGTTCAAATCCAAGCTACTGTATCATATCTCTGTCAATGTATTTGGGGGTTGGACAGTTTGTCCACACTGTATCATTTCTTAAACTGTGACTCATTTCAGATTTTCAACACTGCTGAGGAAGGGTTAGTGTGAAGCAGGGGAATTTATGGGGCAACGTTTTCCATTCCAGCAGTATGTAAAGTTATAACACCATCTCTGTGTGGAGACACAGTAAAATATGGTCCTACCTGAACCCTCGAGATCAAACTTTTTACTTACAACCAGACGTCATCTGATATGCCAAAGGTGCACAATAAAATAAAAACAGTTTGTGAAACCTTGATGTATTTTGACAAAACAACTCAAGGTCCACGTACTAGCTTTTTCCAGAGCTTTCAAACATATCACATGGTCTTCATCAGCGTATGGCTTTTGCTCAGGAGATGGATCTGTTGACATGCAAGGTCAGTAGTTGGCTTAAAAATAAGCCTGAATTTATTATATTATATTATATTATATTACTAAGTAGCTTTAAAAGAAAAAGCTAGTAATTCCACCTTGAGTTGAGATTATTTTGTCAAACTAGTATCATGAAGCATGTATTGAAATTTTAAAACATTGTGTACCTTTTAGGAAATTTTAGAGCATGAATTAATTTAGTATGTCCACTGGAAAGGTTGGAAAGGTACATGTATCACATGATTGATGATGATCTTTATGTAGAAGTGGAGGCTTTTACAGTAAGCCAGCTAGTTATTTACTGAATGTAACATTACACTATAAAAATTATATGATTGCAGCTTTTTAAAATGTTTTTCTGTGAGAAAAACTGTATCTCACATTTTTCATTGCTTCAACTCTGTTACAGTGTGAAATTTTGCTGTCACACTGCAGAGAAAATTCAGATGACATTGTGGGAATAATGCCATCCGAGTGTTTGAAGTTTCTTTGTGGTAATCCAGACAGCATGCAGATGGTTCGGTGAATTTATTCAGTGGTGTTGAGACTGCTCTCGAGAAAACATCAATTACAGTAGATTGTTCTGGTGGCATTTCAGTTTAGTGCGAGCGGTTTGGCTGAACCAGCAAAGCAAAGGCTGCGTGATGCGTGTTTAGTGAGTTCTGACACGGTCCAGATCTCGGTTGATCCTTCTCTATTGAATAAGCACATGTCTATGGGGACAAGAAGATTGATGCTGCTCCCACTGAACTCTGGGATATCCCTGTCCTTGGCTGGGCAAGATTTCGGGGTTTTGTGGGTAATGGGGGGAAACCACTTCCCTTGCTTGTTAAACAAGACCATTAAAAGGCATTATGAGCTGGCCTCTGGAACGGCTTTTTGCGTGTCATTGCTTGCATCTGTTGGAGGGTGTTTCTGGGCTCTCTTGTTTCTTTTGATTATTCCAAAATACAGTAATTCTGCTCCAAAGTGTTAGAGAAGTTTCAGTGGAAACACTGAGGCTAACAGAGAGACACAGTGAAGAGGAGCCCACTGTGATAGTAGACGACACATGTCAGACAGTCTAACCCACGTGAACCATCATCAATGTTAGTGAAGCTTTCAAACACCAACTATCAAAACTTTGTTTAGATTTTTGTAAATATGCAGCAGTGCCACAAGAAATAATATGTGTATATGTTCATATCCTTGACAAAGGCTGGAAAATAATGATCAAAACTGACACATTTCTAAGAAAAACTTCAAAGCTTCTCCCTGCCAACATGCAACACATCGCATGATCTGAGCCATCCAAAGCCACGTCAGACCTTCAACCTATAATCACATGTTTTGCAGGTTACACTGGTGGGATTAAGGTTGAAGTGGTTACCAATACTGTTATTTTATGGAGAGAGTAAAGTTGCAGAGTTGCACCAGCTTACTGTATTTGT
Source organism: Enoplosus armatus (assembly GCF_043641665.1). Classification (NCBI taxonomy): domain Eukaryota; kingdom Metazoa; phylum Chordata; class Actinopteri; order Centrarchiformes; family Enoplosidae; genus Enoplosus; species Enoplosus armatus. Next base: position 7,426,206 of record NC_092186.1, read on the forward strand.
AAATCAACTTTTCAGTTTGTGTGCAAAGTCCTTACTATGTTTACAGTAATAACTAGTTAGATTCAAACTTGCATTTTGCAGGTTCAGGCCTGCGAGGAATGCTGCACTTAGAGTCATAAGTTGACTGAAGAAGCTGCCGACTCATCCATTCAAAAACACTATAAAAACTCTATAAAGACGGATGTCATTGCAGCATCACAAGCAACATCTCTTTTAGTCTTAACATAAATATATGCATTTTGAAAAAATTACAAAGCAGCACGTACAGCTGTGGTTGTGAGAGCAATGACATGAAAGCGATATTTGACCCCTAAATAATATAATACTATCAAGCTAACATTAGCAAAAAGTTCATCCATCCAAACATTCCTCCATTTTATCATGTAATAACCATGGGTCATCATCTTCTGAGAAAATGTCTTGTGTCCAGCTTGCTATAAACATGTATAAATTAAACATTGTGTTTTTTTGGAGGGGCTCTTTCTGGTGTAGCAGAGGCCTGTAACAGCAACGGCAACTTCAATACACCAACAGTTCTACCTTAGCCAAGCCATAATTCAGCCGTTTGTTTTAAAGTTATTCTTATGTATGAGTGGAGACTTATGCACATTAAAACGAGTGGATGGAAATTACGCATAAACGAATGGCTAGCAATAGACTAGTGTTACACCACTAGCTAATATTATTGCAATAGTACCGATGGTCATTTTAAAAAGCACTCATTATTTGCATGGTTTCTCCTGACTATTTATCTATTGTTAAAAATGATGCATAAAATCATATTAAATTTGGTGGAGAGCCCATAAGGATACATAGGCACTGAAAACTCATTAGGATTTACAACTCTCATAAAGCTGATGTAGCTAGTTGTGCAGTAGCTAGTAGCAATGTTTTTTTTTTATTTGTGTGCTGTCTGGTTTGGTGTGGTTTAATAATACATAACTTAATTTATGCTTGTGTTATAACGAGTCTCAGTTTCCATGACGAACATCGGGTGCAACTGGCTGGAATCAAATAATGGAAAAAAAGATGCTGTGACACTGTGTTTGTGTGCATGTGTGTTTGAAGGGACAATGCAGATCCATTGCTCCTCCCCAGTTTCATTACTGGGGACAACAATAGTCTGCCAGATAACCTCAAACAACTGGTGCATGTTAAATAACAGCAGTATATTGATTTCAAATGGCTTTGGATTGTGTGTTGAGGTTTTTCTATATTAAATGTATGATTGTCAGTTTACATTGGAAGTCTTTCTCCCCACTTTTTATCTGTCCATCAAACAAAGGTCATTTTTAAACTTTCTGGGAGACAATGTGGTTTGTAAACTTGGCGGTGTAGCAGGACTTGAATTCTTGGACGACCTTCTGCGTGGGTTTAACCCAATGCCATAGAAACGAATCGGGAACCCTGGAACTAAGTTCAAACTGCAGGTCTGGCACACAGTGGAAAAAAAGGGGGTTAATGTGATTAAGGTCATGTCTGAATAGAGACTTCCCTGTTAGAACTTCGAAGGAGGAGGATTAGATTTGTCATATGCGCAGAGGAGTCCTGACTGTGGTTGTGCACACTTCACTGCTCAGGAGGAATCCGTGAAGCGAGCGTCCGTGCTGTTTGGGATGTTCATTGGACAAAGTAATATGAGGGCAGTGTCAGCTGGAGAGGTACTGGGCTCAATTCCCAGAAATAACACACTTGTGCACATGGATCTTACCAGAATGCTTGTATAAGTGAAAGAAGGCACCAGACGCAGAAGATGTAATATAATCTGTTGTGTAGTTGGATCCCAGTGTGTGAGGGTCATGAAGTATGCATGTTAACAGAGAATGAGGATGGCATTGCTTTCTCGCTCTCCCTCTCTCTTCCACTACACCATCATTCCAGTGGCAGTGGATGGCCCTCTTATTAGGTCAGCTGAAAGTGGAAAATTAGCACAATTCCCCCAGGCTGGGATTTATCCCACATCTCTTCCAATTAGCTTCCTGAGCTTCTGGAGATAATTGCAGTGTACAGTGCAGAGAGAGGAGCTCCCACAACCTCGCTGCTGCTGCTGCTGCTGCTGCTGCTGCATTCCTGCCTCCATTCCACTGACAGTCATGCACTTCCTCGCAGAGAGAAAGAGAAAGTGAAAAAAAAAGAAACTTAGGGAACTGAGAGAGTAACTATAGGATCAACATCCCATCTCTCCTGGTTAATCCAGCTTGGAGGCGGCCCCATCCCTTGAGCCCGGTTCCGTTAAGTACTTACATACGCTAGCGAGAGTTTGGAGTTGGGAGAAGTTTTGCATGTGTTGTCATTTATAGCGCTATCATCTTTAATAACGGGGAGGGATTAGCGCCATTGCCTTTTGATCCTATAATCCGCACTCCTCAAAATCCCAAACTTTATCGGCTTGCCTCTCTGCTGGACCCGCTGATCTGCTGGGAAAGACAGAAATTGACCTCAAATGAGGCGCTGTCCTGTGAAATCTCCGACAGGTGACAGCAGTAATTCATGGCAGAGAGGAGAACAGTTGGCCTAATGTGGCCATTGGAGATGAGCCTGTTGGCTCATGTGAGGCTGTTGTCAAGGGAGATTAAAGGACTTCATAAATATGCCCTTCCATTTTGCGGCGCCGTATATCACAGGGCTGCATTAATCAGCGCTGCCCATCCATAGCGCGGTAATTGCATCTGAAGATGAAAGCCGAGGAACTTCATCTTTCCACCTGTACCATACATCGCATCACAGATTTGTCACAGATGATTCATGTCAAATATGGAAACAACACAGCATATATCCTCCTCCCAGCATCCATACATGCAAAAAGAGAGCAGATAACACTTTCCAACCTTACTTGCTCATTGCTGGCATCGTACAGAAGCACTAGATGGAACGATATATTGCAGTTTGGAACCCTAAATTAGATTACTAAATTAGTGTTTTTTTGTTGTCAAAAAATCATAAATTCAAAGGAACCACCACACAGGAATGTTTTGTTCTTGCTTACACGCTGGAAAGCAGTAAATTCAATCTGTGCAGTAAAAAACTTCAAAAGATCAGAGAAAAGAAATAAGGGAGGAAGTCACAGCATTCATAGTCAGGACCAGTGTAACAACCAGCTCGCCTTGCTCTCTTCATTAACGTGACATGGACTCCCTCCCATCGCATCCTCACAATTGATGTTCCACTCTCATTTATGACCCTCCTCTCTCCACCACCGTGCTGTACATAGAGGAGGGAGCAGGTTTGTCTCAACGTCTGAAAGCAGCGGCTCGTGATCGCACACTGGAACTAATTAACGAGCCAGGCCTCCGTTTATGTTAGGCAATGTTCGAGAGCGGCGAGAACGACAGGAACTTAATTACATGGTTCTTGAGACAAGAATAGCCGCTAAAGGTTTCATCGGCAAAGTGTGCAGGGTTTGCAGGGGTTCGTAGCTTTGCGAGGCTCTCGGCTGAGGCTCACATTCGCGTGCGCTGTCACTGAGTGGATATTAAAGTCGTGTGTCACATTGTTTCTCACATTGATTTGCGAGTATCATATTTCTTGTGGGACGTGTGCAGGATGAAGTACATACAGTGGATTAACCCCCCCCCCCCCCCTTTTTTTTTTCATCTACATTCATAGGCTGCATGACCAAAGAGGTTCACCATTACACAGATGTTGACTCTTGGCTTAGAAACAAATTAAGGCTGGAATTAAGAAGCCTTTGTTGAATTACTGCCAAAAGACCTGAGACAGTTTGTGTGTGTGTGTGTGTGTGTGTGTGTGTGTATACAGTATGTAAAAACTTGTGTTTGACTGACTTTCCCTGTGCCGACTGTCCACTGGGTGTATTTAAGTGTCGGTGTGGAGGCTTTTGGGTTTACAGGCATCTTTGACAAGCTGGTCAGAGTGACGAAAGTAAGGTAACAAGTAATGGCCCTAATTACTTTTACATTTGAGTAATTAGTAAAATAATGCTTTTACCAAAAGAGCAGAAATGTGACTCCCAGTAACTCCAAAGCTGTTGAATTTTTTTGCATTCTTAGCTGGCTTGCTAACGTTAGTCACTGGCAAACCTACATTCAGAAAACCCAGAGAGATGGAGAGAGTGTGAACCTCACAGCTTCACTATGACATTAACAGTTACATGAAGCTAGCTGTTGATGGTTGACACATACGCCCAAAACATAGGCTGGCTATGTGATGTGTGGGTGTGGAGGATTTGGAATCGCTTACATTTGCCCAACACAAGTGACGTAATCTTGTGTGTATGTGTGTGTGTGTGTGTGTGTTTGGTGATCCTGGTGGAAACAGCCGGACCCCCTTGGGTTACGTGGAATGTCCGTTAACCTAAAGAAGGGCCTGCAGAGGTTGACAGGAAGTGGAGAAGGAGGTTAGCTCGGGGAGCCTCCTAGAAAATGTAGCTGCCATAAAACAAAGCGTGCACTTGAAATACTTCACTGATAGATTTACAAACTTCATGCTGGAGAAAAGGAAAGGTTGGTTTATTTGAGATGCAATATACAGTACACAAGAAAAATAAGTAAGTACGGGATGCCATAAAAAGAGTAGAGAGTGCGGGAGGGTGTGTGAGACTTCCAGGCCTGTAAAGGAGGAAACTATTAACGGAGGGTTGCATGATGAACTGTGAGCTTGGCTTATGCCCCTTCCTTTTATCTTCTTACACTTTAGCCGCAAAACCCCAGTCCCCCGCCTAGAGCCGTACATTAAAAATGTATGTGACTCTCGGCACCTTTGCTTCTTTGCATTACCTCTGTTGAAGTAATAATCTAGAACTATTCTTATAAATTCGCAGTAACGGTGATTCATAAGAGCGTCCAGATTTGCTGCTGAACACCTGCAGTATGAAGTGGTTTCTATTTCCTGGGAGTCCCGGGATGTGCATTACATTTACGAGGCCAGTAATAATAACTGATTTATAATACATAAAAGGGAGAAGAAATATTTTAATTCCATATTTTTGATCTTTTGTACCGAAAGTAAGGACAGCAAGTCTTACTTTGAACATGAGGCTGACATTACTCTGGACACACCAGAGTGGATGCTGACAGTTTAATCTACTGACAGGAACATTTTTGTAACTTTAACCCAGTGAATCCAATGAAAAACACACACACAGGTTTATTTTGAAGATGTTTATATGGGTGATATACTGTATAGTAAAACGGTATGCCATTACTCTGGTTTATGTTTAGCAGTAAAAGCTGGACCTGTTCATGGCGAGTATGGAATCAGTTTAAGCGGAGGAATGTGGAAAACTCCAGTTGGTCACATGGTCTTGTTAGTCCAACACATTTAAACACTTTGTTATTTATGATGTTGGATTCCAGGGCTTCAGCGCTCGCCAGGACCTCACCTGCCTGTCTGGGTTCAGCAGGAACCCTCAGACCAGACTGGCTAACCTCTGGCCGTGTGCAGAGACGGAAAGGAAAGAAAGCTCTCGCTGGTGACGACAGCTCGGTTTCGTGTGAATGCAAGGGGGAACGGGTGACTTGGGTGTGTAAGGGGGGGGGGGCTGAATTTGTAAGAAAAGAGCACTGTGCTTTACCTCGGGAAGGGTGGTCAGCCTTTCCTCCTACTTTCCCTCACAATAACCATTCTGGAGAAGTGGCTGCCAAAGCCGCAGCTCTTATAAAGGAAACCGTGGCCAGCTGTGACGCAGCTGCCTACACTTGACACTCCAGCATCACTGAATTGGTGTCCTGACCTGGACATCCAAACCCCGATACCCTCGTCATCTGTGGCCTAGCTTATCTGTTATCCGGCACCCTTTTACCTTGGCACTGCGTCACCATCGTGAAACAGTGAGCAGCATTGTTTAGCATTATGTGATCCATGCCCACTTACAGCTGTCAACAGAAAACCACATGGAATTCCCCCGTGCTTTGGTGAATGTCGCGTCGGAAAAAGGGGAAGCTTAGAGACATGACTTTTACTCCTCTGCAAGCTACTGTGTGGACTTGTTGTTGTGGCCCTCGGGTCCGCAGCGTACAGGATGTGATGCGTATTTTTGTCAACCAGTGATCAGTGACCAATCTAATTATACACTAATCAATCAAGTGTAATGAGTCTGTGCCTGGCCCGGGTGTGGCCCACTCCACCCCTAATCCACTGCATCTGTTTAAGGGTAATTCCACAACCCCACTTTTTGAACTTCACACGCCAAACCTTTTTTTGTCTACTTCTTTCCCATACGAACTTTCTATCGTACAAGTGCTGTGTTTTGGCAGGGAGGAAATTAAGGGTTTTGATCAGCTTTTGATGGAGCAGGGAACACAGGGACACAGAACAGGACTACACAGTATATTACGACTGCACTACATTCATAATCTTTTTCATTTGAGCTTTTATTTCTGGAATAGAAAGCCTACAGTCTCAAGCATGCTTTCCCACGGTCTCTCCTGTGAACAGAGAGGGACATCCCTCAGTGAAATGATTCATGAAAAAAAAAAGAGTGATGCTCGAACATGTTTTTAAGGTGTAAGTGAAGAATAACAAGGTATATATATCTGAGTACTATGAATGCATTAACCTCTTAAAACATCCCAGCTTGGCGTCAAAGAAGATCACGGAGCTGGTTTCCTACATTTCCAGTCTTATATTTCTGATCTTTTCCTACATCCTACAAATCTCCATGAGACAACCTCTGCGCTCTTTTATTTTCCCTTTCCTTTCAACTCCACTGTGTTGGTGTGGTTCTTTCATGACATTTCTGTAATTAAAGCCAAATGGCATATCCCTCCATTAGCCTCACAGCTGCTTGCATTTAATTCCATACAATCAAAGTGTCCTGTTCGGCGGCTCGCTGTCACAGCTACCAAAGCTATTTGTCACAACAGAGATAAAAGAAACGTTTATGACCAGTAACGATATTGCTCATGTTGTTTTACAGACTTAAGACTTATTTACAGAAGAAAGGAAGACATATGACATTTCAAAAATGGTGGTAGATGCAGATAATGCTTCCATACCCGCAGAAACCACCGTTCAAATTAATTTCTATAGTGTGACGCTGCTGGAGCCACAAAGCGAAGTGTCAGAGTCAACGACATCTCTGTTGGAAACTTTAGAAATGAAGCCCTGTCAGACACATACGCACGTACAAGAGCTTAACATTTCCAAAGTTGACACTTGTGGAAAAAATACAGCCCAAGTGTTACCTGATATTCTGCACCCCTGTGTCATAGGTTCCTCCAGATGGGCTTTTTTTTCTCCTCCAAAACCTTGTGACCTTTAGAAAGCGGCAATGGTGTGTGATCCCATGAACACCCCCAAAAAGTTAGAGCACAAGCTTGTTTTTGTTTTTGGACCCGTTTCCTTGTGTTTTGACTGGGTTGCATGTGCGCCAACTATGAAGTGAGCTCATGCTTTTACATAAATGAACTCATCAGCGAAGCTTATTAAGGCGCAGAAAGTAAGTAACTCAGTTGTTCAGGAGGAAATGCTTTAGTCCTACACCATGATTGTCTTTTCTCTACTGCTTTTACATCTGCAGGATCACATCTGGTAGTTTGAAACGGCATGTTCAGCATCAAGAGGGGTTGCATAATAATATTGTAAGAATAGTTTTTGCTCTGTTTCTCTCATTATATCTTTTTTTTCCGTAAAACCTCTTGGCCTTGTTACATCTGAAAAATGCAAGAATACAGGGGTTATAGGATAAAAAAGCACATCACAGGAGGCCTGTCTCTCAGAGTGAAATACATTTGTTTTCATAAAAAGAGCCGTAATATAAAACTTTCCAGCCTCTTAAAACTGTCTGACTGTGGGCAGTTATATTCCACTGGGCAGAATTATTTCATTTTTTGGATACAAGTCTTGATTTTGAATGCCATGAGTGAAATGAAGCCAAACTGATCCCATTTCTGGAAAACAATCTTCTTTGTTTTGGCCAAAAAAATGCATTGAAATGAACCAAATTTCTTCTTGCAGATAATTTCCAATAGTGAAGACACATTCTGATTGTCGGCCCGTTGCACTGGATGCAGTGGGGAAACTCTACCACTTCAGCGCCAGGCTTGCCCTGTATCCTGGAGACAAGAGGCCTAAACACTTCAGCTCGAATTTAGTGCAATCGTTAAACTATTCTGAAGTAATTATGAGCCATTAAATGAAGAGTGGGATTGCCCTGTCGCTGGTGGAGCAAAAAGTCACTCCACATGAAGGTGATTTCAGGAGACGCAAGGGCCTGTGTGCCCTGGCTGCAGGCCGATGGGGTCTCCAAGCGGGCGGACCTCACACACACACAGACACACACACACACACACACACAGGAACTCTGAGGGCTAATGACATGAATGTGCACCAAGACTGCTTAACATTCAAGCATGGATACATGTACAGGCGGTCAAGTGCACACACAACGACACAATCGCACACACATCGCGGACTAGTACATCATCTCGTCAGAATTTGCGAAGCATGATGATTTAGTTCAGTGTCACATTAAGTGAACTCGCTCATCCTTCAGTCTGAATGAGGGCATTAGGCAGCAGCCCAAACACACCATGCAGGGCTTTAATACTGAGTTTTAACACTCACGCAACTCAAAGGTTATAATAGTTGAGTGTTTGTAATTATTGATAAGAATACATAAGAATGAGAAAAAGTGGCTTTGAGTTCAAGTACCACAAAGATCAACAACTCATGCAAAGAAAAAGAGATAGATGAACATGACCCAACCAGAGCAAGTTAAAAATACTATTTCATTTTGTCCACGTTACTAGAGAAATATGACTTGGCGATGGATCAGTCACAAAGTTAAAATTGTGAGATTGAAATACAGAGTAAAATTCATGCTAATCACAAGAACAGCTACAGAGAAGGCTGGGAAAGAGAAAGCCACCAGGGTAAATCCAGTCACCACACCACCACACATCATTCCCGTGGTCCTGCTCCTTAACTCACACACACACACACACACACATTCGCTGTACAGGAAAACTGCTGTTAGGTGCTGGAGTAATGCATGGCTCAAGTGAAAAGGAGCAGAGAGGAACACTTCAGCCAGCAACCCCTGCAGTATGACCACACCCTTGTTCCGCAGTGTGATTTCTAGAAAGCTGCTATAATCAATATTCTTTATTTCAACGATGGATCAAATTACTATGTGTATGTAAAGGGTGTCATTTGTAGTGATGAACCCACGGAGAATTATCACCTGACTCACCGTTCCTCTGAGCTCTACAGACCTTTAAAACAATTTTTTTTAATTCATTGTTTTGGTTTTCTGGCTCCCAGTTTTACTGTTTTGGTTCACTCCCACCACTCTCATCAGTGTTGTTTCAGACAAAAATCTCTAAAAACCCACTATACGCTACCTGCCGAGCACCAAACAGCAGTCAGAGAAAGTTAGCTACAAGCTAGTGACCATAGTGGAGCGTTTAGTGGCTAAAGAGCCCGATATTTCCCTCAGGAGTTTGCGGAGACCAAAAACAGCCCAATAGTCAGAAACATGACTCCAAATGGATGCTAATGTTGCTCCGCGTCTGCTGGATGCGTAAATAGTAAACACCGACCTCTGGCTGTAGAAGTGCCTTAAACCTGCATTCTTTCTATTGGCCAGCAGGGGACAACTCCACTGGTTGCAAAAGGAAGAGCGATAGTATAGAAGTCTATGAGAAAATGGCCATACTACTTACTTGATTTATTCCTCTGTGAACATTTTCCTAATGAGTTTACGGTCTCAATCACTAGTTTCAAGTCTTCATCAATACAGCATGATGTTTATTTTGTAAATGATGGTCCCATTTAGAGAAAAATAGGCAATAAAGCAGGGTATGCTTAAGGGTGCCAGGAGCCAGGTTCAGTCAGGTTGCCGGTATAGGTAGGAGTACATATGATCTTTGGGTTCTCAGATCCACAGCTCCACCCTCTCGTCCAAATATGGTCACTCCTGGTATAAAAAACCCGAGGTAGAGAAGCCCAAAATGCCAAACTCGAAGCTTCAAAACAGTAGTTCACAAATCAATAGGTGACGTCACAGTGGCTACGTCTACTTCTTTTATTCTGTCTATTGTAAACAGGCACAAGTTTGCAATGTCGGTGTTGTGTTCACAGCTCGTTCCTGCTGTTCCCAAGTGGCCAAAAAATCAGTTATTGCAGCGTTTAAGTAAGGAACTGTCAGTTCATCAAAACATAATCTGACAGTGTCTCACACACAAAGAAATATGGTTGAAGAGGTGTCGAAGGTGAAGGGAAGTGGGCAAACTCACAAAAATAGACTGCATGTTTTAATTCATGTCACTCCTCAGATTTAAGCCGAGGCAGAAAGTGAAAACTCATAACTTGATCCCAACTCGTGGTTCATGTAGAGCCCAGGCCTCTCAATTAAAACGTCAGAGCCGCTCAACCTCAGCGACATCTTATCTGATTTCCCCGTCGCCCCCAGTGTCAGACGCGCAGAGGGCGAAGCACTTCGCTCACTCTGCTTCACCACTCAGAAACGTCCTCTGCTTCTCCCCGTGGAGATGGGGGTCTGGAGTCGGAGCTGCTAGTGCGATCAGCGTGTCCCCGTGCTGACATGGCGCTGATCGCAGGGAAGCCGCTCCAGACTACCGGACAGATGTGTTTCATTTGGCTTTATCTGTTGACACATCCTGTCTGCGTTGCATGCAAGGACAGCATTACACAGCGGCACCGAGGGCAGAGCACCGACACCAGACTGAAACCTGAACTCAGCAGGGAACACTTTCCTCTGCACTGCTTCTTCTTACACCACAGTCAGTAACATCTCTCCACATGAAGACACACAACACCTCAGAAGTGTTTCTTCTTTAAAACACGTCCATTTTGACTCAGAGATGTGTTTCCTGACCAAGGAATGGTTTTGTCATTTTCAGATCTAAGACATGTAGGTGTCTACATTAACACTGAGCTAAATTTGGCTGAAAAGTGACATTTGTACCAAGACGATGAATCCTTATGACTGTGGTGTTCCCCATGAGGTTGACGTTGGTGGTTTAAAGCGAAACGTCTCAACAGCTATTAGGTGGTTATTTGTTTTACCTGTGAAACTAATGACATTCCCACCAGCTTCAGTTGTACTTTGTGTTTGGTGTTAATTAGCAAATGTTGGCATGCTTACACCTTAAACTAAAATGGTGAACATGATAAACTTTATGCCTGCTAAAAATCAGCGTGTTAGTGTGAGCATGTTCGCCTGCTAATATTAGCATTCAGCTCAAAGCACTGTTGTGTCTTTAGCACAGCCTCAAGAGACGCTAGCTCGGCTGTAGCCTCTCCGAAATCACTCTCGATTTACTACACAGTGGGGTGGGTGTCCACTGCACGGTGCCCTCAAAAATTCCACGATGGTACAAAAAAATTGTACTTTCTGCTAACAATCCCACAATGCAATGCATGTTATAGATCTGAAAACTACAGTTGTGCGACTCTACACCTATAATAATATAATTATGATGATTAGTTAGTGTTTGAAACCTCAGTTTTGTGTGTCTATTATACAGAGAGTAGTGAGTGAGTGGACAAGGGAATGATTTTGGACATAGCATAGTCTAGACTTGTAATTATAGTCATTAAAATGGTGTTGAAACAACAGTTTTATGTAACTTAGACGTCTAAAAAACATTCTTTTTAACCAAATTCCCAGTTTTACCAGAGTCATGTAAATAAATGCTTACTGGGGACAATACTCTAAAATGTTAGGATGTAACCACAAGTTCCCCTCATGTCCACTGCCATTGACAAAAATCACAACAGTTTCATCATAAACTCTGCATGATCCTTTGCTCCTCACTGCTCTGTTCTTTTCTACAGAAAGGAGCTACCTCGCATATGTATGTATGTCTTGGTTGAACAAGAGCTGACCCACAGGGCTCTGATGTGGTGTAGGGAAGTGACCCTCCCTCCCACACGCACACCTCCCCTGCTGGTCACTCATGAATATGGCTCTAATTGAATTCACTGCAGACAAACGAGTGTTAATTGGGAGGATAACGATGACCGCAACCATCTATTCAGAGGCCGGCCTTCAAAAAGGGGGAGGCCTCCTGCCCACCGCAGGCCTGTTCTTCCCAGCAGGAGGGGGTCTGTGGGAGGCTGAGGGGAGGTCGGGGAGGGGGCTCTACAGTCCTTTGTGCTCCCTTTCTTTGGGAGGAAGCAATAAAGCAATAAAGAGCTGTGGTAGTTGAGTCCTCTGTGCTCTGACTCCCCCTACGCTACAGTGTGAAAGAGGGGGGCCCTGTGACACATCATAACCGCAAACAACAACTAGACCTGTGTGTGTGTGTGTGTGTGTGTGTGTGTGTGCACTAGTGTTTCATTCACTTCTGATTGTGCTGAGATTCTCAACATTATCACATCCCCAGAGCAACACTTTGATATTAAGTTTTTAGTCTTTTCATGATGCAAATGCAAAGCAGGTCTGGCATAAACATATCAATTATTAAACAGGCTCATGTGTCATTGCCACGCACACACACATACACCAACACAGATATGAATGCCAGACTATGGATATCAGCTTTCATTTTATACAGTATTGGAATTGGCCTGCAGGACCTTTGTCAGTTGCTTTGGATATTACCTTTGTTTCCTTTATTGCAATCCTAAAGCAGTCTGTCAATATTTAAAAAGTATGAAGGCAAATGTCTTTACACTCACTTGGCCTGGTCAAATTTCATTGCTTTCATATAAATTCTTCATAAGATAATATGATCGGAAATGCTTTAACACTGAAAAACACACACGTAAACAATATAAACAACTGCAGGCAGCTCTGTTTTATTCATTCCTGTTCTTATTAAGATGAAGGAAAGATGTGACACTGTCTAAGGCCAAAAATGTAGGATTTATTACAAAAACAACAGCATGACATCTTGGTCTTGCAGTGTTTTGGTTCAGTTATGTGTTTATTACCTAGACTAAATTTTACTTTCTGCTTCAAATATATTAGTGCTTCTACTTTCCAATAGGAATACTTTGATAACAGCTTTACATTACCGAGGAGCACTACGTGACCCAAGTCGTCTCACCTGTTTCTGCTCTTGACCGGCTGCTTTTCTCTGTCTGCGGCTAGTAGTCTACAGTAGGTCAGTGTTAGCAACATTACGCGAATGTTGCCCTGGCTCCTAATGTGCAACACAACGACAAGACACGAACAGAGTCAAATCATACACAAACAGCACTAAAAGTGTGTTGATGTAGTATCAACAGAAGTACCAGCTATGGTGACAGTTACTGAAGCCAACCATAAATGTAGTATTTCGCTCCAAACAGATTATGCTAATGTTAGCATACCACAAAGCTACTCACATAAAGGTGGCAACCAACTGATGACAGATGTGAGGGATCAACAGGCACTTGGCCTGAGGGACAAATACAGCAAGCACATCTGACCCCAAGACCTGCTGAGGCCTTTTATAAGTGCATTTATTACTTTTAGCAACATTAGTGTTGTGGCTCTGGGGATGGTGATAAGTTGGGTGGTCCACCACTTTGGTCCAGACTGAACTATTGGATGGATTGTTGAAATTCATGGTCCCCAGATGATGAATCCTACTGGCTTTTCCTCTAGCTCCACCGTTAGGTCAATGTTTTCACTGATCCTGTGAAATATCTCAACATCTACAGAATGAATTTGTATTCATGGTTCCAAGACGATGAATCCTAATGAGTTTGGTGATACTCTGATGTTTCCTCTCGCACCCCCATGAGGGTTGAAATGTATGGTTTTGAGCGACAACTATTGGATGGATTGCCATCAGATTTAGCAGCGACATACATGTTCCCCTCAGGATGAATTGCGATAACTTTATTATATATTATATATATATTCTTTGGTGCTAATTACCAGATATTAGCATGCTAACACACTAAGCTAAGATGGTGCACATGGTAAACATTATACCTGCTAAACATATATCTGAGCATGTTAGCATGCACCATTGTTGGACCTCAAAGAGCCGCTAGCATGGCTGTAGGCTCTTTGTCTTGTTTTAATACATTCATGTTGTGAACAACAGAAAAATCTTTTATTCTTTTAGAAATTCTAAATGTAATACTACTAATTCTAAATGATTTGCTGATCCCGAGCAATACCGGCACATTAAAAAAGTTAATTTTCCCACTTCAAGCGTTGACTGTGATGAAACATCACACGACTAGTACTGTGAGTGAGCTTGGCCTGTTTTCTGTGACTCATGGCAGTTGAATTTTTTGAAGCTGAGGCCGACGTCTGAGTGCACTGTAATAAGTTTGGCTCGAGGTATGGCCATTAAGATCATCTTCTTCCAGTTGGCTCCCTGAAAATAAGTTCTCATCCTTTTCCTCTCCTATGGGAGCACAGCAGCACTCAATCACCCCCAGCATGACCCTGGACTATGGCATGAGTTCAAAGCTATGCTCGGCCTCCGCATCACCCAGAAGAATCTGTCCAATCACCTCTGTGTCCCACTGCCTCCCTCGCTGGCATCTGTCTTCTTTCCATATATCACAGGTGAGCGTTGGCCATAAAGGGGATTACTCCGCGGGGAGACTGTGCATCCATTTCCACCATTAAACCGGATTCAGGTGCTGCCTCTTCTGCTCTCCATAGGCATCCAGTGAGTAATGGATACCCTCGTGGCTCTCGCTGCCCTTTCTTATCTACTATACAGCCTGGGGACGCTCACCCTACTCACACAGACAGAAAGACACCGTCACACACTCACTTACTCAAACAGGAACACTTAGTCACTTTTAGTTCTCATCTGGAGGCTTTCTGGAGTTTTATACAGGAGATCAGTGTTCAAAAGAATTTTGAATCATGACCCGTTTCGTGACAGATTGGCCTCTGCACTGTAGCACGTCCTTCATCCCCGTCCTCCAGGGACTCGTGGAGGCGTAATGCGCTCTCCAGAATTTTGCCATAAAGGCTTTGTGTTTAATCACTGCTTTATTTTACTGATCTCCGTTGATTTTCTTCTTTTTCAAACAAGAATTGCGGTTCAACTTTGCCATTGGTGTCTGTGTGCTGAGTAGCTGTGAACTCCAAGCCCACGTTGGACAGCCGATAACGCTTCATTGCTCTCACAGTGCTAAAAGCCCATGTCACAGGGCTGTGTCTAAACACAGGGATGATTTTCACGGCTGAGAGGGCGACTCTCCAAAGGAACTTTAGTGGTGGATGAAGAGATGAAGGAGCTGGTGAGTTTGACTATAACTCACAGTGAGCAGAGAGAGGATGGGAAAAGATACAGAAAAGATACGGTTTCATCAGGTTTCAACCTTTAAGACTGAAGCAAACATATTCCATTCCGAGATTACAGTAAATCTCAAGTATTTTCAGTAAAAAAAAACAAACCCAATAAGCATTACATGCAGTTGCCTTTTAAATAAAGCTTTGGATATCAATTACGCTCATCAAAACATAATCCCAAATGTCCATTTCTTCTTTCTGACGCTTTATTTCCATCTCGCACCCACTCATTCAGTCTGTTTTTCTCTTCGGAATGACTTTGAAATGTTTTCAAGTTGGATATTGCCAACTGTACTCCATTTCGTCATTTTCCAAAATCTGTACAAATAAAAGCTAACCATTAACCATTTCAAAAGTAGCACTTAATCTCAAATTTACAATTTTTTTCTTTCTTTTCAAAAACATTTCTGTTCCAACATTTTTGAGACCTATATTTTTACCCAAGCTAGCAGCATGACTCTGGGGTTCAGTTTGTCTGTCAGTCTACACTTGGTCTTTGGTCCAGACTGAAATATCTCAACAACTATTGAATTGATTGCTATTTTGTACAGATATTCATGTTCCACAAAGAATGAACCCTACAGACTTTGGTGATCCCCTGACCTTTCCTCATGATCTGATTTGTAATTTATGTCTGAATTCCTGCAAAACTAATGACACTGCCATCGTCATGTTTTGTGCTAGTTAGCTAATGTTAGCATGGTAACACGTTAAACCAAGATGGTAAATATAGTTTAAACATTACCTGCTAAACATGAGCACGTTAACATTGTCATTGTGAGTGTGTAGCTCAAAGCATGCTGTGCACATGAACAGCCCCACAGAGCCGCTAGCATGGCTGAAGACTAATAAACCCCTTTCAGACATGCATCCCTTTACGATTATCTGATGGCAATTTGACGTGTCGGTTTCATATATGAATGAGCACTCTGGTCACTTTTACGTTAATGTCATGACAGCAATCTGTACCGACTATTTCCAACATGGAATAAGTCTGAATGGATTGTTGTCAGGCTGCAGCAGCACAAGATTAAACATGCACAGTGAGAGGTTAAATATGCGTCTTGTTCCGCCTTAAAAAAATAACTGTAATACTTTTTACTTCTAAATCATCATCTCCTATGCGTATATTAATGTTTAATAAACTAGACGACACTGAAACAGCCAATTTTAAGTTGTTGAAGAGATCGAATGTCATCATATCAGATCAATCTATAAAAAATATTTTCGTGTCACTCGCGCTCACAGTGGTCATTAACTGGGCTCAGTTCAGTTCAGAAAACAAAACACACTCTTCCTTGCTATCATCATATTTTTGCATCACATTTCATGCCGGAATGAAGCCGTAAAGAACATTAATGTAAAAATCTCCTCTGCCTGAATGACTTCACTTTAACAGACAGGTAGAACCAGCATTGTTACAGATTCCATGTCTGAAAAGGGCTTTGGTCTTGTTAAATACTGGACTACAGTGAAATGCTGTACCAGGATGGTTAGAGGCCATGTGTGTCTTTCAGGTGCTTGTAAAAGCAGGCAGATGTTGTGAATCATCACGCTGATCAGGCTGTGATAAGAGTGTAGGCATTGAAAACGCTGATGGCAATGACATAACTGTCTGACAGTAACTCACCAAATCCTTTGTAAAGGCTATAACTTGGAAAACATGTAACCTACTGTATGGCAGGTCTCTCCCTGTGTCCGCCTCACAGTGGCAGAGCACTTCACATCACTTCAGTCCATTCAAACATGTCTGAAACACTCCAAACACAACCCTCCTCTGTTCAGCCTCTTGTGCTGAGAGCTTGATTTCAAGAACTTGAGTGGAAGTAATCCAAAACTCAGGTAATGTGAAAGGCTGAGATGAAATGCTGTCATCGAGGGTTTGCCTGTTACATGCATCCGTCTGTCGCATGATGTCATGTCTGTGAGGTTCAACGCTGGTCCCCAGCGTGGAAAAAGCTGGGACTTACTGCCAGTACATTACCACTAAATGTATTCCCACAAAGCATGTACAGTGCACAAAGGCATTTTGTGGTGCCCAAAGGTGAACTGAACCTGTGGGGTGTGTTATGGCACTAGTGGAAGTAGGGAAACTGTGATGGCAGAGCTCTGAGCGCAGGTACAGTGCAGTGAAATAAAACTCCCCCCTGGAGGAGTGCTGCCCGGGCCGTGTGCTGGACATGAAATGTTCCAGGAGTGTTAAATTATTCCTGCACGAAACTCAATCTATTCCCACATCGTCACTCCGGGTTGGTCACGGTTGATCCTGCCACCTCAGTTTAAAGTCGTTCTCTTTGAAAGGCTGCAGTTTTTTTCTCCACTGTACATTCCTGTGTCACAAGCAAACAGCCACAATAATGTACATCTCCTGGTTCTGGAGCACAAAATCTTTGATGACGAAGTAAAGAGCACCAGAGATTGTCTCTCGGGGGCTCTGATTATTCATCAAAGACCTCCAGCAGAACCATAACCTTGCTTGAACAATACACAAGCAAAGTTGAGGCAAAGGCTCCTGGGAGATATTCCATATTAAAGCTTGTCTGAACACCTGAAACAGCAGGCAGAATATGGGAATGGGAAATTCCCACCTCGTCAGAAAGGCATGGCGATGTATCCTGAGGGTTGCAGGGAGCACCTCCTAGTGTGTAATTACTGGACTGAAATATATAACTCATCATACTGCTCAGACCCCACACACTGTATCGGTGTCACCACAGAGGTGCGAAAAAGAGACATATATTGTGAATGACAAATGAAGGAAGTATTTGTGAAATAGCTGCTTACTATGAAGGCCAATGGACCTGACTGTATGTTATATTCATGAGTGTGCCTCTGTACATTTGTTACTAAAGAGCAACACGTGTCACTCAGAGTTACAATATGTATAGAGAACATTTTCCTCAGTCAATTTGTAATGCAAACCATATGTACAGTAATTCGATTTTTAACATTTATTCTGTTTATTTTCTTTCTAAAATGCACATGGCAATAAATTGAACATGTACAGCTGCCTAATTAACAATGACTGTAAAGGAAAAATACATAGTTATTATTTATTTGTTTTTGTTTTTTACTTTACTTTCAAACACATGTGAAATACCTAACATTAAATTTGAACTGAAAATGATGTTTGTTTAGATCCTTTGTGTTTGTTTTGACTTGTGCACTTATTTGGTGAATTGTGAAAATTGTAATTGCCAAAATGATCAAAACCAGAATTTTTAGTGATAGCGCCCCCTACATCTCCAGCAGTTCACTTCCAATAGACTACAAGTTTTCATTTAACCAGCTGATGAGTGGACATTATTAGTGCCACCACCATCAACTGGACCCATGATGCTGGAGAGACAGCTAACGTTAGCTAGACCTCCTCCTTTCTATAATGCAGTGTCCAGGAGCTACCGATGACCCAGAAAGTGTTAAGACAACATAAATGAAATGAAATGTAATGTCCCCTAGCAACACCAGCACTTTGTCGAGCATCGTGATAGTTGAAGGCAGTAACAGCTTTATGTAATGGTTACAGTGTCGGTTAAAGTTGAGTTGAGATTACAATTAGGGGGATTTACACATGTTGGTATAGAGGTGTCAGTGTCAGTCTGTGTTGATGTCTGTAAAGATGAAGAGAGGAAAGGACGAGACAACAGGAAGCAGGGACAAAACAAATTTGTTAATAGAAAAAAAGAAGTTCCATTGAGTTTGTAGTTACATTTTATTAGTTGATGTAGTTTATCTTCAATATTACTCCTGGACAGTTGCCCTTTTCCTGCATGTTTCAGGTGATAAAAAGTAACATCATATGGCGCTCAACAAAGGCACAACAAAATAAAGATAAAACAGAAACTTTGACAACTTTTGTGTTTATTATTTGGGTTCATTTAGGTCATAAATACAATGCTTAAGCATCTTTAAGTTTTTCATACTGTCAAGAATGACAGAAGAAAACAAGCCCGCCTGTCTTCAATTATGTCGACTAAGTGCACAGGAATAGCCGAATGTAAAGCGGAGGGGTACAATAGACACAACCTGGAAAAAGAATTTAAACTACGAACACAATGTTATTGCCTTTAACTTTAAGAGCACGTGGAGGTTCAGTTAGCGACGACAGAAGCTGTGTTTGTGTATCTTGCCCTGACTCAGGGCCAGACAGCGGGGACACAGGGCACCTCATGACATGTATGAGAGGTGACTGGATGACAGATGCTAACGGCGGGACCTTGTGTAAACACGCCCATTGAAGACAGTGTCAATCAACACCCCAGATTAGAGCTCAGGCTATTAGGCAAGTCAGGAATCCTTCATCTCTCCTTCAACAGAACTTCAGCAGAACAGCGCACTAATTGAAGTGCTGGCGGACTGAATTGACCCACAGACAACAAAGCGATAACTCTGAATTATGACAGATTATCAGAGACACTGGTGATGTAAAGCTGAAATAACTCTAAGATAAAAGTTTTAACGAGAACACGCTCAGTAGCGGGCGGACCAAGGCCAAATGGTTAGCCTTTACTTTCACAGCCATCATTGCACGGGGAGGCTGACAGAATATTTATGCCAGAGTAGACATAGTTTGGGCTGACAGTGGCACCACGGGAAACATCACAGGGTCACCTACATCAACAGGCTCCTTTTTCATTAGGCGCTGAATGTGCACACCAAATTAAATGCCAATAGGGTCATTATTTTTATATATTTGTTGGTCACAGTCAAACGACCTGGCAGTCACAGATGGACGTGATGATATATGTCCAAACACTAGCAGCTCTGTTCAAGCATTATTCTAAGATGGTTGCCGCCGCTCATCAGTTAGCAAAAGTTGCTAAATTACTGATATCTGCGCCGCTCGTAAATATGGTTTGAATGATATGACGTGAATGTGGTATTTGGCATCGGTGCTTTTAGCTAAATGCTAATCCTGACAAGCTCACAATAGCAATGTTACCATGTTGACCATGTTTACCATCTTAGTTTAGTGTGTTAGCATGCTAACATTTGCTAATTAGCACTAAACACAAAGTATAGCTGAGGCTAATAGGAATGCCTTTAGTTTTATAATTATTTAAAGTATTGGACACAAAAAACAAACACTTGAAATGCTTATTTGTTCTGTATGCTCAACAATACCTTTGTGTGTCTGCTGCATCTGGGATAAAATCAAGGCAGTGGGATAGTTTGGTTGGTGTGATAAACATCTGTTCTGTGTAGTACTCGAAGTCTGACTGACTGACCGATTCTCCTGAGACTCAATCACGGAGATCCACGCTGCCAAGGACCAGGTGTTTGTTTTTTTTTTAGAAGTGCCAAAACGTTCCTCTCTTAGGAGCCTGGCAGCCACAGAGTAGAGACTGAATGAATGAATTACCATTCAGTACTTCTGTAGAGCAGTCATGGTTGTCTCTGTTACTAAGAGAAGGTGAAGCCTACAGCTTGGAACTGGTGCGCTGTCTTGTTACTGAATCAGATGGGTGAGAAAGAGAGGACGGGGATGATGTCATGCGACGGAAGAGGTGATTCTCATCTTGTCACACATCACATCCACCAAAGTTTATAAAAACCTCCATGCTTTTGTTTTTCTGGGTAAATTCCCCTCTGAGTGTCACGCTGCATTTCAGCCCTCATTTTTGTTTCAGTAGTTTATTCTGACGGCTAGATTAGATTCAATGCTATGAAATCATGCTGGTGGTTGTAGAAAGGATTTATCTTTCTTATGTAATGTGACGTTCATAACCTCTGCAATTGTCTGCAGGGGGAATGTTTGTTGGGAAGAGGGCCTCAAAACATTCATGCTCAGCTGGGTGCACTGCTAAACCACCATGTGGATGATGTCATCGCAGCAAGAACCACATCCGTGTCCAAATGATATGAAGAGGTTAGGGTAGTCAGATTGTTTTGATTTTCATTGAAAACAATGATGGTTTGGGAGCAGGAACTAACAACGGGTATGTAAGACCTACATAAATAAGACATACACGCATGCAGCATGGTGGAGCGTCGGGCTAAGAGAGCACATGTGATTCATATTGTCAGATTGCACAGGGTTCTGTTTTACAGATCCTTATTCACTTGTGAACTTACAGCTGGGTGCTTGGGCGCGCTTTTGCAGAAAGTGACATCACCCATTTTATGCATTCATAGGTCGCACTCCTTCCACACTGGTAAATGCAACCTCTCTCTGTGGAGGATTTTATTGGTGTAACTTGATGATTTACTGAAGGAGTCAATACCGGTTTGAAATCTTTCTCAACAGCCTCATCTGAGACAGAAACACTGTGTGAAGGTGACTGAATAGCTTAAGGAACAGGCTGTGAGATGGAAGCAGGAACACACTCGTCTTACGGCTTGGCATTTATTGTTGCTAAAAAAGATGGTACTAAATTTCCAGTGTATACACTAAATTTAGCTGATTCTCTGGTATTCTACATTTGATATTATCTTATTACATGCCAATTTTACATTAAGCAAATTTGTCAAATTTTCAAGATGCATAATCATTTGTTTTCAGCCACACTAGCGACGCCAGCGATAGCAATGTCTGTTGATCTGTTGATTGATCCAGGCTGTAACGTCTCAACTATGGGATGGGTTATCATAAAATTACAAACATTCACGTCCCCCTCATGATGAATTGTAATGACTTTGGTGACCCCTTAACTGTGAAATGTCTCTGCTGTACTTTGTGTTAAGTTCTAATTAGCAAATGTTTCCAACCTACTACACCAAGAAGGTAAACGTTAACAGAAGTTCAGACCGAAAACAAGGTTTATCAGAAGCCAAAACAAATGCTTTATTTTACTTTGTCATATGATCTTACAATTCTGGAAATTTATCACATCAGAAATCATTTCATCTTTTCCTGCAATGCTCGCAAGGTAAACATGCCATTCATGTCACAAAGAAATCTATCAGAAATGTGCGCTTGCACTGTGTTTTTTCACGCAGATTGAAACTGCATTGAAACCGTGAGAATGTTAGCATTTAGCTCAAAGCACCGATGTAGACTCTTAGTCTGTATTTATCCTGCAAAGTCAAATGAATGTGTGGTTTTTTTGCAGCAACACGCTGCTCCTCATTCACACAGTTCCATACATTCCTGGGTGCCGTGTTGACCAGTCAAAGGTTAAGTGCCTTGCCCAAGAGCACCTCATCAGCAGTCACTGAGGGAAGGGAGAGAGTTACTCATTCACTTTACGCAGCCAAATTTCCCCAGCCAGAGTCGATTACAGTGCCAGCCTGAAACAGCTCCTCAGTGCAGCACTGCTGGCATGCGACCATGTACATTCACACACAAACACTGACATTCCTGAGCCTCTGGAGGTTCCTCTCTCCTCCTCTACACGCCGAACTGGGATATATGATCCAGTGCTTATTAAACAGAGCTTACTTGTAATTAAGCCTCCCAGATGGGTTTTGCTTGAGGTTCACTTTAAGCCTCACTCTCAGCCTGTCTCCCTAAAAGTGATGAGTGAAGAGTAATAGGTTTCATAATGCACCACAGAGAAAAATGACAGACTGTTGAAAAACGAGAGGCGGCCGTGAGATTGTGTGCACAAAAATTAAGTAAACCAAACACTTCTTGTTTAGTCCTCAATTAGCATCAGTAGTCACTGCCCTGAACGGACCCCTCCAGTGGCACTGTATGCAAGATACTATGAAGTGCTGCGAGTGAAAGTCCAGATCCACATGGTTACACAATATAATTATAGCACTGTCAGCACAATAAAGACTGGAAAGCAAAACCTAAAACATTTTGGTTGAGGTTAGAAATATATTCTCCCAGTGTGTTTATCTCTTTATCCATACAAGTCAATGTGCCCACAGGATCTCCGAACACAAAGTCGTTATGTAATAAAACTGGGACTGAGATAAAGGTTTTCATTCTGACTTGTTGCTGTTTTTGGTTTGACTCAACCACGAAAGGGATTCTGCACGATATTCTTGTTAAACAAAATCTGACAAACATGCAAAGAGCGAGATGGAACAAGTCGAGCATGATGTGGCATGTGGAGGTGCACAGCTGTGCAGGGAGGCAGGAAGCCAGGTGTCCAGCAGGAGAGCGGTCCAGGATCCTGACGACTCCCTCTGATGCATGTGTAGGCCTCCGACACCTCGCCGTGGACCTGCACCGCGCTAACGGCTTTTACAGAAACATCTGGCAGGCGACAGGTCTTATTCTCCACTTTCTTGCCAATTAGTGTTTCTCTGCACTCCTCTACATTCCCATGCAGCGCGCACACACACACACACACACACACACACACACACACACTCAGTCTCTGTTCTCAACCTGCCGGCTCCTGCCAGGTTGGACACACAGGGACGCAAAAACATGAAAAGAAACCAATTTAAAAGGGCTAATCTACCCATTTTTAAACATGAAGTTTATTTTTACAGTCTCCAGCTGGACTTGCTTCGAGTGTGTGGAAGCAATCAGGAAACACAGAGAGGGAGAGAGAAATTATGTTCACAGATTCAAATGTCCCTAAGCCTGGAGGATAAACTGCAGAAATGTATAAAGGCCCCATTGAAATGACTTCTGATCAGACTGCTCGGGCAATTGCCTCCAAATGGATGTCGCTAAAGAGGAGGTCACTTTGCAAAAATTGACACATTTGGCCAAATGCCTCTTAAAGTGTGCTGGTGTGTCGCTGAACACAGAAATACGAGAAAAAGCTGTGATCATTTTCATGCCGTTGTGTACATTTATTTTAATTTATCAGGCCTGTAAGTGCCTGGAAGTATCTGGCCTTGCTCTCTGCATTCACACAAATGGGCCGATTAGTACTTCTAACAGGTCACTGCTCCATCCAAGGAGGAAGAAGAAGAAACAAGAAACAACACCCAAAAAAAGAATTACAATATTACAAAATAATATCAGAACAATAATACAAGAATTATATCGTAAATCACGTCTGACAAGTAAAGCTGAAGATATCAAATATCCTCTCTGGAAAACATTAGCTAACGTTGACAGTTTGACAGAACAAGCTGCTGCTCAGCCCTGAATAACTGAGTTGTTTACTATCAGCTAGCGTTAGCCGTCAGACAGTTCTCGACTGCTACGTAGCTACAACGTACAGAGCGGGAGCATCGAATGCTGGATTATCAACCGTTAGCTTAGCCTAGCGATGATACAGCAGAGGTGACGTTAGCAGAGGCAGTGGAGGGTGACAGGATATAACGCTGTAAAATATTAGCTTACACATAGTAGAGGTAGTATTTCTACTACTGCTACTACTGAGTTTCATGCTCACAGTCTTTCATACTCCATACTGTCCACACTGCTGACAGCTGACCACATTTATATGTCAGGTGGGGGTGGAGGGTTAATGTGATGTTGTTTTTTGGGGGGTCAATCAGACAGAATTACTGTGTTTTCTCTGGAAAAAGGAAAATAACATTGCTACAAAATGGGACCCGGTTAAATAGATAGTGTAATAAAGTCACTGTACGTGTAATTTAAAAAAGCTAATGAAGAGGTCATTGTGGCGCCCTGTGGCTCAAACCCTGAATCACTGCTGTATTTGCAGCATTTTACATCTGCCTGCTAACACATAAAAAGTGACTGCTGCCATCCAAACGTCTCTACCAACAGACGAACTGCTGAGATGTTTGTCAGGCTTAAACCCTGTTTGACCGAGCCAATACCCTTCCTTCGCCCCGCGGATGACTCTCCTCTGCCCTCGCCGTTTGACATGTTGCTCTTCTGATGGATGTTTGCCATCTGGACAAGGTGTCCCTGCGCTTTCATCAGGCCCTCAGCAGGCAGGCAGATAGGCCGAGGCAGCGGGACGAGCATCCCATGCCTCCGCGCGGGAGATAAAACAACCGTCCCATGTCACCACGCAGGAGATAAAACAAGGCTCCTCTTCACAGATCGTACATCAACATTATCCCATCTGACGCCAGGAAGCAGCAAAGCATGCTGGGTAGATGACACACCTAGAAAGATGGATCTCTCTAATCTGAGGAGTAAACACATAAATTATCCAGAGATATCTTTAGGAATGTGCATGGGAAGTTGGTTTCAATTTATCTGAGAGAGAGAAAGATTTTTATCTCACGTTTACATATTTATTTTGAATTTATTTTATATGACAAAAGCACGAGACAGAAATTTAAAACAATATATGTCAGAGAATCTTTTAAGCTTGGTGAAACGTATCATAAGGTGCGTGTGTGATAGCGACATGTCACTGCCTCACTATAGCAGTTTACCTCGTCACACTCTTCATCTGGAAATCAAAACACATCATCCTCATGTCTTTCCTGACTGCTGCAGGGGCACATCTCTGTAAGATCGACTGTACGGTGAATGTTCAGGAGACCTTGATGATCTGCGCAGAGGAGACACAGAAGGATTACTGTAAATGTCTTCATCTTTCACCTCAGTTTAGGACACCATTTTTCTTTTTCTCAATACATTCTGTATCTCTCTATGCACGTCTTTCTCCTGAATGCCACAAACACGCACAGACTGTTACATTGAGAGTGATGCAGTTTGATCCCTCACAGAGCAGAGCGGTTTTCAGTTGCGGTCTGACAAACACTTGACATCAGAGTCTCACTGTATCACTCCTCAGTTCCTCCTTGTGTTCTCAACCTTTCAAACCCGATTACACGTGATTGTTCTGTTATCCTCTGAGCATGCTCGAGCCACCTGTCATCCTTCTTGCCACTTAGCTAAATGTGGTTTTCATCTCTCTAACATGGTTTAGATTTCTCCTCTGAGCTGAACCGCATTCTCCTCTTTCCATGACTGTGAGCTGGCCCACTGTGAACTGGATTATGGTGTTCAGACGCCCATTGGCTTGCAGTGGGACTGTTTATTTGGAGAACTGGCGCTCACACTGTCTCAACAACCTCCCAGTCAAGTGCACCGCAAGCTTTAAT
Source organism: Enoplosus armatus (assembly GCF_043641665.1). Lineage (NCBI taxonomy): Eukaryota > Metazoa > Chordata > Actinopteri > Centrarchiformes > Enoplosidae > Enoplosus > Enoplosus armatus. Next base: position 7,452,280 of record NC_092186.1, read on the forward strand.
TACTGGAGTTTGAAATGAGGCTCCATTAAAATGAATGACCTTCATTAAAGTGGTATTAAGGGACAGATGCCTTAGCTGGTGGGGTGAACATGCACCGGGGGGGGGCACTTGACCAGACGTACAAGTGCCTGAATAAACAGCTCGGCAGGGTTTTTCTTTCTTTTGCTCTCTTTGAGCGAAGCCCCACTGCGACCGCCATCGAGATTACAACCACCTGGCTGTGCGTCCTGCTCGCCCCCTACCCCAAACATTTTAATCATGGATGAAATTCATTTATATGTTGCGATAATTGTGCCTAATTGTTTCTTTGAAGGGGACTGAGGCCAGCAGCATCTGGCTGACATATGGCTCGATGCTTGTGAGAGTAACTTTGTGCCCAGCAGGAAACCGTGGGCCTGATCGGCCTTCTATCGTCCATTTACCCTGAATGAGGCTGAATCCAAGCCGTGCTTCTGAGGTAATGATGCCGACCTGGTGGCTGAGTTGGACGAGGTACCTAAGCACTCAGCCTTCCTCCACATGTGTTTGAACCCCACTAAAGGTGTGTCATCGCCAGGATTGGCTGGAAAATGTTCTTCTCTTTAGGAATTCGGCAGCCTCGACTTCCCCAGCTGGGCTTCCCCTTTCTGGTTGTACTGTACATTCCATATGGCCGACAGACCTAGTGATGGTATGCACAAACACACATACTGCGCTTTAGTGTATCCGTGCAGTAATGAACACACAAAGATGCATGCATTCAACAGACATCTACCCTTACATGCCAGAATCCTTGGAATTACCTTCATTATGGATGATTCTGCACCTCACGGTTTACATCCATTGCCAACGTTCAGTGCAGGAAGTGACGTGCCCTTTATGTAGCAAGGTGGAAACTAAGAGAGTGAAGGTCAAGGCTGTGGATGAACGTGTAGCACGTCCAACTTTCATACAGGAAACTGTATGAGAATGTATGAGTTTGCCTCCCGTCACAGGCCTGCAATCAAAGGTGTAATCCTCATGGCTTCAGTCCTGAAAAGGGTACATGTGTCTGTTTACACTGCAGCCAAACGTCCATGTCTTTGTTTTGGCGCATTTTGATGAAGATCAGTGCTAACCACAGTGACAAATACACTGCAATTCCTGTGACTACTTCACAATAAAAGCCACCCTCTGTGTTTCACCAGTTGAATGCTTTTAATGTGAACTAGCCGCAGTAGGAAATGTTCTGTTAGAATTAGAAGTGACTTCATACGGCTACGATATGGTTGAAAGGAATGAATGGTAAACAGTGAGGCTGTTATTGCTGAGATAAAACAGTAACACTGGATTACATGCAATTTGAATTGATAACCACGCTTTTCCTAACGTTAACCATACACATTGGACATAAAAATAGTTGGCATTGAACACAACACAGGGTTTTACAGTACCAATGTTGATGTTCTAGTTGGCTCTCAACACAGCACAGGCAAGCTCATAAATGCACTGCTCTTCCGAGATTAAATGATCCATATGTGTGTGTGTGTGTGTGTGTGTGTGTGTGTGTGTGTGTTTCTCTCTCTCTCTCTCTCTTTCTTTCTCACAGACCCACTTTCATGTTGGCTACAAGGCACATGTTGTCACCGAAAAATGCACACAAACCTGAGCCATTCCCGTGTAAACTTAGCCTTCCCCAAAATCGTCCAGAGATACAAACACAGGTTGCCATTGAAGAGATGATTATTTTTCTCTTTCTCTCCTTGAGTGATATTCTCATTCACGCTGAGAGCCTGTCAGTCAGTCAACCCCCCCATCCCCACCCCCACCCATCCCCACCTCGTCATTCAGTGTCGTTGATGCTGACATGTCACATCTGGAAGCTCTTCCCTACATGTGCTGCATAGACATTTCTCTACTCACTTTCACTTTCCCAGGAGGCCTGATTGTGAAGCTCCTGTAATGATGTGAAAAAGGAGACTGAGATTTCTACACAACAGCTCTGGACTAATGAATGCATTCTGGACATTCACCCCCCCCCCCCCCCCCCCCCCCCCGATGGTACTGGGATCAGTTTCCTCAGTAGGTGGAGTATGAAGGGAGATCAAAATGGTAGCAATTTGCTGCGAGTCTCAGAGTCTTTAGCACCTCGTTTGTTCTGAGGGGCTCTTTGTGTAAGGCCAGAAAAGTGAAACCTATCTTAAGTTGGCAAGGATGAGACGCTTTGTGGCATGTGTGTTACCATACTAGCATCTGTAAACAAAGCATGAAATCTCAAAAAGTTTGCTGGACACTTGACACTTGTTGGCTTAGCAGGCGGCAACAGAGCCACCGTTTCCTGTGGAAAATCTATGCTAAGTGTGCTGCTGTGCTCTGTAACAGGCGAGGGTGTTCACTTGGCAGCAGGAGAGAATGAAATAATCATTAAAACGTCTGAAGGGTGAATGATGTCATACACAGCGAATAAATGTTGCTGTCAGGCCATATGAGACGTTTGCAGAGAGAGTGACACTTTAGGCTATAGTGTTTCACAAGCACAGATATGTTAGACACTGTAACATACACTGCACACAACAACATAGGTGTGTACCCACACAACACACGCACTCAAACACACATACACATGTAGCCCAGTCCATTGATGAAGGGTAGGATGATCTGCTTCCAGTTAGGTTGCACACTGTTCCTGTTCGGCGGGTGTACAAAGAGATGGATCCAATTTCAGGACATGCTTTTAATGAAACTCAAACTGAAACACGTTTCTGATTGGAGAACAAAGAAGGAGAATCAAAAGCTGTTGCAGAGGTGACCTGGGCGAGAGCGTGCCCAGAGCTCCAAACACCAGCTCCCCACAAAAAGCCAACTCCAAACAAGGCCCCTCCGAAGCATCCTGTTCCCGCAACAATGCAAAGCAGCCTGACAAACGTAGCCAGACTTTATACCTTTGCTATCTAGAATTACAATTTGTTTTGAAAACTCTATGACATATGGATAAACTACAATTTAGGTTGCTTATGACTTCCAGAGATGTAAAGGCTAAAAGCTGAGGCTACTGAAACCTTGGAAAGCTTTGAAGACGACAAAACTTATCGCAAACATATGTCGTCTTACGCAGCACACTCATGAATGAAAGAAAACGTTATTTCTCTGATGAGAAATTGTTTAACCATTTTGTGCATGATTGTATTACTGTGGAGGTTATGAAGTGAAAGATTTCGATGTTTAATCTAGCTATGTCTTAAGCAAGTTCATCATTTAGGGAAATGTGTTTATTTGCTTTAGCTTAGCATGAAGACTGTAAATAAGGGCTCGCCTGGCTTTGTGCAAAGGTAACAAAATAAGCATACCAGCACCTCCAAAGCTTACTAATTGACACATTATATTTAATTAGTTAAATGCACTTAAAAATTGTATAGTGTAAAGTGTAAAGTGTAATAATAGTAATAGTAGCATTTTTTATAGAAACTTCCTGAAGTCGTGTCATCTTGTACATAACCCCCCATAAAACAGCAGCTAGCTGTTTGCTTGTTTCCAGTCTTTATGCTAAGCTAAGCTAGCCGGCTACTAGCTGTAGAGTTGTATCTACCAGATGGATATGAGAGTGGTGTCAGTCTTCTCACCTAACTCTCAGCAAGAAGGCAAAAAATGTGTATTTCCCAAAATGTAAACGTTGATATCACAAATATATGAGTATTATGCTAATGTTGAAAGAGCAAGATCTGTCAGAGTCAACCTAAAAATGCTCCTTCCAACAGTCTAATGCTGCCATTTATGGAATTAAAACCATTTTTGAAAATTGCTTCATCCTTTGTACCTCAACCCAGATTACACTGAGAGCACAAATCCCTTTGAAATGGTCCGTATCAACGTCCCAGAGGTGATCTGAAGTCCATTCTCCCGGTCAGACCAGGAGGAAGGTTCATTACTTTCTCCACAGAGACTGCTGTGTTTGGTGGTCCGCTGCCCCGAGGTCCCCGAGCTCAGCCTGCACCTGTGGCCGGCCACGTCCAGAGCTGAAGAAAAGAAAACAAATGCAGTAAATAACTGCCCTTCTGCTTAATGGAGCTTAAGAGTGGCCTCGCTCATTTGCCGTGAAGAACACAGGGTTTGAAGTGACTTATAGCACAATGGCTCTCAGATAGCGCTTCATAGTGTGAGCGGTCTCCAGTTGTGGTGTGCATGAATAACCTTGCGATGGTATCAGTTTAAACTGTGTGCTGGATTTAAAAAAAAAAAGGGGGAGGGGGTGTGAGAGAAAAGACTGTAAAGGTTTGGTGCAGAGGTTAAATATACGGGTTGCCCACATTTGCCAGGAGAAACAAGCGGAAAAGTCCTACACAAACATCATTGTCTGCTACTGAGGCACAAAGACTGAGGGTTAGTGCATCAAAGACTCATTCAAGGACATGGAGGTAAACTGTCTCAGATCAGACACAAGCTGAAACTTGAGAATGTAAATAAGGTCTTTCTACGTTCACTATCTGGTTCATTTTAAAGAAAGGAAAGCAGCTTTTCTCTCTTTTCTTTTATTTGGTATTGTCTTGAAAAGTCAACACAACTGCACTGTATTTGCAGACAAAACATTATTTTCTGTACTAGTTGAGAAGGAGGATGTGAGGATGGACTTCACCACTTCTTCTCCCTGTTTCGCTCTGTGGACTGGGATTTTATTTATAACAAGGGTGTAATTTATGAGAATCTGACGGCCCTGACTACTCCATAACCCGGGTCAGACTCACTCATTCTTCAGCGTGACAGGGCTGGGCTCCTGGAGTTATGGGATCAAGGCTGATGTCTTACAGAACACCGCTCGGGGGAGCAGGTATCCGCACTTCCGTATTTTATCAGCTCTCCAACAAGTGAACATGAACACGGGCCCCTATAAATCATTTGCTTCTGATGACAGCCCAGAGGCAGCAAGGCAGAGCATCGTCTGATGTCGTACATGTGTGCCATCTTTCTTTTTTTTTTTCTCCTTAGAACAAATGTAGCATGACAGACGGAGCTCTCCTCACGCCTCTGTGTGGCTATAGTACACCTGCAGAGTGTGACGACTACATGACTGCAGTTGTGCTACAATTAGTGGCCATTTTAGCTTTAGTATCTGTCACCACCTTGTACTGTATTAGCAGGACTGCGAGCAAATGGAAAGAGAGTAGGGTCTCCAGAACAAATGTATTATAAGAACTAGACACTCAAAGATGGTACCCACTCACTTGAATGAAAATTGCTTCCCAGGTGCATAAGCTAAAAAAGTGTTCTAGCTTCTGGGGTTGCTTCCGTGTTGTGTCTCCGCTGGCCCCGCCCAATAATAGTTTGCCTAGTTTGTAGTTCAAGGTGTCCTGTCAACACGTTTTCAGATGGGTCTTTATAATTGTGGTCTATGATGTTTTTTGGGCCGCAGGGGATTTTTTTCATTGGGGGGGACAAACTGGCAGCCGCGGTATGGGACGCGTCACTCCATTTAGGGTCCCCAGAAGTGAGGTGTGTCACGTTAGCAGTCTTTTTTTTTCGTCTTCTTTTATGAAACCAGATTTGAAAACGTTCTTGCTCAAGATTTTAAGTGGTGTAAACATAATGTTTTTTGTCAGGCAAAAAAAGGCTAAATATTCCATCTTCTATTGTCTGTTGTTTGGTGTAAAAAAAAAAAAATGCTACTAAATTACCTTAAAAATACAACATGGCTGACGTTTTATAAAGTGCAGGTGAAATCAGCCTGTTGGAGAAGCTGACATTTATGTTAGCCCTATAAAACCATGAGCAGCAGATTCTTACATAAAACATCCTCTGGAATAAAACTGAAAACATAAACCTCTCTTGTGTTGTTTGTGTCAGAGTTGGATGTAAAATAGAGACAAATATTTTCCAGAATATTTTAACTCATGTCATTGACAAACACAAAATCATCATAACACATTATTTGGACCCTACTGTATTTTTTCCACACTTTGCTAATGTTAAAATGTTAATGTTACAAACATTAAAAAAAGAAAGAAGCTATATTTGCCCTGTAATACTTTTTATTTTTATTTCACTTAACCGCTGAAACCAAATGGGTGTGGGAGTGAACCAGCCGTCTTTCATGCAAGAGGTCCATGACCTTGATTCTCTTTCCACTCTTTCTGTGTGATGAAGAGAAAGTGAGAACACAAACACGCACGCTTGTTTTTCAGTGTATGTATATCGTGTGGGCTGTGTGTGTTGTGTGTGTGTGTGTGTGTGAGGAGGAGACAGATATGGCCACAGTCAACAAGACAAGAACAACAGATTCATTACATTTGTTTGACCAATAACTTCCTGTGGAAGATAGATGTGTTTTGGCCCGAGCAGCTGTTCGCTCTGACAACAGTCTCTCCCCTCACATGATGTTCCTGTATGGCAGGGGAATTATCATTCAGTGCACGTACATATGTATGTGTCTGCCTCTGTGTGTGTGTGTGGTCTGGGTTAACAGGTTCAGCGTGGCTAATTCAGAGGGCCCAGACAGAAAACCCAGTCCCACCTTACACTTTTCAGAAGGGCCACAGACACTGGAGGCCTTTCTCCACGAAGTTAGCGTCCTTGTGCATGTTCAGCTGTGTGCGTCTCAATGTGTGTGTGTGTGTGTGTTTGACTGTTCGCTGGACCGAAACCTAAATCAGCACATGAAAGGTGTGTATCTCAGTGTTGCTTCTCCTGCTTCTCTGACAGGAAACAGACCCTCGCTGCAGTATTTGGTTTCTCCAAACTCACACAGGGACTCCATTTCAAACATGGTACAAAATTCAAAACAGAAATGTAGCATGAGTGGGGACAATAAGGCCAATGGTATGTCACTAGTTAAATTTAATTACACACACACACACACACACTCACTGCTGTTCTAAATCCATCAATTTACCATGAATGAAAAAAATGAAAATATTTTGATTGTGTTGAAATTGTCTTTTTCATTCATCCAACACACCGATGTTTCAAATTTACTTCAAAAAGTTCTTAAGCAGAGTTTAATCACTGAATTTCACTCTGCTTCAGTCTATGCAGAGTGAATCCTCCTCTTAGTGTTGTCTCTGTGTGTGTTCTTGCAGTCATTACCACTGGTTCTCCAGCCCAGCAGGAGTTTTGGTGTTATTTGCGCTGGGCAACTCCGGTTTCCCGAAAACGGCGAGATTATGGGGGCTGACACAATAACAGCGCAGGGAAGGGAGGGAGGAGGATGAGCAACAGTCCGACCAAAGAGAAAAGAGAGGAATTATGGCGTATCCATCATCACGTTGGCACAAATGTTTTGGCTAGACCGGTTGAGTCTTCTCTGTCATCGCTAATCACCTAACAATAAATCCCAGAGCAGCACTCGGTGGGAAGGAGAGAACCAGAAAGACGAGTCTGGTGGTAGGAGAGGCAGCCTTTTACACAGCATTTAAACAGACACAGACCAATAAAAAAGAATGGGTTGAATTTGGTTCCTGGCAGCTCATCATAGACATTTTCCCCATTGCGGGTCACATTGAACCTTGGCAAAGGTCAAAATCTTATTGGATTTGCCGTTTTGTTGTATGGTTCCTGCCAAGTTGAATTTCTGCTCCGACAGCTGAACTTGAGCACAACTTGGGCATTGTTTCTTTTTACCCCTGCAGGCGGCTGTTGTGGTGGATTTTGTAAGATCGCACATTGTAAATGACCAACCTTGTCTGACTTTTGTATCTGCTCTGTTGTTACAATGCAAAGCCATGAAAAGAGACACGAGACACACTAGCCCAGTGTGTTTGAAGTGAGGACAGCACTGTACTTCCTAATGAGGCTGGGGAGTGATGGCACACAGCAACAACGTGCTGACAGAACTGACCAACACTGAAGCTCCAGAGGTGGACCGGCACACTGACGGATGTCTCTAAACCTCCAGCCGTTCAGAATGAGCCCCTATGTCCTGTAGCTCACTGCGGGGCCTTTCATCTCCTCTATTTCTTCAGTTAGAAAAAGCCAACATTCTTGTTTATTGGAATTAGCAGCTATACTTGGCATAGCACAGGGTTTAACCTCCAAAAGAGGAACAAAACTGGGAAAAGGAGACAATTCTCCATCATTCTTCTGGAGCGTTTCCTGGCCAGCTTTAAGCCTCTGTATATCGCTGAGTTCTCGTCTTTCTCACGAGTCTGTGTCCAAGGCACCATTGTGCTCCAGTTCTTCAAATGTGGCTCCATTTCCTGCAGGCAGTTTAAACAAACAATCAGGGCACGCTGTTTCCCCATCAATATACATCTATTTTGATTTTGCAGGGTCTTTCCACGTGGGAAACAAAATTCGATTTAAAATGATGAGTCGTATTCCCAATTTATTCTCTAGAAGTAAAATAATTTTTAGTTTGAGGCATGATATAGTTATAGTGAAATTCAGAATTTATTGATTTTTTGGCCACTTGTGGGCAACGGAAACAAGCTGTAAACACAACACTGACATACTAACACCGCATGATGGTGATTTTGGCTATTTACACACCTAGCTGACACGTAGCAACATAAGCATTCATTTGGAGTCGTGTTTCTGGCAATCTTGTGAATGCAAGTCCAATATTCATTCTCCTTTTAGGCCTAGTCTGGTCTCCACCAAACTCCTGAGGGACATATTTGACTCTTTAGCTGCTAAATGCTCCACTATATTCACTAGCTAGTCGCTAACTTTGTCTGTGGGTTTATCAGAGATTTTCCGTGGAAAGCAGCTGCCTGCTCCTGCTGGAAACGTTATGAGAGCGGTGAGAGTGAACAGTAAATTCGTCAGCCGTAAAACCAAAACAGTGAGCTTAAAGTACCTAAAACCCTCCTGTGTGCAGTTTAATGATAGTTCCTCTCCCAATTTCCTCGTAATGAAATAATCCCTGTCTACCTGACCTGATACCCCCTTTGCCTGGAGTGGAGTCTGAAGATTAAATTAGAACCACCTTGTAAATCAGCAAGCAAGACAGAAATACCGTGAGTGTGTGTGTTTTCCTCAGACAGGCAGGTTTTTCAGCTCGAGCCCTATGGCCTTGTGTCAAGCATTTGACCTTTTGCTGGTTTTCAGTGTCAAGGCTTTTTAGGTACCCAAGTGCCACAGTCTGTTTCCATGGAAATGTGGCTTTAAGGCAACATCCATCACTGGTGAAAGGCTGACCCAGAATACCCAAACACACCCCGCCCTCTCGTATTAAAATTCTTCAGCATGGCACTCTTCGCTGGGCACACACATTCCACATTACCCTGGTCAAGGGAAGTGGAGGGGAAGGCTACCTGTTGCTGCGGCAACGCCGGCCAAACACAGAGGTCAGACAAGCGTGTCCGTGTCATTCCTAACGTGACAGTGGTTTGCCATAAACCCGAGCCGGCGTGGTAATGATACTCCTGCGCAGTGGGCGGGGCTGGCGTTCGGCTCTGTGGACGCTGGTCGGGGCCCAGTCTGGCCGCACTCACAAATGGGGAGGCAACACAGGAAACTGGGGCTTCCAGTAAAAACATGTAATTAGAAACACATTGACTGGGAGCTTTGGCATGATACACCCAGCAGGAAGGGAGAGACACATGCAGGCAGGGATGCACGCGGGGGGAAAAAGTTTGACTGAAGCGGAGGACAAGATCACTGGGTCACTGGGAAAGTCCCGTGAGAAAATCAAACGTCGTGAGACGAAAATGGAAAACCAGAGACATGGACGGTGACAGGCAAGACACATCGTTACAGAGCGATAATCAAAAGCTGAGATATCTCAACACCCAGTCTGACCTGTCAGCCAGTTTAGGACAGACAAGACATGTGGCAGACAATAATATTCCACTGTTGGAAATCCAGACTACTACTACTACTGTTTACAAGATGTAACATAAGTGCCACTGTATTGAGAGTGCGTCAGTAGGGCCTCGGAGGCCTCACCACTAACAAGTAGGCGGCGGACAGCACAAGCTCAGCGGGCAGCGTGGGCCTCGGCAGGGCCGGGTGACTCGGGCCACGCCCTGCAGGGCCACGCGGTGAACCGAGCTCCAGAGGGAGAGCAGGTTAACCCAGCCACATGTGATCTGAGAGTCATCGCTAACCACGCTCCTCTGGAAGCCTGACAGAGGCTGATAGGAGACATCATGGAGTGTTTATTTCTACGCTGTGAGCAATGGAGCGCGAATGCAATCTAACATGAATACCACTAATTAGTTAATTGTTCAACAAACAGCATACACTCAGAGGTGAAGATAGACAAACTGTAATAGTTGTGTTTTTTAGGAAGCCAAACCCCACACATTGCAAGATTTATTGAGTTTGAACAGCGGCCCATGTGAAACTCCACAGAGCGACGATGAGGACGACTCGCCACTCCCGCTTCACTCCACCGCTCACGAGATCCTCCCAGAGTTCAACCCTGAGATACCAGAGAGCCTCTGCAGGGGACAGACGTGAGAGAGAGAGTCCCCGCATCCACAGAGAGAAACCATCAGAGGCGCTCTTTAGTGTGTGGCTTTACAGATCAGGCGAGTGGTGACTGTGGCCTCAGAAAGAAGAAGAAGAAAAAAAAAAACCTTAATTAGCCCTCGCTCCCAGCAGACTGCCAACCCAAGAATAGGGGTTAGATTAACAACGAGGACTGAACACTTTTAATCAACTCTCAAAGCGTTTCCTTGTCCGCCCCCAATGTCAACAGTTCACAAACACATAATTAGAAGGAGCAGAGGAAATGGATGTTTGGTAGGTGATGAGGTTTTATACATTTCAAAATACAAAAGTGTGAAGTGAGAATTCACAGTCTACAGATGCAGAATAAACAGCAGGAACATGTGCATTAATCAAAGGGGCAGAAAATGAGGAAGCAAATGGGTCTGGATATGAAACAGGACAGAACGGCACTTCTAACGAAATACTGTATTGAACAACTGTTAACTGAAGACAACGTAAACACATACTGTAAGGCACAATAAACCTGGGCCATTCATATGAAAACACACTCAACAATTCATTATGACAATCCACACACACACACACACACACACACACACACACACACACACACACACACACACACACACACACACACACACACACACACACACACACACACACACACACAGTACTTTGAATTTTCTTTTTGTCCCTAATACAATTTGGGGACGCAGAAACAGTAACACACTTTGAGCACCAAAAGGGCCACGGGAAAGAAAGGAATAGGTGAACTTGTTCATCTTACATCCAACAGTTTTAAAAAGTGTCTGCCAGATCACGTTAAATTTAGAGAAAATCAGATATGGGGGTCTTTTGAAATTACACTGTTCACTTCCCACCAGTTGTCCCATAGTACCACGCAACTTTTCTTGGGGCCATTCATAACCTTTTAAAAAAGAGGGCCCTAGTATATCTGAAAAAGGGAGCATGAAAGACTGAGGACAGTCTGTTTATAGACTCCACCATCCTGTTTTAATACTTCTTGGTTTTGAAATAATAAACGGAGCAACGTGGTTTTGAAGTATGCTCTTGGGGCTTAACAGAGTCTAAATATCAAACATGTTTGGACACCAAAGAACAGGTGCTGTAAAAATGTAACAGAAAGGTGTAAACATGTAGAAAGCGCACAGGTAAAACAAAAAAGGTCTTTGGTCACAGGTGTTCTTTGACACATGGCAACTGGCCGTTGATGTACAGTAAGGCATTCAGACAGCGGGTCAGTAAAGGCTACAGTGGAAGAGGTCAGGCCGTAACAGTATGAACAGTAACACTGGTTAGAAGTCCGAGAGACTAGAAATGTCAGACATTTCCGTGAGCAGACTCGGCAGCTCTCGAACATATTTGGGATTTTGTTTGTTCAAATATAAACAGTATGACAAAAAAAAATTACAAATGTACATAATACTTCCAGCCAAATGCTTTCCATACTCCTACATGTATGTATCTTTAATAACAACATTCCTGCTATCTATCCATCTGTGTATACAGTATGTATAGGCCACGCTGGCTACATGAACTTTATCTGAGGAATCAGCTATCATGTTCAGCCTGTGGTTCTGTAATTGGCTCTAGCTCTCTGTTTCCCCGTGGACGTTCTCCATGTGTACTTTGAGGTAGTCGTTCCTGGTGAACTTCTTATGGCACAGCTGGCACTCCGCCATGGGTCGGTTAGGGTTGTGTGTGAGCTTGTGCCTGCTGAGCATCTTCTTCAAGCTGAATGAAAGGTCACACACCTAGAAAACACGAACAACACAGGGTTTTAATAGTAGTAATTAAAGCAAATAAACGCAAACTCTCCCGTTCACTGTAGAGTTTAGTCTATACACAGACACAGCCGGAGACACAGAATGATTTGTAAATCACACGTGGCGGACCTTGGCGACAGAAATCGCTGCTCCACCAGTAGCGAGAGGGAATGCATGCAACTTAACATCCATCATAAATGAGCCATTTTACACTGTACAAATGACTCCATCGTCCTCTATCAATCATGATAATCCGCCGCTGGCTGGCGTTCAGCTGCAGTTTAACATGCTGCTTCGAGAATCACAGCATGTGTCCTCCTCACTCCATCTGCGGAGAGCTTCGGTGCAATGAATTACATTCAGAAAATCTTTCACAGGCAGTTTACATCTGTGGGTAAATGGGGGGGGGGGAATAAAAGGCCTGCGAGATATGAATGAAATCAGTTTTTTGGTTTGAACACAATCATAATCAAAAAATAAGCAGATTCCTGTCATATTATTATGTAGTCTGTCCAAACATTTCTGAGTGGTTCTGTGTTAATAGTAAGTCTCTGTTGTAGCTTTACTATCCAAGTGGAATTTAATGTAGCTCAAACAATCTACAAAATCTGATCCAGCGTCAGTAGAATATCAGGAATTGTATAAAGTGAAACAGTGACAGGAGCTGATGAGAGAGGGGCCTCCTCGTCTCATTGTAACCCAGATGTTACTGGATGCTTCTACAACATTTTTAATGCTGTTATGACAGACGCTGCTTATGGAGCCCCTCTAGCTTGTCTGGAAAATGTTCCTGGAACTGTGCGATTCCCTTTGTCTGACTCGAAATCCACCCCAAAATAAAATCCACATGTTATTTCTATTATCTTCAATAGTTTAGCGTAGAATTATTTACATGAGAATCGCTCTTCCACAGCTGAATGTTGGATGTCGCTGGGAGACACTCTGGTGACGCTTCACTGGCAGTGAATGGGATACTGATTCTGTGGTCTTAAACAACAACTATAGACGATTCTCCGGGGATTTAGAAGGAGATGCCACCGAGTGAGGCTTATTAGGGTGTTAAAGCTCAGACGAGAATCTGAGGATGATGGATTAGACGCAACGTTTTTTGATGTTCCTTTCGAAGAATTAAGATATTTGGAATTCTAGAGTTATGATCTCAGACTATTGTCCATGACTGAGCTGTCCAGAACAAAGGTTTTCAAAGTCTGACACTGTGGACCCCCCTCGGACAAAATCAAAACAACTGCACCTCCCCCATTTGACTTCTTTTTGTCTGAATGTCCACAGGTTTTCAACACAGCAAATATCTGAGCAATGAGTAATGTCAACAAAAATATTGAAAGTGTGACATTTGGATTTTGTTACTCCTGTTATTATTTTTTGTCTTACTTCTATTTAAGGGATAATCATGATCATTGTAAGTTTTGGACACTGTGGGCTACAACTTGAGCCCAGTTTTTATTTTAGCCCGTATTTGTTTACATTTTGGCAAACTGAAAGCATTAAAAGGAAGCCGAAGTAGCTATTATCAGTTCTTGTTTGCACTATACCCATGGATGTACAGACAGCTATCACTGGATACTTTGATACTGAAGAAAACTTAAAAATGTAATGATTCTCAGTTCCGAGTTATAAGGTTCGTCTTTTTTTCTATGATTTCAAAGAGGATTAATAGAAGATGACACGCGATGGACATCTGCGACAATGATATCCTCGGAAAGTGTAAGTCACACCGAATCTAAGATGTGTATCACCTCTGTGTGTTCAGACTTGACTGAGCCCCCAACGTTTTGAGAGTTAGAGAGAATTTCATAGGATTTTCAATATCAGCGATTCCCAAGTTCCCAAATTTCAGAAATGGCAATAAAACCCAGCATTCAAAAAGTCTGTTCCGAACATGGACAACATCTTCTGTCACATGCCCCCCTCCCCCGTCTCCAAGAATAATTATTACTCCTACAGTATTATAAGCAGAGGGTAATTTCTCCCTCTGATCCTCTCAATGTGTTTACGTGAGATCAGCCCACTTGGCCCCTCCAGAGAAGCAAGATCACTATCTGCCTCTTACTTAGCCCCCCTCAACTGTTCCCCACATCTGGCCTTGTTCCATCACATATACAAAGACAAACACATGCAAGAATCAAGGGAAGACAGTGGTGGGTTTAGAGGTACAGTGGAGGTGGTTGGACACACTCACATCACATTGGAAAGGTTTCTCTCCTGTGTGGGTCCTCATGTGCTCGTCCAGTCCTCTTTTCTGGCTGAAGGCTTTGTTGCACTCGCTGCACTTATACGGCTTCTCCTGCAGCGACACACAAGATAGACGCACCGCATTTAAAGAAGGCACTTGATCTGTCAGCGTGCAGCAGAACAATACATAAAACAATACTTCCCCAGCTCGGTCCCATATGGACAAAACCTGGAGGAAGATATCTGTCCATCATGGCGTACACAAGCGTAATGACACACACATGTGCACACAAACAGAAACGCACAGCAGAGTGGAAAACACAAGAAGATGTGGAAATATCCCAGAAACATGCACACACACACACACACATTCACATTCACACACTGATACCCTCGCACTTCACACCCCGGCGCTTTCCCTGTGAGCTTATGAAGATGTGAAATGAAAGATTGTACAGCCCCTGCAGTAGGGAGGAAATGACCGGCGTAGGGGCCATCAAAAACACATGGACTCCTCTAAAGAGTAAGGAAAACATGGCACAGAAAATCCCTTTGAACATGTATCAGTGCGCTGGCACTCTGGGGCTGTAGAATATCACTCCTCTGTCTCCACACCTCATCAGTTTACCAAAGAACATTTCCTCTGCGCCTTGTGGAGGCCTGTCTCAGTGTCAGTCAAAGCAGCTATCTCACTGTGAGTGTGTTTGTACAGAAAAAAAACTCAAAGTATGTGTGTGTGTGTGTGTGTCCATGTGTTTAGCATGTCGGACGGCCTTGACGAGTGGGAGTGTCCTACAGTCGGAGGGGAAACAGCGGTGGCACCTTAAAAGACTTGAGGAGAAGTGAGAAGCGTGGAGATAGCGGGAGCTGGTTCCCAGTGTCACTCTTTGGGGAAGCTGTTTTTGACAAGCCTGGCTGATAGCAAAAGGCTCTACCCATTTAAAGCTTAGTTGCCATGGGAACAGGGTGAATGCAGGAAGTAAGGGTCCTGGGAAAGGCGCTATCATGTGGGCGGGGCAAGGAGTGCCCACTGACACAGGATACAAAAGGAGGTAAAGATCAGGTTCACTGGATGTGGACGCATGTGTATGAGTGGCGTTAAGTATGCAACTGTTTGTGAGCGTGTGACTGAATAAAGGGGAACAATGGAAAGCAGTGTGTGTGTGTGTGTGTGTGTGTGTGTGTGTGCAACGCAAATTTCCACTTATATCTTCTGCTTTAACAAGGATCACTTTTTCCATAAGGGATGAAGGGTTCTTATATGACAAAGAAAAAAAAGACGAGGGTTCCAAGTTCAGAGGTCAGGAAACACATGGACGGACTTATGTGATGTGGTGTACCCAGAATGCATCACTATGACCCCGGTAACATCGAACATCTGTACCTGGTGACCTTCACTCTTCAGCAGCTGTTCAGCCTTTGACCTTTGACCCGACCTTTCCTCTGAATCTGACCACTCGAAGCAAAGAGCACGTCTACAAATGCAAAGATGGAGTTTGGTTTATTTACTCCACGAGGGCCAAACGTCTCATGTGTCATGTTAAATATGTTGGTATTTGTAAAGCAGCATGCCCACGGGAAGTCATTGTGCTCCATTAGGCTTCAGGGTGCCGTTAGAAACTAACAAACAACTCATAGTCGAAATGGTCTGTAATGTATTGTGTGAATTAAGAGGGCAAAAGAGCTACCAACTCACCACTAGCAACGGCTGGGACTTTTTATTGCAAAATGTGGGAAAAAATTTAATGTTTGCTCTGTATTGATCAGCCTGAATTCAAAATGTACAGTGCCTTCTGCTTCAGTGGGGATCTTCCTTAAGTCCACTGGGGCTCTGATCAATCTTACGCTCTGCTGCCCTCAATATAAAACTAGAAAGCTGTGTTGAAAGAATACTCACAACACTAAACCGTCTGAGAAGTATTGTGGATTTGACACCAGAGATGGAAAAATCGTGGATAAAGGTGAGGCTGCTTGCTGCCTTATAAAAATACAACTGCCAGAACCACCACAATTATTTCAGCAGATTAAACAGGCACAGATCTGATCTCATTGAGCGAATGTTCCGTCCTGCTTGGTTCATTTCCTACGTGCTAAGCTAATGGTTGACGCATTTTAACTGAGTCATTTTATTTAAGTTCTAAATAATATAAGTAAAAGCTTAAAAAGGATGTAGCAGTACGGCCGTCTCCTCTTATAGTTAATAAGTGAGACGTAGTTAACGTTACATTACATTACATTACATTACACATCATTTTAACACAGTAATCAGTATCGGGAGAGAAAAAGTCCAATCTGTGAATCCCTGCAACAAATTGCGGCACTGCTGCAAACAGTCCACATTTATTTAGTTATGGAAAGAAAAGTTTAACCATAAAAGCCTCTCTGAGTTAAAATATATATTTTTCAGCCTTCCTTCGTGCCCAAGAACAAAAGATGGAACCTTACACATACAAAGTGCGTCTGTAATCATGCAACATGCAGCCACATCCATTTGCGTCAGAGATCAAAACAATATTATAAAAAAAATCTCTTTATATCGAAAATGTCAGCAGTTCATGTACAACAAATGTGTTCCACTTTAGTTTGCCGGTGATGTGGTTTGTGGTATAAACACACAAACTCCAAACGCATCCATCTCAAATCGTCTGTACATTAAAAAACGAGCTGCGGCTCTTTCGGCCGAATGACATTTGCTTTGCTCAACAGTGACTTCATCTGGCTCTGCTGTTTGTTACTGCTCAGCCCATATTTCAGAGCACTGTGAGCAAAGGCAGATCTGGGAACATTAGGAACGAAACATCAGTCAGTTTAATCAGCAGCTCGCTCGAAAATTATACCTGCCTGTTTCTACTGAGAGACGTCAACCTGGGCAGGATACCTCCATTATCAACACACTGTAACAGCAGAGCGCTGTGCTCTGGACAGCATTAGAAGAGGACAGATCTTTGAAATGAACAGTGTTGACAGGCCCCGACTGTCACAGTCATAGCTGTATGAATTGATGATGGAAATCGATGATGAAACATATATTAAGTCTCATTTTTCAAAAGTGGCACTAACACACACACACACATCCAGATGCTCGCGAAGAGCTCATGGAAAGTGTCGCTGTGGTGGAGAACTTCATTGGGTGGAGACGTGACGCAGGCAAAGGAGCGCCGTCCCGACCCAGGAAATGACCTCATGACGTCCAGTGAGAGGCCTACCTTTTCCCCTCTCCACCCCGAGCCCTGACTCACTTTACATTTGCATGCTATGATGTCTGCATGTGAAAGTTCATTTTCTCTTCAGCCTGTGTCTACGCTACCTCTGCCTTTTGTGCCAGTAGGCATTACCAGACGACTTATTAAAGAACCTGCAAATGTGGGAATGACCTCATGATTAAATGGGTAGGGAGCGTCACGTATGTGAGACACAGAGGAGGCAGGACTTCACTCACTGGGCGAGGTGTGTGAGAACTTCTTTATGCACACTCAGACTCACTTCAGACAAAGACTAAACAGAGAAACTGAAGCGTAGCGCTCCAGATCGAATGATAAAGTCAGTGGGACACCTGACACCGGGTTAGCATCCCTTTCTCTCTTCCCGTCTCTGCAACTCCTGCATGCATTGCACTCATTTTGTATTGAGGAATATGGTAAAACATTAAAAACTGTACAATTAGGTGTTGATAAGCCTTATTCACAGAAGGCAATTTGAAAAGCACAAGTGTTACTTAATGGGATTCAGCTGCTTTGTCTGGTTAACAATGCCACTGCTTTCATTACTTCAGTAAATATATAATATAATGCCATGGCAGGTAACAAAATAAAAAAACGGAAATACACAAATGTGTTTGGGGAAGCAGAGATTGGCCAATTACAGCGTGCTGGAAACAAATGTCCGTGGTTGGTCGTATAGTTTAACAGTGTTAGGAAGCGCTGGATTTGATACGCCAGAGTAAATACTCTATACATACAAACCATCAATATGCATCCAGTCAAGCTTAACTAATAAAATTATGATTGTACTTATGATACGATAGACTGTAAAATGAGAAAGATATTTGTGTGTGTACAGAATGACAGTTAGTGGAAATGGAGAATACAAAATAGTTTATACACAGACAATAATAACTAAGTGTGACAGATAAGGTGGGGGAAGGGGGTGAACTTACACGAGTGTGTGTGCGGATGTGCATCTTCAGCCCATCGTTCTTGCTGAACGCTTTGTCACAGTAGGGGCACTGGTATGGACGCTCACCTGGGGAACAAAAACCGTGAGACGTCATTCACATACGATGGTTTAAACTACAACTGTGAAACAGGAGGACATACTCAGGGAGACAGGAAGTCTTTCAATCAATGCGATATTGCACATCTGCTCATGTATGCCAACATGACCATCTTAAGGACAGATCTTTGATGTCAGGTAGAAAAAGAGAAAAAACACGGACATTAATGTATCTTGGCCATGCTGAAAAGTGTGATGTCCTGCCTCACAGATGGTTCAGGTGTGTGTATGGCTGCCTCTGTCCTGTCCCTTCCTGCAGGTGTTCTTCACATGTGACCCGGCTACTGGTAGACCAGATACCTTTCACTCAGCCATTCATTTCTGATGCACACTGACTTTCCACTGCAGAGCAAAAAGCTTACATTGGCTACACTTCATGGCTCGCTATCTGAGCTACAACTGGCCAACAGTTTAGGAGCACATCAGAGGCAATGTGGCTTATCCCAGTTGGATCAAAAGCAGTCCAGCCAGGCTCCTACAGATCCTATCTGAGCACACGGCGATGATGACAAAGGGAAAGTGACAGGCTGTCAGTCAAACGGTCCGCTGACACATGGATCTGTTTACCGTGTGCTGATCCACAGGCCAGATAGGAGCACCAGAGCTGATTACTAATCTATAGAAGGGATATGAGGTAACCTACAGAACCGCACTTAAATTAAAGACTCAGACAGGAAAAAACAGTACAGAAAAATTCTGGGTTAAATAATTGCTTAATTTATTTCAAAGATGTACCCTTTATCAGGAAGCTAGTGCAAACTTAATACATCTACTGTGTCCAGAGAACTGGAAATGGAGCAGGAATCAAACTTAAAAAGGTCCTCTTCCTCACATTATATTAAATGACTCTCTCCTGAATTTATATATATGCCTGCAAGTGTACACAGTACAATCTAATGAAACGCTGCTAAAAATAGATACCTACAGCTCCACATTTGCGTTCATTCCTTCAGCACAACAATCTCATTTCTTATCAGCTTCACAGTAACATAATCTCTCTTTAGTGGCTAATTGTTGAACAGGCAAGCAAGTAATTTTATTGATGGGGGAGATGTTCTGCTCCTTTAAGTAATAAGGTTAATTAGCTGTGTTTCCTTGGGATTCAAAATGCAAAGATGCTTATTAAATCAGAAAATCCATCTAGGGAACATATTAGAAGAGTAATATTATCCCACTGCTATAAACACGGCTGTGTGGAGGGAATGTTTCTCTTCTGTTTCTTACAGTAAGTAAGGGAGGGTTGATGGAGGTACACAGTAAAATATTGAATGGCCATTTTTAAATGTTATTTCATTAAAAGCAAATGTCCAAGCGCATTCAGGCATTTATCTTGGCAGAAACCAATGCTTTTTGAGGAAATGTGCAGATATTTTGCACTGAAATGATTTCTCTTGAATATTGCTGCTGTTTTATGACTAGATGAGACTGGCCAGATGAACTCATGTATCCATTTGTGGGGTCTGACTACTACAATTTTGTATTATTCCAACTTTCGATTGTCAAAGGACTAAAATGGTTACATTTAAATAATTCCTATCCCACCAATCCTGTGTCTTTCAACAGAGAAGCTACGACAGCTGTCATGTAGCAGATGTACAAGTCGGGTCTAAACCTGCCATAAACCTCCCACAACAGGGCTTCAGAGGCGCACAAGGAGGAGCGCTGTGACACAAAGTGATAAAATGTGTAACCTCACATTGGTGTGGAAAGGGTTAAGGTGACATATGTGGACCGATTACGCGCATTGAGACATGTGCAGAGGGCAGCTCGCCATTCTGTCCCAAAAATCCCCCTCTGTGCAATTTCAGCCTCTAGGAGGCCTTTTGTTGACAAACAGGAAAATCTGAATCCCAGATGTGTTTTGAGAAAGAGGAGAGCAAATCCTATGTCTTATGTAGCATGTGTGGTATCGGGTTAAGGCCCAGCGCTAGCCTTGGGGATTCCTGGGGAAGGCATTAGTGTGCTAATAGCACCGGAGCACAGGGTGCCAGCGTACTTCTGTGGCTTGGATCACATCCCTCCCAGGAGCTGGCTATTGTCAGCTAATACACAGCACAGACAGCCACGCCCTGCGAACGCAGAGGCTTGCAAATAAGTGCACACCAATTCACCTACTTAACCTATACACTCTCCGGTTCTGGACATGTGTGCCTCATCTGGAAAATGCAGAAACAGAGAAAATTATGTTATTCGATATTCTTAAAGAGGTCATTCATAAATATGCTCCCTTATGGATCTACATACCAACAGTCATGGCTTTTCCACTGGTTCAACCTGCTCGGAGCGAAACAAGAGCAACTCAATCCCTTGGCGAAACAGGAAATAAACAAATGCTACTTGGAAGCCTAAGTAGTAACATTCCTGCAACATGGGTCTCTGTTATTCGTGCGAGAGGCTCGGTGTCTGTTCTGCTGAGTGTTACTGTAACTGGAAACCCTCCACTTATTCTCCAGATTGAGCCAGATTGTTTGGGGATTATGAGGGGTGGCTGCAGCACTGAGCCAGGGCTTTATGTGTGTGGAGATGGTAACTGATTTAGCATGTGCTGAAACAGTACACCATCTCTTTGACCCTGGGTGTCTCCCCCCAGCCCCTGCTGTGGCCCTCACACTCCTTGTCTGCTAATCGATCCGTTTGGCACCCCCTGTGTGTTGTATACGTGTGCGTACGGCCGCGTGTCTGGTTAGCAGATGGTCGGCTTTGTCGTCTTTTGCCTGCCGCACAGCGCTCGTGTTATGGAGAGTGCTTTGTAGCTTCGGGGCTCCGGTCTGAAAGACATTAGTGCTGTCCGTCAGAAATTAATTCCCGGCTTCCTCCAGTTCAGCCAGACAGTGGCCCTCCACTGTCCTTCTCTCTGCACCGTGTCACATGCCGACAGAGGTAATGTGATATCAGTGTGTTGGAGATGATAAGAGATTGCCTTTGATGAGCCGTAAGAACGCCCAACAACTTTTACACTTGACCTTTCCAATATACCCGGGGTCTCGGTAGATTTTTCCACTTCCGCAAACAATTCTCTTGAACTTGCCCACGTGAAGGTGTATCAGACAGACTCGCCTAACCGCACATGCGTCTCAAAAACACAATCCTCAATCCAAATTAAGCATCCGCACGGCACCCAAAAAGAGTTAAAGCTGCGATTCATCACAGGGGCAGACAATAATTCAGTGCACGGTGATTTTACTTTACAAGATTGTAGCCATGACCACAGTCAAGACAAACAAAATCATCCGTGCGCAAATAGCTTCAGTGATTCCAGAGTTCTACCAGATGTCCATTTGAGGGCAGTTGTTCTGTCGTGAGATCACTTAAAGCTGCAGTGTGTAGCTCTTTAAAACACCAAAATATGGCTGTGTATGATTACCGTAACAAATGGCCCCATGATCGAGACAATTAGTATCCTCTGTCCAGTGCCAGCGATATATCTAGTGCGTGTTTATAAAATTAAAATAGCACTTTCCAAGAACAAGTTGTGATTTTTCTATTTCTTTTTTCCTTTACTGGAAAGGAAACAATATTGATTGTATTGTAACCCATATTTACACAAAGAACAGTGGCCCTCTTCTTGTTTTGTGTCTCAGAGCAATCTCTATCACAGCAATTCAATGAAAAAACACATAACTGAAAATGCAAATAAAATGTTTTATAGAAAGTTTTCTGGCACCGGCCACTTGTGTAATTATAAATGTTTCAACATTTAGATGGCAATGATTTACTGATGTTAAAATGCTTCACGTGGTACACAACTGTAACACAAGCCTTTAATTCAGTGAGGCAGATCTACTTTACTTGTCATCTGTAGTCCAAAAGTTAGACCATCCACTCCTTGCTCTAAGACTCTGAGGAAAACCAGACATTTGGCTGTGGTCTGTATGTATATTATCTACTGTATATAACCTGGAAAATAAGGTTTGACAATAATGATTACGCAGTGGCCTGGACCAGTGAGAACTTGGGCTTGTTGATGTGTCAGTATAGATCTGGTGAAGTTGCCACTGACTCCTTCTCTGTCCAACACATAAAAGGGGCACATTAAAGATTTCATTTTACAAGTTGTATCATTTCAACCTTTATAAGGGAGCTTTATAAAGTCTGAAAAAATAACCCTGATGATGTCAGTCTGGGGGCTACAAATTTGAAAGACAAGATCAGCAAAATGTAAAATTCGGTGATTTTAGGTGATCTTTAATCACGTGACCAAAAACAGCCCTGCGTTAAAACAAAGCAAGGGGGCTGTACCGATGAGACATGAAATATGATCCAGGATGATCAGTTTGAGTGACAGGCGCATCATGAGTTTGAAAGCTTATATGAGATGCCAGACGCTGCTTTATAATACTCAGAGACAGGATTTTACAGCTCTTTCATCTTTCATTGCGACAATCGCGAGGCAAATCCAGCATTCCCGTTACACAGTGACAAAGCTCCCAGCGCTTGTGCGTGTTTGACTGGCCGACGCAGTGCCTTGCAAATTTTGAGCCAGTCGGTCTGAACACGGCCTAAAAGTCAGGATATCTCTGTCTCTGCAGCTTCAGTTTTGCCCAATCTGTTTTTCTCCAAGTCCACCAACTTTATGGAAGTGAAACCAAATTGCTGGCGAGGCCCTTTAATGCCGCGATGTGTACAGCACCTTCATATTATTCTGATGTTTGTAGAAAAATGAGACAATCCCAGTGAAAACTGGTGCGGTCTATGTGTTGCTTTCTGTCCTCCAGATAAATTCAACACATAGTGGCTTTAATAGACCCCATCTCAGACAGCTGCGTAGAGTTGACACATTGTGGTGGTGGTTTCTTTTTGTTTTATTCTGTCTCATGTTTAATATGTCTTTTATTTGTTGCTTATGATGATTTGACTACTGAACGATGTGCAAACACACTGGAGAGTCCTTGGCCCGACTGAGCATGTGGAAAAAGTCAAAGTTTTGATTCACACACAAACACAAAACACTAAATCAGCGTTTTCAAGGGTTAAAATGCCACACCAGTTTGTTGTAACACAGCTCTTGGGTTTACACTGATCACTGTGCCCAAACATGACATGTCCTATGATGTCAGTATGACACCGAGGCCCTGGCTTCTGTCAACTTTTCCCCTGGCACAAATCATTTTCATGACCCCACTATGGTTATTTACCACATCGTGGCACACATGGTGGGAAAATCCACTCTTACTGAGCTGTGATGTGGGAGAAGGACACATTTGTACCATAACAGGGCCAAAAAGAATAATTTAGAGAAATGATAGAAACATCCATCATGACTACTGAGTTCCACAACGTCCTCATCCAAGTTTTTGACAGCTCTCATTTTATGGGTTGTCGGTGATCTCATAAAGGCTGCTCTCTGAGAAGACGCCTGCCTCTGTGGCACTACAGCTAATTTGTTTGAGCTCTACACGATGCTCTAACCAAATCAAATTGAAACAAAAATCCAAGCCAAATATACAGTGCATGTCTTGCCAGCAACTTAACACTCTCAGGTTGATGTTTTAAAATTTCTCTGTGATCTATTTCTCACTTTACCCATTCCTCTCATAATGCTCTCTAGTGTTTCATGGTAAAGTGATAGGGGAAGGAAATCTCCAAGGAATCCTTACAAAGTCCTCTGTGTTTAGCAGGTAAATAATCAATGCTGACTTGTTCCTGTGAAGCAGGAAGACAAACAAGACCCAGCTTTCCTGTCTGCCGTCCAGAGAAGCCGCCGATTTAAAGGTCTTTACCGCAGCTGGTGGCCTTCTTCAAGAGGTTACTGACAGAAAAACTAGCCGTCTTTAAAGTTTTACTTACATTAACAGGGTCCATTTTATGATGTACACATTCCACATTTATCACACAATCGACATTTCCACAGATGGGTTACATGAGCGGTGTGCGCCCACGAAGTTACTCTTCACTGTTTGAGAACAAGAAGAGTCTTGTCAGGATTGTTGCTCAGGGAACGACTCACACTTTTCACCAAAGCTTATTTTTTCCCCCCTCACACAAAAACACAACAAATACAAAAAAAACCCAGTCTATAGAATGAGAGGACAGATTTACAGCCAGTCAGGGTCAAGGGTCATCCGGCTGGATGCTTTCTTGGAGTGGTCTTTTCTCTCGTTACTCCTTTCTTTCTTTGAGGTGTCCCCTCGGCTCCCACCCCTCCCCCAGCATTCCTCTCTTTTGTTTATTCTATATAAATACAATCAGACTGGGCCGCGGCCCACACTGCAATACATTCTCTCCTTCTGTTGGTTTGTCCTTCACACATACACATGTACGAAAACACACACATACGCAGCACCCGCACACACACATACAAAGGAAGCTGTTGACAAAGCGTGGTAGGCTTGTCAAAGGGCCATCGTCCTGCCACCACTCAAATACACACACACACACACATTGAGAGGCTACACGTATGATTTAAGCTCAAAACCTTTATAATTTGATTTCTGGTATCCAAGAGCACGAACAAGGGAGTGAATAAAACACGATTTAAACACTGATTGTATTAGCTAATTGATTTGTTAATTAAGGGGGGCTATGTGGGCTGGTAATGATGACATGGCTCTACGTGGATTCAATATGAAAATCAGAGGATCAAGACACGTTAGCCGTCAAGAGTCAGAAGCTAGAAAGCAAGCAGAGCAAAGTGACGTCTTCAATCCTCAGAAAACAACAGACAATCAGAAGACACCATGAGAGAGAAGAAGAGATGAAGTTCAGTCAGGGTGAGGAAAAAGGGGGAGACAGCCAAGAGAGGGGAGAGAGACAGAGAGAGAGAAAGACTGAGTGACGAAGTTTAGAGGCCAAGAAGTGTGTGTGTGAGTGAGTGTGTGTGTGTGGCCGTGCCAGGTCTCTGCACCAGTCTGTTGGTAAGGAAACGCACAGGAATGTGTAGCTTTCCAGTTTAAGGCAGTTTAATGAACATCCAGGGCTCTATTTTTGTGGCAGTGCAAAGAGTGGAACAAGCCACACCACATCTTGCTGGAATTTTCTAATATTAAAATGCGCTTTGTTCATTCGTTTTTGTTAAGAGCGGAGAATCACACAAAAATGCAAATGACATTCAAGACAAAGTGTTGGTATTTAGTAGCCTGCTTCCAGACCTCTCATCGCCACCCACATCTTCGATATGTTCACCGATTCAAATACGTCTTGTGTTGACAGCTCGTTCCTCTGACTGGACAATCTTCCCACATAGTTAGCTAGCTACCTGGCCACATCTACTACAAGTTGACATAAATAACAACTCTTAAATCTGCACATCTCTTGATCACCACGGAAATCTACAACTGCTCCTGCTGCCTCTGCGTTGACTGAGACTTCAGAAGTAATGTTGCAACAGCAGAATGGTGGGATGAAAGGAGAGATAGCCACACATGGACAACCTTGAGTTTAAAATCATTACACAAAAAACGGAAACTAACATGAAGTCAAGACATCTAAATAAGTGAGACATTCCCAGTGGGAGGGCCTGGCTGTCTGTCCTGTCACTGACATCAGTAAGCAGCTCTTCTATCACTAATACTGGAGTAATACTTTCAAAATAATCTGCTTACTGACTTGCTGCATGTATATACATGGATCACTACAGTGCATGTAAATGCATGTTCTCTGATTAGCTGCGTAACCTGGTTTCTGGAGTGCATGTAAACGTAGCGATGAGCACAATGTCAGGCTGAATGAACGAAGTGAGTATTTAGGGGGAAACAGGTCTCTGATGATCTCTATGAGACAGATGACAGAGGACCAGTTCTGCCTCTGATGTAGCATCATACAGTTGATAATTTGGTGATTCTTTTAACAAGGGCAAATAAAATGTTTATAGCAAGGGTGAATCCAGTTGTGTCTTTCATAGCTCTATGGACACATTATGATGGTACTCCACATCCTCCACAAGCGATGTTAATGGCAGCTGATTGATGGTTGATTTCACAAAGCGATGCACTGCGGCGGTGGAAGGCCACTGACCTGTATGGCTGCGGATGTGGACCCTCAGCGTGCCGTTGCTGGCAAACTTTTGTCCGCAGTATGGGCAGATCTTCTCCTTCTCCCCCGTGTGGGTCTAGCAGAGAAATGATCAAACAGACACAGTATGTTAAGAAAAACATTTGTAATGTGTCATATCACATCCTTCCTGCATTACACAGTAAAATGTCATCTACTGTGATTAGCTGGAATCCAATGTCAGAACTTATCTCATCAGAACATTATCAAACATAGATAATTTAACGTATTTTTTTATTTGGTAAAAGCAACTTCAGATTTTAGACTCCACTTTAAGCATTTTCTTTGCTGCTCTGTCTGATTGGCTAAAGAACGAACAACATTTGGTTTTCTCCTATAAAGCACCACTAACTAGAGGAGGACTCAGTGAATGGAGATGCACATGTTCACATGACAGTGGATCCACTGAGCTGCCCAGGAGGCAGGATCAAAGAACACAGACGATGCAGAGTTGCCAGGGTCCAAAGCCCAGGGGACTAAAGGCCAGGAGTGCACGTATGCATTAATCTCCTCCTCCTCCTCCTCCCTCTTCTTCCTCTCCCAGCAACCCACCGTGTTGAGCTGAGTGGGCTCATAAGGGCTGCACATGCAAACAGGGAAGAGGAGCATGTGGAAAGAGTGTACTACCTCCTCTACCTCCTCTACCTTTTCCTCCACCCCTTCCCCCTCGCTCCTCTCCTTCTCTCTCTCCTCGTTGAAACGTACGTTTTGAATTCCTCCTCCTGGCCTGCTTCCCGAGAATAATTGTGAGTACGAAGGGCTCCAACTCAGAGCGACAGTTTCAACAGCAGTACAACAATACAGGAACACCTCCTCTCTGGGCCCCCATCCTTTCCTCCATCACCCCACTGTGTCCCTCTGACACCTCGGGTGTTTCGTTACAAAGGCTCCATCCACACACAGACACACATGCTCACAAAGACACACACACACACACATGCACATTAGCAAACACATGCATACACACACACGCTCACTCACACATTATCATGCACAACAAATCCACATATATGAACACGTGTGTCCCACATGGAGACGGTGTTGCATTATTTAGTTAGTTGTTTGTACAACAGAGAAAACATTGTTAGTATTCTACCTTCATACGCAGACAGTCATGAGAAGCGCTAGCACTTTCCCTTGGGAACGCCGCATTCCATATCATAAGTGTGTAATTTATTGGGAGTTGTAGGTAATTACTTAGTTTTTTTACATATAAATGATCTGTGTGTCTGTAACTGCTCAAAAACCAACCCTGTAATTTTCATTCAGGAGTGAATTCTTCCAGCCCAGCCGCTGACAGAGGTGAGACTATCTTGTACAATGCGCAAAACATACAATGCATGCATATACATGCTGACACACACACACCCTCTCGTATAACACCAATCCAGGGCTCACTGAGAAGAAAGCATCGACTGTAACACAAGAGCGCTCCGTGAATAACTCCTGGCCTGTTCTGCCAGAAATGGACGGCATTAACTGTTCATTTACACAACCAACTGCTGCTGCAACAACACCACATATGACTAAAGTTCAGGGAAACAAAGAAAGAAAAGTTATACATCTGTTGTGTCCTGTCCTGAGTAGGAAGTCAAGTCGTTCAGTGTCATCTCCAATCTTGAATTATTTTTTCTTAAAACTTAAAAAAAATGCCTGGTTCAGGTGAGATAATTGCATGTAACTGCATCTCACAATTAATTGATTAATCAAAAAAATGAATAGCAGATTGGTCTATAATGAAAATAATTGTTATGTGCAGTCAAAAGCATCATAATCTTGTTAGAATAATGGAGGTAAGCTCTTACTGTGATCATAAGAAACATGGCTTTCATGATGTTCAAAAAGTTACTTATCTTACTCCATGATTTTCGTCATGTGTGTAAAATCAGACATGGTGCACACAGCTGCAGTTTTGATGCTTTCATGATTTTGATGCTAACGAAACATGGCTGTGAGAACTATCTGTGATTATTTGGGGGCCAAAGTTTGCTGAGACAAACAGTATCAGAGTGTACGTTAAATAAGACCTCAACAACAGTATGGTCAAAAGCAAGGTTACTCCGCGCATGTAAACACAGCCAGCGAGTTGTCGTCTCCTGGCAACCTGGCTTTGATCAAGGCCAGATCGCTCAGCAGCCTCCAAACCCCGTAAGCAGCGAGACAGTTCAACATGCCAGTCTTCAGCCCTACTGTTCGGAGACAACCTCCAAGACATTTTCTTTTGCCGTGTGCCAAGAATCTGTTTGGTTTCAATCTTGATCCATAACCACACCGGACGTTGTCAGATTTAGGGCTCATAATCTGTGGAGAGATCTGTTTGGGGCTTTGAAACCCTGCGGAGCTAATGGACTAACTGCCATTTCTAATCAACATAGGAATTGATTTCCAAGCCTTCATGGGCAGCAACGGTCAAGCTGGATGTCTCCGCCAGCTTTGACAGTCCAAGATATTAGTGCAGTTAGCTGCATCACTTTCGTGAGACGAGGAGCAGGACTGGAAACAAAGAAAACATTCTGGTAAAGTGGATGCTTGGGCTGCCCCTCTTAAATCCAGTGTGATAGCAGAAGATTGATGATGGAAAATCTGATTTAAAACTGCAATTTAGTGGAATGCTTCCATTACTTTTACCTCAAAACAAATTTTATCCTTAGTAACTATCTGTAGTCACATGCAGCACTTCATAAAAACTGTGATGTTTGAACTGTGTGCATTTTCAAATGAATACAAATAAAGATTTAGCTTGAACTCAATTTCGGGACAAAGAGACAGCCCTCGCTGACATGCAATCACAGTTTATGATTGAGGTTGTCTGGCTCGGGCTCTTTCCGCTCACCTTCTTGTGGCTCTTGAGGACTGAAGGAGTGACAAAGGCCTTCTCACACAGGTCGCACTTATACTTCTTATGGCCGTCGTGCACCACCTGGATGTGGACATTGAGCGTGTCCTTCCTCTTGAAGGTGGCGTCGCACTGGTCACACTTGAATGTCCTCTCACCTGCGGCACAAGGGTAGAGGAACATTTGTAAGAGCCATTCCCAGTGATCTATTGTTGTGCCTCTAAACACACAGTCATCACGCACAGCAAGAGGGGAACCAATTTCGCCGGGGCGATTGTGCAGGCAGAAAAATACAAAGAGGGGCATTTCATTGCACCAGACAACCCCAAACAATGGTCTTTAGAAAGGTCTGGTTCTGTTTTTTTTAAACAGAAGTAGTCCTTTATTGTGTATCTGTAGCTGACATCCCAAGGGAAACAGTAAAACAAACTGCTCTGCCATATGTTTCATCTGAATGTCAAATGGTTCTGTAAAAAACATGCCTCATTTTATTAATCATCCCACTGAAAAGCACTAAAACGCCAGACAGACAGTACTCAGACAGTACGTTGGGGCACAATCTCAGCTGTTCAGAGTGCAGCCTGATGTTTTCCTTCACGCCTCTGCTCTCTGCCTCCTTACAACAGCCTCTATTGTTGAGGAGTAGTTGTTTCCATTATATGGAGATCATTCAATTTCCACAGAGCGGTTTGGAGAGAGTGTGTGTGTTTGTGTGTGTTTGGCGGGAGCAAATGGTTACAAGCTTGTGCTCATTCTCCTATTACCAAGGCCGATGATGGTCAGCTCAATAAAACCGAACACCAGTGAAAGCTGGTGGTTCCATTGTGTTTTTAATCAAATCGAGACATTCGCTTGATGATAATTAATGTCAACAACACCCTCACAGAAAGATTTCATTATTACTTGGAACAGGGCTTCAGTCTGGTGTTAAACCATGCATGCGCCTACACAGACATGCACAGAAAGCAATCAGACACACACAGGATTGTTCTCGAGGTCTCACAACACCTACAAGTCCACAACTGACCTTTGACCCTACATAAATATGCTGTGCGTGTTTCCCTGGGTGAGAACTGCACATACTGACAGATTTGTCCTTAAGTGGCATGTACGACTGATTTAAGAGAACTTTTTCTTATATTTGGTCGTTCTCCAGAGGGGGAAAAAAAACAATTGTTTTGCTTAAGAGTCATATTGCTTTAATCTGAATGAATTTGGAGTGTTACAGAAATCTAAATAAACATAATCCAAAATGTATCTTGGCTTGCCTATTCACTGACAGGCAAGGCGTTATTTGTTTTTTGCATTTTCTGAATCCAGTTCAGCAGCTGTTAGGAAGATCCTCTCACTCCGACAGCTGCCTGAGGGTCTACATGTAGGTCTAAGTCGCTTTCCAGGATCATCCTCCATTATAACACCTGACGCTGTGACATCAGCTCCTGTATGATGGCAGCTGTATTCACATCTAGGTAATCGTTTTCGGGTTCTCCTTATACAACTACTGACACTGTTACATTGTGTTGTGTTTTCGTCTGCTGATTCCCGACAGCAGGACTTGAACCTCCACAGTTTGAAAGTCTTCTTTTTACTCCTGGTGGCGCTTTGTGTAAACGAAACTCACCCACAAACAGAGTGTAGAAGGTAGCCTTATATAGCAATATGTGAGCACTGATTATATTAATGATCAAATCTCACAAACGTGCACCTCTTCATGAACACGTGGCATCCATTAAGTGGAAACAAGTCCAGTTAAGCGAGTTTACTGAGTCCACACTTGGAACACTTGTACAACCAAACCTCACAGAAAAATTTAGATTTTAGATAAGAGTGTGAAAATGTTCTTGCATGGATTTCACCTAGAAATGGGACAACGGCTGTGCTTCATTCTCTCACTGTGAGACAATCGCCAGAGAGCTAACGAGGTGTCCTAACATTAACTCACAAAGACAGACACATTTATTCAATGGCATGTCTATTCTCTCACCTAGAGTGAAATCACACACTCGATCCTCCCGCCCCACATACTGTCTCGAGCTTAATACATAATACGAGACCTGGTATTATATAGCCTGCCTCCCGAGACAGCGGCAGGAAATGCCTTGAGCTTTACAATCTCTTTGTTATCTGGCTCAATTTGAGGAGCAGCGCTGCATCCTGCCAAGGCTCGACTGCAGCTCAACTGTCTGGGGAGAAAGTTTCTGCCGGAGCCACAGCACCCAGGGTCCACTAGACAACCTGAACCCTTTCTAATGCCTCCTTGGTGAGATGTTTGATAGACTTATGATTTCTAATGTTAATAGAAATATCCACAGGAGTGTGGATGAGCTGAAGGCCAGTGAAAATATATCACCTAAACTGGTAACTTAAAACTTTGCTTCTAAGAGATATCAAGATGGTTACAATTCTACATGGCAAAAGTACAGGAGGGATAAAATAAATAACAACTTTTAACAGGGCTCATTTAGTTATTGTACTTTATGTATAACATATTATAATAACTTGATTTGTGAAAAACCTACATTCAATACAAAACAATGAGGAGAAAAAATAACATAGACTTTCTTGACATTTCGATCTCTTTTAAATGTACGGATAGGGCTGCAGCTGCAAAACATAACACATTCTTCCTCTTACAAGTGAAAAGTTGAATTCAGAAGCAATAGAACGCACCATTACTCAATTAAATACACTCTTGGTCTGGTATGACCCATAGCTTATGGTGGCTAATGTTAGCTAATGTTAGCAAAGCAGGTAAATATTGCTGTATTACGCTCCTTACTGAGTCACTTTGCTTACTTTATGACTTGTTTCCATCTATGCTACTGTTACATTAGTTTAGCATTTAGTATTACTGTGACTTGTAGCCACAGTGGCCGCTGTTCAGCCAAAGTTACATAAACAATTACAAAAATAATTTTCTGTCAATCGATTAATCCACTAATCGCTGCAGCTCTAATGATGTGTCCATGTATTAACTGTGTGCCGGGTCACTACAACACACTCATACTTACTGTTGTGGATGAGTAAGTGACGCTGCAGAGAGAAGGGGGTGCGGAACAGCGCTTTGCACTCCTCACACTGGAAGGGTCTTTCCTCCGAGTGGGTCTGCAGAGGGAGCAGAGCAGCATCAGCATGTTTATAATGTGTAAGCAGAGCCGCCTCCTTCCTCAGTGTGGATGTTGATGAAGCTTCTTAAATTGATGTGAGAAGATCATGCAAAAAGCCTCCGCAGCCGGTTTGGTTTGTTGACTTGATGAAGACAAGAAGCTTGAGGGGCTTTAAGTTCAAAGTGCTTCTGTTTTTCTGCCCTCCCCCTCCTCCATGCCCGACCCATCTATCTGAGTGACACCTCAATCCCAAAAGTAAACATGGGGGACCTCAGGGGTGGAGCAGGCCAGAGACCCCACAGATAACAGCCACCAACGAGACCCTGATTGATTACAGCCTCGCTAATAAGTCTAGCTTTGAAGTGACTCTGGCTTTCAATTAATATTTCTTCTCTGCAAACACCAATCAGATAGATATAATGGTATCATGAAAATAATTACCACTCTTGTTACACTCTAATTACAGTAACAATTAACTCACCAGTGGATTATTATTGAGTGTGATCCCACATTTGCTCACCTTCTTGTGATTCTTGTAGACGTTGCGGTGAGCAAACTCTTTCCCGCACAGCTTACATTTGTACGGTTTGTCCTCGCTGTGGATGATCTTATGAGCCGTCACCTGGTCCAGACGCTTGAACGAGCGGCTGCAGATCTCGCAGGTGTACGGTCGCTTCTCTGATCATTGAAAGATAGAGACTGACGCATTCTTGTAAACAGAGCATGATGCATGAAGTTGAGGAGTGATGCATTTAATGCACCGTTTTCTTACCTGAGTGTGTGATCATATGGCGTTTTAGCTGGTTTGTAGAAATGAACTTCTTGTCACACGCGTGGCAGTCAAATATTTCATGTACCTGCAACAAAAGAGCAGATGAGAGAGTGTTTAAGTTTTGTTCTCGCTGATCATTTTTAAAAACTTAGGGTAAAGAGCATGTAGAAGCTGAAGGATCACGGCCTGCGGTGGTCAACAGACACTAAATCTTGTCCACTTTCATTAGACTGATGTCTACAGACAGAAAAGCAATTACAGTGATGAAAAGTTTCAATCCCTTTTCTGCTTCAGAGCATAGCCCCCAATAATTGCACATTCAATAGTTCCCCGGCGTACAGCTACAATAGCATATGCTAATGCAGCGCAGCTCCTCTTGTCACAGCTGCTACTGCAAAAGCTTGTTCAGCTAAATGATGATAATGGCAGTTTTAAGCTGCTTTGGAGCTAACGTGTCATTATGGAAAGTTTGATTGCTCTTCTGCAAGAATAATACTTAATGCCCCAACGTCTTTGATTGAAGACACCAGATATTTTTGGGGCAGAAATGTGCCATATTTGTTATAACACTTTGTGTTTAAATAGGCCTCGATTCTTCTGAACATCTTTATTAAATGTGTTACTGGAAAAAAAACATAATAAGTCAAAATCTGATCTCTGTGATGCTGACCCAGATCTATAGAAACATATTCTGCCTTTCAGATACCCGATTTTATAACAGACAATGGTTCAGACAACAGTACATGATTGGAAATCATTTCTGCCACATAATAGCAGAACTGGCACATACACACAGGAGGAGGCCACACAGGAATATAACATACGCCTATTTTAAAATGCCCTAGAGATCTGAAACTGGAGAACACTGACTCATAGACAGGTGAAGTAGGTTAAATGACGCGCTGCAGAACTATGTCACAACTTCCAGGTGACTTTAAATGTTGGACAGTTTGAAAGTGGCTTGATGATGAATAAGGTGGCAGGGAGAGAGTAATGCCTGTTGATTCATCTGGATGATGGATGTTGACAAGAGAAAATGAAATTTCACAATCACCAGCAGGGAGAATTAATGAAGCGTGTTAGTTAATGAATGACATTAACTAATACTCTTCATTAGAAAGACAACTTGCATAATAATCTAATGCCCAACATCTTCTACAGCGCTGCCCTGACCTGAAGCAGGAAACAGCTTTCAGTGAACTGATTAATCCATAAGGGAAAAACTGTAGTTTACAGATATTTTTGTTTTTCTTAATCTTGATTAAACCTTTGATTTGGTGTTACATTTCCCAGTTACATTACTTCAATATCAACAGACAGGCAGGAGTTCCCATATTCAATTTACACATTTTAATCTCTATACAAATAAGCACAGATTGTTCAAGTGCAGCAACTTAACCATCTTGGACTTTACTACATCAGTCTCATGTATGCTCGCCAATGACTTCATGCAATTAAATGAATTCCTTTAAATGGAAGACATATTAGCCTTCTTTGTGCACAACAGAGTGTAACCTGGAAAGAACTATCCACTAAACAGCAAATGTCAAAGCTTTCATGAACTGAACATAGGTTGATACTGACAATGCAACAGTACCAAAACACATGCCTATTTGTATGAAAATGTTTTAAAATAGTATTTTAACAGCCCAGTTCAAATCTGTAATCCATCAGTAAGAGGGAGAATCCTGACGCCAAGGTTAAAACCAAATTGTCCGCCAGCAGAGCCTCTTAAATTTCACAAGATGTGTGGGATGAGTCAGTGAAAAAGAAACCACCCCTCTGCTCTTTGTCACCCAGAATACATTTGCAACAACTTGATCATAAAGACACCCTCACGCGGAGAAGGACTAACCCAACAAAGTGAACTCAGAAGCTCAGGAAGCAGAGACGAAACGCCTGACTTCGAGGTAAGACCGGGTTATAGAAACAGTGGAGTGTGATGGATTCCAAGAAACAGCAACAAAAAAAAATAAACCAGACATCTCTGTAAAAATGGATCATGCAAAACGGCGTAAGCTGAGTAAATCCTCTCAGACCCAATGCAAAGTATCTGGTTGACATAATGTGAGCTGTAAAGATGTTGTGGAGCCTCACCTTTCTGTGTTCCTGTAGGTTCAGAGAGGAGGAGCATTTTCTGTTGCATATGGTGCATGTGAGTTTCCGACGTGCGCTCCCTATAAAGAGAAGAAAAACTGGATGAAAAACGACCAAACCTGATCTTCAGGACTGATAACGGTGGGCAATCATGACAACAATATCAAGACAATCATCACACAGCAACAGACAAATACCACAAGTTTTACTGGACACTCAACTCTCCTCATAATAGGCCC
This sequence comes from Enoplosus armatus, assembly GCF_043641665.1. Classification (NCBI taxonomy): domain Eukaryota; kingdom Metazoa; phylum Chordata; class Actinopteri; order Centrarchiformes; family Enoplosidae; genus Enoplosus; species Enoplosus armatus. The sequence continues at coordinate 7,487,916 of NC_092186.1, forward strand.
AGCATCCCGCCATTTTGGGACCCTCCCCCTTATCCCCATCTGAATTACATGCCCCACATCTGACAAGTCTGATCCACTTCCCCCCTCGCCCACACACACAAACACACCCCTTGTCCTAACCACATTGGTAAAACACAAAGGCCCGGATCTCAACTCCATCAGCCTGCGAGATGAATGTCTTAATCTTGGGTTGATACTTGATTCACGTGTAAGGCTGCGCAGATCCCCGCTGCCCTACATCCCATCATAAATAGCTATGGAAGTCCAATTATCTGAAGGAGTGAGCCGCCCCAGAACTCACAGGTCAGCAATTATGGAGCGCAAGTAATTAGAGATGTGTCTCAACATTGCAGAGATTTTAACTGATCGAGGTCAAGTAATGTTACAGCAGTTCCTTGAGTGCTGAGGCTGCTAATGGACAATTAACTTCAATACATGACGTCTCGAGAAAAAGAAAAGTGCTATGCATGTGAATATGTGTGCGCTAGAGAGAGGAAGAGACTGAGAAAGACATACAGGGAGGGAGAGAGATGCCAACCTGTGTGCACATTTCCTTTATGCTTCTTCAGAGCGTCCTTGCTTTTAAATCTCTTGCCACAGCTCTCTGCTTTACAGATGAACCTGGCGTCTCCTTTGCAGGCTTCCTTATGCTGTTCAAAGCTGTACACACAGAAGAAGAAGAAAGACAATCTAACTGTGCGTCTTGGGAAATACATGGCATGTGTCCATTGTACATTGTACTGTATACAGGTTAGAAATTCCCTTTGGTCAATGCATGTTACCTGGATTCAGAGCTGAATGTGTTGTGGCAGAGGGAGCACTGGTGCGCTTTAGAGTCACCTGATGGATCCAGTGACTCAGAACAATGCAAAACACTGGGGAAGGATTCAAAATAAAAAACAAATTAGGTGCCCAATAGAGAATGAAACAAACAAGGGTGACGGCTAAAGAGAAGTAAATTGTCAAGAGCAGATATACAAGACAAATTCATTTGAATAATTCTTACCAACGCTATCATCCGATTATCAAGTTTTACCTCAAATTTAAACCGATTTTGTAGTATCTAATTAAATCTAATTGAAGGAATAGTTGCCAAGAGTTAGATGAGACTCTGCTTTGGACAGAGCCAAGCTAGCTGTTTCCCCGTTTACAGTCTTATGCTAAGCTAAGCTAACTGGCTGCTGGCTGTAGCTTTATATTGAACGGACAGATGTGAGTGTGGCATCTTCTCATTTAACTCTTGGCAAGAAAGCAAATACTTGTATAAGCATTCCTATTTCTTTTTCATTTTATAATTTTTCTTGTGGAACCAGCAACGACCTCATTCTGAATTAATTGATTCTTTTTTTGTATTAGAAGCAAATAAATGAATACCCTTTGAAAACCAAACTGAATGTCTTTACCATAACATATAATCTAAAACCTACATTACTGAAACTGAACAGACTTCTTAACTACCTGCAGATTCATTGTTAGAACAGTAAAACGTTAAATCAAACTACAAGCAGTTAAGTGATGGAACAGAGAACCCACTGGCGCTGCAGAGCCTGTTTGATGGGGAACTTCTTGCCACAGTTCCTGCATTTGAAGTCCTTCTCCTCTGTGCTGGGCCTCTGGTGCAGACTCTGGAGGTGGGCGGCCAGGATCTCCTCACTGGGAAAACTGCTCTCACACAGCAAGCAGGGGTGGTCCTCCTTCTTTATTACTAGTTCTGTAGCGATGTGGCACACACACAACGAGCAGAGAGCTAAGAGGCAGAGTATGCTGCTTTCTGTGTGATTTCCTTTGAAATTAATATGACACATTAATCATGTATTACAAATAAGGCAATATAACTCCACTGTACCCATTTCAACAAGATGCTTGGCGTCTTTACTGTTTTCGTCTTCATCTTTGATGACCTCCTCCTCTTCCTCCTCCTCCTCTTCCTCCATATCGCTGTCCAGGTAGCCTATCAGGAGCTCTGTGTCTGTCTCAATGTCGTCCACAGCCAGGTAGAAGATGTTCTCTCCATCCTGAGAGACAACAACATGGTTGTAATCTAGTAATCACTAATAACGATGCCATGGAGCACTGGCAGACCTGTATCTGGTAAATTTGAGAAGAATGTAGCTAATGTGAAAAGCGTTCTTGATAAAACACAGTTATAACCATTTATGGTAACGCACACTGAGTAACTACTGAGGCTGTCTGAGGGTTGAACTCATTACACCCAGACAACAGTCTGTTAAGCCTGATTGAGGCCACAGGTCAAAATCTCAAACCCTTAAAAATGTCGTCATTAACTCTCTTGTCCTTAAAGGTCATGCTAATAAAATCAAACCGTAATTTTGTTTTAACTATGGGATTCTAAATATACATAAATAATGATTAAGAAGAGGAAAGCCACACAATAAATGTCACTGTTGATGGAACACAGAGCTTTAACACACATGGATGACCTTTAAACGACCAATCACTTTGGGCATTCGAGTATTAATGGCAGGAACTTGGCCCTTAGACCTGAAAGGTTCATCTCCTCTTCATTCCACTGCTATTTTTCTTCCACCACGAGAGAACAATCTCTTTTATCTTTCATACGGGAGCAGAAGAGGTGAAATTTCCCAGATCCAATGTGGCTAAGGTTGTGTTCACAAGTGTGTGTGTGTGTGTGTGTGAGAACCAGTGTTTTGAAAATTCTTCAGATTCGTGTTGTAGTCATGGGCCTACCTCCTGTTGTTTGTGCAATGTCAATATAATAACTTTAAAAAATGTTCTTGTAGTCTTTTGGAAATAGAGAGAGAATCATTCCCCTGTGGCTGCAATAACTCCAGAATCAACAATCACAAAAACATTCCCTCTGCAAAATCATGAGAGAGGCTGCTACTGTATTAAACCCTCTTCCAGTTCAAGCACTTCACACTGCGATATGTACAGAAAACAGACCAAAAACACATCTCTCCTTACCCAATTTTACATGCCGTTTACACCACATTTTACAAAACAGTTCAGAAATCTGGCTACATAGAGAATTTAAGTGATTTGTTTTGCAATGTAAATGATAAGCATGTATCCTGTGACAAGCAATTTAATCAAATTGATTTTTCCGTTTCCACCTTTCACCTATTTTCATTATTTAAAAAATCACAATGTTCAATGTGAATTCCTTCTAAAGTTCAGTTTGAAGCTGTGCTGATTTGTCACTTTCCCACGCTTTATCCACCATGTTCACTCTCTCACCACTGATCGTATTGCAACATATTTAATATCTATGTCATCTGTAATATGAAACGAAATGTTCTTTTTTTTACCTACACTACTGTAAAAAAAAAAAGAAAGAAAAAAAAGACTTTTCAGATCTTGCTTTGATGGTTTTCCAGGTTGAAAAGAGTCTACAAAGTATATTTCTTTAAATCGTCTACCTATATAAGTAAAAATGTCTCTTTACAGCCACATTTTAAGAAAGCTGGTCCCGACAGATGTGTATTGTCTGTAAAATGCATTGTCTGTCTTTTTAGGTAAGTCTGAGGGATTCCTTGTCGGCTGAGAGGAAATATACCTGTATGGCTGCCAAGTTCTTCTGTTCTTGTGAAGGCGCCTGATGGACAAACCGCAGCCAGTTGGCATAGCGTGGGTTACTCGCATCCAGAATATACAGTACATCTCCTTTACTGCCACGGACCTGGAAGAGAAACAATGCATGAGCTGTCAGAAGTGAACAACTGATTCTTCTTCTCTCTCTTGGTTACATGGTTTGTCTTCTGTGCATCAAACTGTGCTGGCCTTACATTTGAGCACCTAATCATGTGCACAGGCGTGTACCTCACAATGTGGCAGCTACAGATAACTACATCACAGCAGCTATTTCAGTGGCTACCATCAATGGCTTCCCCCACAACATGAGATGAGAGCCGGTTTAAATCAGCCAGTGTAGTTAATTGATCCGCAATGTAATTAAATGTTCTCTTTGTCACAGAAAAACTGAGGACATATTTGGACAGAACTGCAAGCAGCTGTGTCTTTCTCCCACAGCTGTCCTATGATAAAGAATGTGTTTTGTGCTTAACTGCAATACGAGATGCAAGGAGATTATCTACAGCACTGTTAATTACCACATTACATATTCAATACAGTTTTTACAGGTGAGGTTAGTGCCATCATGCTGTATGCTCCTCTTAATCAAACACAACATAAAGTCACCTATGAGTGACGCACATTTGGTTCACACTTGTTTTAACTTTTGAATTCCCGAAACCTTTAGACATGTAGACAATGTATGTGCATTCACCTCCCACATAAGCCTGGTGTCCGAGCTTTCATCCAGCTCACCAGGCAGCTTTTTCTCGCCTGCAAAGGGGCCAAACTTTTCTCCCTTTAAAACAAACAAGAGGGGTCATTTGTCAAACATGATGCTATTGCAAAAACAAACTGGCAGCCAAAATGAATTATATTAAAACATTACACACCTCAGTGGACTGTCCACAAACCATGATTTTTTTTTTTTTCACTGTGGGTAAATGTTGGATAGCTAGTGGGCACGCCTACTGCTTAATGTGACATGTGAATGCATCCTTCAGTGCTGGACATTTTTTCCTTTTGACCTTCAAGAAGTGCCAAATAAAAAAAAAGCTCTGGGGGGCGTGGTCAAAATGTGTTGCATTCATGTTCATCCTCAACCTGCTTTACCACAGTGGGACAGATTCAAATAACAATGTCCTCCTTGAACGTGAACACATCCCTTCTGACACACGAGCCCATTCATCCTCTGAAACATTACACAACTTCATTCAACCTTCTCTATGTAACCACCTGACCAGCCGTGGGGAAATGTCGAAATGGCGTAAAAAAAAAAAAGCTGAACGTAACATTCATGTATATTATGTACTGCGTTGGTTCACTGAACAGCGCGCGACCCTTCTTTGCCGACATGAACACATTGTTATGTAGTGAACGAGAGAAACAACTGGAGTCACTGCAGCTACGTGGCACTTCACGTCAGAGCAGCCTTGGGTTGAGACTGAGACTCTTAAAGAACAAGGCGAACATAAAACCTATCTACAACGCTTAGAAGTTATTAGAAAAGTAACATTAAACGCTCCCCGCGTGTAAACTCGGTTACAAAGTTGCCCAGTCAGAAACAACAAACCTTTTTCACTCGCCTCGCCGTGTAAAGACCGATTCCATCCTGGACCTTTGACGATTTCAGAGAAAATCTGTCTGGCACATACATACCCAACATTGTCATTACTCGGAAACGCTTCCTTCAATGACAATTAGTTGGCTATCAGATATGTCAGCGGAAGTGAATAGGCATTGTCAGTGTGAATTTAGAGCAGATAGTTTCTTCGTGAAGCGGTCCAGGTTGAACTTCTGTTGCTGCTGCTGCAGGAAAGCAGAGCGGCGTCCTGATTGGTCCAAAGTTTGTAACCAGAAGCTACCTTTTCTGTCGTGCAACTCTCCAGCCTGTGTGTTTCATTCAGCCTGCACTGCCAGCCTGCCCAGGGTGAAAACACTACAGACAGTAGTGCTGCATTGGAATAGATAGACTAACATAAGATAGGGTGCCCCAAAATATCATAAATGATGCGGAAGCCCCCACCTGAGACGACTGAGTGGTTGGATATGATTTTGTGAGGGAAAGGGATGCAGATAATTCTTCATATTCTGTGAGCCTGTACCATATTCACTCATTATATCAGCATCGTTTAATTTTTGTTGTATAGGAAGGGTTAAAATATAAAGGAATTAAACGTAGTTTGACCACCCATTTGAACCCACTTTAAGAGCCACTGATACAAACCACAGTGATCTGACGATTAATAATCTGAATATTATTTCCAGAGTTATTTCTATTAGCATATATCACATGAGAAAAAAAATGACATTTCCAATTCTGGGGCTCAAATGCACTTTTTTGCTTATGTTAGAAGATGGTTGCCAGTTTGATTATCATTGCAAAAGCAGATCCATTAATACTTGCAGGCCATTTCAAGGTGAATAGTTACAGAAGCTACATTACCTTCACTGCACATGCGTTTTCACACAGCTGAGAAAGAACACTCACAGTAATTTTCCTCATTCACCATTAACCTCTAAAACCTCACAATATTGTAATGGCTGTGTGTTTTGGCTTGAATTTATCTGTTCAGTAATTCAGAAACCACACTGTACCAACAAGCTGCAGACCAAAGGTCTGACTGACCCCTTCAGCTTAAAAACAGCCAGCTCAGCAGGCCAGCAACCACAGTTTACCAACAATCAAAGGCTGCTGTGACAGACGGTTCTTCTGGCCTGAAGCCGGCTGCTCAGCGACCATCTGAACCATCTGAAGGCTCCAAATGAATTAGAGGACAAAAATCTATAACCTAAGCCCTGCTACTGTACCTTTGTTTAGGAACTAATTTGAAATAGACTCAGAGTAAAGCTTACAGTTCATTTTTGAGGCTGAGAAGACAGAGTTCAAACTAAACGATTGTTTTTAAAAGGAAAACTTGAAATTTCAAAATAAAAGTCCACAAAGTGAAGCCAGATGACTCCTTCTTTTTTCTTAGCTGACTAACCACTAGCTCTGAAGGCTCAGCAGTGGGTGTGGTTTCAACTGTATAGAAAAACACAATTCATGGATATACTTGTGTGAAAACGTCTCAGGCCCCAAGCAGACCTCACATATATACATTGTGTTCCTTTTTTATCTCTACTCACCTCGATTTGTTGACTTTCACCCTGAGCAGAGAGATTAGCTTCATCTATAATCACTGTCTGTTTGTGTGTATTCTGTTTTTGAACACCTCTTCAGCAAAAACTTCCTCCTTTAATCAGCCATGTGTCAGTGTTATGTTGGTTTTGTTTACTGTGTTTATAGCTCGTGTTTATGCCAATGGCTTCCTGTTGTGTTGCGGCTCTACGCCGAACGGCTTCGTGATTGGTCCAGATGACCGATGATGGTTGACAGTTACGGCAAAGACTGAATCATGATGTACATGTTTACCTCAGAGTCAATGAGCTGGTGTGCTCGAGTGTCTTAGTCAGACTTTACAGACTGCTGCTTTTAAAGGGTTTAAGCTTCAAAATGGGGGTAAACATGTCCTTCAATGGGGATTTTTTTCCCCCCAGATCACTATTGTATTTGAGATGGTGTCATCAGTGTCCCGGGGTCATGTTCCAGGTGTATTTCAGAGAGTTAAGCCATAGGAGAGGGTTACAGGGTGACAAGTCTGATCACTGCACTGAGAGGGCCTTTGTGTGCATCTGCCCCACCCATGTCTTCCTTGGTCCATTTCTGTCCCCCCTGACCTCTCTGTCAGTGCCTTGGCCTGTCGGGGCAAGGCGATTAAATGTCATGACCCCTTTTTTCCTCCGTGCCCTCTGAGGACCCTCCATCCCATTAACTTTCACTCAGCTTTCACTAAGATCCCAGGGTTATCCCCACCAGCTCTGATCTCCAACACCTGCACAAAAGACACGCAGAAACACACAGAGAGAACTCTACGGCTAATGCCGGACCCCCATTACGAGATGATAGCAAGCAAGAAGATAATCCCAATTTGGCCTTTTTAAGAGTCTCTGCTGGTCTGCACAGATAACTCACTAGCTTTTCTGCTGTGTGGGGGTTTAGGACTTCTCACTCATGATTGAGACTTGGGCTGAGGCGAACTGGGGCATCACATTTTTGATCTGGGACAATCTGAACACAGTCCTGTAGTTTGAGCTAGTCATCAATCAACACTTTATTGTGATTGTAATCTGATAAAGTCCGTCATTAACTGTGTGATACAAAGTATTTTGCGGTTGGATAGGATTCAAACAAGATTTATAGTCTACAGCCATGCTAGTGGCTTCGTGAGGTTGCACAGTGGTGCTTTGAGCTAAATGCTAATGGCAACATGTTCATGATGACAACGCTAGCATGCTAATATTTTCTAATTAGCGCTAAACACAAAGCACAGCTCAGGGTGATGGGAATTAGTTTTGGTTGGTTTTAGGTTGAATTTTTTTTTGTGCCAGATGGAAAGTGGATCACCAAAGGGATTATAATTCATCCTGAGGGGAACATGATTGTATGTATTGAATTTCATTGCAATCTATCTGATAGTTGTTGAGACATTTGACTTAAAACCCCAAATGTCAACCTCATGGTGGCGCTATTGGAAAAGTCAGGGGATCATTAGGGTTCGTCCTCTGGGGACCATGAATGCCTGTACAAAATCATGACAATCCATCCAGTAGTTGTTGAGATTTCAGTGTGAAAGTTGCAGTCCGACTGACCAACAGACCGACATTGCCACTCGAATGCTAATAGCATTGCTAAAAATCCTTTAGTCTGGACAGCATCTCATTTGGCATTGGAGCACACTTAAAAGTAAAACCTTAAAAGTCTTCACCACCTTTTATTGTAAAGCATGGCCTCTCAGTGGGAGCACATAGCATGAAGACTTTCTTCCCAAACAACTGTCAGCATTTCTGACTTATGCAGCCATGTACGAGTGAAAGAAGCTTTCCGTGAGTTCCCTTATAAAGTGATGACAAAGACTACACATGGACAAAGCAGCAATAGCAGACAATGACGCATTGAAGACTTCAATCTACCATGATAAAGAGTTTTGTTTAACTGAACAAAGATATTTGGAGCATTGATCCCGCAGGACCAAGACTTTGAACCTGAAAGTACCCATGCCATGGAACTGAGCCACTCAGTGGCTGGACTGCCAGTTGAGTCTCTGAGGGCCAAAAACTACAGAAACCACATTTAGGACATGGTGAAGGAAAGGATTGCATTGAAATAAATACTTTCAGAGTTTCTTCTTTTCTAAGTAAATATTTTCACTGGAGGAAAACCTCAGTTTGGCAAACATACAAATGGTTCCATACAAGATTTTCCAAATGGATGTGTGCATTTTTCTGAAATCTCTCAAACTTGATACTGTAGATTGAGGGGCCAGACCACCTTTTGTTTCATGTTTCACAAACCCCCGCAGTCCCTCACCACAGCTCCCTATTTCAAGGCTGTCGCTGAATAGCCAGCAAACCATTTCCTGAAGCTCCGAGGTCACTGGATAAATGATGTTTTCATTTGACAACCCCAGGTCGCCACTAAAGGAGGGTCTTCAGAGGGAGCCTTTTGAAATTACAGTACTGATGAAGCGTGAGAAATTACAGGCACTTAGAAGTGATTTCATGAGCACAAGAGAGCAGGGGGACCACCCCTATGAAGCTCGGACGAGTGGGAGCGATGGCAGTGAGTACACAAATACACAAACACACAAGGCTTTTGTGTGCACACAGCTAACACATACACACACATAGACATCCACACCCAAACACGCACAGAATCACATTCAAGCGTCCTCATCAAGGGATCCTTAAATGCACATCATGTGTACAGGATTGTTCATATCTGTGTATGATAATAAAACTGACCTACAGTTAAATATACAGTGGGATTAAATCGAAGTCATGTTTAGGAGCCAGCCATTGTTTTTTTTCACTTCTTGAGTTATCCTAATGGAGATCGGCTGAGACGGGCAATGCCCGAGGGCCACTGGTCCCTCTCCACCCTTCCTGGGAATGGGCTCTTGGTCAGGATGGGTTTGGAAGGAAGCCTCAGATTTCTGCCTGGCCCTCTGCTAAATTAGAGCTATGTAGAGCTGGTTTGGACCTGAGCCTCAACAATGATCTATCCCCGGAGCCGCTGAAGGGGAATCATTTTCATCATGGTCTCCTCCTCTTTACTTCGCAGCTGGGGCTCCCTCTCTGTATGTGTGTGTGAGATTTCAAAAGCGTCATAATTTCATTTCACACTGTTTACTTTGGAGATTTCTCACCAGTGTAAGGCTGAATCATTTAATTTAACCGCTCTCTAGTATAGTACCAACCCCATATGTAGATGGGAGGAGCCCTTCATTCAGCACTGAGCTTTTTACACACAACAATGTTTCACTGCTTTCCTCTGCCATAGGAGTTACACTCAAAGGCCTTCCAGCGTGTCCGTCTGTTTGCTGTCTGTCTCTGTTTGGATTCTGTTCCGAGCCTCTTCTTCCTTTTCACCATCTCTGTCCAAAAGTGTCACTCAGCTCTAAGATGAGCAGCAAGTGCATTCACCGCTAGCAGCCAGTTAGCTTAGCATGTCACAAAGGCTGGAAACAGGGGGGGGGGACAGTTGGCCCCATCCAAAGGTATGGAAAAAAAAAATCAATGTTCCAGGTCTTCTAAAGCTCACTAATTTAAAGATTATATGTTATTGGTTTAATCAGTAAAAACACTTCAGTTATTGTACGGATTAAACAAACAATATATAACGTGTTAATAGGTGAGTTTTAGAGATGCTGGTAGACAAAGTTGGTAACCTTTGTTTTACCTACCTTTCCCCATGAGTGCAGTCTTTATGCTAAGCTAAACTGTAGGCTGTAGCTTCATATTTACCTTACAGGAATGAGGGTGGTAGCATTCGTCTCATCCCATTATTTAAGAAAATGAATAAGCATATATTCCGAAAAGCTTTTCTTTCAAAACTTAATAAGATCTCTGTCCCTCTGGGATCAGACAAATCTGCCTTTCAAAATACAGGGGTCTAATATTTATGTTGCAAATGTATAACACATGATATAAGTTAGTCAGCCACAGCATTTATAATGTCTTTTTAATTGAGATGTTGCGAAGTTGTTTCATTTGCATGGGCTGGTCTTAACTAAGAGCTCACATGAGTCTGAATCTAATCTGGTGGCAAGTCAAACTAGCCAAACCAGGAATCAGAGCCAGGTCTTCCGTGCGCTGCTGTGATTACTCCACCACTTACCCGAGCACTACATGTCTGTCTCCACTCCTTACCCTGCTCCGCGCACTCACATATATACAAAACTCTCATACATCAAAGCCCTGCGCTCATTACCACGCAAAAGATAAACATGGACAGCCCTGCAGATGGTTAGCTCTCGGATAGGGGTTTCTCTGTATATGTATGTTTGCATGAGTGTTTGTGAGGAGATCTCTTGAAGCATGCTGGCAGAATAGAAGTGTCTGTACATTTTATTTTTCCATCCTAGACCTCTTGAGTTGACCAGAGAGCAGGAGATTCTTTATAGACGCCAAGGACTTCACAGCAGATCTTATTCACACATGCGGGATAACATTTGAGCAGCGCTCACCAGCTTTATTAGTGGCAGTTTACAGGGATATCCATGACACTCCCACAGTTCTCTGGAAGCTCCTCCACATTATTCCAGGGCAACGGCAGGTTAATGGAAGCCAGGTGGAGCCTCCCTGCATTTCCTCTGACCAGGAGCGCTTGATTGACAGTGAGTTGTGGCGATGAATCGGAGCGCAGCTACCCAGAATCAGGGTCGGGATGGAAACATGGCAATTCAAGAGCAACAGCTGCTTTCCTTGGCCACAACAGAGAGAGCATTTCCATTCACCTGAGACTACTCTTAATTGGAACGTGTGGATATGTGCACTGATGTGTGTCTGGCTTTTCTCTTCGCTTATTTGTGGTTAACTGTGTCTAATGGTTAAATAGTATTGCAAGTCTACCAAATTCTACCAAATTTGAAGCCTGTTTTAGAAGTATATGCACTTAAACAAGAGTAGGTGAAAAGAAACGTTGCTTTAGAGGTGGTGGTCTGTTTAGTGTCACCTGTTTTTTTTGTTTTTTTTTAAATGGTGTCATTTAAAAAATATCCAACAATAAACAAAAAAATGTTTTGTTTTGATTAGTGTATTATTATAGCCTTTTTTGCTGTAAAGCAAGACTATGTAACTTTGACCAGAAGAAATAACTCTTCCTCTTACAAATGAAAAATTGAATTTCTAAGTAATGAAACGCACCACTGCTCACTTTAATACACTCAGGGGTTTTACTGCTACAGTCTCACTTGGTCTGGTATGGCCAGTAGCTTATGGTGGTGGCTAATGTTAACATTCTTAAAACACTCTTAACAATTCAACGGTTTTATCACAAAAGTAAAACAACAAGTAAATATACTGTGTTTATTGAAATGCGTATCTGTGACGGTGCTAAAACATATCGTGGCAGTAGCACAAGTAAAGAAGGCTGACTGAGTAGTGTCAGTTACACAGCAACATCTATCAAAAGTTTGCTAACATAAAGTACGCTAACTTTAGCTAACATTTATCACCATAAGCTGCTGGTCTGAACCGATATTCACGTGGTGCGTTTTATTGCTCAGGAATTCAACCTTTGTAGATTAAAAGGGAGGTTTACATATTTTTTTTCAATCAAAGTTTACGTAGTGTCACTTTAACGACAAACACAACAAAATGATTTGTTATATTTGACACAAATTATATCAACAAATAAGAGTTATTTCATTATTGCGTTGTATTGTAGGTCCTGAATCTTCAGACCTGTTCTTCCACCTCCTCCGTACACCATTTCATGTATAAAATGCAAAGTTCCTAATCGACAACAAACCTGTGTAGCCACATTTGTATTTCATCACCAAGGAGATCAGTGCACAGAGCTGCAACACCACATAAAGTATGACTGTTTTTATACAAAAACAAAGATTACAAGGGGACCATGAGAAACAGATGGTCGGTACTCCCTGGGCTAAACCAAACTCACGCTTCTGCTCTGACTTTCTTGTGCAAGAGCAGTCCTAAGTAGGCTGTTTGTTCAAAAATTCCTCAATATCAAAAATATGAATGGTTCTCCAGCAGAGACAAAGAAATGTACTCATAAGTATGCTGTATGCTAAGACGCACTGATTTATTACTGTACATCTATGTGAATGTACGTCAATGAGACACTGATTTGATTGCAAACAATGGTGCCATGAGGGAATATTTTTCTAGCGGAGCTCAGACACCAGCTCATCTGGAAGAAGAGGCCTTCAAAGTTATTTCCAGCGAATAATTCATCCTCCAAGTCTGTCTTTTCTTGTCACAAATCATCATGGGATGAAGTTATCATTTCAAATCGTGAGTATCAAGTTCTGCTTATGCAATCCTAACTTAAGTGTCGTACACACAAACACAATACGCAGTGTGCTCTTTCATCTCGGAGCCATGACCGTGATGTTAACTGCTTGGCAAAAGAACATGACACCCAGGGTGACAGAGGGATTACTTGTTCTATATTTAGTGTTTATGTACATGAATATTGGCAGGACAACTCTGTACATGTGACACACACGCACACACACACACACACACACACACACACACACACACACACACAGCGATACAGTGATAATAACACAGATCTCCAGCACAGAACACATTTACAAGATGGGCTCTAGAGCAAACACTGGCTGAGATACATAAGGGAATGTCTGAACTACGACAACTTCCTCATAAAACTGGAATTTCCTCGTAACAGTTATTATTGTCATCAATAAAAACAGACAATCAGAAAGAGAGACGAAAAGTATAAAATAATTTAAAGTCCTCCTAAAACATGTAGTGAATATGCAGTGAGAGATCTATACAATGCGGGTAGCTACTGCATCTCCTCCGGTCAACGTGATTTGAAACTGAAGGAACGCACAAACATGACAGACAAAAGAAAATGTCATGCAGCAACAAAGAAACATACACGATGAAAGATGATCTTCTTTGAAGTTCTGCCTCCCCAGTGGCAACATGATGTCAAGATGACAAGCCTGGTAACGAAGCACCTCACGCTATGGGCCACCCAGAGGTGCCACAGTGAAATGTAAACATAAATATACAGGTTGATATCTCTCTCTACAAACAGTTCAGTCACTGCCACAGGCCCATCCGCTGTGTGAGTAGTCAGTCTGTATACACTCCTTAGTAGAATATCACTTAGAGTTAAATAAACTTATTTAATATATATATTTATAATAGATTTATTCTTTGCATAGTCATTTAGCAGTATTTCCTTGTTTTCACCAGTTTGCTCTGGTATTTCACTGAGTGGCCACTGTGTCCCACCACATAAACGTCCAGCAGGTAGGTCTTGCCTGGCTCCAGACCTGTGATGGTCTCTGTAGTCACAGCTTTCTGCAGGTTCGGGCTGTGGAAGTACTTGCACAGGACCTTTTCTGACTTCCTGCGGGTCTCTGGCCCGGTACACTGGTTTTGTTCCCGGCGTCGCTGCTCCTCGCCGTAATTGTCAGCCACCTCCTTGCGGTAAATGCAGTATTTGTTGCGGTCCTGCGTGCCCAGCCAGGCCACGGTGACGGAGGAGCAGGTGCGCAGCTTGTCAAAGGCCTTGATGCGCGTGTCCTCCGGGAGTGACGGGAAGGGCTGCTTGCTGCTGGGTCGTGTGGTGGCTAGCACCTTCAAAGTGGAGGCCCCCTTCCTGCTGCCCCGCAAACGGATCAGGTACTTGGCTTTTGGCTTTCCCCGCAGCTGGAACTGCCGTACCCCTTCCACGTTCTGGGAGAGCAGCAATTTGCCATCGCGCCTCACCTGCACCTGCACAGCATCCAGACATGTGTGGACAAAAAGAGTGACCCTCTGGTGGGAAGACACAGGAGCAAAGCGAAGAAACTTGCTGCCCTTTCTCTTGATGAAAACATCCGATACTTTGCCGTCCTTGAGCTCCACTGTCTTCTGACGAGCCTCCTCTTTGGTGCGGGCGAATGTTCCCACGTATGCCGTGCTGGTGTTGGTTGCAGAATTCACGGCAAACACATCAAAGTAGTACTGTGTGTCTGGCTTCAGGTCTGACACGGTGAAAATGTTTTTATTGCCGATGCACACCTTCTGAATGTCTGATGCTCTGGGCTTCGCTGTGTACGCTCGTGAGATCTTGTTACTTGTGAGGCCTCGGTCCTTGCCAAATCCAATGTCAGAGGGGACAAAGCCAAAGTGCGCAAAGTCAAACGGGCTAAAGTCTCGACCAGGCTTCGGAGCCAGCATGAAGGCGTCGTCAGCGGTGATCTTAGCTTCAGCAGCACACATGCTCTTGAAATTGTGCTCTTTGTTGATCACTACACAATACTGGACAGGCTGGCCCATCAGAGAGCCCGTCGGTGTCGGCTTCCAGGCCAGGGTGACAGTGGTGCGGCCCAGTGCCGTCACATCCACGCGAGGGTCATAGGGCAGCTCCGGGTAGGGCTGGTCAGACTCTGGAGTTGTGGTGGCGTACACCTTGAAGTTGCTGTCTTTCTCTGTGGACAGCAGCTCCAGCTGGTACAGGCCAGATGGCGTGCTGGTGGCCACGTAGGACTCCACATCGTTACCCTTGTAGGTAAAGAGCTCCGTCCCCTCGTCCACAGTCACCTGCTGTTTCTGCTGGTCCAGAGGTTCAGGCTCTCCTGGAAAACAAAAAGGCACAACGTGATGTTGACCGAGATCTGTTGTCGTGACCTTTACAATATTTTTTCTTCTATTTCTTTTTTGGCTTTGATGAAAAATAATTTCCACCCATCCTAAAAATGTTGAATGTGTTGATGCTGTGAGGTTATGATGAAGCTCTGCAAGCCTCACAGACGATTAGCCCCTCACATGGCAGCCATGTTTTCACTCCAAACATCCCCAAAGATCACAAGCCGGCATTCACTTGGCCTTTTCCGGGGAAGCTGTGCTACAAAGACGCGCCTTGTAGCTTCTACGTGAGAGAGACAGCCCCAAGCATAATATTATGTTTGTAAACCAGAGAGTGTGCTCAGTGGTGTACTAAAAATTAATGCTCAAAGATCGACTCCCACTAGAGACATTTAGCAAAAAGAGCTGCAACAACAGGAAAAAGTTCAGTGGTTCAACTATTGCTCCATCACGTCCCGTGAAGTCAACGAATGGCACTGCGTGTGTCAGGTCCAAATCTGTCATTATTCTTCTACTTACAGATGAATTCTTTTCACTTGAGGCAAGGTACATGTCTTCAACAGTGTAACAACCCAATAAATCATTTTGTAATATTTGATCAGACAAGAGCACAGACACACACGCAGGTGCTCGCCTATTTATATTCAAATATATGCTCACATCACACATCTACGCTCTAAACCGCCACTTTGGTCATCTGGCAAGATCTCCTGTGCTGAAAGGACACGCTCCAGATGGAGAGAGTTTTAATGTGAGGCAGAAAGAAGGAATGGAAAAGAGGAAGTAAGACAGGCAGACAGAGTGCAGCAGGATTTACCTTAAGAAGACCAAGATAGCTTAAGTAAAGGGACGTAACGGCTTTGATTCAGTAGGTTGACTAGAGTGGAGCCCTTCTCTGAAATTATAGACGTCAGGCTGGGCCGAGTCAGACATCATAAGTGGTCAGACTAGACACTACGACTGTGACTTAATTAAAACCCACGCAAAAGACAAAGCCTAACATCACTGCGTAGGTTAATTGTGTGTGGAGGGATAGCAATATTTTCCACATAACGTGTCATTAACCTCTTCCACTGCTGCCTGATGTCAATTATACCTGATGCCTCTCCACTGGTCTCTTCTGGCAGCTCCTGCAGGGTGAGTTTCCACTCCAGAGGTGCATCACAAGGTGTCACGGTCACAGACAGGGGTGTGTTGTCTTCTTCCACCACAAAGTAGTACCTGTGAAAATAATAGGTTAAAGGGACTTGTATTGACATTTGCTTCATGACATTTTGACGTTATCCAAAATAATGAGTGGGTTAAATGCAGGCTGTAGCAAGCAGTGATACTACTGTGCCGCTGACCTTGGTCTGTCCTGGTCTGAGCTAACAGACACTCAGTTACACAAGCACGACTTTTCTCATTTATTATTTAGTTTTTGCATCAACATAATAGATCATGTTACAGAGCAACATCTGATGTTTCCTATCTATTTACAGTAAGTGGCCATCAGCAGGTTGAATGTGTTGTTCGGTGATTGTTATGGCTCAATCAGCAGCGGAAGGTGGAACTGGCTCCTTCACTCACAACAACACGTAGAGTCTGCGTGTTGTTGTGAGTCTACGTCGTAGACAGTTTTAATCATTAGGATTACATAATTCATTCAGTCTTACCTTTTGGGTGTGTCCCTGAACAGGTAGCCACTGATCTCGGCTCCATCCGGAACGACGGAGGAGTCGTGGAACAGCGACTTGTCTCTGATCTGCATTTGGAAGAGCCCTTCGTCTCTCGTGGGCAGCTTCTGGGCCAAAGCTCCCAGCCCCATCAGCACCAGCAGCACCACACTCCAGCCTTTGCACTGCCTCATTCTGAAAGACACAGAAAAATCACTTCACTTTCATTTACAGTGTAATATACAGCAAAGTTTCGTTGGATTTTAAAGGAATACTTCAACATTTTGGGAACTGAGCTTATTCTTTTTCTTGGCAAGAGCTAGATGAGAAGATTTATACCTCATGTCTGTACAGTAAATATAAAGCTACAGCCTGTAGCAGACTAGCTTAGCTTAGCATAAAGCCTGGAAACGAGGAAACAGCTAGTCTGGTTCTGTCCGAAGGTAATAAAAAAACAAGTTGGTTACAGGGAGAAATCACTGCTTTCGGCACATAATCCTCCCCAAAACTAATTAATTAACTTTCTTGTTTGAATTAAACTCATGATATACAACTTGTGAATTAGTGAGTTTTAGAGGCGCTGGCAGGCGCGGGTTTTCACCTTTGGACAGAGCCAGGCTAGCTGTTTCCCCCTGCTGCCAATCTTTATGCTAAGCTAAGCTAATCGACTCCAGCTTTATATTTAATGTACAGATATGAGAGTGGTACCAATCTTCTTATCTGTCCTATAGTTTCAAACTGTTCCTTTACAGTAAAACTAAACACTTCACTGTCACATACACTATGGTATTGTATACACTGCTACACTTCACTTTTTATTTAACAGGGACAGTCCACATTAATAAACATTTCTAAATGCGCCAGAGTTTAACCAAGAGGCTATTTTCCATCTGTAGTCCCTCTTAGACGTGCTGGTAGGTGAATACCTTTGGACAATGCCAGGCTAGCTGTTTCCAGTCTTTATGCTATAAGAAGATAAGATAAGCTAATATTAAGCACACATACATAAGAATGGTATCAACGTCTTATGTAGCTCTCAACAAAAAAACAAATAAAGAGTATTTCTCAAAATGTTTAACTCATTTATTTCAGTATCGATGGTTCATATCAGTTACAATGTGTCCAAAATGTCTATTTTTGCGATGGAAGTTCTGAATAGCTTTTTGTCCTATCATTCCTTTCATTCGGGCAGTAGCTTAAAACACAAAACTGCTCTTCTTTAGCAACGCTGAGCTTTGGCAGCAGTCATTACAGTGTTTTTAGTAGGTTTCTGCTTTCATCTGTTCCCACTATATATTTTATTTTATGTTAAAATGTGTTTGCTTGCCACCTTTTCCTTTTAGCTTTAACCCTCATTAACATTTAACATTAAAAACCGGGTGACACTATCTGTGAGTGGATCAATGAGTGAGAGACAAAAAGTAAAGGGGGGGGGGGTAGATTTAATCACAGACGTGTGAAGGAAAAGACATTGTTAGAAACTCCAGGGAACAACACTATTCCATAAATCGCTTTACTTAAAAATCCCCAAATCTATGTCACTTAAGTTTTATTGATGCTCGTATATAAAAATGTTTAGTGGTGCAGTCCACAGATGGAGCTGTGGCTCGGGACGAGGTGCAGCTGACCGTGGCTGAGAGCCTCTCACGTATCCCCTGTCTATTGATTTTGCCCCATTGATTGCAGCTGATGGGAACGCCAAATCCCCGGTGATTTAATCAGTGTAATGATGGCAGATTAGCCAGATACTTTACTGCCATTTACTGCAAGCGAGATGGTGTCCTTTTAATGACCCCTCTCTCCCTCTCCCTTTCCCTGCTCACCCTCCCTTGTCTTTCTTTCCCTTGATCGCAGTTTTCTCATCAACAACTAATCTCTTTTCTTTTTCACACTTGTACACAAACAGTACCTTTAACTTTACTCTCTCTTCACATTTTCCCCTTGCTCGCTGCCTCCTCAAACAGAGGCAGATAAGTAAAACCAGAGGGCTCAGGCCTGGACCTGAACCTGCACACTACAAACATTTCCATATTATCGTCCGTTAAAAACACAAGCAGGGAAAAAAAGCCCTTGACAGCGGCTGTCAGTGTCTTCGTCGCTGCCGTTGTCTGAGCCCAGCCTCCCCCGTCGGACCGCCAAACTTCAGAGAGCAAAAGGAAAGCCGCCTAAGTGGTACTTTGAGGTTTGACTCACACAGAGAGTGGAGATCCTTATCGCCTCAGCTTGTCTCATTCCACTTCAGAAGCGTGTCACTTGGAACAAAGACATGTCTATTAATACTCAAGACAGCGCTGAGGTGGTATGTACAGAGCCGCTCAGAGCTGTCTTTCATTCCAACATCCCCAAACACCACACAGACATAGCGGGGGCCCCCAGCCTCGGCCAGCTCTGTCCACCACACTGATGTCATTACACATAATGTCTGCTATCACTCATACAGTAAGGGTTTTATCACCACTGTCATTAGCACATTTGATGTGTGACTTCAGTGCGCTCCTCACATGTGACACCAGTGATTTAAACCCCATGACTGAACCTTTTACTTCTCCCACATGCACCGAACCACTCAGCCTGTATTGACTATATATATATATATATATACATATATATATATATA
This sequence comes from Enoplosus armatus, assembly GCF_043641665.1. Classification (NCBI taxonomy): domain Eukaryota; kingdom Metazoa; phylum Chordata; class Actinopteri; order Centrarchiformes; family Enoplosidae; genus Enoplosus; species Enoplosus armatus. The sequence goes on from NC_092186.1 coordinate 7,507,422, forward strand.
TATATGTATATATATTGCGGACAGATGACATCTGAATATTAGAGCAGTTGTGTTGGGTCACTGCGGTTTGCGTGGGCCAGCGCAGAGTCAACATGGTCACACAGGCTGGGTCTGCTTTTACGTGCGGGCCTGCACCATTCTCATGCCACAGAGTTTCCTCACCAAAATAACACATCAAAAAACAAAAAAAAAGGGCTGCATCTGGAACAAATAAAGTCTAATGTTTAATTACAACAGGGAAGAATGTATGATCGCAATTTGGGGAACGGGTAATTTTAAGGCAAGGTCACCCGCAATCGTGTCAACTTTGTTTTGCTGTTGCTTTTTTATCAGTTTATTTATACATTTACAGCTTTTTGTTTCACTTTTAGTAGAATTTGCTAAGCGTTTTGGGGCTGGAAACATCCTGTATATTCTAATTGGCAAGCTGTGGCAACTGTGTAATAGGATTAAAGGACAAATACGGCTTGCAATGGTTCCACCAATAGAGGAAATAGTGATGATCTCCTTTCCCATGGCTGCCTCTGACACATCTACAGAATCAGAATCTCAAACTGGAAGAACAAGATCTGGCATCCTTTCATTGGAATTACTACTATAACAGCTTTGACCCTGCCCTAATTTAGGGTCATTACACGCAAAATCATGTGCAAAGCCAAAACAAAATGTTCACACTATGTTTTACATCTCCTAGATGGGTGCAGTGTTTTCCAAGACATCAATCAGCTGCATAATTAGAATCATTCAAAATCTACTCATGATTAAAGAGGGGGAAAAAAATATCAGTTACATGCAACAATTCAGCCACCTGATCAACTCTGTGTGTATTTCCAGCAGGAACACACTGATTATAAGCACATTACTTCCACGTATGGAGGTGGAGCAGAAACACACGCATGTATCCCAGCCCCTTCATGTGTGTGTGTGTGTGTGTGTGTGTGTGTGCACGTATATGTTCGTGCACCAAACTGCCCCTGACCTCCCCTTTCTCCCCTCACTTTGTTTAACGGGTCTCTCCCTCTCTCCTTCCCTCCAGCTCCTTGTCAAGACGGATAAGCCTCCTGCCTGCTGCCACATGGAGCTCATTAACAGAACGGGAGGGAATAAAAGACAGTTTAATTTCAACACAAATAAAGAGACATTTCGGATTCCACCCAACAAGACGCCTGGCAGGACCTGAAGCCCTCTGTGTGTGTTTTCTTTAAGGAAGTCTGAAGGCAGATTTATGGTGGGTCCTCCGGTAGCGAGCTCCATCACTGCCGTCACTTCAGGGCCAATGTGGGGAATTGGAGTGAGTGGAGTGTATGGGGGCTGGGAGCCAAGGATGGAACCACACAGGACCTGGACCTGAGCTATAGGCAGGCCAAACCAAAGCAGGTCTGGTGCTCTTGGACAGCAAAAACAGCTCATTAATGAACTGGTAGAGACTGTGGTAAGAGCTCCAGTCCAAGAATGGAGATTTTTATCTGGTGTGTGTGCGTGTCCATATGTGTGTGTCCAAACCATCACATTCCTCCGCTCCACTCGGTGTATAAGTCTAAGTCATCACTCGGGACCTGTCTCCTCGCCATCCACAACATCACTCACAGTTTGAGTTTCTGAGCTATCACCAAAGCTGGCACAATAGCATGATGGAAAGGAGAGCCCAGTTTCCTTTCCTTCTCACCCTCCTCCTCCTCCTCCTCCTCCTCTCCCCTCCTGCCTCTTTATAGTCCATCTCTGGAGCTTGCATTTAAGGCTGCATCCTGGAATGTGTCTATGAGGAGGGTCAGGTCGCAGGGCCGCTTTCTGCGTAAAAACCATTCACATAGAATTGGGAGGGGGGGGTGGTGGCTCTGACTGATGTGCTGGCATTGTGGCTGCAAGGGTGATTAAAGATTGCAAGAGCAAATGCCCCATGGGAAAGTCATCCACCCACTGCCCATCACCCAGGGGCACACACATGCACGGGCTGCGTCGTGGGAAATGAGTCAATCATGCTCCCGTTCTGTTGCGCTTGGGGAAGCAGAGAAGGGGCGCACAGAGAGCCTGTTCAGCAGCCAGTGAGAGCCGCTCTGCCTCCGCTTGTGTCCATCTGAAGGAGCATAATGAGGGGCTTTTGCAAAGTGAATGTGCCCGGGGACTGGGAGCGGGGTGTGGATATGATGAATAATTTAACAAGGACATAAAAAAAATAAAAAAAACACTAAAGAAAACTTGCGTCCTTAATCTTCCAAGAGTGACTCTGGATGTGTGACAAAAGGGCAGCGCGGAGGAGACAGTATATACACCGCAGCCCTGTCACTTCTCTGGACGCGAACGGCTGCAGCAACACTGGCGGAATTCTTTCAGCCGGAGAGTTTTCATATGCAAATCACGGTTTAGTTACGGTATGCGACGCAGACCTTCCCATTTTAAGACTTCTTTTTTTTTTTTTTGTTCATGATTCATTCTCCTGAGAAAGTAGAAGGGAGGCAGTGTGGCTTCACCCTGCTACTAAATACAGTTATTCAAATCCCCTCTCCGGGCATGTCTCTCATTAAACACTGGCTGAGAGGAGAAGCACGGACCGGATCAGGAAAAACAACTCCCATCATGAGCCCGAACTGCCATTAAACTGCCTTTTAATTTAAACAACTGAGGCGCTGCTAAGTCAAATATATATTCCAATTTAAGTTATTTGAAAAACGTTCCTCATTAAGCGCTCCACTCATGGGCTCTTACAGGTGCGTAACAGCACCCAAGGGTGACGCGATGAAACACACATTTGTCCAGATTGCACTCTAATGAGAAACTGTGCGGTGTGTTTACACTTTGCAGCTAAAAGAGCGCCACAAGTAGAAATACTGTGCGTATTGATAAGTCGCCGTATTGGGTGCTGTGTCACCCCTGGGAGCATGGGAACCCTTGGGAGGCACAAAAGCAATAGGATTTTCTAAAGTTCATCAGTGTGACGGTCCTCGCCAGCCTGAGCTACATGTGCAGCCCAAACCAAACAAATGTGGGATTAGAAGAGCACGCGGGTGCGGGCGTGATTGAAATGTGTTTGAAACTTTTTAACTTCCCGGAGTTGTAAACCGCAAAACCTCTTCCCCTCTCTGTCTCCGTCTCTGGCAGACGTTTCAAAGGCACCACTTAACTCGGGGAGTCCGGCTGTGAATTTATGTGGCGCTTTTACGCGCATTAAAAAATAAAGAGCCTTAGAAAAGTTAAAGAAAAGACGGGAGTTGTTTTGTTTTTTTGCGGATCTAATAATTTCCTAGAAGCTCTGGATCGGACGCACCGCTACACGATCATGAGGGAAAAATAGACAATCTTACCTTTCAGAATATGAAGCGGCGAAGTTATCTGACGGATGGCGCTTCTTCCTCTCAAAACCACTCTTATATCACCAAGATAATAAAAAAAAACTGCCTTACAACTAAAGCGATTGAAAAGAAAAACAAAAGAAAACCCAAGTTGTCCTCTGCAGAGTCCAGTAGTCCCCTCAGCTTTCACTTCTATTGTTGGTGCCTATCAATCGGATTAGGCGACTGCTCTGGTGCGTGTTTGCAGTTTTCTTGCGGATTTAACTGGTCTCTGGTGGGCAGGAGTGTGTGTGTGAGTGTGAGTGTGTGTGCGTGTGTGTGAGTGGGTATCCTGAGTGCTGGCAGTGCGTCCCTCCCCTGCCGCGCTGCTGCTATTGAAACCTCCACTGGATTGGAGGCAAAACTGGTGCGAACTTCTTCCCCCTGCGCTCTCTGTAGGAAGACTCACAGAGAACCAGCCCACTCCCTCAGCACACCACCAAAGAAAAAAAACACAAACAGGGACCGGTCAGATTCTAGTCCCGGGTCTGACTGGCCCTCAGTAACTACGGAAGAACCAATCTGACAGAAACTCCACCTGAATGTTTGACATTTTCAAAGTAAAAGAACTGATGTTAAACTTTACTTTAGATCACATTAGGAGCAGACTGGGCGCAGTGAAACAGACAGTCAGATGTCACCAGAGCACACATCTAAAGACAGCGGGCTTCCCCTCACACTTCTTATTTCCTCGCTGATTACTCTGATGCTCCCGTGAAATTATTACTTTGGGCAATGGCGCCGTATAGGAGTCACGCAACCCTCCGGGCTACGGTGTGTTAGGCAAGTTTTATCTTGGGCCCTGATACCTGGGTGTGCGAAACAATCATAATACACTTCTTCTGATGAAGAAATGCCAGAAATGCGCAGAAATCTTTATATTGTGGCACCAATGCGGAGCTGCTGATCAGACTGTGGAAATTCCCAGTGAGACATTAGCGTTGTGGTCTATCTGATCCGAGCTGAAAGCCCAGGGAAGCAAATATTTATCCGAGATAAGAGCCATCGACTGTCTCGGAACTGAATTGCCCCCAAATTTATGGCTTGATGGGGGTCCAGGCAATCTAGATTTAGAGGATGCTGCCGTTTCCTCCCCCAGGATTACTGTCCTTCTTGTGCACGTAGCCGCAGGTTGCATTCAGCTGCAGGGCCTGGATGGATCTTAATCTGCCGGTTTAACCAGACACACTATCAATTCAACCTATACATTCTCTTGCATGATATATTCACGTTGACACAGGCGAAAAGTTAGGTTCTCAAACATTTGAACAAGGTGACACTCACACGCACAAACACGACTCATGGTGTTTATACGGAGCAGGTACACCAAGAACATACCACATTTCAGGAAGTGCACTCTGTTTTTTCTTTTAAAAACTGATTTGAACACATCTCTTTATAAATGCACGAGCCTGAGATTTGCCGTTCATTATGAGTAAGAGCAGATTTGTTGGACAGCAGACTGCAGGGAGCGAGAAGCTGCACAAAGAGTTGGTGCAACAGCGTCATCTAGTGTCTGCTGAGGACACCGTTTGCAGTGTTCCCTGAATTTCTGCATACAGGTTTTACTCAGAGAAGTGATCAGTTGAGGCTCAAACGGCTGCACAGAATACAGAAGTTTCAGAGATGTTGGAAAAACAGCCTGTGGAACCTTTCATGTTTTTTTCTATAACATAGAGAGAGGGCCTGCTGATGTATTTGCACATGTAACCTACACACAGGTGCACGTGTGTGTGTGTGTGTGTGTGTGTGTGTTGGGGTTATTGATGCCTGGGTTCATGATTAGTGCCGCTGTGACTTTCACATCCTTGGGATTAAAATAGATGCCAAATTGAATCTGCTATTAGCCACACCACCAAGCTGTGAAAAAGAATCCACTCTGGGGACACGTATGCTCACAATACCACCCCCCACCCCCACCCCCCCACACACACACACACACACACACACACATGCACTGACCCAGCTACATGACAGAATCTTGAAAATGTATCCACACCAGGGACAGTTTAGTACAGATGGAGGGAGGAGGGGAAGAAGGAGGTTGAAAACACTCCTGAAATGCAAATCCCTCTGCATTGTTTCAGCTTCACTGCAGAAACAAAACAAATCTAATTTTAACCGATTTACTGTAGAAAATTCACACAAAACGCACATTTTACCTTCATTCTTTTTGACAAAGTCAACTTGCACAGTTACACTCTGTAGCTACACTCACATCTGCTAGTTTCTACTGTCGGCGGAGTTAACTGCCTTGCTCAAAGGCATCGATGGTTGTCAAATGTCATATATTACATAAACCAATATTTTTAGAGACATTGAACTATTCTTATAACATTCAAACCCTTAAAACAAAATCTCATCTGCATACATTTTCACTGGAGCTACTTTCCGCTGAAGAAATAGTCCCCTTGACAATGTGTAACCTGGACACTTGGTACTGAAATGTGTGTAATTAATTATGTAACTATAAAAACATGTCATCACAGTCATGGTGACTTGGTCATTTGTGAACAACAGGAATTCATCCTGCATTCATTCATGCTTTCAATCATCATGAGACATGCATCAGGAAAGCATTACTATGTGGTTTGTGCCCTTATTATAAAGTGTTACCATAATATTTAAATGCTGAGAGCTCCACAAAGTCAGTTGTATTCATCTTCAGTGTATTTACAGAATGTAGAAGACAGGTAGCTCAAAAATATACCTACCTCCAGATAAGGGACAACATTTTTCTCTTTCTCAGCTTTAAGTAAGAAAAATGTCTTCAGTCATTTGTGTGAACCAACACTTTATCCAAGAGAGCTTATGGGGATTTTAACCCAGTGATCTGCAGCAATGATTAATGGTTTATTACTGGTGTGAAACGTGGAGATTGCCGGTCTGACTTGTTTGCGTTTGGATATCAAGTCGCCCCGTTTCACCGACCTTGTTTTCCACCCTGATTGTTTGCATGTAACATCAGCTCTGATCAAATGTCAGCAGCTGGTGTTGTCTTGCATTTCCAGCTACAAATGTCAGATTACTGATTTGTAATGAAAAATATTTGACTATATTTGTGCTATTATGAGTTATGGGAACATTTTGTGGCTTTGAAAATGTTTGCAGGTCAGTCCAGAACAACAGATGCATGCGGAGAGTCATTATGCTCTGGCCTCTGTCTGTTTGCTTTGGGGGATAACTGTCACTGACTGCGGCCTCACCTAACTGATCTCCTTACACTTCCACAACAGCTCAGGTAATCCATTAATGCAGGGAGGATGGAAAGTAATATCTTGCTGGCCTGAAATGCATTCATTTGGCGCTGAGCGGAGCCTGGAAGGTGTAATCTTCATCACTCACCTCACATCCATTTAACGTTGTCTGAGAGGCTTTCTGTCACAGCTGCAGAAAAAGGAGGATGAGGTGTGCCTTTTAGCGGCCTACCCGCCTAATACTGAGTTCATCATTAACTCGGCAGAGCTAAAAGCGCTCTCCAGGCAAACACCCACTCTGTAAACATTTCTCCCCATCACGTTGTCTCTTCTTGGAGGGGGCAAAGGGAAGAGAAACAATGTGTGAACTCTGCAAAAAGATGTTACACTCTCGCCATCTTTTCTAATAGACACACTGGTCCAAATATGCAGTTTGCACAATGGGTGACACTGAAGGCATCATCCCAGAGGCGCGCAGCAAGATGGAGTGGGAGGAGAGACGGAAGGTCACAGTTCAAGGGAAAGAATGAGGGAGGGAAGGATGGTGATGGGAAGCTAGGCTGTGTTGAGGACATCCTGTGCGAGTTTAACCCCAGCGTGTGCCCACCTGGCCTTCAAGAGATACCTCTGTCAGCTAATACAAAATGAACCTGCGAGTGGAGATAAGGGGCCTGAAGAGTGTGTTACTTGAAACCACTTTGAAGGTTTTAGCTGCTTTGTTGAGTTAGAGAGATTCATTATTTTGCAGAGATAAATGCATACAGTGCATTTGGGTGATATGAGCGGTTCCGCTTTTCTCAAATGAGTCTATAAACCATCCTTTAACTCACTCATTCACTCCTCTCTTTTTCTTCAAAAGCTCTTCTGGCTCTAGATACAAAAAAAAAATGAGACTAAAAGCCACAATTGAAACCAGATGAAAGAGGACACAAGTGAAGAGCGCATGTCGTGTCAGCGTCTAACTTCCTGTCATTATCCAATAAGAGAGCAGCAGTGTCAGCGTCCAACTTCATCCTATTATCCAGTGAGGGAGCGGCATGTCAGTACGGCCCGAAATACTCAGGGGACAGGGAGACATAAACAAAGAGCAAAGTTTAGATTCACAATCACACACACGCAGAGGCAGATTCAAACAGGAGTCTGTCCCGGGCCTTTTTAGTGAAACTCTAGAGCGCAGCAGCTCCAGGCGCGGTATGCCGATTGTAAACACAGCCGTGAGGAGGCAGAGACAAGTAGAGGAGGATCTGCTCTCCCCACTCTGCTTTCTGTCTACAGGCAAGAGGAGGACAAACTTAGCAGAAGCATTACATCGTCTGTAACATACTGCACAACTCACATTCACACGTATATGATCCAAACAGAAGAAGAAGATTTTCATACAGTCAAACCCCATTTTTGATACTATTAATGGTTGTCACTTTTTTTTTGCATTTGCATTCTGTTATTAGTTTTCTATTTAGTAGTTTTCATGATTTGTGGCGGAGTCCGCCATTTCCGCCCAGGATTCAAGTGGAAGGAAATCTTAACAATGACTACTTTAAACAAATTACAAATTAGCCACAAACACATTGATACTTGGTGTCATAATACCATCTATTGCTGCAATGATAATGAGTCATAGCTAATTGCTACAAAGTAGGGTAAAAAAAACAAGGAGGGCTGGTGGTTTTATAATGTAACTCAATCTCATTCTCATTCCCATTTGTCCTATTGTGAGACAATGAGGTGTGCTCCAGGATATAACAGCTGCACCCATGAAGCTTGCACAGTTCATACTGTACATGACAGCGTAACAAATGGCCTCAGCATGGCTATGTCATGTTAAACCACGAGCTGACATGTTTGACATATGCTTTGTAATCTCAGATTTGAATATAGAGAGAAGAAGAAAAAAAAAAAACGTATTGTGTATTTCAATTGGTTTCCCGGACAACAAACATTGAGAAGATTATTTTGTAAGAGACATCTGGAAGAGATGTTCAATACTGAAATATAATTGGAGAAGTGTGCAGTAGTATATTGGTGTAAACTGATACAGTTGGAAGATTGCAGTCTTTTCTTTTACATTCAAAACAAATAATGGCATGCAAAACTAAATAAAAACTATTCCATTTTTTTTTTTGAGTGTTTACTTTTGAGGTGCAGAGACAGCCATAGACTATTTTCAAATTTAAGAAGGGGCATACGTTCATTCATTTGAGGAGGAACTTAAATTGTTCATATGAAATCAATGGTTGAGCCACAATATGTGGTCATAGTTGAATTTATAAATATCACTTTATGTGCATTATCTCTTTAAAATTGTCATTATTTTTTAAGATTCTATTTTATTTAAACACAAAACTAACACCAGATATCAGAATAATGCTAAACTGACAGCTACATAAAGATAGATAAACAAACCAATGACAGAAAAACAAACAAAAACACCCTATTGTTTTGTTTCAAGCAAAAACACTTACTTTGGTCTCTCTTAAAAATAAGATTTTACATTATGCCATCACGGACACACACATTTTCAGCTGTTTTCAGCAAAAAATCCCTTAAAAGTCACTTTACACTACCTGCTCAGTTAGCACAGTTAGCAACTAGCTGGTAAACATGGAGCATTTAGTGGCTAAAGAGCCAGATATTTCCCTCAGGAGTTGGTAGAAAGCAAAAACAGAGCTAAAAGAGAGTGGATATTGGACTTACATTCGCCAGGTGGCCACAAATACAACTCCAAATTAATTATAATGTTGCTCATAATAACTGCTGGATGTATAAATAGCCAACTGTATGCTAGCAGGTTTGCCATATCAACTTAAACTGTGATGATATGTCAGTGCTGTGTTCACCACTTGTTTCTAGATAATATAAAATAAGATAATCCTCTATTAATCCCTTAGCGGGGAAATTTGCAATGTTACAGCAGCAAAGGGGATAGTGCAACAGCAAGAAACATAAGTAAGAAAAATCAGATATAATACATAAAAAACAATAAAGACAGTTATAAAAACTATAAGAACAATTATAAAGAAACAAAAATTCTAATTTACAAGTTCACAGAACGGATAATACACAAATGGTAGATATAGGTATTGCACCATTTGTCATGTGGAGATTGTTTCATTCATTAGTCCACATCATGCACAGCTTTATGCATTCCATCTGAAGGCCAAACAAACGTAACTGAATTCATTAAATTCAATTTTCTCCCCTTCAAACATGCACTTATTCCATATTCCTCTATGATTCTTCTTTTTCTTTTTCTTTAGTATTAACATTGTTCTAATTAATAAATATGACCAGTTTTTTGAAATTATGGCATATTTGAACTTTTCCATTCATCAAGGACCAGCCTGATCATTAACACAAGACCCATGCATAATATATTTGCCTGTATTTGATTCAACAAGAGAAATCACACGATTAATTTAGCCCAAGGCACTTTGGGAAGTCCCCAGACCCTCTTCCATGTATTTCAGTATTTTTCTTTATTTGTAGGCTGCATACTTTACTTACTATTATATAGACATAGAGTATGTGCAAGCAGATTCTAAATACTTACCAATACAAAGGTTTGTCCTTCCCCACACATGCAAATCAGGTTCATAATGACACAGAGAGAATAGTTCTGATTTCTGAATGCACATTTTGCATTTCCAACTTCCTCAGATAATGTGGCAAACAGAGAGAGGATCATGGCCATGTATGGCATTGCTGTGTAAATCCTGTGTTTCTCATTTCTCTGCCACAGTTTCAAAGACACAGGATTTACTGTACTTTGTTTTATGGTCCAGGAAAAAACAAGAGAACTGGAAACTTACATCAAAGGTAAACCAAGAGTTGCAAAGTTGGATGTGTTTGTAGCATAAAAGCTGTATAACAATATAATGCTGAGACATGAACTTGCACCTTTTAACACATCATAATGATGATGTAGAAGGTCTATTAATACGAGATCCACAGTGTCTCACAGATTTGGAGTCTCTAACATGCAGAGGGAGAATGTTGCAATCATCACAGAGACTTGAGAAAGCCCAGCGAGGTGCTCAGACTTTATTAGATTTGTTCTGTGGTTGTCAGGGGGAATTTCGACAAAAATACTTGAACGTCCTGACTGTCTGTTGAGGAAGATTTTTCAGTCGGTCCCAAAAGAGACTTTACAGGAAAAGACCATAAAATCCCTTCAGAGAACATTCCAGCAACAATATCATAGTCTGCTGGAGCAAGCCAAGTTTATGGCTCTGATATGAAATGCTGGAGATGAACAAATTTACCCACACACACACACACACACACACACACACACACCCTGGAGAGAAATTCATGGACATAAAATCCCAATTTGCTGGACTGAAAAACATATAAATGAAATGCCGTATAAAAAGATGTTTCATTGACTTTATTATGGGCACATAAGAGTCAAAGTGGCATTAGACAGGTTCCAAGAATTCAGTCCCTCGCTCCCAAGTGCCATGTCTGTTAAGGCAATATCTGGGACTTGTGAAGCATTAGGAATGGAAACACTGCACCCTCCTGGCCAAAGATGTGCATTGCAGCCATTTCTGTAGGATCAGATACAAATAGTCCTCAGTCTCTCATGTCTGGGTTAGCTTTATAGTTATTGTACTTCTTTCTATTGACTTTCTTATGTTGACTTGTGCTTGAATATCCCACATACACAATCCAGTATAATGATATTAACTTTACCTGTGGATACGTTTTTTTTTGTTGTTGTATGTTTGTCAGTATAAAACCATAGCGTTGTATTTTAAGTTACTGCTACTGTAGGTCTTTGCGTGCAGTCCCAGAGTCATTAAATGGAAGATGGTGACCATATTGCTTCAGAAAGGTTTTTTTTAATAGTAATGTGTAGAAACAGGTTGTAAATGTCCTGATATGTTGATTGAATTTATCTTTATTCCATGTTTTTGATGGAGGCAATGGGGGAATTTCATACTAAAAATATTGTAACTCGTATTACATTTGGCTTTACCTCAAAGTGTATTTTTGCACAGAGCGAGGACTCTGGATTTATTCCCAATCACTTCAATTGGAATTGCGTTAAGAGGGGGTCTCACCACAGCCCATGTACAGGAGGAATGATGACAGCAACCAGGATGTCAGTATTGTTTTAAAACACACTTTAAAAATGTGAACGTATCGTTTAACCCCAGCAGCCGATGCAACTGGTTTTCAAGGGCTGCGTGGTGTTGGAGAGGCGCGTTCCTGTTTTATAATCTTTAAAGTTGTAATGTAGCATTGAGCTTTGGCTGGCTGTGATCACCTTCCAGTTCAATAAAGTGACAGACAAACTTAGACATAACATAATTAGCCAAGACATGCTCACCTGACAAGGGTTTAATTACTGCACCGTTAAACTGGTTTTCTCTTGCTTTATCAAGGCATCTTAAACAAACCCCTCTGTAAACCTGCTCAGGGCGCCATCTGGACCAGCTGCCTGTCTCCATTCACCTTCTCCACAACCTTCTCTGAGCCGTCATTGGATAAACTGTCAAGCTGAGCTGCAGACGAGTCAACAAAGCCAGAGGAGGGTCTGGCCGGGGGAAGGGACTGTTTACTATACGACTGATAGAGCCTGTTTGGTTTGTTTGATCTTCCATGGCTGTCACCTGGACTGAGGAGATTTCACGGTTCTGTAGGTCACAGTTTGGACAATTTAAAAATATTAGATTCAAGCGAGAACCTTGTGTTTGCAAATGATACCTTGCACCTTGGAGCAGATTAGAATTATGGTTGAAAAAGTGAACTCATTTGAATGAACCTTACACAACACTTACCACCTGCAACTATACTTGGCTGGGCTTTTAGTATTCTGCAGAAGACTGTTGTTGTCCTCTATTACTCGCCAGCTCAAGCTGCGTAAACAAAATGAAATTGGATATACAGTATGTGATATCCAGTGTATTTTCACTGAGCATGCTTGTTATTTTGTGTGTGTGTGGGCTGCTCCACAAAAAGCTGCACAGTGGAACCGCTTCCTTACGTGTTATTAACAAGTCTCTGATATTGATGGAGACATCATTGGTCCAGTGAAGTGTAGTCAACACTTTGCAGCAGAGAATTATAAAGCAGTTAGATTTGCTGGAGCTAACATATAATGTGAAACCTTTAAAGAGTCTAAAAACTGTCAATTGAAGCCTTTTTTCATGTGACATTACTGCGTCCATTAAAGAACACAGAGATGAGATTGTGTTGCAAGTTCAGGTTCTTACCACTGAGAGGCAGTGATGTGTAACATGTGCTGTTCCAACCACCTCTGCAGGTCAAATGAGTAAGATAATAGTGTCCTCCTGCAGGTAGAGGGGAGGGCTCCACTGCAGTCACTAGTACCTGGGTTCACATACTCTATGCAAGCAGTATTTATAGTAAAAAGCCATTTAGAAGAAGTCAGTTTGGTCCATATCAACAAGGTACAACAAGCAAAAGCTCCCCACAACAATGTCACTCAGACAAGAATGTTTCTGTAAAGAACATACCAAACATACCAATGAAAACCTGAAATCATCAGGGACTATTTGTGTACTTTCCCCCCCGGGGATCAATAAAGTATTTTTCATTCTGATTCTGATTGTCATTTTAGCTCTACAGTAAAGGAAGTGTAGGGTAACTAAAGCAGCTGCCATTTTTGTCCGTGGTGTAAAGGTTAAATTTTCAAATGTCAAATTAAAACTTTCCACACACAAACACATCCAGCAGCTGGCAAAAGAACTGCCTACGTGATGCCAATTTAAAAATACCCCGTACACCGCTTAATTTACAACGACAAGAACGTGAAACTGAAGTGTTAGTGCTCATTTGCATCTCCCCAATTCCCAGCTGATACTTGTTTTGTATTTCAAAGTGAACAAAAGACGTCTACAATTCATCTGCTGAGGGAAGAGTTAGCCTAAAACCCTCTGTTGTTTCTCTCCTCAGTCCTCAAACACAAACAAGCAGTCAGATGGTGACACACTCACGCGCTCACTCTTCCCCATCCACACTAAAATATGATTTGGCAGTAGCCATATAGAGCTGCTGGTGGGGGCTGTTTATGAGGCAGATCACACGGTAGAGCTGCATGAGTTCAGCTCTGAGCTCAGAGCAGACGAAGAAGATTCATCTCTGACACAGAAAACTATAGACACGTTTAACATTACATCTCTTTTTCGGTCATATGGGTTTTGAAGTAAGTCCGTAAAAATGGTGAAGCTGTGCACTTGACATGATTATGTAAATTGAGGCTTCTTTGCCGTCAATGGGCGCATGTTGAAGAGTTTTCAATTGGTTCACTCCAACACCAGCTTCTAATTAATGCACTCTCACTAATGCATGAAATCTGTTTTTCTTGAACAATTCAGCTGTTTCATCTCACACCAGTTGGAGTGGTATCAAATAAACATTATCATTATTTATCATTTTTGCTGCAATGAATGTCATGACTTCACATTTTAAGAGCGTCTGAGGTTCAAGTAAAGCCAGAGAATTACACATAACGAGATTTAAGATTTAAATCATCCTTTAGCTAATGATCAGTTTCAGTGAAGGAAGGATATAGAAATAGAAATGATCAGTCTGTTTTCATTAACATCCGTGCTCCTCCTACACCTGCTGACTTCCCACAAGGCATCTGGAGGCCAGGGACACCTGTCATTGTTGACCTCTGACCCCCAGCTGCAGCTCTGTGCTGGGGACACTTGAGATGCCCTCTGACAATGTATGGAGCACACGTGCAGATGTACATGCACAAACAGGCACACATGTACACGGACGCACACACACACACACACACACACACACACACACACACACACACACACACACACAGACACCTAATTACATTACCTGCAATAATGCAATACACAGACAGACAGGTGCTTTCATTGGCTGAATCAGAGAACACGCTGCCTGTGTGTGTGTGTGTGTGTGTGTGTGTGTGTGTGGCTAAGCGGGTTTCCTCTTTGTTTCTCCTTTAAACAGCATTACAGACATCCCCATATGTCTGAGACCCATGACATTACAGCCTGTGTGTGTGTGTGTGTGTGTGTGTGTGTGTGTGCCATTCATGTATTTGTGTGCAAATAAACGGCCCATGGAAAGCAGAGGACTGGAGGCTGTTATCTGTTCATGTGAATGTTTGCTGTTACAACAGAGCTCTGGCTTCTGTGCAACAACCAAAGGAAATTTACTCTGACATTAAGATAACACCATCTCTCTCCCTCACACACACACACACACACACACATGTGCAGTAGCCAAGGGAGTAGACAGATGTGATGTGGACACAATCACTGGAGAGCACTCATGGGAATATTGGGAATGGGATTAGCGACAAGAGCACTAGTCAGGAGAGCTCAAAGACAAAGAACAAGGGATTAAGTTTATCAAAGATGATGAAAGCTATCGTAAATTGTGCGGAGGATTTATATTTTGAGTTAACTGCACTGCTGTAAGGTCACATACAGCCCAGTGTGATGAGGTGAATCACACCCTTCCACACTTCTAATATGTGTAAAGCATGACAGATGTGCCTGCCTGGTCTCAGGCCTCCAGCCTCGGAGAAACCAACCACCTAATCAGTCCCGCAAGCTTTCTGCAGTGGGCCATAAAATGCAAATATGTGCCACTCTGATACCGACCTACTGCTCATCCAATCTCACAGAATAATACCAATCATAGATGGTGGCGTGGGGTGGGGTGGGGGTGAAGCAATAGTGGCTTAAAGGGGGACTGGTAGGTGTGACCGCTGGGGACGAGGCCCTGTTTGGATAAGAGATAAGCGTATCTAGGCATCTACTGTGGCACTGTATGTCAATCTGTTTGTAAGTTTGTGATCTAATGTGGGTATAACATCGTTACCGACACCTCTGGCTGTGTGTGTGTGTGTGTGTGTGTGTGTGAGTGAGATGACTGTTTGCAGAAGCTTTATCAGTCAGCGACACAAAGAGCTATTCAGTGCCCAGAGAAACGCAACAAAGGGACAATTTACTGCAACAAAGACACCTCCGTCCTGGAGGCCGTGCTGGGTGCAAGTCTGAACAAAAAAGCCCTCCCATGAGCCGGCATTAAAACTGCCATGCAAAATAATAACCTCAGGTAGGGCAAGCCTTGGTGTCCGCAAGCCTTGGTAAATGTGAAAACAATGGATAAGTTAAAGGGCTAGTTCACACAAATTACAAAAAAAGGCATATTTTTCCATTTATCTCGAGTGATATCCAGAAACACAGATAGATTTGATAGTACTTGTCCAGACTTGGAGACATCAATTGACAAATTCAACGTTACTTTACAGAATCAGTGTACCAGTAACCTGGATACTTCAACCTGGCTGTGAACAGTTTTCTCAGGTTCTACTTCTACTGCAGAAAGTAGTTCCCATGAACTCTGTTCACAGCAAGACACAAACTAAATTCCATTCAACTTCATGGAGGCAGAAATCACAGACATCTCACAACCTGGACAAAATAAACCAAAAACAATCTGCACAGGGAGATAAAGATGTGTTTTTTGAAATTTGGGTGAACCGACCCTTTAATCAGACAGAGGAACGATGGTCTAATGGTATTGACTGTACAAATCGGATTTTATTGAAACTGGCGGTTTCCACTGAGAAAGCAGGTCATTGGCATCTCTGAACCGATGACGTCTTTGAAATGCGAAAGCAGTTTTGAGTGGCACGCAGGAGGCATACTTCACGTATGTTGAGATAGGATTATAAGAGATGGAACACACCCCATGAATCCCAGAATAGAGTCATCACAGTTGATGGATTGGTCCAGGATGAGCTGATCAATGCTTTCTGCCCAACCCTCCGAGCACACAGAGTGAGACTGAGAGAGAGCCCTGAGTCAAACAGAGTAATCAGCCACACAAAAGGAAATGCAGATTACCTGTTGCTATGACGACTGCAGCTGCAGTGTGACAGCCATCCGCCCTGACAGAGACCTAAATAGAGCTTTACAAGCACAGTGAAATTTGATATTGCTTAGTGGGCCAGGTGCTTCATAATAACCAGCAGTAGCAACGAAACCAGTAACCTGGTTAAGACGAAGGGTTTATGTGCGTTATCTCTCACACTCATTTTAATGTGATACACCCACATGCATGGTCAGATAATATGTTCATGCACGTACTGATATTTGAGTCCTTGTGTTTACATCTGTTCCCCACTACATGCTCCGGTGTGCATGCGCAGAGAAAACAGCCCAATCTAAAGGTGAATGCTAATGTGCAGAACTATGCTCAGGTTAGTCATTTAAATTGATGTGTCACATTCTGTATGTGGCAGGGCAGCTGGGAGTCAGAGAACAGACCCCCCCCCACCATCTCCCCTTAACACTACCCCCGCCTCCACCACACCCACCCACCCTGGCTGACCCCCTCCCCCAGCCCATCATCATCAGACACCAGCAGCTGGCAGCCTGCCCCATTTAACTCCCTCCAGCACTTACTGGGCCTGGCTAATCACTGGTGCTCAGCACCATCCGTGGCCGCCACACCTGCCCCCTAACTGGTGGGACTGTCCCATCTGGGATCTTATGTGATAGGGAATTTCTGTGGGGGGGTCGGGGTCTTCTTACTTCCCAAAACAGCTCAAGGTGCTTTGAAAAGTGAGAAGAAAATCAAGACGTCAGTGATTGGAGTCAAATCCTGTCATTGATGAGCTTCATGTTGTGTTAAAGCTATGGGAATGTAAAGTTCTTAAACCTTCCTGTGTACACACTTGGCAGACTCCCGGCAGCCATAACAACAAACTTTAAAACATTTAGTCTATAAATACTCCCAGACTTTTAGGGGAGGTTGTGAAGTGGCCATTGCTTTCGTAATCAGATGCTTTTGATTTTAAAAAAGCATTGTATAGGTGACGGGGTGGAAAGCTGTGTGTAGTTTGTGCTGAGATAAGCCCTCATCATTAGTAGCGACCAGATGGTGGGTTGATCATGCACATTACTTTGCTACTCTGGTATCTGTCTTCCTCATTAGAAACCACATTCACACAGAGAGAGAGAGAGAGAGAGAGAGAGAGAGAGAGAGAGAGAGACTGCCATGATTCATTCAGCTTCAATCTCCAGAAAGAGAAATGATCCGTGTCTGTTTATGTTATACAACAAATAAGTGCTCACGCCTGAAGCACTGGAATAACACAAATTCAATCTATAGCTGCAGCTTTAACTCGGCCTTTTCGTGCAAACAGCAAGAAAGTGAAACTGAAGTGTTAGTGCTCATTTGCGTCTCCCCAATTCCCAGCTGATACTTGTTTTGTATTTTAAAGTGAATAAAAGATGTCTACTATTCATCTGTTGAGGGATGAGTTAGCCTAAAACCTTCTGTTGTTTCTCTCCTCAGTCCTCAAACACAAACGAGCAGTCAGATGGGGAAACACTCAGAACTAACACAAACACACACACACACACACACACATACACACACACTCACAGTCACACACACTCTTTCCCATCCACACTAAAATATGATTTGCCAGTAGCCATATAGAGCTGCTGGTGGGGGCCGATCACACGGTAGAGCTGCATGTCAGCTCTGAGCTCAGCGCAGACGATGAAGATTCATCTCCCTTGACACGAGCTGACATAGAAAACTATATTTAGCTGTTGGCGTCCGTGCGTAAAGTGACGCCGGCGCGGACGCACGCGCAATGGTTGTGGACTGAATACTGATGGCAAACTGTGCCACACTATATGCAGTCTGGTGAAGTTTTTATGAAAACATTTCTGAGGAGACATGTCTCCACATAACGTGATGTGACGGGTTCAGACACTTCTTTCTGGACTTTGGCTTTCAGTAAGAAAGTCCCTGATTAATCTAGATCCTGTTCCAGGTTGGATTGGGAAGTGAAATCAAAGAAACGCCTATATAAGCTCGTGTCAGGTCAGATCATTCAAAATGAAATAAAACTCTTAACATCAATTTAAAAACTATTAAACATACACAATAGTACGCAGGGCCATAAAGCGTCATAACAAGCTCATTGCTGAGAGACTCACTACGAGTCTCTGCAGGAATATTAATGACGTGTGGTTGTGATCAGGCTCAGAGTGTAACGCACCCTACTGTAGGCTACTTAGTGAGGGTGTAGGCCTACTGCACTTTATGAATAATGAAAAAAAAATGACGTAAACAATGCGGTCCTCTTTGCAGCTCGGGCTCGAGGCTGCTGGAGGCGGGCGCACCGAGGCGTGATGCGGTCGTGACGTAGATTCAGTCGGGGATCTTTAATCCTCTGCCGCAGCAGCACAGCCGGTAACCAGAGGAGGGGGTAGCACGGTCGGACAGGAATGGACCACACAGGCTCGGCTAGGCTACTCCAAGGCCGAAACAGTTCGGTCTTTAGATAGATGATAATATCGCCGAGTAAAACAGAGACTACGACCAGAACGAGCCGAGTATTTGCACAGGCCAGACCCCCTCCTCTCTGTCTCCGCCTGCAGCCTACAGACATTCTCCTATTAAAGAGACCTCATTTAGAGCCGGTGGTTAAATATATATTTTCAAACGCATATGTTAGCTTCATTTAAAGCCGAATTCGGTGTCTTTCAGCCGGTTGACGGATACTAGGCTACGCCTCGTCCTGCCGGTTTCCTGCGGCCAGTTGCGCCCCGGTTCGCCCTTCAGCAGCGTCGCCGCGTCCCCGCTGTTTCTGTCAGCTGCTGCGCATCAGCAAAACATGCAGGATGAGCCTGTGGGGGTGACAACCACGCAATTACCCCCGTCAACCGAGGAGAAGGACAGCAACAGCAGCACGGTCAGCAAATCCGGGAGGCAACCGAACCAAACCGACAACCGCGGCTGCCAGCTGAGCTCATTCACGCCGGATTATAACCATCTGAACCAGAACGTAGCTTTTCCAGATTTCAATCGGGGTCGTTTTTGCCCGACGCAGTCTATCTGTGACCTTCAGCACAGCCGAAAAATACATCAGCAGTTAAGTCAGCACACTGAGTTTAGCCCCACAGAGTCGCCCCCACCCCAGAGACGCTTCAGTCACCTGCCGCAGAGGCAGCCCTTCTCGCGCAGCGCTGCTGACCCCTGCGGCTCTCCAGTGGAAGAGGCTGAAGCCGATGCTGCGTCGCCATCGCCCACTTCCGTAAATCCAAACAAGATCCAAATGGACTCCCCCATCGCCCACCATATAAATGGCAATGGCAGCAGCAGCACCGGCAACATGTTGTCCGGAGGTCTCGGCGCCGCTTTCCCGAACCTCCCCACCCAGGAGATGCAGAGCGCCAGCGTAGGCTCGTCGTCACCTTCCCTCCCCGGGTTCGGCACCCCGTGGTCCGTCCAGACCAGCTCCTCGCCCCCTCCCGCACCCAACTCCATCAACCCCATCCACGCTAACGCCATCAACCAGATGCCCAACACGGACTCTGACAACAGCTTCTACCCAGGTATCCCCTCCTCCATCAACCCGGCCTTCTTCCAGAGTTTTTCGCCGGTGTCAGCTAATCCGTGCGCCGGGATTAATGTGCAGGGCTTCAGCGGTCCTTTCTCGCCCCAGATGAACGTCCCCCAGCAGGCACAGAGCCGCAGGTCCCCGGTCAGTCCCCAGATGCATCCCCAGCAGGGCGCCTTCCTGCAGCAGAGGAACAACTACAACCAACATCAGGTGAGCTGCTATAGGCCATAAATCACATCAAGGTGACACAGGAGCTCTCCTGTGTCCCTCTGTTAGTTAGCATTCCCACCTTCAGTGGCCATAAATAGGCCTCAGGCCCACACAGCTCCATCCTTTTTAGCCTATTTGAATCAAGATGTTAGGTTCCCATCATTTTAAGTGAAGGCCACCTCTGGGATGTCCCTGGGGATAAAGACATAAAGTACAGACTGAAGAGTTATGTGTGTGTGTGGGGGGGGGGGGGGGGGGGTATTATGCAGCCATAGCCTTTGAGGGACAAATAGTCTTTTTTTTTTTTACTACATAATGCGTTTGTCATGTTCCCTGCAAGGGCTGGAGTCACTACTCTTGAGGCAAAGGAAGGGAGGGGTGAACAGGGGAACAAGGGAGCATCACTGAATCTAGCTGTTGTTCTCTCCTGGAAGCTGGCAGTGGGATGCGGTCACATGGCACTGGACCATCCCTGTCTTGTGGTTCAGTCAGTGGGAGTACAAAGGCTTGCAGGGTTTGCTGTCCTAAATGGGTGTTTATTTGGGTGAAATGAAGACATCTAGTATCTTGGTAGTGTGTGTGTGTGTGTGTGTGTGTGTGTGTGTGTGTGTGTGTGTTGGCAGACAGTTAGGGGACCATTGGAAAGACCAGCAATAGCAACAGAGGCTCAAATGAAGGCATTAGTGTTGGGGCCTATGCGTTAGTAGCCTTCAGCTTCAGGTTTCTCATGTGATTTGCACACTGGGTTTGTGTGACTGGGTGTGCTTAAAGTGCATCTGTCGTGTTGCTGTTTCACTGACCTTTAACCCCTTGCTGATTACGAGTGCTATGTAAATATATTTTCATTAAACCCCCAAAGACAACCAAACCCATTGGGATGCACATCCAATGGATCAACACATTAGCATGCATGTGCTAATGTGTTGGAGCAGAAAAAAATATACTTGTTTTGTTGTTTGTTAAAATGTTTTTTTTCTCAATGGCTCATTTGTACAAGAATAAAACAGTTACTTAACATAATTCATGTCCGTCAGGGTTCAGTTTCCATTTTCTTTAACAGAACTTATCCTGTTTTTTTTTTTACCAAAAACAATTCTTCGAGCACACCGACACTCCCTAGCTGTTGGCATACAAAGAGAAAGGGAACATTTAGATCACATTATGTATTAGTGTGTGAGGAACAGCAAGTTGATTGTCCTCTGTGTTAAGATTTTTTCACGTGAAAGCACGCAAGATTAAGCACGATGCGATTGGATGTATGATACTTAAGAGTGGACACAAGGTCCAGGTAGAGAGAGAGATTGTGTGTGTAACTTACACTAGCGGTGTCACAGCGCGCGGGATACTTAGTCTTAAAGCCTTAAATCTTCTTATCTACCCACCCGTTACAGGGGCAGATCAAGCTAGGCTGTGGCTGACAGGGAGAAGGGAAAGGATAGAAAGGCAGGACGGAAATGGAAATAGCATGTAGATAATAAAAATGCACATAAGGATGTACCTGTCCCTATTTAACCTTCCATCTTTCCACACCCTCTGCTCCCCCTGATGTGTGTGCAGCCCATGGTGAAGCCATCTCCGTGGGGCGGCCACCAGGGGAATGGCTGGGGTTCCGGGGGGATGTCCTGGGGCCGGGACCACCGCAGAGGGAGTGGCATGGGCGTACCTGGCTCAGTCAGCCACGTCTCGCCCCTGAAGAAGCCTTACTCGAGCAACGTCATCGCTCCTCCCAAGTTCCCACGCTCTGCAGGATCACTGGGGCCTAAGTCCTGGATAGAGGAGAACATGTTTCGCACAGACAGCAACAGCAACACTTTGTTGCCCCTGCAGGTAAGTGTTTTGGGTACTTACTGCTTTGGCTGGTGTGTGTTTGTGTTTGTTTCTGTGTTACTGTGAGAGAATCAGTGGCTTTAAAGGTGGGAAAGAACTAGTAACAGAGGCATACCCAATCATTTGAATTAGAGATTGGACAAAGGGAATGATGAAGAGGTGTGTGTTGGTGTGTGAGTGAGAGAGAGTTTCAGTTGAGATCCCTTGATGAAGTAGAAACTGAAAGGGAACGCGAATTCTTTTTATCAACAGAGTGACTGAAAGCAAAGGATTCTTTAGAGACACATAGCCGTGTGTAGATGTAAATTACCATAAAAGGGCCAGCATGGTTAGCATTTCAATCCGATGGGAGGAGTCTGGGCTGATTTGCTCTGCAGGTTTCACGGAAGGTGTAACAAAGCGGGGGCTGGGCTGCATTTATTTCAGGAAACTAACGTCTTGTAGGTGAGATCTATTTCAAGTACAAAGGCTGCTAAAGCTTTGCCTGTGCACAGTATCGCATGTTATATGTACCAGGTTGTGTGTTTTCTTCACATGTGACTTGTGACCATGGCTGACGTCCACTTTTAGTGTCTCTCTGTGGTTTATTTGGTATTTATGCACTAAATCTATGTTTTCAAGGCACTTAACCAGAAGTTAGCTAAAATAACACGTCAGTAAATGATTGTTTTGACGTGTGCATGGCAAACAGAATCGCGTTGACCCTAATGCATTTCATTTTTTCAAGGTTTTTAATTATACACAATATTATACAACAAAACAACACTTGTCAACAATATATCATATCGTATCATGTACTAGTATCAAATAGATACTAGTAGTAATCATGATAATTATGATTTTTGGGAAAGGAACAGTATTAAACTAGATTTATAGTCATCTAACTGGATTACTTTTCCTTCTCTGTGGTTTATTTATCTGTAGTGTATCATTTCTGATACTACTTTTTACAGTGTTGGTAGACAAACTAAAATGAGGTTTTAATTCTCATGTAAAAGTCATTCATAAGCTGATGAGGCTGTATGTAAGAGGCTTTCACTCTTCTCACAAAAGAATAACTGCACTGATTGTCTCTTACTGTACTGAACAATGTATTTCTTCATAAAAAGAGACCACAGAGTACTCTTTGTGTCGGCTTATATTAAATACATACATTCATTCTAAGAATAATGGCACATTTTAATGACCTGTAACAGAAAAGATATTCATTACTGTGACTCACGCAGACTAAAGTAATGATATCACCTAAATAATGGTGTCACTAAATAGTATTACTGTTGCTATGAGCTCAAATTATTAGTGATATCAGTGCCAAGAAGCACAACGCCTCCTATTCCAGGAAACAGGCTTGACTCCATGGATTGGTAATTTCCATAAACAGTCTCGGACGCAGAATTTTTCAGATTCCAAGTCTTTTCCTTCCTTCCTTTCTGTTTAATGTTTGGCAGTCAGTGACACGTCTCTGCTGTGTCATGTGTTAGACATCATGCAGAGGTAGGCTGAGGAAGAGAGTCGCTGAGTATTAAAGGCCTGTAGTCTATCTCGACATTTCTTAAAATTGTACAGAAATGTTCCACCGTTAACGCTATATTCCTTAAGTAAAAGAGAATATTCCCCACAGCTGTATGTTGAACTTTTGTGTGTTACAATGTCCTCCGGGTCCTTAATGGCAGACAAGTAAAGTCTTTTTCAGACACACATCCAGTTCTCTGGCTTAAAAGTCTGTTTACAGGTCGAGTGCTTCTGCATATGTGAAAAAAAGTTGTTTAAAGCCTTTTGTGGCTCCAGAGGGAGCTGCGCAAAGTCTAATAAATGTCCTCAAGTGATGTCACTTGATTCGGCATCGGTTGGGTCTGAAGACTACAAGTTTGAAAATGAAAAAACAAGATGGGGGTGTGGAGTTAGAAAGAAGTCAGTTCACCAGACCTCAGTAGCCTGCTTCTAATCTCAGCTTGAGGCTAGCCCGAAGCTACATAGGCCACTACCAGTTTAACACACATGAATTCTCAAATGATTCGAGAAGGGTTGCATTGTGGGTAATGTAGGCGCCACAAAGAATGTAATTTAGAATATTTTCTCGACTAGCTTCAGTGGTATCAAGCTATACAGATTTATTTGTGAGATATCCAATTTTTCTGCTGTTAACCCATTACGATGTTGAAAAATTACATTTCCAGAAACAGTGTCCCCATTACTCTGGATACTCCACAGACCTCCCTTTTAACAGTTTTAACAGTGTTTACCCAGTGTAAAAGTCACACAGTCACCGGAAAGAGATGTTGCTGCTGAGCACCACAAATGAAGCTCCGCTTATCTCCATTGTATTGATGAGAAAATAAATCTTCTTGTTATTTAGTTGAACTCACCCTTTAAAGATGGCCGTTCTATAACTCAGCAGCGGACGTGAAGCCAATTTCAATGTCTGGCACCCTGTTTTGGTTTAACTGATGATCCTGTTATCAACATCTTTTAAACAGGTGACGCAGTGATGAAGTAGATGTGAAGTTCATGGGGTTACTGGATTATATTCCTTGCCAATCAAACTGTCAATCAAATGCTTTAATTCTATGCTATGCCATCTAATACAACTCTTCATTCTCCATTTCATGAATTACTGTCACTATTGCACTAAACTAACAAATTGGAAAGCAAGGCGAAAGCATATTAAGCAACCTACAATCCGTCACTATCAAAGTATGAAGAGTTGACCTTTACCCTGCCTCTAAGTTGGGTGTGCTAAGGTAGGTTAGGCGCTCCGTGGTTTGCTAGTCACCAGTATATTACCATATGAGTCCGTCATAGTTTCTGCTATCTCACTGGCCCGCCAATGAGCTCACAACCTCCATCTCAGCTCTCCGGCTAAATGCCACTGCTGGTTTTGGTTTCCATTCTCTCTCTCCATCTGACTCTGGGAACAAGTCCAGAGATCTTGGGGAATCCGTCCTATAGGCCGCTCACAAATATACCCTTCAGACCCCTAAAGTGAATAAATACGGAGAGAATGTTAATCCAAAGCGTGAGCTGCTCACTCTCTTAAATCTCTTACATGTTAAACCCACACTACAGAGGCTTTATTATTTATAAGTCAAATCACGAAAAGTGTGTTTGAAACGTGAGGAATTAGACACGCGCCGTGACGTGTGTTTGTTTTGTTGCAACTGGATGATAAAAAACCTCTCGCCGGTGTTTTTCAGGACCGCTCCAGAATGTACGACAGTCTGAACATGCACTCCCTGGAGAGCTCTCTTATTGACATCATGCGAGCTGAGCAGGATCCGATGAAAGGTAAGATGGCCTTTCACTTTCTATCTATGTTTAGGGGGGGGGGTCAAAGGGAGGTGATCGTGTTCAGTGCGGAGGCCTGACATCGGTGCAGGGAAGTGACAGGCCCATTGCTCCCAGAGCTGTGTTGTTTTTCCCCACACCAGCTTACTTTCTCCCCGCTGAGAGCTTAATACTTCTGCCACCAGCTGCACATTTACATGACCTTCCAGCTCTGATCCTGTTGCTACTTAACCTGGGCAGCAGGACAGAGGAAGGAGTGGAGGAGTGGAGGAGAAAGAGGAGATAAATGATGGTGCTTCTCTTTGCTGTGAATGTCTCCAATTAGTCGCAGATGTTTTCTGACAGAGCAGGCGCGTGCATGTCACACATGACTTGGAATCTTTTAACTAGAAGATGTATAAATAGTTTCTTTAATTATTCCTCATGGTTTGGCAGTCGCCAGCAGAGAATGTACTGTAGTGCGACACTGTCCTCAGCTGCCGGACATCAGAGGAGCAGTGTCAAATAACTGCTCCGTTCTCACCCTCCTCTCCCGCAGACGGCTGCATGTAGCTCATTTACAGCCTCGCAGGCCAGCTACACTTAGAATGTGACCCAGAAATTACAACACTGGTAAAACCAAAGCATGCATACAGTCGTGATTTGCTGGCATATGTGTAGAAGCACCAAAATGGTTATTTGTAGTCTCCAATAAGACCCCTCTGAAATCAGGACTCAACCTGAGCCCTCCTTTCCTGGGCGAGTTTCTTGTTTTTCCTGCCGGAGCAGATGGAGAGGACATGGGCCAGTGTGCACAGCGGAGAGAGGGGGATCTGGACTAATTTTAGATGTGATCACACTTTCACACGCTGTGTATGACAGCCAAGAGAGGAGACGAGAGGGAAGGAGGGCTTGCGAGGATGGGCTCTGCCATTTATAGCACTGCCACGGCTAACACAACAGCGTACAGTATTCTGACCAGCAGCTCCAAAATACAGGACCTCATAAACCAAAAACTGTAGTGCGAATATGATGATACATTTTTGTCTTTTGCTTAAAAAAAAGAAAAAAACAGCCAATGAAGCTTAAATGTTGAAACATTTTTTCAAATCCACGAGTCATTTTTGTTATAGTTGTGTATCATCGTTGGGACATTTAAAGCTACTATGTAGAATTTGAACACATCTGACTTTGGTGCCACCCAGTGGTGGAATCGAAAAAGACATTGGCAGACAGCTTTACACACTCGTGTCCTGATAGTGAGAATAATGTATTAGATACTTTAATCATATGAAAAAATCTACACATGGGGGCTTTAACATTTGTGTATAAAATGGCTTGTCTGCAGGAAAGACATACAGATACTGTGAACTTATAATCTAACTGAATATGATTGGATGCAAACTAATGATCATTTTCATTATTGATTAATATTCCAATTATTTTCGTGCTTCATGTTTTGGTCAGAATAAAGTGAAAAATGTGCCCAGAGCCTAAGTGGACATTTTCTAATAGCTTGCTTTGTCCGACCAACGATCCAAAACAGCAAAGATATTTCCTTAAAACCTGGAAAAACAGCAAATATTCACAGTTTAGAAGCTTGACTTAGTGGCTTGATTGAAGCAGCTCGTGCTTCAATCAGTGACAAGATCACAGCACTTAGCAGGTGGAGAAGTCACTGCGTTTGGAACTGGAAATGAAGTGGTCCGTTTTGTCCTTAGACTCCTGTCTTCCTGTATTACTGTTGACAAAAACAAAGTGCTTCATTCTGCCAAGTTCCCCCTGTTTTCTCGTTATGTCAAAGTATCTTTGTGGATAAGGAGAGCTTTGTTCCTTTTGCTGCAGACATGTGAGGAGGCTGTTGTAACACATTCACAGGCACTGTAGTTATATGTGTTTCTGTTTTTGTGTGTGTGTGTGTGTGTTCTCGCTCCCATGTACACACATTGGCCTCGCCCTGTCCTCTCCATCTGCTCCGTGTCTCATCCCTATTTGTGTGTCTGTGTGTGTGTGTGTGTCTGTTTCTCATGTCAGGCCGTGTGGGATGCCCTAACCCCGGGGCTGACGGCCTACTCATGCTCAATGGTAATTATCTCTAAGCACCATCTCCCTCTGTTGTGTATTGTCAGCGTTTCCATCCAGCTGTTTTTATGTGCAAATTGCAAATAGAGACACAGTTCTCCGAGTGACAGTGGACGCATCATGAGGACTGCAGACTTAGTTGTCATGATGCTTCCTTTGTTATTCTTTATTTATTTAGCCTCATTAGACACACTCACCAGACTCACAGTGGAGCGATAGGGTCACACAAGGTGACATGTGGTAGGGCTGTTGTTTTGTTCATTAGATTTCTAGATTTCTAAGTGCCATTTGTCCTCAAAATGTCAATGTAGTGCCACTCTGGGCTCTATAAACATCATTGTATTTTATATTTTATAATGTTATCATCAGTATCATCAAGTTTTCTTAATTCGCACTCAGGATCTACCATACTGATGTTATTTGATGGCGCTCACATGATTAGGAGTTTTTCCATTGCTTTACTAAGTCACCTGAGGACTTTGAATGCACCACAAACATGACTTTGTTACATCCACTCATTGAAATGTACATTTTCAGTGCCACTTAGAATAATTGTAGCCTCTTTTTCTGCGGACACACGTCATGCTGGTGTCAAAAATAAAATCTTGTTTTATAACAGTCTCAATAGGACACAAATCTGGGTCAGACAGCATTTGTGAATAATTGCGTGCATGGTTTTCATTGTTTCTGGGACTTGCTGTTTCCTCCTGAGACCCAGCAATCAGCAATTCAGTTCTGTGCTGTGTTGGAGGCAGTTTTTGGCTCGCGTCTCTGAGGCCGAACATGCTGCTGAGATGAGCCGTGTTGTCCCTGACAGAGGACATCCAGGGCTTTTCAGTGATGTAACATATGTGGAGTTGGACATTGACAAGTTGATTTCTCTAGTTTTCCAAATGGCCTCCATGAGATCAGGCGCATTTTAAGGAAAAAAATAAAGTTAAGTTGTAGAAAGTGTCTAAGGAGTAGTTAAATGGGTTTTGAGAGCAGTGGAATTATTTTGTCCACCTGGGAAATGTGTCATCTGGATTTTCTACATATTTATTTTATGTGTTTTACTACGCAGTGGAGTAAATTACACATAAATGTGTGACTTCAGACGTTTATTCTTTGTCTTGATGTCCTCAACAAAGAATATATCCAATTTTTAGCGATTCGGTTTATTTTATCCAAAGGAGAAAAAAAATGTAACTCTTGTTCTGGGCCTCAGGAGGATGTAAGCTAAGCTGTTTAAAGTATTAAAAAGTCAATTTAGTGGATTTATTATGGACTTATTTGTCACTGACTAAATTGATAGGTGGTTGGATAAAGAGGTCGTGGGATAACTCTGCAGATTAAAGTCCATAGAGGTTACGTGTACTTTTTGAGAATGTCTGCACAGCTGAAACTTGCACTCTGTACTTTCCTACATGCAGCCAGGAGCTATGGGAGACGTCGAGGTAAACTCCGCTTTCTACAACATGTCTTTTTCCTTGTGGCTTGTTCTCTTGTGGCGTGCTTTATTGCTTGAGTGGATACCAAACTGAGACAGACTTCAAATTGTCTTTCTGTTTTTAAATTCAGGAACACATTGATCTTCTTTTTTTTTCGTAGTGTTGTTATACAGTTGTTAAGTTTCAATTTTGCCCAATAAATCAATGTTGGCTTTCAAAACATAAAACAACAATACTTTACGATTGTATTGTTTTAGTATCCAGACATGCATGATGTCAAGGGTTTCATGTTTGGTCCCGTTTATCTGAATGGCAGTTGTGCCTCTGCTGCATGGAACGCCAAAGTCTTCAATATTAGATAAATAAAAAAGACATTATGAAATAAATAATTGTATGAATATATTGTGTATACAAATGAGCCAATCATTTGTGAAATAATTGAACTCGACTCATTATCATGTATTGCTATGTAACAGCTTCTGTTAGCTAGAGCAACAACAATGCTAATATTATTCTGAATCAACCAACAAGAGGATGCTGCTGTAAGTAAATGCAGTACAGCCAACAGTATCTAAACCTCTTTAGCCTTTAAGCCCTAGGTAACATGGCTGCACATGCTACCTACAGTACCTAGCTGGCTTACTACTTACACGACTGTTGTGGCAGAAAAGTGGCATGTATGGGACCCTTTTATACCTAAATATAAAATAAAACCTGAAAATTAAAATGAACTCCTATGAAATGAAAATAAGAACGATGAAATAACATGACATGAGTTGAGTTCTCATAATTTCTTAAAATGTTTCTATATGTGAAAGAATGTATTCGTATGACTATTTATTTTATAATTACTTATTTATCTATTTAACATTGAACACTCTGGGCTCCATACTGCTCAGCGATGTTATTAACTGCTTTGTTCCACACAGCCTTGTCTTTCCACACCTGCTCTATCTGCCACACTGCTCGTGATTCTTCACCTTAAGCCGGTGCTTTGTCTCACAACCACTCAGCGTGACACTGCAATAAAAGCAGACTCATTATTTTACGGACAGCCTCCCCTCTGGATTTGTCCTTGTCGTGGCAGAGATATAAACTTCCATAAAGGAGCAGCTGATGCTTTAATTTGACTGGGTTTGTGATTTGTGTTGCTGCTCATGGGTGTGTGTGTGTTTGTGTCAATGTTTGACATTTGCTGTCGCCTTAACTGCCTTTTTCCTCTGCCAGGCCGCTCCTCCCTCTTCCCTATTGATGACAATCTCCTCGATGATGGCCACGGCAACCAGGGTGTCCCAGGTGTCCTTGGCTCCCCCAACTGTTACCCCCACCAGAACGGGGAACG
The DNA here is from genome assembly GCF_043641665.1 of Enoplosus armatus. Taxonomy (NCBI): domain Eukaryota; kingdom Metazoa; phylum Chordata; class Actinopteri; order Centrarchiformes; family Enoplosidae; genus Enoplosus; species Enoplosus armatus. The sequence goes on from NC_092186.1 coordinate 7,537,496, forward strand.
CATCGAGCGCTTCTCCCGTAAGGTGTTTGTGGGAGGTTTGCCCCCTGACATAGATGAAGGTGAGGGCAACTATAACACGGTCTTTCAGGATTGCATTATACGGCTGGCCTTTGCTTCTTCTGTTCTATCGGCCACCTTTCTCTCTCTTCACCTGCCGGTTGTTTTTCCACTTTCCCTCAGATGAAATAACATCAAGCTTCCGCCGCTTTGGTCACCTGGTGGTCGACTGGCCACACAAAGCAGAGAGCAAATCCTACTTTCCACCTAAAGGTATTGATGATCGCAGCGAGAGTATATATTAAACATACATTTATGGCTACTAAACTTTATTTATCTGAGCTCAGATGCCATGAAGCGATGATGCTAAGAAATGAGGTGTCATTTGAATACTGACCACTACCATTTGTTATATAGTCTATTGGTATGTGTTTAATGCACACACTGAGCCTGCGGATGTGTGTGTGTGTGTGTTTCCTAGGATACGCATTCCTGCTGTTCCAGGAGGAGAGCTCAGTGCAGGCTCTGATTGAAGCCTGCATGGAGGAGGATGGGAAGCTTTACCTGTGTGTCTCCAGCCCCACCATCAAGGACAAACCTGTGAGTTCAACAGCACCCGCTCACACTGGGAAGACATAGTGCTGTCATTTCAAAATGTTTCTGAATAAAAAGAGAGTGGATTTAAAGTTGAATTTTAATTTGTTTCAGGTGCAAATTCGACCCTGGAACCTAAGCGACAGTGATTTTGTGATGGACGGGTCTCAGCCCCTCGATCCCCGCAAGACCATCTTTGTGGGAGGCGTCCCTCGTCCCCTGAGAGCAAGTAATTACACATGCTTTGTTTTTCCTAAAGCAATTATCAGTTTTCTATTCAGGAAGTACCTCAGACATGATTGTGACTCAGGATACAATCTGAGATACAACCCCCATCTACAACACGAGTCTGACAGCTTCTCCCCCCACTCAGTCTCACCCACTGTAGTGTAACTTCCCCACGTCCTCGAAGATCTTTTCTTAATCCTTTCACTCTCCTGAATACATTCTTTTTTTTGTCTACCTGTCCTTTCACCTAATGACTAGTTGAGCTGGCCATGATTATGGATCGCCTCTACGGCGGAGTCTGCTACGCAGGAATTGACACCGATCCAGAGCTCAAGTACCCCAAGGGGGCGGGGCGAGTGGCCTTCTCCAATCAGCAGAGTTACATCGCTGCCATCAGCGCGAGATTCGTCCAGCTGCAGCACGGAGACATTGACAAGCGGGTACAGCCTCCCCGTCATTAACAATTCCTTATTTTCTATGTGTGTGTGTGTGTGTGTGTGTGTGTGTGTGTGTGTGTGTGTGTGTGCGCGCCATCAGCATCACCACAAACAAAGGTATCTTGTTGCTATGGTGAACGAAAGCTTATTAGGGCTGATTGAATTTGCTTCCTTTCCAGTCTCTACTGCTACAAGTTACACATTATATATTTTACTAAATGTATTTATGCACTTTCTCTAACGTGTGTTTGCAGGTGGAGGTGAAGCCCTACGTCTTGGATGATCAGCTGTGTGATGAGTGTCAGGGTGCACGCTGCGGAGGGAAATTTGCCCCCTTTTTCTGTGCTAATGTCACCTGTCTGCAGTACTACTGCGAATTCTGCTGGGCCAACATCCACTCGCGTGCCGGGCGAGAGTTTCACAAGCCGCTGGTCAAAGAGGGAGCCGACCGCCCACGCCAGATCCACTTCCGCTGGAACTAAAGATGCGACCGCAGCCGTGGTGACACAGTCAGAGGGAAGGGCAATGAAACACTGGCTAACAGGAAAAAAGAGCATCGCTCTGCCTCTCCTGCTCTCCTAAGCTATCAGTATAATCGAGTATGTAACACTATACAGTATATACTATATATATCTATATATCTTTTGTAGCAGCCAAACACCACAAGCCTCAGTTTTTCACCAAAACCCCCCTCACATCTCAGGCTCTGACAACTCTACAACTCTTTTGTGGTACTTTCATCTTTTCTAAGAGGAGATTTAAAAAAAAAAAAAAAGAGAGATTGATTTTTGTAGGTTTTTTTATTCTTATTATTTTTGTATGTGAGAATTAAAGTAGATATGGGAATGTTTTTGCATGGGGGCAGCTTGTCTGTCTTTTTGTCTGCTGCTAGCCACCACTACAGTGTGCGTCGTGCACACTTGTTTCTGGGAAAACCTTGATTCTCTAATGTTGACGCCTGCCCCAGGTCATTAACCAAAGGTAGCAAGAAGATATAGGAAGCGTAAAATTGACACATTCTTTCTGGCGCAAAACAAATGGTTGTTTTTTAATGTTCCCATGGGCTCTTTCATCTTTTTAGAGGGTTTATTAACAGAAAATTATGATAGGGTTATTTCTGCGCTCATACTGACCCATAAAGTGATACCTCAAACGACTAAATCTGGTTTCTGCTAAGTGTATTCAACATTTATACTTAACAAGCTATTTTAGAAGCTTTGCTGCTATATATACATATATATGAATAAATGTGTAGGTATTATATTTAATGCCATTTATAAACCAGAATCATGTAAAATGAATGCAGTATGCACTCGACCACTAATGGCCCCCATTGCCATGGAAAGTGCATGTTATTACAATAGGCTTAGTTACACAAGTAGCATGCAGGATAGATGTGAGAGAGAGGAAAAAAACACTGAGAAAAAAAACAAACCACTGAAATCATAATTAAAGACATAAAAGTCTATAGTGAGTAGCATGACCATTTATTACAGAAGAGGAGGAAAAAATCAGACAAAGTTGAATAAGTTTAAAAAAAAAACATATTTAAACTTGCATGCATTGATGTTTATCTGTTGTTTGATCCGTTTACATACTTAACGATACAAAAAGTGATATTGGTTCTACTGTAGACTTAGTGGACGCCATCGTTTTGTGACATGATGGCTTGTATGGCAAAAAAAAAAGAAGAAAAAATCCTGTTGAGAAGCAGAGTGGTGTTCAGTGGTTTGTGTTTGTGTCGTCCTCGTGCCGTGTGACTGTTTTTAGGCGTTAGACTGAGGCTCTAGTTTAGTTACCAACAGATAACGTAGAGGAGAATTAAAACGTCAGAATGACTCTGCCTTCACCCTTCCTATCCCACATCTTTGCATGGTCCCAAAGGTTAATCTGACACAGCATCGCCTTCCCAGACCAAATGCAAACAAGACTTGATTGGCTTGGAAGACTTAACTGGGGGAAGTAGGCCTAGGCTTGAAGGTCCTGAGAACATGTTCTCTTCACTAGTCTTGCTTATTTTGTAAGAGTCAGGCTTTCATGCCATGTGGCTGCAGCCACATGAATCCAGGGAAACTCTGGCGCGGTTACTGAAAGATAAAGCGCCTCCACGTCTCCTCAGAAAGCTTTCACGATGATGACGATGGCGCTCTGCCCCCTTGGCGTGCTAAAGATGAAACTCTTTGTTCGTGTTGTTTGTTAGGTTTCCACAGTGACCCTTGAATTACTTTAAAAAAAAAAAAAACAATTTAGGGACAATCTTTCCTGTGAGGATGGTGGCCCAGCCGTCCGTTTGGTACTGTACTGGTGTGTCGTTGTGGTTTTTGTGCTCCATGGCCTGGTGTGTGCTCCTCTGTATCTGTGTTCAGGCGTCAAAGTGTGTCACAAAACCTTAATGAAACTGAGACTTTAAGTTTATCTACTTATAGCTGAGTCATATAATTGAATTTGTGTCATCTACTTACCCATCACTGGCCCTTCAGTATGTTTTTATAATATATATTATGCACTACTTTTCTATATCCCCACTCATTTTGATTTATTATACACCCCCTTAAGTGATTTCAGTGCAGATCCTCTGAAACCTCCACCTATTTATAATTCTACAGATGGTTTATTAAATTTTATTTTTTCATGATTACTTATTTAAGGTGTAGCGTGAAGCGGTGGTCTTAAGTTATCTATATTCTGTATGAGTAGAGCAGTGAAATCCGATATGTTCTAATATATTCTAATGTAGTCTAGGTATTGTGAGGACCCGGGAGTTTGGAGCGTGATGAAGGTGAAAGTCAAGAGCTCCCGTCCCCCAGCCCCCCCCCCCCCCCCCCCCGTGGCTTTAGTTCTCATGATGCGAACATGTTTGAATATCGTCACCTGTAACACTTGACTCGTGCTGTTTTTGTGAGGTTCTATTCTCTATGTTGAACACTGTTACTTTGTTCTGTATGTGTCTTTGTTTTGTTTTGTAAAAATCATATTTATTTCACTATTTTTGTAGACAAAAAAAAACTATTTGATTTTGATTGTATTTTTCTATTTGAATAGGACTATTATACAATTTACCCCCCCCCATCTCAATTGCTAATTATGTCGAAATGTTCTGTTCAAAGACAAAGCATCGTGTCATCAGTAACAACATCAAAGTTTTTGATATACAGTCGATTCTTATTTTGATACACATTTCATTTGAAGGAAGGAAACATGAAGGTTTTATTATATTCTTGGAAGACACTTGAGATTCTCCCCTGTCGCATCGAGGCCCCAGCTGCCTGTCCTCGTAGATGCTCTGAAACTTGAATATAACACATTTTGAAAGGCTGACTAACCTCGAATCTGTGTTGTGATGTGCAATACTGTTTCTAATGTTTGTATAAAAGTAAGAACTACAGTGTAAACCTTTTTAATGCAGATTTATTTTTTTCATTGCATATTTTGCAACTTTCTGATCCACAGTGTCATTTTTTACTGTCAGAAAAAAAGAAACCCCGTTTTTTCATTGCAACTATTTTTAAATCCAGATATCTTTGTACTGATGTAAATGATTGTAGTTATTTTGGATAGTGTTTTGCTAACAAACGGAGAGACTTTTTCATGCATATTTCTATTTCATTTCATCTTGTTTTATCCCACGTTTTACTTCATTTAATGGTAGCAGAATTCTTGGAATAATTTTTTCATATTTAAATGTCATTGGTATTATTTTGTATTTTTATGTGGAAATACACTATATATAAATTTAAGATGCTAATTGCTAAGATATTATTTTGAGTTTAATTATTTTTAAAGCTAAATATTTGTAATTTTATTGTTAAAGTGACTAATTTCTAAATCAGAGTTTGTGTATAGATTCACAAAAGTGGTTTATGAGGTGTTTGGATTGTAATTATTACTGAATGGTTCTTTGATATGCAAAATGAATATCATGTTTATTTTTATTTTTGTTGGTTTTGTATTTAAATGGGGTGTTGATTACAATCTTTTTTTTTTCTTTCACTTCCTGAATAAAGACCCATTCTGTTTGGACACAACATGGCTGCTGCATGCTGCGTGTGTTTTGAAGAAAACACAAGAGGAATGAGTAAAAATAGGAGAATGTGCTCTACAAAAAGCACAAACATCATGGTTGAAGTCCATCATAATGATAACATAGTGTTATATCAGTCGTCACAGATGCAATGTTATGAAGACGTAAAAATAAAAAAAAATCAAGATAAATACTTTATATTTTACTTGAGCTCCCCCATACAGATATGAACATCTGGTTAGATTTTTTGGCATTTAACGAAATCAGTGCATAACAGTGGTGGAATGTAACTAAATACATTTACTCAAGTATTGTGCTTAAGTACAATTTTGAGGTACTTGTACTGAGTTTCCTTTTTTGCTATTCTAAATACTTCTTCCACCACTAGTGCAAATTTACAAAATAATCAAGAAAACACATTTTCTTGGAGCTATTATTATTATCATTTATTTCCTTATGGCACACGTGAGAATCTTTATCTCTATACATGTTCATTTGAAACCTCTGTACAAAATACCACTTGTTGTGTCATATGAGAGGGGTAAACAATTAATTAACTGAAATAATAACTTGATTGAAATAAGTAATCATGTTAATGTATCATTTTGATGTTGGAGACATATTTTCAGATGGTACTTATAAAGGTGTCCTCAACCTGCCCATATGAGGCAAGGACATAATCCCCAGCAGACCTCCACACATTGGTTCTGGCTCCATCTAGGGGTGAGTGTCAGAAATACAAGTGACATCAACACTGAGGTCAACAAGGCACACATGACGAGTGCCATTTATCAATCTGACGGCCTTATTCCACAGGATCCAAGTTGCTGACTGCTACACTGGATGTCTCATATTTGAATAGTCTTCATCCATGACATAATGGAGCTGATTCTGTGTGCACAGACTGTGTTTGCCTGGATGATAGTTGTTTGCCTTGGGAAGTTTATGAGGCAGAGAGAAGGGAGTGGATAAGGGGAGGGGGGAAGAGAGTGCAGGCTGCTGCTGCTGCTGCTGCACTACAAGACGCTGTCAGCACGAAGCAGCAGATGCACGCTGAGAGCAGCACAGCAGGGAAAAGAAGAATAACATGTTAACCAAGGGATCAGATCCTCAAGAAGACCGGGATCTGAGCAGATAGAACGAAGACACTCACCACTGAGAATTTTGATCAGCTTTGGGGATGAACAGCTGCCAAATGTGGGGTAAGAACACACACAATACTGACATAACTCTGTCTGTACTGTTTGATGACCATTGCAGAACATCTTTCATTGTTCAAATTATTAACAAAAATGATAGAAACACTGTTGTCTTCAAGAGTTTCAATAGAACTTGCTGAGCAAATACCTTGAATAACTCTGCAAATACCTGCCTGTGTGTGTCAGTGTCTGTGTACAGTTGTACTGTCATGTGTGCATGCATGGTTTCTATGTGTGTGTTTATCCGAATATATTTGGATACTGATCTCCCTGAAAGAAATTAGATGTCTAATGATGTCCTGTTTGCTCTTATAAACTTTTTAACACGGTGACCTGGAGTTATAAACTACCTGGGGAATAGTTGGTAAACTTTATGTCTGACGTTAATTACAGGCTGCCATTGCTTAAAGTAGACTCAGACATTTACACCCAAGTATAATCTTTTAATTATATCTGCAGAATCTGCCACCTGTTCACTGGGAAAAGAAGACAATGAGAACCTAAATATTAAGTCGTTTTCTAGAGGAATTACAAATGGAAGACCAACTTTTTTAAATTGTCATTATCAACTACAAGAACAATCACAAATGGCTTCATTTTGAAATTAATGTTGGCTTATTTCCCTTTTAAAGGTGCATCTTATCATGTAATGAGTTGCATGTAACGTTTCACATGCATTAATGTCCTCGTGTGTGTGTGTGTGTGTGTGTGTGTGTGTAAAAAGCCCATTTCTTTAATAATAGCCATTCTACTAATGCTGACCTCATTGCTGCAGAGCGGAATTGGCGGGCGGGGTTTCTCTCTCACAGGACCTCACACTGGCTCTGTGACCAGTTCATTACCCTCAAAATGAAAAACATGCTACACTAACGACATGGAGGGGCGACGTGTGTTTCAAAGAGCGGGCTCAGCTTGTTCATGTCATGTGTCCTTCCTGATTATCTCGCCTTGTTTATTGTTGGCATCTCGCACTGACCAACAAACTAAGTGAACACTGTGTGTGTGTGTGTGATGCCAGGGAAAACATGTTGCAATAAAAAGACAGAATTATTTTTAAAGACAGACAAGGGGACGGTCCTTCTAACCTGACGCACATGTTCCGACGCCCCCACTGACCAGAGACCAGCCAAAGAGCAGATGCAAAAACTCACATTCTCACACCCACATGGGCAAAGAACAAGCTACTGACGGAATCCACAAATCTTACTACTGAACTTTTCTGTGCATTTGAAGATTTTCTTGTAGAAGAGCACATCTTGTAGGGAAGGCTCCTCAGAGGGCATTATTAGGGAATGTCAGAAACATCTGAAAGGTTGCCAGAGTGGATTTCAGTGTGTAGTCCCATATTCACCACAGCTGGATCTTCATCATAGTCTTCAGTTTTGAACTCATGCTTATTCTCTGTTAGTGAAACACAGTTAAACACGATGAGGTCGTGTTTCTATCTCTCTCTCGTGTAACGTAAATGTATAATGTTTCTGTCAGCTCAAGTGCCATTGCTTCATGATTAGGTTCCCCTGACAGAAATCGTGCTGGATGTTATGTCATAACATGGGAATGTTTTGGCAAAAAAAAAAAAAGAAGAACTTGGAGCTGAGACAAAGGTTTCGTTTGAGGTCTCTCACTTGCGATTCTGTGGTGGATGAGAACATCGACGTGTTGTTTCTCATTACAAGAGTCACATCTGGCCACATGCTGTACTTGATCAAAAATTAGATTCACTGATATGCTTTTGTTCTGTCTGCGCCCATGACAGCACCGCAGTAAGTGTTTGATAGTGTTGTGAAAACTGATAACTGGTTCCCATTTCTGGTCAGGACCTGTTTAAGAGTCTTGCACCACAACACTCCCATTCTGTCTTATGTTCATTTTTTACATTTCTTCTTTGCTCTAAATGATCTATATAATAACATATTTTGTTATTTATGTTTGACAAATGATGCTATATATTGAGCACTGAGCTTTTATAAATTCTACTGAACACATCAGAGATGTCCTAAAAGCATATTAGATGTTAGTAAAAATCTCCAAAACTTGTTGTTTGCATTTACAGGTCTGAAGATGTGGGCAATGATGGTAGTAGTCTGTCTATGCCACTGTGTCTTTGGACAGCTGCTTGAGACCAAGCTGAAAGGAGCACCACGTCTGATCTGCAGTGTACCCGGGTCGCCAGGCCTGCCTGGCAAACCTGGTCCCAGTGGGCCCCCAGGAACCGATGGGAATGTGGGTATCCCGGGAAGAGATGGCAGAGATGGCAGGAAGGGTGAAAAAGGAGAAAAGGGAGAAACAGGTATAACATAAAACCTAAACAGATGTAGCATCAGTTTATGTCTGCAGATAAAGAAATACCGCTGCTCTGTGCAGGAGAAAAGCTGGCACAGAGAGGTTTCCTTGCTTGACAGCTGGCATGAGCAGGAGCTGACAAAGAGAAGATGGGTTCCACAGCAAAACTCATTGCCATTAATAGCATGGTTATAAAAAGTGTCAGACAAACTATGCATGAGTTGTTTAGAATAGCTGCAGGCTTGAAGATGGACAACAAATCTAAGTAATCAGGCCCCTGACTACCCTAAAAGAACATGATCACTAAACAAATGAAAAGTACACCTCCTGTACATGTATTTTCCTTAGGAGCAACTGAAAACAACAGAAAACTACTCTAAACTGAAGGTTCACTCAGTAGCTTTTTTTTAAGGAGTGTTTGACCAAAAGTGGGGTGAGATGCTGACTATGACTCAGCTATGTCGCATGTCATTCCCCTCACTTCCTGTCATCTCTCTTCTGTCCCCATCTAATAAAGGCATTAAAAAGTTAGTGAAGCTTAGATTTAGAATATATTTTAATACCGATACGTGTTCCCAAGGTCAAATCTGAGATTCATAATTCTCAGTATTTATATTTGAGAATATACTCTACACTGATTATTATCATTATTATTATTATTCAGAAGATAAAGACTTCATGTAGGTAAAGCTGCCACAAAGATGCAAAAACATTTGGCAGGACTGCGTCTGTTGGTCTCGTCCAGCAGAAACTGCTGTACTGATATCATCTATGCAGCCTGAACTGCAATAAATCTGTCGGAGATGAATAGACGTCATGCACCTGTGTTTTCCATTATGTATGGAAACAGGAATTCAGTCACACACCTCCATCTGAACATGACTCTACGTATTCAGAGTAGCACCACTGTTCTTGCACAAACATACAGTATGTGGTTCACAGTGTTCCCTAAGTCCAGGGTATTTACTGTGTGGATGTAGTCGACTGGATATAAGATCGTTTGGATGAATCAAGCCAAAACTGTGCTGTTCAAATGTCAAGGTGGCTGTGTTCCAAGGGTGACTTAATACATGACACTGGGTGGGGTTTTGTTTCCATTGACTATTCCTTTATTATTCAGGTTCAACAAGTGCAGAACAGAAACTGATTCATATGGCAGAGAATTGACAAAAAATATTATTATTATTATTATTATCAGTAACTGCAGGAATGATGATCCCAGCATGATTCTTCCGTTTCAGGGTTAAAGGGCAGAGTTGGCCCAACAGGTAAGATTGGAGGCCGAGGTGATCGTGGCCCGGCAGGGAAACGAGGCCCTACAGGAGGGAACGGAGATGGGGGCCCTCTTGGTCATCCAGGCCGCGACGGGGAGAAAGGGGAAAAGGGCGAAAGGGGGCCACGTGGAACTGCAGGGATCTGCAAGTGTGGCAGCCTGCTGCCTAAATCTGCCTTCTCTGTGGGAATCACCAGCAGCTACCCTACAGAGAACATCCCCATCAAGTTCAACAAGGTCCTGTTCAATGAGGGCGGACACTACAACCCACAGACGGGAAAGTTCATCTGTGCATACCCAGGCATTTATTATTTCTCCTATGACATTACACTCGCCAACAAACACCTGGCCATTGCTCTGATGCAGAATGGTCAGTATCGCATCAAAACCTTCGATGCCAACACAGGGAACCACGATGTGGCATCTGGGTCCACAGTGATGTACCTGAACCCGGAAGATGAGGTGTGGATGGAGATCTTCTACCACGACCAGAATGGTTTATTTGCAGACCCAGGCTGGGCTGACAGCTTGTTCTCTGGCTTCCTTCTCTATGCAGACACAAACTACTTTGACACACTGGCAGAGGACTATGCATAGAACCTGGAAACCACAAAACAGAAACTGCTAGTCACTGTTGTTTTGTTTTATTACACATATGGTATGGTCAAACTATATTTTTATACAAATGTTTGTACTGCTAGTTATATTGTGACTATAGAGAGCTATCTACTGATTTGAAATTATATTATTTGATAAAGCTTGAATACGTTTCTGATTTATTTGTTTTGGGTGGATGTTGGATCAATAATAACTTAAATAAACATTGTTGTATGTACATGTAGAGCTTGGTTGGGGGTTCTCATTTTACAAAATGGCATAAGAGAATCATATGTGAGACAAAGATATTGCAAAATATATTATGAAAAGTCAAAACAGGTCAGCTGTAATGTTTTTATTGGCAGTAGTGCCAAAAACAACAGCTAGATAGGAGAATACCGGGGTAGTATCGCGCATTTGTGGCTTCTCGGACTCCGTAGTGGGTGGATCCGTTCTGCCACAAAGTTGTTTGATTGACGGGCTGTCGGACGAATGGAAACCCAAAACTGGGCAAAACGGTTTCAGGGTTTGGATGCATCAGCGCTTATTTTCAAGGTAGGTTGAAAAGTAGTTTATTTCGTTACTAGGCAGCGATAACGGTGCTCGTTTGCTTGATATTAAGATGAAAATATCTCGCTCGGAAAATTACAAACTTGGGCACAAGTGATACGAACGTAGGGATAAATACTCTGTTGTGGGTTATAATGATTATGATACATACCCGACAATAACAACAACGGTCATCGTCAGGTCGCTTTTTGCGCTAACTGTTAATTATTGTAAAGAAAACTCTCATCGCCACCCTGGCCTCCTCAAGGTAACACAGCTTTTCACGTCTTGGTTTCTGCCATTTACCACAACGTAGTTAGCTAGCTAACTATATGCTAACCTAGCTACGTGGCTGAGATTTTAGCTTTCTGAGCTAACGTTAGTTACTTGTTTTAAAACGACTGCTTCTATTTATGTTCTAGTGATATTCGAGAAAAACTGCGAAAGAAACGGCGCGCCTTGCAAGACACGTTGGTAAAAAACAAAAATGAGGACGACAGTCAGGTAAAGTTATATCCTACATGAATGTTATTACAGATACAGAGATATTGTTTCTGTGGACTGACAGTAGAGTTCATCATCCAGCACAAACTGAGCACGAGCTCTACTTGACAAGACTCAACATGACCGGGAGGAGGGGTTCACTATGTACACACGCAGTCAGAAACACACAGGAACACAGACAGAAGAGCCGCTAACGTTTTAGTAAATCTAATTATACTCGACAGGCTCTGGTTCCATCTACCAAATTGACTAAGGGGAAACCACAAACTACAATGAAGGTTGGTGTGTGCTTTGTAGCATAGCCTGTTGGCTGTAGTCGCCCTCCTGTGTGTGTGCTGCTGGCTGCTCAACACCAGCTTCCTACTCTCTTCCCTCTGCCAATGAACCCTTTTCCGGTTGTGCTAAATAGCAGTGGTGACAGAAGTGCAGTTTGCATATATGTAGTCTTGCTGTTGCTGTTTGTCTTAATTGTGTGCCTGTGTTACACCAGGAACCTCACAGCAGTGAAGAAGACCCAGGAGAGACACTGAAACGCACGTTAAGGGCTCAGAGACAGAGGCGGAAGAAAAGGGTACATCTTCCTCTTGATCCTTCAGTTCTCCTTCTTTAACTCCATTAATAACTGTTGTATAGTACCAACTTAAAAGCTCTAACAGCATATTTATACATAAACTGATCTATCTCTTGGCATATATTAGCTGCTTGAACAGTCTTCAGCCCAAGAGTCCCACGATGAGGATGATGTGGACGAGATCTCCACCATTCAGCGCCACAGTGAAAATGAGGGACCAGCTGAAACGCCAGCTGAACCTGTGATTTTGTCAAGGCCTCCGCTTGTTTCTCTGAGAGGTTAGTGTCCATGTTCACTCTAAACTTGCCTCTCTCCCTTTATGCTTTATGGCTATTCTAGAGTTGGATATTATTAAAAATGACCAATACCCAAAACACTGTACTGTATAATCCTTTATTTTGCAGCATATGGATATAGGATGTTTTAGTACAGAAAACCTTTTTTCATTTTTTTAAATAAAGCCATATCAAGCCAACACCTTTACCCAAGTTAACTATAACAAAATACTGATTTAAATCTGGAAATATCAAAGAATAAGTCAACAAAACTGAGAGGCTGACCAAGCACTCTGTGCCAACATTTATTATGAGATAGTCGGTGTCAGTGACAATACAAAAATGTAGTAATACATGTAATTATTGTTTCATGATGTGCTTTGTCTTCCAGGTTTATCCTCGAGAATTCAGCATAGTCCCAGCTCTCAGCATTCAGACAGCTTTGTGAAACGGCGCTTGGAAGAGAAACTGAGAGCAGCCAGAGTAAACTCAAGTTCTTTTTGTTTTTGTTTTTTTACACAAGCTAGCTTGTGTTTGAATAAGATTATGACAGATACCCTATTCCAAAACGGCCTGTTGTTTTGTTTGTTGTTAAAAATGTGCATTTGCAAATCCTGGATGAAAAGTATTGATGTAAAAGTATGGCCACTTGTGTTTCAGTCTAAAGGTGAGAGCCTTCAGGAGCAGGAGGCCTCTCTGGAGCCAGCCAGTCGCCTACAGAGCCTCAGAGACAGAGACACTGTCACAAGGTTTGACCGAGAGGTGAGCATCTACCTCAACTGTGGCCGCACAGAGTCCTCTAGCCATGATTGTACCCATGTAATCCATTCCAGCAGTGGAGGTTTAACTCCCAGTGTTTTACAGGTTGATCTAGACAGAGCTAGACACGGTGTCCCTCTGGCCCACAGCACCAGGGTGAAGTTCAGAGAAGCAGCAAGACGGGTGAGGCTGGAAATAAGATTACAGTCATGTTCAGAACAAATTATTTGTGTTGTAGTATTTATTTATTTATTCTTTGCAAATACAGGCAGAAAAAGGCCTACCGACTGCTGAGGAGGCTTACAATTTCTTTACATTCGACTTTGAGCCAGAGCCACAAGATGGGTCTGAAAAGATTAGCAGGAAAAGACAAAAACAGAAAAAAACAGGCGAGGAGGACAGAGATGAAGAAGGAGGAGAAGAAGTCGAAGAGCAGGAAGATGCGGAAGTAGATGAAGATGAGCAAGATGAACATGTAGAGCAGGTAAGACACCAACTATAATATTGTGGGTATCATGATTATTTCCATCTCTTCTGTAGCTGCAGTTGCACAAGACCAAGTAGATTCCAAATGCCTCATATTGTTCATCCTGCCTTAGAGTGAAGAAGCTCCCCTTGTGCGGGATGAAGAGGAAGATTTATTCGTCATTGAACAGTCGTCCCAGGACTTCCTGGAAGTGAAGAAAGCAGAGTATGTTGGCTACCGAGAACTTGTTCAGCGAGAAAGTGAGCTCCTCTTCACGCCGAGTTTTCGAACAGGTATTTTGTACAAAACCACCTGATTCACATCCACAATACAGTAATGTCAGCTTTAATATATTCTGTTCAGGACATTAACTATCTTCAAAATCTTTTACCTACCTTTATCTATCAATGTCACAGTCCCCACTTCCATTAAACTGCCTGAAAACATGAAGCCTCGTTATCTGGAGGACGAGGGTCTGTATGTAGGGGAGCGGCCTCCTGTATCCCTGACCAATGAGAACATTCTGGAGAACCGCATTTTGAAAATGGAGGAGGTAATCTCAACAGCTCAACAGACACTGACTCTGAACCTTTATCCAGGAATTCTTTAAAATATATATATTTTTAAATTATTTCTTAAGGGAAAGAAGTGGTTTGGAGACGACGGTAGGATCATGGCTCTGCCTGACCCCATAAAGGAATCATCCACTAGACCCCCTCTCTTCCACATGGAGGAGGACCTGGACCCCGCATTGCACACTGTGTACAGGAAGGTCAGACACACGCCTACTGAGACTTCGATCACTCCGTTCATTTGCCACATCTAAAGCACTGTGCACATTCATACCCTGAAAGTGTCAGACTTGAGTGTTCCCTAACCCCTTTGCCATTTTGAAAAAAGGAAAGGGCAGTTTGGCATTTGGTACAAAGGAACAGGGGTCAGGAAGTAGAGCAGAGGTAGAGGCTGACACATCTGTGATATCATCTCTACAGACAATATATAGCTACATCACAACTCCAACTGGGCATTGGCTTTAAAAGAAATACAAGCTGTGGACCTTTTGAAGGAGAGCTAGAATTGAAATAGAATTTTAGCTTTTATATGCATTTCCCTCTGCCTTAATTTCATAGTAGGCAAGTCAACACACAGTGCACATAACGTCATTACAAGTGTTATCAGGCAACAACCACCAAAATAATATGTTAGGTATCTTTTACGTACAGTAGACCTACATGCTTCTAGATAACTGGATTTAATTGCTTTATTAATTGTATCACTCCTCTCCTCTCAGCTCCTGAACGTGTATTTTTTACTATCATCTGATTGGAACAGCTTTATCCCATAAATGTGTTTGTTATATGGAAATCAAATAAAACCAACAAAACATCTCAGCTCAATCAAGACAAGAAGAAATTTATTAATATTTGTGAGAGCCACAGGATGTGCTCGTTCAATTAGTGCGTCCCAGATAAACTTCCACACACTTGCAGTCTTAACAGGCACTGTGACACAGTTTCTTGAAATATGTCACAAAAGTAGGCACTGCTCCCAAATAGTGAGAGTGTGGGTGTTGGGAAGGACCCCTTAAGGACAACATCTTAGGAAAAGCCAGAATCACATTGTTGAGCGCCAGCTTTGGATGATGCGATTTACATAAATGTTGGATAACGCATGTAAAATGTTTTATCTGTGTAAAAGTGGCATACCTAGCCATTCATAAATGATGTATGGTTGTGTGTTACAACAACGCAATGACAAATTATGTGATTGCATGGCCATCTGCACCCTTATTGGAGGCATCTGATTCCAGACTTTATTCACACTTCTAAATTCATTCATCTCATATTTTGCAATGGCGTAATGGACAATAGAGGCAAAATATGACAAATACGTAAACACTGATGAAACTGACAAACACAGGTTAAACAGATCCAAAACAGCATTCAGATGTGGCTCACTGGCTGGGAGTGTCTGAGTGGGAAGTGTGGATCCACTCAGTATCATCAAAGAACTCTTGTCTTGATATGTATTTTCATTTTTTTTATTCTGGAGACAGGCGCAGCTGTCATATGTGGTCATCTAGAAAACAGAGCGTTCATTGTAGTTCAGTTGGGTGCGAATAGTACATTGTTGTCATGCATGACTTTTCATTACAGCACTCGGCCCGATGGTGCTATCAATCTTGCCAACTATTTCATGCTTTCACACATTCATACTCAGATACACGCAAGAGCCAAGCACCAAGTATATTTCATTGTGGTTATTATTTTCCCAGATCATTGCATGATGGATGATGTTGTTTTATCCCCCAGGCGCTGAAGTCGAAGTATGCTAATTTGTATATCGCTGGTGCAGCGGACCCTGAGGGAGACTACCAGCTTGATGTTGACGTCTCTGGGCTGATCTTCTCCCATCACCCACTCTTCAGTCGCGAACACGTCCTGGGGGCCCGTCTAGCTCAGCTGTATGATCAGTATCTCACCAGGCAGCACAATAATCTTACAGGACACCTCACTGACAAGGTAAACCTCATCAGCCGACTGTCTAATACATATAATAAACAAATAAACCGCATTTATCTGGTGTGTTTTGTGTTTCCTGCGTGCTGCAGTTGAATGGATTGAGGAGTGCACTGCGGAATATGCTCGAGGTCCATGGCGGGCAGAGCCTCACTCAAGCCATGCAGCAGAGGATATCTGAGTACAGTCTGGAGGTTAGGTGAGTTCAAGTCCCGTTCAGTCTAGAAACAGGTACCCTTAGGCCCCGTGACAAGCAATATTCGTTCTGTATGTTTTTCCCCTGAATGTCACAGGAACACTCGGCAGCTGCGAGACAGCGAGCAGGAGAAAGACAGGACTCTGCTGAAGAACATAGTTAAAGTGTGGAAGGAGATCAAGGCCCTGAGAGACTTTCAGAAGTTTACCAACACACCCTATAAACTCTACCTCAGGAGGTAAATCTCATTGTCCTGTGTTTGGGGTGATAAATTTGCTGGCACTGCTCCATAGATCTTTAATAAAATACTGTGTACAGAGAAGCTCATTTACAAATCTATCCCAGCCTGCATGTAAATCTTGTATAAGGCTACATTTTTCACTACTACCCCTAACAGATGTTAATATGTTTTCTCGTTATAGTGTTCTACAGATTCTTGTACCCTTGTCATTAATGTGCTGTGTTTTATTTTTTTTTCCAACCCTGCTTCAGAGAGAATGTGGACCGGGAAACAGATGAGCGAGAGTACGAAGATGAAATCCTGGCAGAGGTTGTGGAATTGGAGGCAGAGAGCGAGGAGGACTACCAGAGAAAGCTGGCAGAGTACAAGAAACAGCTGGAGGAGTGGAAGCTCTGGAGAAGGAAACAGGTACCTGATAAATCGGTGAGGCTGATTACTGCAGATATACTGTATAGGGACTGTGTCGCCCGATAAGTAACAATACATTTAGAAGTTGTGACACATAGTTACATAGTTTTTCCACCAGAAAGCACTGATAAGTTGATTTAAATGATAAAACAAGTTTGTTTGTTAATTTTATGTGTTTTTAACAACCAATATATATAGTTATACATTTTTTTTAAGTCCCAAATATCGGCATATTACTGTACAAAGAAAATTTGTAAAGTAGAATCATCTTATATATAATAATAGTATTGTCTCTCATGACGAATAATAAATAAACATTCTGGTTTGAAATCGAGGTGGCCTTGTACCTTGTGTGAATATACACATGCTGTGTATATTAATTCACTGTTTTCAGAAATCCAAAAAGAAGAAGAGAAAAAAGAAGAAAGGCCTGGCACAGGAGGACACAGAAGAAGAAGACGAAGACCAGGAGGCGAGTGAATCAGAAGGCCCTGTTGAAGAAGGCCCCCCGAAGCCGGAGCCCCCAGAGAAGCCCGAGTTTGACTCTATAGAGCAGCGGGTCAGAGAGAAAGCCTCCAGGACACGCAGGAGACCAGGAGAGTCCATCCTGATCCCTGAGCTGTCTGCATCTGGAAACATCACCGCCAGTGAACTCTGCCCCAGGTAAGAGCAGGAACACGGAGACAGAGTAAGAAACAGTACGCAAGGGGAAGAGATGTGAACTTTGATTCAGTTTTACTTCTTGGACATTTTGTTTATCATGTTTGTTTACTCCTCCTTGTAGAGCTGAAATAGCTCGAAGAGAGGATGTTGCAAGGTGCTCTCTTTTCACCAAGATCCTATACAATGACAAAGAAGTTTCCAGAACGGACAGCCGCTCCCTGAACACTGATTTCAGAGTCCACTTCGGCCAGATTTTCAACCTCAAGATAGTTAACTGTCCCCAAAGCATCAATTTGCAGGTAAAGAGAACAGAAACATTTTAGCATTCTACCGCTTTCTCTAATCCACACATCTGCTTGATAGATTACCTGACCTGTATTCTTTTCTCACTTCTGCCTGTGTGTGTGAACTGTGTATGAGTAGGTGTTTGAGGAGATTGGCTCATCGTGCTCCCTCCTGGCTCAGGTGTTTGTTCCAGTGCCAGAACCCTCAGTTGTGACGGGCAGCGTTCCTCTCGAGGAATTTGAGTTTAGCAGCAACCAGAGAGTGATGTTCGACCATGAGGGCGTAGGAAGTGGTAAATTCCTTCATTTGACTCTCGCTCAGACCTGAAACACTGTCATCCACTAATGTATTCCCACTCCAATGTGATTAATAGCCCTCACATTTGTCTGACTTGTCCTTTCAGTTGTCTCAGTCCCTGTCTTCCTGTCTCTCATCCTCTATGTCTGCCTCCTCAGACGTGCCCCTCTCCTTTGAGGCTGACGGCAGTAACAAACAGACCCTGTTGACCTCTGGGAAGCTGTCGTGCTGTGTTTGCTGGGGGGTTGGGGAGGATGACATACCACTCGCCCCTCCTGTGTCTCAACAACCTGGCGGCAAACACAGGTAATGTCACTTAAAGGATTGTACGGGTGGTTTTGCATGTTTTACCCCATGAATTATGTATCCTATGTGATTTACATCACTGCTGGCCATTTTCCAAAGCATACCAGAAGTGTTTATTTTCATGAATGCATTTTCCTAACCTCCTGGCAGCCAGTGGTTTCAGTTTATGGAAGCATGATGTAAACTTGGCAACTTGCTCAGACTAGAAACTTGTTTGATATAGGTAATGAATCATGTTAAACTTTTAGCTTTATTTTTGAATCAGGGGAAGTTTCTGAAAGTCCTCTTTATTGTTGTCTTCAGCAGCTCATGAGAACAGTGACATTAATCTCATATTCAAATTTCCAATATGCCCATGTTTGCTTGTTCATCTGCTGATAATGTAGTTCATAAATTAATCATTCATTTGTGATGCAAATTCCCAAAACATTAATGTCAGAGCTTCTGACAAGCACCTGAATGCATCTCTCTGAAGGAAGGTTCAAGTCTCTGCAAGTTAAGTGTCATATCACATTAAAATAAGCAGCAGCCAGTGGCTGAAATAAGTCTAAAAACTCACAGTATGCTTTGGAAAATAGTCCTTAGTAATGTAGTGTGTATGCAGTCTGTAGTTAATGGGCTAAAAGGTGGCAAAACACTTGTGTAAGTCTTTAAGTCTTGAAGTCTCGCAGTACTAATCACTTTCTGTCTGTGTTTTAGTGGCTTGGGCCGTTTTGATGCTGTCACATATATTGGGGCATCTGGACTATATGACATGAAAAAAATTGGAGAATGGGCCACACAGTCTCGACTGGACCCCAACGATCCAAAAAATGCCTCCATCATGCAGCTGCTAAAAGTGGGTATCAGAATGCAGCACTGTGTGTAAGCAAGAGGTCTCCACAATGCAGTTTCTCAGTTTTGCAATGAAAACACAACTTCTTTCTTTGTGCCTGCTGGTTCGCCAGGTGGCCAGTAGTGGAGAGGTAACAGCTCCAGAGTACTTCCGTCTAGAACAGCTGCAGGAGGAGTTTAACTTTGTGACTGATGAAGAGTTGGATAGGTCCAAACGATTTCGCCTGCTCAGGCTCAGGAACCAGGAAGTGGCAGAGTTTCGAAATTGCAAGTGTGTCCCTGCTCTGGAGAGGGAGGTCACTGATAAGGTGTTCCAGGTCAGCGTTCCAAACATTTACTATACTGCAGAATATTATTTATATGGCAGAATGAGGATGCATTAGCTCTGTATAAAGCTAATTCTTTTTTTTCCCCCTTTGGTTAAAAATGATGTCAGGAATATGAGAAGAGACTGAAAGAAGGAGAGATAATTGACACTAAAGAACATCTGGATTCACACCGAGCCTTAGTAGCCAAATATCTTCAGAAGGTGAGCAGCCCATCTGATGTTAACATGTTTGTCATACACGTTTACAAGTGTTGTATAATCTTGGCACTTCCCCACAGATCCGAGAATCAGTCATCAACAGATTTCTTCTTGCCAAGCATCACTACCTTCTGTCTGACCTGGTGATAGAAGAGGAGATACCAAGCATTGGGTAAACACTCCCCCAGGTCTTATTAACTGGCCTGTCTCAATCTTTCACAGTTTACAATCTTTCACGTTTGTGTTATGCATGTTACCGTAAAATATTTCTTTGTTAGCAGTAATTCAGGCATGTATACAGAGTGCTGCTTTCCTCATTGCAGTTCATCATTTCTGTACGCTTGTTCGTCTTGTCAAAAATAATTGAAAAATGACAATGAGTGCCCTGAACTCCCTGTTCAAGTTGTAAAGGAAAGGTTAGATAACTTGGATTACTTTGAATTGTGGGATCAGCAGCCAAATCAACCAATCAGATAGCGTGACAGGGCCTATATAAACCACAGGCTGATGTAAGTATGTTTCTTGGCCTGGTGCTGCTTCGGCCTATTTGATCTTGAACTCAACACCACATTCCCCTGGCTGAGTAATATTCTCCTCTGGAACTACTCAAGGCTGTGTTTTAGGGCAGGTTTCACAACATGTGGACACGATAACAGAAAAATCAGATATTAATTATGTACATTTGTGCAGATTCATACATCATAATGTACGTCAACGCCAATCACGCTGTTGGCTGTCAGCTTGCACATTTCTTTTATTATTGAAAGTGAATGTTATAATCTTTTTTGTTCAATTCTTCTGTTATTCTTCTGCTATGCGTTTTTAACAGTGGTGCAGGTCCAGGGTATGTGCTTAGAGTTTCTTTCTTTTTCTCCCGCCCTCTGTATCTCTTGTTTCCCCATTTAGTTTGAACCCTGAGTATCAGTACAGTAGTGACGATAGACCTCGTGTAGTATTCAGTCCTTCCAGGATTTCACCACAACTGATTTTGTTTTCTCAAAACTTAAGATGAATTTCATTTTTTTGTTTTTCACTGTAAAATTGCAAGAAGTATTCTTCAAATGTGTGCCTGACATATTTTGCTAACCAGTATTTTAATACAGTAATCATTCATAATATTGTTATAATATTTACTTACACTATAACCATATCATGTTTACAACCACACAGAACTAATGGAAGTTATTGCTCTAGCTTTTGTTGCGGTAATACTGAAAGGCAGCTTACTGCAAAGTGTAACAACACAGTACGGTGGATCTATTCCTCATGGTAGTAGTTCACAGTATAAATTACTTTTCACCTTAGTGGTCCCAGGTTTCAGCAGTTCTTACTATGCCATAAAAGGTGACGATAATGAAAATGTTGAATTAGTATTGTGATCATAAAATACCTGGAGGGACTGAGTACTGTTGGTGGTAATAACCCCATCCCACACTTTGAAAATATAAAAATGTTTTTGATCTCTCAATAAGTGATTTGCATTCAGTATGATGATCAGTTTAAATGAACAATTTGCAGTCCCTTGTATGTTGTTGACTACATAATAATAGCTGTTTGTCGTGACAATCAGGATTCTGGGAATAAACCTTTTCAAGCTGGCTGAACCCAAGCGGCCACTGAAACCTCAGAGGATAGAAAGAAAGAAGGTGACGGCTCAGAATCTGTCCGACGGAGACATTAAACTGCTGATCAACATCATCCGAGCCTACGACGTCCCCATCCGCAGACCCCAGAGCAAGTGAGTGTCGAGTGTGCCCAGTCAAATTCACAAGAGTAAAGAATCCTCATTTGCTCTCAGAAATGAGAATGAAGCATGCTTTTACCTGACAGAACCTTTGTGTCTATTTTATTTCAGTAAACCAGGACAGTCGTCTCAGGGTGCCATCCAGGGCAGCGATTGGCTCCTCAGCCAGGTACAATACAGCTTAACTGCTCTTTACAGCTGACTGGCAGCCATATCTTCATTGGCATGTGATCTATATTATGTTTGTTATTGGTGGGATGTAGGTTCAAGTGAGGCCCTTTGTGGAGGTTTCTTTCCAGCGCACAGTCCTTCAAACCACCACAGCTGATGGACCAAACCCCTGCTGGAACGAGGAGCTGCAGCTGCCATTCAGGTGACAACTGTGTATTTCATGGCTTCACTTTTGTCCTTTATGGCAAATGTTTACTTTCCACGTCTTTCTACCTACCTGAGACAGCTTAAATCAGAAATATTGAACAAAGTTGATTTGTGAAATAGCTCGCAGCTCATAGTAACTGTATCACAATTAGGCTTTGGAGACAACATTGGGGAAGTGTAGTAAAAAATACTGGAAATAGGTTCTCCAGGCTGTTCTATGGTCACTGGGTGCTACTTGAGGCCAATTCCAAATCAGCTTTACCTGCTTACATACCTTCAAAACATCCAGCACTGTCCAGATACTGCAGCTAAGTGCACTTACACAGTTACCTGTTCTTCTTCCTCTCTGAAGTGCCCCAAATGGTGACTACAGCACTGCTACCTTGCAGTCAGTAAAAGACGAGGTCTTCATCAACATATTTGATGAGGTGGTTTATGAAACTGGAGTGGTGAGTCAAACATTGTTAATTTTCTCTTACGTCACTCACAGTAATTATATCAGAACATAATTTGTTCCTTGCTTCATAATTTAAAACACTATTTGTTCCTCAGAATGACAAAGACAAAGGGAAATCAATACACACCCGGGTAGAGAAGCACTGGCTGGGCTCCGTCAAGATTCCTTTCAGCACCATTTATTCTCAGTCCAGGGTGAGAGTCTTTGTGGATTTATTACCAGGCGTTGTGGCCGTACTGAGAGAACCATACTGATTGACTGCCTTTTTTTATTCCATTGGGTAGATTGATGGAACATTCAAGGTGAATACACCAGCAGTGTTGCTGGGGTACAGCAAGGAGCGGAGCCACGGCACTAACAGTGGTTATGATACTCTGCGGAGCCTGAGTGAGGGAGCGTTTATCACACTCTACATCACCATCGAACCTCAGCTGGTGCCTGGAGAGTCTGTTAGGGAAAAGGTAAGTCATGTTTAAGTGCCAAACACGAGGATGGATCCATGATGTGTGCTAGTTTGTCTCAGTTCTTGTGTGTGTTTACATCCAGTTCATTTCATATAAGTTTTCATGTCAGTATTCTATCAGATATGTTCACAATTAGTTCTTTTCATATTCGTTTGTGTTGCCATATTGTTCCAAAACAAGGGACAGTTCATGTGAGAGACTGGACAATGTGGATCATGTCAAGTGACGGTGGACAGCAGAGGGGTTTATTATGGGGTTATTCCAAGAATCAAACTTTAAACCAGTTTAAGCCAATTTCTAGTCACCCTGTAGCAGAAAAAGAGGTCCCTTGTTTTGAAACAATTAGTCATCCATTCTCTTAAAAGCAGGTGGTTATGCATCAACGTATTCATTTGTTCTTATATTTGTCATCCTTTTGTGTCACTGATTTGCTTTTGCTCTGCTGCATGTGCTAGATAAAGGAAGTAAAGGTAACACTTCCTTTTTTTATTCACCTAATTCACCCATTCATGGCCGCATCATTCATAAGGCATATTGATAACGTGCTGTAACCTTTGACCCTTCTTATGCAGTTTGACAGCCAAGAGGACGAGCGCTTACTGCAGGCTGCAGAGAGATTTGAGAGGGACATGGCACAGGGCTACCCGGACCGGCCCTGCATTACCACCATCATAGACCTCAACGGGAAGACGGTCTTCATCACACGCTACATTCGACCACTCAACCCCCCGCAGGAGTTACTGGATGCATTCCCCAACAACCCCCAGGAGGCCACGGTCAGTGAATGTAGAAAGAGGCTGCTCGGTTACTCCCATCGTCTTCAGTAGCAATTTCTTCTATTTCTTATTTGACTGGATTTACCATAGTGACACACTGACTCTGTCCTCACTCAGGCCCTGGTTGCCCGATTTGTCTCGCTCATCCCCTCTCTGCCGGACAGAGTTTCGTTTTCGGGTGCCTGTGACCTGTGGAGCACCTGTGATGTGAGTGAACCCTCTCTGAGGTGTCGTGATTGTGAGAGGAGGGAGATGCCCATCTTACAGTCTTTCATGTGTTTCCTCTTCTTGGTTTTAGCAATTTCTCACCCTCCTGGCAGGAGATGAAGAAGAACATGCTGTACTGCTGTGCAACTACTTCCTGTCTATGGGCAAGAAAGCCTGGCTTATAGTTGGCACCGCTATACCAGAGGTGTGTAACAACCACTTGTAAACCTGATATTTTACTTCTTCATTATTTAATGAGATAAAAAAGTCTCTCTCGGATATGGACATATATATGTCTATGTATATAAAATAATGAGCTTTTGAGTCTTTCTGCAGCACTAAGACTTTTGACCTCTTTATTTCTTAGGGACCCACAGCATATGTCTTGACATACGAGCAGAGCCGCTACCTGATCTGGAATCCCAGCAGTGGTCAGCACTATGGACAATATGACACCTTCTGCCCACTGCAGACAATTGGTTGCCTGGTCAATGCTGACAATGTGAGTGAAGAGAGAGTAACTACATGACATCAAATTACCAGCTCATGATGAGGCATTTAATTGTTGTTTTTAATAATTTCCCTTTAGCCTGCAGCTGATCATTTCATTGTCCCTGAAATTTTAATTCAGGTTTGGTTCAACATTCAAGAATATACGTCGCCAATGACGATGAGTTTTGACATCACAAAAGCCAACTTGTGGAAGCCGTTTTTCTCCCGATCCTTCTCTCACCCTGGGCTGTCCAGTGTGCAAGTGAGTGTTCAACATTTCTGCATAATCTCGTCATATGTTCAGAGGTATTTTATTTTTAATTTTTCTAATTTTCTTTAGCCGGAGGAGCTGGTATATCGGCGCACAGACAAAGCAGCTGCAGCAGAGCTTCAGGACAGGCAAGTTACCTCTAACTGTGTCATGTTGGTATGTTGGGCTACAGTTCCACACTAGACCAAACGCATTTACTGTCTAACTGTCCAATAGAATTGAGAAGATCCTGAAGGAGAAGATCATGGAGTGGCGCCCCCGTCACCCGACCCGCTGGAACCGCTACTGCACCACCACCCTGAAACAATTCCTGCCCAAACTGGAGCTGAGCGGGGGGCGGGACGTGGCTGAGGGGCACCGCCACGAACTGCAGAGCCTGCTGGGAGACAACAGGGTAAGTCTGAAATGGGAGTGCCTGGAAAAAAAGTTATTACACTGAGTCACTGGATAATGTCATCAGTCATCAATCATTTCAATAATATTCTCTAAAAGTGTCCGTTAGCAGAAAGCACATGGTGTCACATTATTAAATTCATATCATAAATAACCACTAATAGGCTTTTTTTCTTTCTTTTCAGATTTCAGGATTCCCCCTGCACCTGCCATTCTCTGAGATCCGGCCCATCATAGAGGCCGTGTACAGCACTGGCGTTCACAATGTTCAGGCATCAAATGTGGAGTTTGCCCTGGCTGTGTATGTGCACCCCTACCCCAATAATGTCCTGTCTGTGTGGGTGTACTTGGCCTCACTCGTACGCTCGTAAGACAAGAGACACTCATCTCTCTGTGTATCATAACTGTGCTGCGCTGCCTTGGTATAGAAATGTGCTTTAGCTTCATTTAAGCTGATGACTTGATGTAATTACTCACACTATACTCGGCACATTGTTCTATGTCTAATGTATATAATGTATATCAGGTAAATCTTGATACAGATTTACCAGTTTGATATTTGTACACCACATCCAAACCAATAAACTTGCATTAAATCCCTCCTTTCTGAACCTTATAATGTTCAGTTGTTCTTTACTCTGTAATAAAATAATGTTTCCAATATTTCATTCAGCTATATTGACACATTGGAGAGCAGAACAGTAAAAACAGTAAAAAATGTATGGAAACGCATTATACTACAATCTAACACCTCTACTAGAAACAGCCAAAAACCTACCATACAGTTAATAATCAACAACAGAAGAGTTACAGTCTTCACAAAATAAAATAATAGGATGTTTCCTACTAATGTGTTGAGACACTAGAATGTCACTTTTTCAAGCTTTTCCATTTCTGCTATAATTGTGTTCACAAAACCATTAAAATGACCAACAATAGAGCTTTTAACCCCAAGGTACTTTTATTGTTCTGTGTATGAATTTCACATTTCCAATAGAACTCCTTATGCAAGACTGTTGAACAAGCGAATAAATCCTACTGCAGAATGATTAAAGATGAAGTACATGTTAGGCTTCTCCCAATCTGAGGGTTATTACTCTTAATCCCCTTTCAGCTTCTCTAAAAGCTCTTCAGTGTTCGGCCGTATTAAAATCCCTCTTAAATGAACATTGGTCCGTTTCCTTGCCCTCAACATTGGAGTGCATAAAGTAAAATAAAAGCAAAAAGCTTGTTTTGGTGACTGCAAACATCCGGTATCACGAAGTTGGACAAAATCTACACTGTAACATTCATGTACCAGTTCCTATGTCTGTACATCCTTTACTGGTGTCTCAGTAACGAAACATCAAGGTAAGATAACACAGTGGGACTATATGTAGATCATTCTGACCCGTAAACATCAATGACAACAACATCATGATAGGCGTCCACCACAGTCAGCTTCAATCTAAGGGGAGGCAGCGATCAATTCCCTCCCATTTCATTTTCCGCATCACCCACCACCCATCCATAAATGACAAAGCTTGTTTATGTAAAAAGTAAAACATCACTTTGATGCTACTGTCAGTCAGTGCTGATTATAAAGGGATCAACTAAACAAAGCACGGGGAGAAGATCGTTTTAGTGACAAAAGAAAGAGTTTAACTACAGAAAACAAAGTACTTGGCGTTTCTTCTCTAGTTTTTTTAATTTTTCAAAATCAAAAAAGAAAAAAGGAACCAGAATGTACATTTTAGACACTTCAAATCAATTATCACCCCTTGATGTTTTCCTTTTCTAAAAGATTATTTCCATTTAATATAGATGGAAATGGAAATAACAGGAGCAACATTACAGTTTCGTCCAGAAACATTTTTTAAGTGACAAAAAATACAGCAACCGGTATTCCCAGGGATAAAGTGCAATAAAAAGGAGACATGATGTTTTAAGAGAGCGTTGCTTCGCAGGGTCACTCTCCAGAGCGACAGCAGGCCCTGAAACCACACTGCAGGTTCTGGCAGCCGCTGGCCGTGTCCGCGTGAGGACCTGGAGAGAAACATCACACAGTGGTCATCTACTGAACTGCATGCCACAGGAGACAAAGCTCATACATATACATACCCTTACATACACAATCTACACCAATACAAAACAAAACAAATTATTACATTTTTAAATGAATGAATACAATGAAGTGAATACTGAAGGCATCATACTGGCTACCGCAATGCCTACTTACCTTCCACCTCAGTAGCATCTGTTACTTACACTAGGACACATGCTATGCAGGTGGGGTTAGTCATGTTTGTTACAGTTGCCACACATTGCAATAGATCTGCTCACAAGTTCTTTTACATTCACTATGAGATATTCACATACAGTTTAACATTATAACACAGCCTATTTCCAAAGCACCTTACTAGATCATGAGCATTTACCAAAGGACCCTTAAATATTTCACTTATGAGTGTTACCGTTGATGTTGTCGCAGTAATAGAAGTGCTCATCGTTGAGCGAAGGACAGGCTGACACCAGCTCCTGCAGCCCCTTATCAGTGATGAAGAGGCAGCCAGACAAGTTGAGATGCTCTAGGACAGGAAGCCCTCCACGCTGAGACAGAGCCCTGAAACGCACACAAGTCTAGATTAACACTGATAATCCAGTCTTAACCTAATAAAGGCAATACTGTTGACTATAGCAAATATAATGTACAACGCCTTTCTCTAATAATCAGTATTTAGGTAACAACTGATGGAAACATAACTTAATGAGCACGCCTGCATTACTACTTTTTTATTTAGCCATGTGAATAACCACTCATACTGGATCTGACCCAACCCGTATGTGAGAGAGGTTATAAGGAGGAGTTTAGATAAGTGTCAGAGTGCTTGCACAAAAGACAACACCCACGTTATTATACCATCTTCTGTTTTCAGCTAGCACTGAAAATAAAAATTGCCACTAAATGTTGTTTTGAAACTGCATCAATACAACTTCAGCTGATCAAAGACAACTCATTCATCTCACTGCATCTCACATCAGTTTCTGAAGGTACTAGATCCATGTAAACCCCAGTTTGTGAGTGAAATCATGCTATTTCAAGTATAAAAGGGATGTTTTTTAAGTTGGTTTGAAAAACAGCAATGCATAATATTTACCTCAAGCCCAAATCTGTGACTTGATAACATCCAGAGAGACTGAGAAATCTCAGTGAGCGTTTTGCCTCTGACTGGTCAGTCCTGTTTTCACGCTCCAGACACTGCAGGCCCCCAAATGAGGAGCATTTAGTCCGAAACTCTGCAGTGCTGCTTCTGGTGGTGCCTGCCTCGCACTGAGGCCCAGTAAAAGTCCTGAGGGCCATGTCAGTAGTGCAGCAGGTAGAGTGACCACAAAACATTTCCCCAGACACGGCATACTGCTGATGCAAATAGGAGGCATTTGAGCCAGTCCTGTGCCCCCGCCTCCTGCTCCTCCTGCAACAGCACGAGCCTCCCACGAGCTGAGTCTCCACAAAGCTTTCTGCTTCAGGAAGAGACATCCCACTACGACGGCTCCACTCTGCAGCGTCTTCAATATCAGCAAGGTCTGAGGGGTCCAGGACCCACACTTGGGAGGGGGTGCGTGCAGCACCCCAACGACCAGTCCCCTGCTTGAAAATGATGGCCTGCCGCTTCCGCCCCACTGGATGTAGATTTCTCTCTTCCATGAGCGTGATAGGTATTGGAGAACTTTTCAGAAGCTTGGCTCGTCGGTCTGAGCGTTTGTCAAAGCAGGTGGAAGACGTGAGGTCACCCAACCCAACAGACAGTTTCTTCAGGGTGTGGTCAGTAATCTTCTCACACCCCGACAAATCCAGGTGCTCCAGAGAGAGACAGGCTCCGAGAGATGACCAGCTGAGACAGGGAGGATAGTAAGAACATCGTGATGAGTACTAGTACCCTAGGCACATTTCAAACTAACTGGACCCAGTACATAAACCTTGTCAATGATACCCCATGACCACTGTGCATAAAAAGAAATTACTTAATGGTATTTCAGTAATGACTTTAAATATTTACCTGTCAAATGCAAAATCTGTAACATCAGTCTGGGTCAGGTCCAGGTGAGTGATGTTGGGGCAGAGACTGAGGATCTGGCGCATCTGAAAAAGAGGACAAAGGTATGACAATTCAGACTTCACACAATCTTCATAATCAGGTATAGCGATATAGTGTCAAAATATCAAAGATTCTGCGCTGCATACCATTTTACTCGAGACTGTAGAACTGTACGCCAGAACAATGGACTTGACAGACGGACCCACAGCTGGCAGGAGGTTCTGGATGATCCCATTCAGAAGCCTCTTCTCACGCTGAGCGTTGCTAATTGCCAGCGAGCCCCGAGTATGGCCCGACACATCTAAAAGGACAATGAACAAGAACAAGGATGACACAATTTACTCAGTTTATATATATAACTATCAGAACTGTAATCATCACCTTGAAATGATCATACATAATGTAAGTGCTACTGTTTTCCTCACAAACTGAGGTATGCAGTTCGCTTAAGACAAAACCTCACCTGACTCATCAACATCAGCATCCTCATCCCATTCCTGATAGGCCCGACCCTCATTCTGTCGACTCTTCACCCACTCATCATTTGGCTCCTGGTCCAGATCCCCAGGGGGGCCACGATAATAATCACCTACATTAGAGACACAGACATTTATTAGCAGTGCACCACCACTACATATAAATGAATGCAATAAAGTTTTTGGAGGGAAAATGAAGCTAAGTAAACAATATTTTGTTCCTTAAGGTAATATACAGTGGCCTACCTCTGGCCCAGCGTACAGGGTAGAGGTGCCTCCACAGAGAGCCGGTCTTGGCCAGCTCTGACCAAGAGCTGCACACTTGACTACAGCGACACAGATCTTCAGGGCCCAAATAGTGGAACAGTCTCAGCATGATTTCTGTAGGAAGCTGGGAGATGTGGGTTGAAGAATTCCCGTTCTTTTCCAGTTCTGAGGAAGAGGACAAAACAGCTTTGCTTGTAACTCAAATACCGAAATTATGAAATGCACCTTTTACAAATGCCATCCACTTTGCAAGACAATTTATTTTTAATAAATCAACTTGCTTTAATCAGTTATTTTGTTTATAAAATGACAAAAATATTACAAATGCCCATCACAAATAACCAGAGCCTGTAGTGATATCCTTCAATTGTATATTTTGACTGAACCCCACTCAAACAATTCAAAGGTATTAAGAAAAAAGCTAGCACATCTTCTCTTTTTAGAAGCTGGCACTAGCACATTTGGCATCTTTACTTGTTAAATGACATAATTAAGTATCAAATTTGTCATTACTTTTCTGTTTGCATTAGTGTTACAAACTGTTCTCTGCACCTAAATTTGAAAGGATACAGACTTCTGACTTTCCTCCTGCTGTACACAGACATACTAGGAGAACTAGTCATTCATGTACCGGCAGTGGCCAGTACAGAAAATACTTGAACTCAACTTGACACAGCAGCGGGCTGAACAGAACCAGAACACTGGTTCTTGCATATGCGAGCCCTGAGGAAAGACCTTACTTCAGGTATGCGAAACATGAAGAATTTCTTCTAGCTTGTTCACATAAAAATAGTTTTAACATTACTAACCATAATCTGTCTTCTCGTGGTCAGCATATTTAAAGGCTTTTTGCAGCTCCTCTGCCTGGCTCCATAGACTGAAGCCCTTCAGCACCTCTGCGGCACAGTCCCACTGCTGTTGGCTGCAGTGTTGCGCTATCACCTGTTTCTTGATGTCCTTGAGCTCCTCATAGGTGAAGTACTGCATAAGCATAGGCTGGAACACCTGCAATGAATCTCCTTAGTTTATAAACAGCTTGCAACAGTGCAATTCACTGTGGCATAAACAAACACAATTTTAAATACATTTTCTTGGGTATATTTTTCATATTTTTTGCTTTGTTATTTATGAACACAATTTGATCTTACCCAACCTTCTTACCTTCTTTGGGGAATCAATTAATTAAATGATATTTATATAAAAAATAAAAACAAATTTGAACATCTTATACCTCTTCTTCTTCCTTCATGTGGGGCAGAAAGTCTTGTGTGAAAGCTTCTAGTCTCTCCTTCAGCTGCTGGGCATAGTTAAGCTGCTCATATTCACTCTAAAAACACACAACAAGTATTAATTCATGGAATCCCTTAAAAAACATGGCAGTTGTCTTTACAGTCCCATCTACAAGATCTAGCAGTTCCGTCTTTTCATAACTGAATTACCAAAGGCGCAGTCACCTGTTTTTTTCAGTAATTATTAGACATGGCAATCATGATTTAGATCCTTCTCAGACATAACATTCTGCATATCTCATCAACAACTGAGGTAAATTCAAACTAAGTTCCTCCATCTATAAAAAAAAAAACAACCTCTGCACAATATTATTTATCTCAGGAGAAACATCATTCCCTGAGCACAGAGTATAGGATCTCAATCCAAAGCAACAGAACGTTCCTTTCTGTTTCGCAAACTGACTGGGGCAGAGCAGAAGGGAAGATTTACACAATTGCATCATTCTGGCAAGCCCATTTTTTGCCCATGGCTTGAGAGAGAACAATAACTCGTCTCTCTTATTAAGCAGATCGCAAAAACAACCCTGCCTTTTTTATACAGTTTGGCCCACTTCTTTCTGCATCTGACCTTTTTCTCAAGTTGTAACCCCATACAATAGTGACAAAATTTGGTTTTAACTAATTCTATGAAAATGGATGCTACAATTTGTCAAAGCACTTTAATATAAATGACTCTACATTTAAAAAGATATACAGAATAACTTCCTGTTTTACAAGTAACATGTATACATGAAAATAACAATTATGATGTTGTTGGTACTGCCATCTTTGTGTGGCTAACATAATAGTTATTCTAATGACTGTGTGTTACCTGACCATTGAGCATCGACTACCAGCTGAGCGCTGCAGAACTGACGTATGTTATTCCTTTAAGTAAAGCCTAGGTTTTTTTTCTGCTGAGCCAAAATTAAAAAAACTTAGGGGCATGGCATGACAATAAACTAGTCTTTAAAACATCAATGCGTATTTACCTTAACGCTGTGCAACCCTTTTTCAAAGAGGGACAACATCTCTGAGAGTTTGTTGTCAGAGTGCACATTGTACACAGTGCAGCAGCGTTGTTGCAACAGGCCGATTATGTACTCATTCTCAATTTGTTCATGCATCTTGAATTCCTTAAAGGTGGCGCACAGTGACTGAAGAAATGAGCGGAAATCATTGTTGTTGGAGAAGTTGGTTTTTGACAGCTGTGGATAAACAAAAGAAAAAACGAATTTATTCTAAAATGTAACGTCATTTGACTTTATACAGAGATACATATAATCATTAGCACTTCTGCTGGTTCCTATACGTAATCCAAAACAATAGCTGCGGTACGGCGGAGAATGTAAACTCAGACAGGTAGGTTATACTGTTACGTTAGTTTGCTTCCGTTAGCACAGTCGCCATACATTAGTTAGTGTCACTAACTGAGCTGATGTGACACGTGGCGAAATTTTAACATAAAGCCTGGAAATGTCAAATATTATGCACAGTTTGTAGAAACTGCGTTGTGATACTTAAGGCACGTTGCATAACAAGCTATCTTGCAGGTTAGTTATGCTAGCTAAACCAGTTAGCAAGCCTGGATAAAGGATGGGTACCGTTACCATATTGAAAGTTCATTGAGAGCAACCCAATACATGCTTCAGAGTGCTGGCTAAGTAAACACCTCTATTCAACGTTAACTTCATGTTCATAAGTCTAATCATGGAGCTACCAAACGATCCAAATGTAGTCGTGAGACAATCATCCGACAGTTCATCTGCTTGAGTGTTAACGTTATAGACAGAAGCTAGCTGGTGTGCTAGCTGGCTCGTCCGTTGGCCATACACCGTCATATATTCCTTCGTAAAACTCCATATTAACGACCGACATTTATTTATATTCACCTTTTCGCAGTATAGGCCCACCAGCTGCTTCATTCGCCAGTGTGGGCCAGTAAAAACATCCACCTCGTCCGGAAAGGGAGCCATCTTCACACACTGAACCTCAGTGCGTCATCTGCGCAGACGGTGATACAATCAAAAAAGGAGGCGTGCGCGAGCGAGTCATGTGACCACAAGCTGTAAAAGAGGGGGAATTATTATTCGAGGGCCGAGTGTACGAGCACGTGAAGGGTTATACACATTTCACTGTGACTCAAGGGGATATACGCTCCCAGATCAGCTAACATGTTCTGAAAACCTTTAGAAAACAAGGTTACCTCAACTTTTGCGTTGCAAAATATACACATATTAGGAGCTATCTAAATTTGAACATATTAGATTTGAATATTGCTTTTTGTTTCTATATTAAAGCACAATATGTTTCTTAGATATTGATATATCATATGTTTTCTTGTCTAAAACTCAAAATAGTTGGGTTTTTTTTTATTAACTTTCAAGAAAAGTTATTGTTTTCACAGGATCCTATTTGCCTTATTAGTCATTCGTTTGATACTCATTCAAGTAAAGTAAAGCTGTGTATTGGTCGGCCGAAAACACGGTACAAAGGCTTCCACGATAAGTCCACGGTCGGCTTGTGGTTGCTATGGGAAATGTCCACAGCAACAGTCCCATTGGGGGTGGAGACTAGAACCGTCAGTCACCGTGATGATGGACAGCTGTATAAACCAATTCACGATCGAGAAATATGTAGGTGGCCAATGAAAATGCAGCAAAAAGAGAGCTGTAGTTAGATAGAGAGCGCGAGGGCAGTGGCAAGTACCAGAGCCTGTGAGAGACAGCGGCGAAAAAGACTAATGGTAAGACAAGTATCAGCCACCGAAAAGCATTTACATACCGCTACCTAGTGAGCTGTGTTGATAATATTACTCAGAGCTGCGTGCAGTCACTGGGCATATATTTTATGTAGGGTGGTCTTGGTCTTCCATCTTCGTCCAGCTACTATGTAGTTAACGGTAACGTTAGCTATCTTGCTATCAGCTGTGTTTTCTCAGCATCACAACCCGTCTGAGGCAGACGATATATTTCTGTTTGACAACACTCCTGGATGGAACTAACATATTTATAGGCTGACACACAATCGTGATTATTGAAGTCAACAGTATTGGACCAAAGTATTACCTTTTGCTAAACTACTGGCTTTTATCCCTTAGCTTTATGACCAAAGCCTAGCCAGCTCGAGCACAGCGTTGCAATGTGTTCCTTGATCTCTTTGCAGACCCAGCATGAGGAGCCAGCCCTTCCACTGACATGGACAAGTACGAAAAGGTGAAGAAAATTGGGGAAGGATCATTTGGAAAGGCCATCCTCGTGAAATCCAAAGAGGATGGACACCAATATGTCATCAAGGAGATTGGCATATCTGGAGTAAGCTCTTATGCATACTGTCCCACCAGCTTCACATTTCACTGCTAATGTGAGCTCCCTTTTACTACCTCACTCTTCCAAATTCTCTGTTTCTTATTTTGACAGATGTCAAGTAAAGAGAGGCAGGAATCTCGAAAAGAGGTTGCCGTTCTTGCCAACATGAGTCATCCCAACATTGTCCAGTATAAGGAGTCCTTTGAAGGTATTCACACAATCCAAACATGTTAGCCGTTAGTTGAAAGAACCACAGAGTTAATCTCTTGCAGTTATATCCTGATGGACACAATATAATGTGTTCATTGTAACTTTTTAGAGGGGGGCTGCCTGTATATTGTGATGGACTACTGTGAGGGAGGAGACCTCTTCAAGAAGATCAACTCTCAGAAAGGAGTACTGTTCTCAGAAGAGCAAGTAAGCCACTAACTCTTTGAGACAATCACGAATGTTTAGGATGCATGTTTAGGACATACCTGTTGACAGAGTGAAACAGTGTACAACATGTGGATTGAATTGATCATGTAGCTTTTAATGTTTTTTTTCTTTGGGTTGTTCAGCCATTAGAAATACAAATGATGTAGATGAGAAGTTGATACTCTGTGATCACAATCTTTTCCCTTTCCTAGATCTTGGATTGGTTCGTGCAGATTTGCCTGGCACTGAAGCATGTCCATGATCGAAAAATCCTCCACAGGGACATCAAATCACAGGTACCGCTCCACCACAAGATCTCGCCTCAATGATGGTAAGTCGTTTATTTGCCATGTAGTGACATTTCTTTTCATAATATCTGCATAGAACATCTTTTTGACAAAAGATGGGACTGTACAGCTTGGAGACTTTGGAATTGCCAGGGTGCTGAACAGGTATGTGAAATGTCATCTGAAAAGATCTGTAGATCTCTATAAAGCCAAGGTTTGGGAATAGAAATGCATTATACAATTAGCTTTCCTTTCTCTTCTCATTTTCAGCACTGTAGAACTGGCAAGAACATGCATAGGAACACCATATTACCTATCACCAGAGATCTGCGAAAATAAACCGTACAACAACAAAAGGTACTAACTTGATGTTCTGGAAAACCATGATTTTAGTGTTTGTCTCATTTGTGGTGTAATTTAATATTTAATCCAGGATACAAGTCCTGTCCCACCAAGTTGTGAATCATGCAGGATTAGGTGGTGGCTGCTGGGTGATGTAAAGGTATCATGTCTCCTCTTTATCGAGTGGACCTGCTTGTCCATTGCTACAGCAGGAAGCTAGTATTGATTTCCTCTTTATCTATGTTAAGTATGTAATCTAACCCACTTTAGTTACAACCAATGAAGTAAATTTAGCAGTGTGTTCCACATGGAGGTTTCTCAGCCATGAAGTCCTTTTTTCACCAGTCAATGATAAAGAAACACTTTGCAAGTGACTGTTGATACCTTGTTGAATAGATGTAAAGCTACCCCAGAACTTATCCCTGCTTGTCCATTTGTATGCTCTCTCCTCTCACTTTCCCTACTTTCCCTCCCTCTGCAGTGATATTTGGGCCCTAGGGTGTGTCCTATATGAAATGTGCACTCTTAAGCATGCCGTAAGTATTCTGTCTGTGAGCTGTTTACTAATTAATGTAGATTTGATGTATCTTATGCAGCATTGCGATGCTCTCTCACATACTGATTTTGATCTCTTCCCTGTATGTACTGTATGTATAATGGTTGACAAACTAAGTTTCAGAGAATTAGTCATTTTTCCTTGAGTCTTTTAATCAAATCTGTAACTCTTCATAGTCTCAACCACTCCCTTAACAACCCCTGCTTTACACCATCATTGCTTATGATCCAGTACAATTTCCCTCAGTCATTTCTCTGCAGTGGTTACAAACATGTTTTACGTGTATTTCTCCTCAGTTTGAGGCTGGCAACATGAAGAACCTAGTTCTGAAGATCATCCGTGGCTCATACCCTCCCGTGTCTGTTCACTACTCCCAAGAACTGCGCTCTCTCTTGGCACAGCTGTTTAAACGCAACCCCCGAGAGAGGCCTTCAGTCAGCAGCATACTGGACAAAGCTTTCCTGACCTGTAGGATAGAGAGGTTCCTCACCCCACAGGTAGAGCACACAGCCAGTTGTATATAATGCAGACTGAATTTACATAAACCAGACTGTGTTCAGTCAGAGTAAACAACATTTATTCTCTTCTGATTCCAGATCATTGCTCAGGAATTCCGCCATACTTTCCTTCACAAGCAGCCTAAAGTGGGGGTGGTGCAGGGGCCACCAGGTAAGCCAATAGGGTTTTTCCATAGCAGGGGAGGTAGTCACGCTGAGCCATGCTGTGAACAGCTAAACAGTTGTGCCGCACTGGTACAGTGTGTTTTTCCACTGCACAGCACAGTGAGGGAAAGTTGTTTACCTTGACGACATGTTGGAGGCGTGCTGGTCGCTGCTGAGGACACAGTTAAGGGGAGGAGGCTGTCACAGGTTATCAGGCAGGACCACAGCAGTGTGGCTCAGCACAGCTATCCCCTGCTGTCATCACAGCTCAAGTGTACCGACCCTTAAAAACCCTTGAACTGTTAGCTTTGTGCAAATCTGTCCACCACAGCTTCCTTTTTATTTACTACCAGTCACCAAATCCAAAAGGTTTTAGTCTTACACATCGGGGCTTTAACCCCCCCTATTATGTTTAAAGAAAATGACATGCATTATGTTTAAATACACTCTAAAACAGAAAACAGGCAAAGAATCAGCTCAAATGAGTAAAACTTGATCATTTGATACATACATTGTGTTAGTAAGTTAGTTAGTTAAACAGCATTTAGAGCATCGAGAGCATAGAGTATTTTTTACGTCTTGTTTATTTGATTGCATTGCACATTTGCACATTGTCCTTGCTATTGAATACTGATTTGGATGAATGTTTTTGTATTTTTTTTACTTGTGCGACTAGCCAAGCGTTCTGCCCCTGGCTCCATACCACTCGCCCCAGCTCAGAAGATTACCAAACCAGCCAGCAAATATGGAGTGCCTTTAACTGTGAGGAAGGTGTCGGTTGCAGCCAAAAAGCCTGCAGAGAGGAAACCAGCTGTAAAGCACAAACCGGTTAGTAGATTGTTGATGTTGATGACAAGTTGCTTCACTTTACTACCCTAACCCTTTTTTTTTTTGCACTGGGTGTAAAAAAAAAAAAGCCCTTTTTGATGTGGAGCTCCTAGTCCAGGCATGTCGGAGGCCTCTCCCATCAGTGTGAGTG
This sequence comes from Enoplosus armatus, assembly GCF_043641665.1. Lineage (NCBI taxonomy): Eukaryota > Metazoa > Chordata > Actinopteri > Centrarchiformes > Enoplosidae > Enoplosus > Enoplosus armatus. Next base: position 7,575,344 of record NC_092186.1, read on the forward strand.
TGTTTTTGCATCATAGTGTGTTTGCAACCTCTGAACCCCAGTGTCATATGTTGCTCAGGCCCCTCTCCCAGCAGCCCCCCAGAGAAGAGTGAGTCAAGTGGAGGAAGAGAGGAAAAAACATGAGGTACAGCTGAGAGCCCCACATAACTTGACCTTACTATTAGATTTCCCTCTCTTTTCTCTTCCCATTTACTCACACATGGAGGTCCCCTTCCTACCAGCATTTTTTAGTTTTCCTCCCTCTCATTACACTTGATCCCTATACTCACCCGTTTTCTGCTCCCGGCCCATTCGGAGAGTTGTGCCTGATTTTTTAGCTTTCTCTGTTAACCAGCCTTTCCCGCCTCACCTAACCTGCCCAGTGACAGAGCAGTCCTGCTGCCTCAAAGCGGGTTTCTTTTAAGGATTCTCTTTTTGCCTCATGCTGCAGGATGGCATCAGAAAGAAAAAGATGGAGCTGATTGAGAAAGAAAGGAAACAGAGAGAGCAGGTGGGTGAATGGTTCAGTCCCTCTGTAAAAGTTTCTAGTTGTTGCACTGTCAGTAGTTTCCTGATCTGTGTTGCCTTCCGATGTTCCAGTTGAAAGCGGACCAAATGAAGAGATATGAAAAGGAAAAGGTGGGTGTTTGTTCCTCGTGGGTATAGTTATTTCTCTTCTTCTCAAGTTTTCACTGTAGTAAGTGGGAAAAGCATTAAAGGGAAAGGGGCAATGTACTGTAAGTTTCCATCTGACACTGAAAAAATGTTCAACCTGTGATCTATAACAGATCAATCGTATAAACCAAGCCAGAGAACAAGGCTGGAAGCATGTCTTGAGTTCAAGTGGAGGTAGCAGCCCAGAGAGGAAGGTACTGGATGCTCATTTCCTTTTTTATGATACATATATATGATACAGTGTTACTCGTGCCATCTTTAACATTACAGTATTTCCACATTTTATAGTTTCATTGTTATAACATTACAAATCAGTTCACAACCACCTTTTGTCCTCTTAACTCAGTGTTTTGTAGGTGGTGGAAAGAGGGCTGTCCTAAGCTCTGTTCAGGGTCCTGCTCCAGTTCCTGTTCCATGTAAAAGCTCATATGAACACTACCACGCTGCTCTGGACCAAATGGCTAAACCACAGCCTAAAGTCGTCAGCAGGGAGAGATCCTCAGCAGGACCAGGAAGTCCCATTCGGTAAGTTCAAATGTCTCTGTATTTTTGCTGATTTTGGTGTGTTTATGAATTGTTTTAATGGCGTTGCCTCTGTGTGTGTGTGAGAAGTGTACCGGCCGGTGCTGGCCCAGTGCTGCCCAACGGCCCCGCCCGACTTCTAAACTCTGATGCAATCAAGAGAGAACTACAGAGGCTGCAGCACGTTTCGAAACAAACCCATTTTAGTAGGTCAGTCAATCAGCTTCTCCCTAATAATCAAGTGACACTACACATCTGGACTGAAGCTCTACATCCTTGCTCTTTTCACAGTGTGGAAGTGAGTATTAATGACCATATTCTCTTTACAGGCAGCGTGGTCAGATGGCTGGTGAACGGGCCTATCAGGTTGAGGAGTTTTTACAGCGGAAGAGAGAAGCCATACTCAACAAAGTTCGTGCTGAGGGACAGCTGGTACGTGTGACTTACGCTGTCATTTTAAGGGTAACTTATTGAGTATTTAGTCCTGTTACTGAAACACTGAAACCCTCCCATCATAGTGATTACGACCCCTCGCATACTGGGTATGATTTTCTATGCACAAAGTGACACTGATGCCTTTCTAGCAAATATTATGAATCTTTATGCTCCATCAAGCATTTCTTTATGTAAACACTGAATCAAATGTCTCCATGTATTATGAAAGGGTTGCCTGTACTGCCAAAGCTACTAAGCATCAGCCAAGTGTCGGCTCAAGTGTTTTTGTTTGCTGGTTTGTAACCTTGAGACCCAACCGCTCTCACTGCCAACCCCATGTGAAACCATGAACAGCCGGTTTTTCACCATGAGCTCACACAAGCCTATTGTAAACCTGCTTAGTACAAATAGCATTGAGCCAAAACAATGGAGTGGCTGGTGAAGAAAGTTGAACATATGAGAGGCCAAGTAAAGTAAAATATGTTTTTCTCATGAGTTGGTGGACCAAACCAGAACTAAAACATCAGTAAATACTGGATTAGCTTGAGAGATGCAAGACTCAAATTTGATGCCCATTTGCTTTGGTTCTGCTGGATGTGCAAGTAAGCATATGTTTGCTAAGCACATAAATCCACCTGATAAGTCAGATAAAGTTGTAGTATAGTGTAGTATAGTATATCAAAGCTGTGTTGCTGTCTATTTGTTTTGGAGTTTTTCTGACCACTAGTTGTAAAGAAATGCAACTTTAAAACAATGTAGCACACTGCATGAATAGATTTTCGGCCACTAGGGGGAGGAAGAACCCCAGAAGTCCAATATTTACTGGCCTGGTTTGGTCTTTACCAACTGGAATCAAAGAAGAAATCTGTACGCTGTAAAACAAAACAATTAGCTAAAACAGGCTAAAATACATATTGATCAATGCAACTTTACCTCCTGGCCTCCGCTCATGACTGTTGTGGCAGTTAAATGTTAAGGGCAGCGTCCTTCTAAATGTGGTTAAATTGAATGGTAAACAGGGCACTCGGCAAAACCTGTCTGCGATCTATGGAAGCCGGGCTGCTTCGCTTCGGTGCAGGGGACCCAAAGCCAACAAAGAGGAGGAGGTAGGAGCCCAGGCCTGAATGCCCAGCCTCACACTTCACCTCACCCATAGCACGTCTGGCTTGGCTCGTCTTCCTCCATATGTCTGCACAAAACTCCCTGACACACCCATAATTCAACCCAGCAGCTCGAACCCATACCCACTCCTTGCACAATGTGTGGTGTTCCACTGTCCAGTGTGAGCTGTTCTACTCTTTTATTTCGCCTCCCAATAATGGCTGTTGTTATTTACAACAATAAATACCATTTGTTTTTGTTTGTTTATTGTGCACAATGTCCCATTTCAAATAACAACACCACCTCAGTTTTGAGTTGTGTATTGCAGCTTTTTTTGCTTTGAATGGAATACGTAAATTTATTCATCTATATTGAGCTGTTAACTGCAAAATGTGTTATTTTTATTCTGGCTGAATGGCTGATGTGTTAATGTACAGATGCTAACATATTGCTGTGTTGTCTTTTAAAAGTGCTGCCTATGTATGTGATTTTTCTTTTGTGTGATTGTGACCACAGGTATCAGTGCTGTATTCTACTTGCTCTGTGTGTTTCTGTGAAGGTGGTGTCTAGCATACAGTATGTAACATTTCTTCACGTGTTCTCAGGAGTACTTGTCAAGACTGAGGCAGATCCGCTTGCAGAACTTCAATGAGCGTCAGCAGATCAAAGCCCGCCTCAGAGGAGAGAAGGTACAGTCCTCCACTCTCAGATTCTGAGAGCACCGTTTTTTTTTAATGAGCGTTTTCAGTTTTGTCTGACACTTCGTCTTCTGGCTGTTGTTGGGTGTGTGTGTGTTTCAGTATGACAGTGATGGTTCTGACAGCCAGGAGTCCAGTGAGGAGGCAGAGCTCAGGAGAAAGAAGATAGAAGCTTTAAAAGTGAGTCTATAATCAATCCTGCAGTGTAGAGAGTTCAAAGCCTCGCTGCTGCATTCTGCTTCACCTACACAGAGAGTGTGAGTCTGAGTGAGACGAACAAAAACAGTCATCAATTGTCTTAATGAGATGACATAATCTTTTTTAGAGGTAAAATAGACTGCCATGTGATGGAACTCCTCTTATGTTGATCGCCTCAGAAATTCTTCTTGGTTTGTATGTATATATGTACCTGCCAGGCCCAAGCAAATGCCCGTGCTGCCGTGCTGAAAGAGCAACTAGAGAAGAAGAGGAAAGAAGCATATGAGAGAGAAAAGAGAGTTTGGGAGGACCATGTAAGCTCTTTGCTCCACCCTAACATTCCTCAGTCAATACGATTACTTGGCCGTACTGGTGCATTAGTATAAGTGAAGTCTAATCTTGGGTATTGTGTATCGTGGAAGCTTGCAGCTCGGGGGGTGAAGGTTGGCATGGCAGCAGGAAGCGTAGCAGCGTCTGCGGCAGTATCAGTAGCAGTATCATCTACCTCAGAGAGTCCTCTTCCTCAGCCCAGTCCCTCTCAGCCAGACCCGGCTGCCAAAGCTCCAGCCCTACCTGAACCCAAACCCTCCACCCCAGCTATATCCATGACTGCCGCCCTGAAGAATGTTGGAGCAGTCAGTATACATTTACAAAGCCTATCACACCCTACGTTAAAGTGTTGTTTGAGTATATAAGAATACATATTCCTGAGCTATATCAATTTTGCATTTTGTATTCGGTAGACTACTCCACTAAAAGAAAGCCTGCCTGAGCCTGAGACCACTACAGGCATCCAGGTGAGTGTGTGACATGTCAATAATCATTGACAGTTCCCTGATTTAAGATATAGAAAGTTAATGCTAACGCTTTTCACGTAACAGAGTGAGAAAAAGCAGATCCTGCGCAGACTCAACCAGAACCTAAAAACCCAGAGCCCAGTGGAGGAGGTGGAGGAGTCGCTTCCACCCCTTGCACATCAACCAAGTCCTGCACCCCAACAGAACCAGTCAAACACAGAGAAACTTCCCTATTCCAATGGAGACCGGAAGAAGTGGGATGCAGCAGAACTGCCTGTACTTCCCGTTGCTCAGCAAACCTTAGGGGAAACCTGTGCCTCAACAACCAGTAAGTCGTACCCTTCGCAGGACAAAACCCTGGAGTTCCATATGTTAAGAAGTTAAATTTACAAGATTATATTGTTACTGTTTTGTGTGCTATACGCTGATGAAGTTTACATGTTGGTAAACTTACAGTATCTTCATAGGGTAGTCTTTTGTAGTGTTTGCTGATTTAGAATAGAAAGTAAGAAAGAAATAGTTTTGCTTGCCTTTATATAGTAAGTAATAATAATAATAATACCACATGTCAGTATTTGTGCTGTGGAAATTTCATCATCATTGAAATTAGCTTTGCAAAGAATTTATACACATTAGTCCTTCTATTTAAAGGTTTTGAAAGAAACTTTGCTCAGTTGGATGTTTTTCTCCCCACCCCCCAATATTCTCTCACCAGCGGCCTCTGTGTCTCCAGAAGATCGGCCATCTTCTGGTGGAGACAGGAAGAAATGGGAGGCAGGAGTTCCACTTATCCTCTCTGTAGCTCAACAAACTCTAGAGCAGACGTGCATCACGACCATTGGTGAGTTACCAAGCGCACATTTCCTGAATAATCACAGCAATCAGCAGCAGGCACCTAAAAAGTATGTCCTCTCTGTCTCTGTCTCAGAGCAAACAGCAGGTGAAGTCATACAGATGGATGTCCCCCAAAAAGAAGCTCCCAGGAAGGTGTGGGGAGTGAGTCCAGACTCTCGGGTGCTGAGAGTACTTCAGGAGGCAGAGCTTCAGCCTCTCACCCAGCAGCTGGAGAATGTCACCATCTGCGAGGAAGAGCTTTGTACCCCTGGTTAGTCTTCAGCCTTCATCTTCGCACTATCCAAAAGTACAAGCAGTACTAACAGTGTAAACCATAAAGCATTATTCAGCTATTTTCAACCTGGTCTTTGTCTTGAAGTTTGACATTATCATTGTAAGTATTAAGAGTTTTGTCACTCTTCTCTGCATTTGATGGAATATACTGTCAAAGAAAGTCAAACAACATTTGATTAAAACATGCCAGATGTGTGTAGTCCAACTTAGTTTATCAGTTGGTCACAACGGCTTGAGAACATACAGAACTATGTCATTAGGACATTTGTTCAGTGGTTTAATTTTTACTTACTGATGATACCATATTTATCCCCAGATAAGCCTGACCAGACAGCAGCAGCTGAGCTTGTGAAGACGCCTAAAGAAGTGTTGCCGTCTGCTGTGGTCCAGAGCCCAGAGGTTCACAAGGAAAGTGCCGGCACCAAAGAGGCCTCACATCGGGAAACGTCTGTGGCCGGTGCAGCAGAAAGAGTGACACTGCCACCCAATCTCACTGAGACTCAGGGTTAGTAAGGACACTCCACCTGATATTGATTGAATATCTCAGCTCCTCCATTTGAAAGAATATTCTCAGTATAATGCAATCCTATCTGGTCTGAATTCTTCCAGATCCAGCAGACGTGGAGTCAGTGGTTTTGGAGGAGACACCTAGACAGGCCTCACCTCCCCCAGCTGGTGTGCAGAAGGCATGGGAGCAGGAAGCCCAACAGCCAATGTGACTATTCATCTGTATTATTAATATTATTATTATATTAAGAAAGAAATCTGCCGTGTCACACTTAAATGAAGTGTCAGTCATTGTTTACTCACCCCAGTATGTACCCAATGTCTTAACAGTTAACAAGACCATTGTGTTACCACTGCAATAGAAACATAGCAGTGCATTTTTGTATTTCTGGAGTGAAGAATTTCTTTAATACATTTAAAGACATGATATATGTATGTGTATTTTTCTTGTAGGCCACCAGAGGGTATCACAAGACCAGCAGGCACTAAGGAGGTTGAGAAAAGTGCAGAGAAACCAACTGAATCCTCCGGTGAGGTTAACTTTTAGTGAGTCAAAGCCGTTTTCTTTTGGGGGTTTTTCCCCATGATTATTTATCTTAATTAAATCTGCCCTCTCCCCCTCCCCTTTCCCAGGTTCCCAGGCACAGTGTGAGGAGCCGCTGTTTATGAAATTGTGTTCCCCAGCCCACCGACGCACTGCTGCCCTTGCAGTCCTCTCAGCCCAGTCCTCCATGGATGAATCATCCTCCTCTCTGGCCTCTCGCTCACGCTCCGTCTCACCTCTGCGCTCCAAACACCACGACGCCCTCCTCATTGGTCTCTCTACGGGCATGTTTGACGCCAACAACCCCAAGGTGATTACTGGCTGAACTTGAGTGAAAAAACACACTTTTGTTTTGTTTTGTTTTTTTTACTCTAAATGGCACAGCATTATGAGGACAGGTCTAATGGTAATTATCTAAAGACAGTATGTGATCTGTGACATTCTTTGATGCGATCAGGTGAACGGCTGTTTCAGGAGTTGAGGAAATTCACACTTTTGTTCTTGTGCCTGGTGCGATGTGGAGGCTTGTGTGGTATTTTTAGGTAGGATTTCAGTCTTCTTGATTAATGAGGGGGTCTGGAATAGAGCCAGAGCCATTAATCACATAGTCGGAACCTGCAGTGGGTCTGATAGGACAGAAAGAGCATCCATCAACCTATATCTTTCATAACCTTCATCAGGGACATTGGGATCTGCAGAACCTAGAATATGAATGTGGTGGGTTTTGTCAGTGTGCATTTTTTTAGGCTTTGGTTGTTCCTCGCTTTTTCTGAAAGTTATTTACTATAAAGAATTTCTGCTAGTTACATATTCTAGATTTCTTGTGTGTCACAATACCAGAGCCTATTCAATTTTCCTTTCCAGTGTTGTCACAAGAACTTCTTCCTCTTTTTTTTCTTGCAATCTATCATGTGTATTAATCAAGACTTCCTGCCAGAGCCCCATCAAAATATTGTACATGTCGCTCTGTTTGCATTGTACCGTCAGATGCTGCGGACATGCTCTCTACCAGACCTGAGTCGTCTCTTCAGCTCTCAGCAGGACTCTGCAGTGGCTACGGATGCCACTGTTGCCCCAGACAACAACCTGGAAATCGAGGACCTGGATGAGGCAGCTAAAGATGCCGAACAGTCGGAGACGGAAGAGTAAGACAAACGCAGATGAAATCTCACAAGCAAAAATGAAAATGCTTGGGCCACATTGTATGATTTATGATACGAACTGCTCCAGTCTAAATAAGGCTGGTAATTTAACAGTGGCCGATATCTTGTCATACCCTGATTCTGTCAATCCTGAGAGACAACATTAGAAAATAGCAGAGGGTTAATTTTGCTAGGAAACTATAAATATAGCCACTTGATGGCATACTGTGTGTAATAACAATATTCCCTGTTCCATAGTGCATATGAGGATGAAGACCTGCGGGACATCCGGGCCTCTATGGAGAGACTGCTGCAAGAAGAGGTTGGTGCAGGAGACTTCAATGGAAACCCTCCAGAGGGCGAAGACCAGGAGCTTTACAACAGGATAGCAGTGGAGATCGATCAGGACATCAATCGAATGGCTGTAGATGATGATGATGACGATGATGATGAAGAGGAGGACGAGGAGGAGGAAGGCGATGAGGAGGAGGAGGAGGATGAGGAATGCTCCAATGGGAGTCCTGGTGATGAGGGGGAGCTGCTTACCAATGGTGTGGGAGAGGAGAACCACAGTAATAACAGCCAGCTCAATGAAGAGTGGCATTCAGGTACGAGGAATGGAATTATGTTTAAACTTATTTGAATTCAGCTAGTATTAACGTAAGAACAAACATTAATTTACCTCTTTTGCTGACATGCTGACATGCTGACATACCCATGGTTGTTAGCCTTGCTGCATGGTAGTTTGAGGAAAGCCTGCAAACTACTTCAGCTTGTAAAAAAAAATTAATCACATTAATATTTTATGTCAGATGATTAATGTCTTTTAATAAGTGGCCGTGTGTTATTTTTGCAAACTAAGCACCTTCAGAGTGATCAACACCCAAAGTCTAACAGTATTATGAGAACTGATAAATCCTGCTGCACCGCAGATGGCAGTGGGGAGGACCAGGGTGGAGAGGCTGCGCCTCACGACAGCATCTTCAGTCGTCTGGAGGAACTTCGCTTCGACCTGGAGCAGCAGATGGGCTTCGAGAAGTTCATTGAGGCCTACAATAAGATTAAGGTATGTGTGTGTTTGGTCTCTCTCTCTCTAAATGTTTGACATCGTTAAATGCCGGAACATAAGACTAACTGAACAGGGGGTTTATTTGGCATTTAAGGCTATACATGAAGATGAAGATGAGAATATTGACCTGGGCTCCAGTTTGGTCTTCAGCATTTTAGGAACTGAGCACCAGCATCTGTATCCCAACATCCTTCATCTAGTGATGGCAGATGGCGCATACCAAGAAGGTTAGTGACAGTAGTTAGTTCTCAGTTGATTGTAGATAGTTTTATCATTTTCGACTGCATGGTGCTTTTTTATTTAACATGATTTTTTATGTCCTTTTTTTCCCCATATTTTCCTGTTTTTATTCATCTCCATTTTCCACAATACTCTTTCCTCCTTTTTGTTTTTAGGTCACTCATGTAAACCACAGAAATACATGTGTATCTCGTTTAATTGTTCTGAATTGTCCTCAGTGGTTCTCCCAGAGCTGTATCAGTGTACATTGAGTGTTTAATATAATCTGTAAAATCCTCTTTCCTTACATTGCTACCAAATCATGAAGGGACTAAGACTAAATGTGTTTCAACTTCTACAGTCTGCTTTTTCTTGCTCTGTGCCAAGTCAGTTGTCAGACTGGGGCCACAGCAGATACAGAAAGAGGTGGTGGGGGGGGTTATTTCTTTTGAATTTGACAGGTTTCCCTCAGGATGGGAGCAGTCTTCAGATAAATTCTCTTTCTGAACATCTGTATTTGACAATTCTTTTGTTTTCTATTTTTACTGTCTTCAGTAGAAGACATGGAAGATGCAAATGTCAAATATCTCCCTCGAGGACTGATCTCAAGATCTGTGAAAGATGTATCTTATGGCTCCCATCCATACAGCAATAACACTGTTAGATGCCTCAAAAATATTTTAAAATGTACTGCAATAATGCAGTATCGTCTATTGGCTACAGTGACAAATAAATGATCCATGGGATGGGTTTTAGGTAAACAGTGATGCCTGCTGTTCCCATTAAATGTCGGATTGCGTTTATGTTATGAAATGAGCATCAAGAATTAAGCCAGGTCAGCTGAACAATATGAATCCCATCTGCGTTATACACGGAAGCACTGTCATCGGTTCACCAAATCTTAAGTTTAGCTATGAGGTTAACAAGACTACAGCCGTGTTAGTGGTTCTGTGTGTTCTCGGGCACAGCCGTGCTTTGCGCTAAATGCTAATGTCAGCATAGTTAAGCATTTTAGAATGCTGACATTTGCTGATGAGCACTTAACACAAAGTACAGCTGAGTTCTGCAGGTATTTGGTAATAAACCAAAGTATTGGACAAATTAAAACATCGACCTGATGATGGCACTATATATAAGGAAAAGTGAGGGGATCAGCAAAGTTGTTACAATTGGTCTTTAGGGGCACATGAGTGTGACCTGAATTTAATGGCAATCCATCCAATATGGACATTGCAATCCCCAGAGCCAAGCCACCAGCATGGCTAAACATGGTTATGTTAAAATGTATGTTATGCCTGTTCCTAGCATTTTGGAGTCATCTACTTCTCTTATTAAGAGACATGGTCTAACCAATGACCTCTGCCTCTCTAATGAATTGTCTGTCCCAACATGATTCTCTCTCTCCTCTCTTGCTCTTTCAGATAATGATGAATAATGTTTTGTGCAGCGGAGCTGCTGGCAACCACGACAATCTGCTAGCTATCTGATGTCTTCCCATGACGCACGTCATTGGCAGAAGGATCTATGCATGAGGTGTCGCAGCCACATCTAACAGTGTTTCAGGCACACTTGCATGATGAGTAACTAGTACACTCTAGGCTGTATTTCATAATTTTGACTATCAGCACCTGACACTATTTTCTCACCAGTGTTCATTCAAAAGTGCATTATCAAATACATGTTCTTATTAACCAAAGTTAACTTCAAGGTTCTGTCAAATGTTTATGATAGTCTGTGTCTGTAAATTAATGAAACACATGTATGGTGGCGATAACATAAAGCCTGTTGTGTTCCAGTTGGTTGTTGGTTCAGTTAGAATCCGCACGGGCGTTTCATTTTGGCGGGCAAAGATCTGGTCCTCTCAGGTGCTCTCTTTCTAATGTCACATACGCAACCATAGCTTCAAAACAAAAACCAGGTCACCCTCAAAACAAATGTACCATGACTTACTCAGAACCAGTTGAACCTCCTTTTCTTACAGCTCTTTTCACCAAACAAGAAGTTGAATATGATCTAATACATTTTCCACATTTCTTACTGTTTCAGTTAACCCAATAAAAGGAATTATTGAATTAAAGAATAAAAGACTTCCAAGGTACCGTAGCAAGACTGTGGCATTAGAGTGGTGGGTGTGATGTAGTGGGCCAGGTCAGTTGTACTGATGATGTAAGCAATGGTACAGATGTTAACAATAATTCCTATTTGATTATAAATTAAATATTGTAAATCTTTATATTAAATAAACACTTTTTAAAGAACCTTTTTATTTTCCATTTATTTCCACCTCACCGCCATAAAGGCTGTGAGGTAAGTGTGGAAACATCAATGCTTTAAATGAACTGTCTTACATTATAGAATATGTTTTATTAAAGTCGGATTTTAAAAATGTGATTCTAAAGGTTTAAAATAAAATCACTGCTGTTCACGGGTCATCACACTGTGGTGCATGCGAGTACACTGGACTATTTTCATCCACAGCCCTTCAACAGACCACTCGCCCTTCTGTCAGCTTGCAAGATTTATTTGCAGTTGCAATCCCTGTGGAATAATATAACAAGAGCCTCCAGTGCTCCAACACCATGTCTGATTTAGTGTGACAGCAGAAGAGGGTGTGTTTCCTCTTGAGTTGGAGCATAACCAAGTCATTGACTGTAGCATCCTTCCAATAAGAATAAACAATCCAATTTGAGAATGGAGCTTTACAACCTTTTTATGACTTGAATGCTGCAGTAATTTAAGAATGTGTAATTGTTTCCCTCTATTCCACGAAAGTCCAGAACTAAATAATTCAGTCAACTTGTGTGAAATTAATTTCACGTGTGTGTGTGTGTGGTCATCATGTATGACAAAAATAAAATTTAATCAACAGATTTTTTGCTTTTATTTCCATGTTTTGTCTTCACTTAAACAGTTACATCAACTACAACCTAGTCGGCACTTCATTCATCTGTAGCTGTAAGTTTTCATTAGAAAGCAATGATTGCAACCTGGGAATCATTATAATTACAACTTTTAGATTGTAACAGTGGCGTTGGAGGTAATAGGGAGCAGCAGTTAGCCTCAAGGTTAGGCCAGAAATGGTGACTGAAATCATCTGTTGGGTGTTTAGCTCACAACGACCTATTTAGATCTTGCCTACTAGCTTTGATAGATGACACTGGCAGATTTCAAACACCAACCCTAGCATGAACCTGCCATTATTGACATCAAACTGTTAACTGGAAGATGCCTCTTGTCATGTGTGCTAAAATTATAGCATAATTAAATGCAAATGTGAGTGCTCAGCATGCATTTTCATGCTGAGGTTGCACATTGTATGCCATATTGAATATGCAAATGCAAAGTCAATTTCACATTAGATTTCATTTCAAATGTGGCAGGGTTATATATTGGATTACATTGTAAATATATTTAAAATGCATTTACATTTTTTTAGTTTGGAAGGAATGATGCATTTCTAATGCGGAATTGAATTAGAATTTTGATTTTGCCATACAGAACACACACATATATGGGTTCAGGCTGGTTCTGGCCTTCCATGCTTTCCTCTCTAACTTTATTTTGGCTGTTAGTCAAAGGCCAGAGAGGAATAGCACTTAGAGCTGTTACATGCTGTACACAACAGAGCAATTCATTCAATATTAATGCTGCATGTGGCGTTGTTTGTTTGTTGTTCCATTTCAGATTTAGTAATTCTGTTTTATGTCCTGCTTTGTGACTTGTATTATGCATGGGTGGTAGTTTTATCTCAACAGTGATTTGCATTTTACTTCAGAGGCATATACAGTACATGAAGGTAGGCAACTCTCTGTGATGCTGCTGTGATGGCTTTCTTTGAAGTATTTAATGAGGAGAGGATATTGCAGGCTCAGTTTGGAGTCATGGTACAGCACCATTGTTGGTTTTTGTTCATGTCTGTTTCATTAAAATGCCCACTTTTTCACTTTTAAAGTGACTGAGAGATTTGTTTTTGATTTCCCAAAATATACCTACTCAGTTCTTGTGCCTACAGCATGGTTTACAAGTTAAACAGAAAAGAAAGACATAAATAGTGGTGCGCTTAATGTCATCTTTATTAACAGAATGCAACAGATCTCTTCTTTGTTTATTTCTTTAATTCTGTTAGATATGATAACTGCACTAAAATTAGACTGGTGAGGAAAGCAAAAAGACGGCTCAGAATATGAGGTCTTATACACAGCAACCCATTTTCTCTCTCTGCTTGACATTATACTTGGGATGACATTAATTCAATTCTTGGTTTGAACTTTCCATAAGGCCTGTGTTGGGCTTGATCCCTCTCAAAGGGAAAACATCCCACAGAGAAATACATGCACTCAACCGTTATCAGGCCACACTCATTGACATTCAGCTATGGTCCCTGATCTAATTTGAAAGCAGGTTGCCTCAGGCTGAGTTAGTAAGTTTGAAAGCCTTATCAAAGTAATACAAATGGAGATCACTGGATGTGACTGTCCTGATCTTAATAGCATATTCAGCCCTGGAGATTTTGGTCTGGTTTCAGATGTAGAGAAAAGTGAATTATGTGGTATTGTCAACTTGTGAACACTATAAACGATAGCTCTGTAATCTGCACTTTGCTTTTTAAGAACGGTCTTTCACTTTGGTATTCGCTGCGTTTCAATACTTTGTATCTTGAACATCTATTTACAGTAATGAACTGTACAAGAGAGGGCAATAACTCTGTCAAGGTTTATCCCTTCATGGAAATTGGGACATATGTCTTGTCATGTCCTCTCTTGCTTTCCTTGTCCCCGTTTATAGGCAGTAACACAGCTGTCACCTCTATCATGTGAGGGTGTGTGTGTTTCTGAGTGTGTGTCTGTGCACAGTGATCTTGTTTTTACCCTCAGGTGCAGCCATTATGAAAGATTATTGCCTTTCAAAGTCTACCAATCATCCTTGCTGCCTTTCTGAATAACATTAAGTAATGTCTGCAGAAGCCTTTTCACAAAACAACTCTGAATGTGTGCAGAATGTGAGTGTGTGGTAATACACAGGAGTCGAGCAGAAAAGGAGGGCAGGGGCCATTGTCTCTGCCGAGGTAGAGGGGCGGATTCGCTGCCTCTTTGCAGTGAGGAAATATGACCTTAGGGCTCCTGCCAGCCCCCAAGGGATCACATGTGACAGAGGAGAGCCACCTCCATATAAATCTCCTTCTTTATTGCTCTTTTCTTCCTCTCCTTCATCTCTCCCTCTTGCTCAATATGCAGTGTCCTCCGAACGAGATAAAAATAAATCACATGTTTATTGTCTGGTTGAGTCTCACTTGCTCTCCTCGCCCTCAAGTAGTTTTGTGCTTGTGCCTGTGCTGTGAAGGTTATTAGGAGTCAAAGGTCTATTCCAAATGTATTTTTTTGTTAAAAAAGCAGCGCCTTTGGAGAAGTGCTCTCCCTCTCCCTGTGGGCTTTTTCCCTATTTTTATATCCATCAGTTTGCTATTGCCTCAAGAAAAGATACAGGGTAGTATAATCCAAAGCAAGGTACTATTTTATATGTATATATTGAAATAATCACTTTTTTAATGTAAAGATCACATTAGATGAGATAGTTTCATAAAACACAGTTTATTCATAGCTGCCACAATAACATGACATTTCGTCAAGCAGGACTGAAACTACTATAGCATCAACATCCTGTATGTATTACTCAGACATTAGAAAAAGTGAGAGGTGGCCTATGGAAATGTGCTTGTGACCAGCAGGTGTCCCTATTTACTCTCCAGCTCTCATTTAGCTGAAGTATGTTGCAAAAAATTGAGTAAAAGCCTACCTTAGAAAGTATAACTGGCTCGACCACTGATTGGTATCTATTATGTTCACACGACAGAGCAGCGCGTCCACACATCTCTTTACTGTATCTGAGAGTTAGAAAACTGTGACTGAACAGAGTATGCTGCTGAAATGCAACAGGAAAAAAAAATCCATATTTTGTAAACAATTTAAGTAGCTATGTCATTTAACAAGAGCGCTGACTTTCACTTTACTGCATAACATGTCCATAGGGGGGGCCAAACAATGAAATGAACAGCAAGTTATTTTCCACTCCGCCTGGGAAAAGATGCTGCTTTTTGACACATCATTACAAATCATTAGACTATCCAGTTCACGCCCGTTTGACAACACTAGACGCCCTCCTCCCGTGTCCCTCGGAATTTCGTATTTCCACTGTGGTAGTCCTGAGTAGTACGACTTGGCTTTCAAGTAGGCTACTTTTGGTGGGGAAATATGATTTATAGATATTAATAATAACAGTAAGTGACTGTTTGTAGAAGTTGTTGGTTTCCATTATGATTGCGATTGACAGTGATAAAATGTCCTGATGTGTCAGAACACAGAGGACATTCGCGCCTGGTTGGTAATGTATTTGTGGTTGTTGTTTTTTTTTTTTTTAAATCAACCTGTCAATTTGTTTTTAAATGTAATCAGTTATTGTACCAGTCACTAACAGTGTACTTTGTATTTGCAAACACTACAGCTCAGGTAATTTGTTGGCTCGTTCATGTGTTCTCACTACTTACCGCCCTATAATGTACTCATTTCCCGACAGCACGTGAAGCCCACACACGCCCTCCCCCTCTCCGCTTGTTTCCAGCAACACAGTCCAGCAGAACAGAAGTAGCGTACTAGCATGGCGCTCGGTGCTGTTGGAGTTCCGTTGTCTCGCTTATGTCCTTTTCATGTTAGGTTTTACTTAAGTATCTGACAGAAGTGTGTTTATACTGTGCGTTGTACGCCTCTAAAGAAAGTCTATCTCGGAATAACAGTAGTATTTGCCTGGTGAATACTCCAGATAAGTGGCTAGAATATTCCAGGTAGCTTGCTAACTAGTAACGTTAGCAAGAAAGCAAAAATTGGGAGATACGGGGCAACAAGAGGAGGAGTCGTGTTTTGGAAGAGGTAAGCTGAATAGTGGGCGAATGAATTTAAAGTGTTATAGATAAATTGCTTTCGTCCGAGAAGTTATACAAAACGTTTTGTTATAAGTAAGAATGCTGTGAAAACTTGTATTTGTTAGTTACTTAAACCGTGGCAACATTAAAGTAGCCCCCCTCGTTAGCGAGTTGTCTTTGCTAGCAAACTTTCTTTAATTTGCACATTGGCAACGTTAGTTTTAATTTCTCACCTAGAAAACACTACTGCGCCGAGAACTACTGTCATAAAAAGTATCAGTACACGTTTTTCACGCTGTTGAATGTTACGTAATATTGACATTTTTTCTGGAGTAACATGATACTATTGCTGTACAAGTTTGGAAGATTTAGATTTTATCATTGAGATTTATTCTTGTGATGTCGGCATTTAAATGGTTTTATGTGCCTCATTTTGTTGCAGTGTTTTTTATTTTATTTATTGATCACATAAAGTGAGTTGATAACATTCTTGGTAAATCTCTCTCCATGTTTTCGCTCATGAAAGACAAATCACAGCCTTTCACTCCTGAGTCGTTGGTGTAGGCTTCTCATTTTTTTTTTTTTGTCGCGGTCATGGCGTGTTGACTGTACAAGCTCCAGGGAGCCAAGATCACAGTTGCCAGGTGTAGTTATCCGCTGTCAAGTAAATTAGATTAACTCGACCTTTAATCCCTTATGCGTTAATTTAACGACAAACAACAGGACCGTAGCGTTGTGTTTTGCCAGTGTTGTCAGCTCATCACTTGGCTACAGTGTTAAATCTGTCAGTTTTACTGTGTGTCAACTGAAATGGCACATTTCCCATGCTCAACAAATGAAGCAACACTACACAGTTTCAGCCATATGTGGTGCCTGTTGTATGCATATCATGACCTATTTCACTGGATTAATTTGCATGTCTTGACCCTGTTTTATAGCTGATGCAGATGCCATGGCCACAGCCGAGGTATGGGAGTGACGTGACAGTGCTGGTCCTGCATCCAAACAAAAACCTTAATCAGCATCATGTCTTTCTGCTGAAGTAGTGGCAGAACACACAGAGAATGGACGAGTCAGTATTGTTGGATTTGCTTGAGTGCCCTGTTTGTCTGGAGCGACTGGATGCCTCGGCAAAGGTTCTTCCCTGTCAGCACACCTTCTGCCGCCGATGCCTCCAAGGCATCCTAGGCTCACGTGGAGAGTTGCGTTGCCCAGAGTGCCGGACGTTGGTGGAGTGTGCCGTGGATGACCTCCCCAGCAACATCCTTCTTGTGCGCCTGTTGGATGGCATCAAGCAGAGGCCTCGAAGGGCTGGTCCTGGGGCAGGAGTCTGCACAAATGGCACGTCTGGAGCTGTGGCCAGAGCGCACAGCAGTGGAACCAGAGACCAGGGCACCCCAGGAGCACAACCCCAGCGAGCTCAGGCTAAGAGCACCCTTGTCCGGGTTAGTATACTCACTGTGACTCAACATGGATCAGTGAGCACGAATCTGTGTTTCCCATTGTTAGGGTCAAGCTGAAACAAAACAGAGAAAATCTGTGTGGATTAAAAGCAGCATGTTGCATTACTGGCTCTCTAATCTTTGCTGCGGATTAACTGTTATCATGGTGATCCGAAGGCCAGCCAGTTGACAAGCAGCCCAACATCACTAATGGCAGTGATTGAGAGCAGTTAATAGTTGAGCCAACAAATGATTCTGCTCTTTGTGCCGACTGGAGCCGGGCTTCTCCCCTAAGAAGGGTTCTCCGTTCTTTCTTAGTTGCTGACAATGCCGTATGCCAAAGTCTGTCTTTCACTCGAGATCCCTGCTTTAGAGTTGTGTGTGAATGTACGTGAGAAACACAGTGTGGGGCTACAGGGTGGTTGTTTTATCTGCAGTACCAAGGAGAGGAGTTGTATAGTTGGAGAAGCAGAAGAAAATCGTGAAATGCTGGCAGCTTGTGTTGCAGCAGTTTTATTTAACCAAATGAAAGATAGATGAGCTTTTAAACATAGGGAAATAGGAAAATAATTCTGTAAGCCCAAGGAAACATGGGTTTGATTTTTGATTTTCATTGATTTCATAGTTTTGGTCCTAATGGTTATGTAGAAACACAAGTTGAAAGCAGGTGCTGAGGCCAATGAATGTCATGGCACGTCTTGCTTCAGTGTTTTGGTGCCATTTTAACGTAATTTCTTAAACTCACTTACCTCTAACAAAAACTCCTTTTTTTTCTTTAGTATTTACACTCCTCTCTGGGAAAGTCAATACCCAATATATTACTGATGCTATGTGTTAGTTATAAAACTCAAAATCACACTTGTGTGTGACTGTGCTATTTTCTCTGAGCTGCCACACCAGAAAATATAACGTGTTAACATTAGAAAAAAATTCAAGTCAATAATATTGTCTTTACTCTTGAATTGTCAAAATTTGACAATATTTCATGCTGTAAATATACCCAAATCACACATAAGATAGTATTGGCGATGGTATTGCTTTAATTGCATGTTGAAAACCTGGCTCCAAAAAATGTGAGAGTCTCTGCGCAGGGAGGATATTTGAGATGAAAAGATGTCAAGGTCCTGTGTAGAATCATTGGAATGTCAAAGCGCTGATTATGTATCTGTCTAGCCATGCAGGTACGAAGATCAGAGACCTCACAGTAAATCGCTACTGGGGGGACCCGCCTCATTTGCCATAGAATCACTTCAGAGGATTCGTGCTCATTTCAAAGCTGTTTGTGCATTGTGGAATTTCCCTCGATTCTGAAAGCCCTGTTTGTTGGAGAGAAAGAGGTGGACACTTGAAACTACCACATTATTTCACCCCTCCATGTTTTTAAGATTGACAGTTGATTATAATCCCTCAGTGTAGGCATGAAGGGTACTATCCTCCCCCATGCGCACAGTGTATGAAAGCGTTTTGTCTGAGTGTGTGAAGTGCATTCAAAAGCTGTTTCATTCACATTGTAGGATGTCATGATATTGACTAAAAGTGACTCTCAAGTCTATTCTGGCATCCTGACGCATTCTGCTGATGACAGAGAACAAGAAAAGACATGGCTGTGCAGGTGTAACGTTTTTAGAACATAAAAGGCAGAGATCAAAGCGCTTGCTGATTGCCCAGTCTGATCTCTGGCCAGAGCTCCATGGGGGCTGAGCGCTTCACTGCCCTTGGGTGACACCCTGAGTCCCACTTCTTTATTGTTCGTCGTCTTTCCCCCGATTTTTGGGGTATCTCAAGGCTTGAAACAGCTCCTCTAGTGTCGTGCCCCTGTTCGAGCAGATCTCCACCTCCTATTTCTTATATGGCCAGAGAATGGCTGGGAGGGGAGGGTGGTGGGGACTGCCTGACAGATGCACAACAGGGTTTTGTTTCGGGTCCCCTCTGATCTTACTGACTGACCGACTGTGTAGAGTGGCCAAGAGAGATTGTGTGTGTATGGAAGGCTACTAGTAACAGAAGCTGATGAGTGTTAAGTGAAGGTGTCGGGACCAAAAGGGACAAATGTTTAGTGAGTAACCTTGCACAGTCAGCTTTCTGCCCTTCCTCTTACATCTCCAGGGTTGCAGCAGTTGTTTGACACCCTGCCCTGGCATTTCTTTGATGAGGGGAATGAAAAGGCTCGTCTTGAATGTAGAGCTGTGGTTGTCTGGCCCTTCACAGTCGGGTTGATGACTCACCTCCATGGTGCTCTGTTACATGGATGTTTTGTCTTCCTCTTGCCCCTGTTGACTCATATAACGCAGTATTTTGTTCACACAGATTGAGAACAGATAGCTCAATGGTATTTTTGTGTGAGAGCGGCGAGTAAAGCCATCAGAGCTGTCTTGAAGTCAAAGGTCAGGGTTCAGAAGTCATGGCAGTCAGGGGTCGAAGCCAGCAAGGGAGAGGGGAGAAGAATTAGAGAGAGATTTCTGTGGATGTCTTCAGTTATCATTATGATCCTCTGGAGAGTTGAGCCAGTGCTGCCACAGACTCAAAATAGAGCTGCTTTTATGATCATTTCTGTATTTGTCATAAAAGCTTTAGTGTTCATTTGAATGATTTTGTGCATTAGACCCAATTTAGAGTTTAGGTTACATTTCGAGCTCTAATATGTGCAATACTGCTTATGTAATAAGGCTTTAATTAACAATAATAATTTTACTCAACTACCTAGTGGATGTGGGTATGTGTGTCTGTCTTTGAGTGTTTGGTTGATGGGAAATGAGACACTATTCTTTTCTAAGCTCTTGGGAAGTAATTAGGTCATTATCTCTTCTTTGGTAATGAGAGCTTAATACAAGGAAAGTTTTTTTTTTTTTTATAGGCCGCTTAAGTTTGACGGCCCTCTCCGCCTGCTGTTATTTCTCCTTATCTCCAAATCCACTGAATTGATTTGAAACAAATAGGAAGCAAAAGAGCACAGCCTTGAATTTGGTATTATTTGCTGCTGATTGAAGGAAGTTGTCTAATGTCTTGTTGCCCACAAGACATTGCAAAGTTTTTTGTTTCCCAGTTATTTTTATAGTAAAGTTGTGGTGTGTTTTATCCTATCTCTTTGTAGTTGATTTAAAACTAAAAAGAAAAAAGAAAAAGAATGTTGTTTATGGGTTCCTTATGTAGAGGTATCTCATTAAAATTCCTGCGCACCTCCCTCGTCTGAGGTCGATGAGTCACACCGGCCCTCTCTGATGACATCATATTGTTGTTGAAGCCTTTCCTCTTGGCCGGCTGGCTGACCTCTGCCTGCGCGAAAGAACCCCGTCATTACACCCTCACACTGCCCACATACTGGCAAACACATACTTACTGCTTTCCACTGGGAATTTTTCAAGAGGGCTTTGGTCTGTTCAGTCCTGCTCTCTCAACACGCTCACACTCTTCTCTTACCTCCTCTGTAGTTCTCGTGGAGGTCTACAAGTAGCCATGACCTTCTGGACAGTGCGTGTCAGGGATTTTGGAGCCACCTGTAATTTTCTCTTATGAGACACTGACACAAGCTGTATTTTCTCCCATATTTCTGCCATGTACCTCCTCCCTCTTGCTGTCTAAATCCAGGCTGGAGCCTGTTAAAGGTCTAATGAGATTAGAGTTTATTAGACAGTGAGTCGGCACTGCTCCCGTTCTCCTCTTACTGCTGACTGGTGACTCTCATTCTGAGGAAACAAAACACTTGTTATTTAGTGAGGCAACCTGTGTGTCTGGTTGCCACTATGTATTTTTACACATTTACCTAATACACACAAGTCGGGTTGTTTCTTGTTGATAAGTGCAATTTTTCAGTGGCAGAGTATAAATTATATTTTTAAATAAATGGTTTCTGGCAGCGTGGTTAACTTAAGTATCCAGAAAGCAGATCGATAATGAGAGATTAGAGAGAACTACCAACTTGTAAGTGGAACATAACGATGTGGAGAGATTGCAAATCCATCCGTCTATCTATTTCCTATACCACCTATTCTGCACAAGCTCACAGTGGAGTGGAGCCTATCCCATCATGCATTGTGCAAGAGGAGGGGTACTTGGACAGGCACCTTGAACAGGTCAGCAGTCTATCTCACTGCTAACATACATAGACGAACACATTCATCATCACTTTCACATCTATTTGCAATTCTCACATTCTTAACATGTTTTGGAAAACATACAGTGAATGAGCAGGTGGCCATATTATGCCGTGGGAAATTACTGTCCTCCATGTATGGGTTTATGTAATTCCCAAGGAGAACCTCAAAAGACCTAATCATGTGATTAAGATGCAGCCATGGCCTCCTTATTGTAGTTTAACAATGCCCCCCAAACGATGGGTGTGTGCCTGTCTTTGTCTTTTTGGCCTTTCAAGATTTTCCAGACACATAGAGGGAAGAGTTGACTTGCCTAGTCTCCTTATAACCTCTTTTCCCCAGACGGAGAAGGATGTTTTGTGTTAGTGTGTGTGTGTGTGTGTGTGTGTCTCTGAGGAATGCCATGAGTAGTTGCAGGTCACTGTTTCTCCTCTAAACATTGGGCTTGTCTAGTCTCGTCCCACTTGCCAGCTCACGTTCACCTTCTTCCGTAAACTTTCTTGAAGTGTCAACATGTATTTATGTGTACTTTCTGACTGTTTTTTGCTGTTAGATATATAACGCTGTTCTCGACTCACAAGTAAAGGTGATGGTTTGAAAGGATGGTAGAGGCCTGTGTCTGTCATATGCATAAAGTCTGTAGTTCTGTTGATAATCATTCATGCAGTGCCTCTGCACCTGAAAGCCAGAGGGCAGACTCAGCTGTAGCAAGACATCTTTTCATATTCTTGTAAGTGCTAGCCATCTGGCCATCATTTTCTGGACACTTTGGATTGTCTAGTTCCTCATGTGAACTGATTGTGTAGGTTTTGATAACAAAGATGTGTTAATGTTTGTTGTTATTTCCAGTGGTTTTTAACACTAAACTCTGGGTGGTCCACCAACCAAAAATGCCACATTTGCCAATGGCCCACACCCCCCTGCTTCCTCCGTCCATATCTCTTCTCCTGTCAGCATGACAATAGTAAGGGAAGCAGCCATGACCTTCTTTACCACCGTCCTGTCACACCTGTGGCAGCCCATGAAAGGCTTTCTTTAGCACTTCTTTTTTATGTGTGGTCCAGTGGCCAAGGTTCCTTGGGAAAATGTTTTGTGGACCAGCTCTTATCAGTAGTTTGCTTTACAGACCACTTTGAGCATGCTTGCTGTTATATAAGGCCTATATATGTTGTATATAATGCAGTTTATACCTGTAATTCCAGTATTTTTATGTCAACTAGTTGGGTGCTATATTTTGACACCAAATTGTTTAACAAATGTTTTGTTTGGAATTTATTTCTTTTGACTGTTTTGTCAGCTGTTTGAGAAAATGTGTCTCATTGTGTCCCTCCTTTATTCCCAAGGTGCCCCTAATACCTGCTTGGCCTTAACAGAGCAGTTTGACCTCTCACCCTGTGTTGTGATTGGTTGGCCAGGATTGGTCATCCATGGGCCGTTTGACTGCTGGCATGTTAAGTGTTCAGTTCCCATCCCTAAGGCAGAACCATGATTTGCTGGGAGTTTCGTTTTCAGTTGTTTGACCTCTGACCCAAGAACTATTACTGGCTCTTGATGCATCTTCAAGCCTCTGGCTCACCTTGCTGCTGCATGAAAAATGTGTGGTCCAAGACCACCTCCTGAGATGGACGAAAATAATGATTCTATCAAATATTTTGAGTGTTTTCCGCCAATCTCTGGCCTTTCTTCTGTAAGCCGCGTGTGTTTGCTGTTCTGCCATGTGCTGAAAATTTTCCTGGTTTTCTTTGAGGCCCAGAGGTGCAGTTAATCTGCATTTGTCCCCTGAGTGACATCTTTGTCCCAGCTGTGAAAAGGCACTGGGTATCCATTACAGAGAATTAAGTGTTGCGTACTTTAATGCAAAGCAATTACGTGTTTCTTCATATATATGCTGTAACAACGACACTATCAGTGTTGCTACCCAGCCACATCTTATGTCTCTTACATCTCATCTGAATTGCAGGATTCCGTATGTTTGAAGATAATCATTTAATAAAAGCAATATCGAGCTGCATCTAACAGACATTTTCAATATGTATTAATCTGTCACTTATTTTCTTGATGAATCAATTAGTAGCTTAGTTCTATAAAATGTTGGAGAAAGTGAAAAATGCCTGTCACAAATGTGTAAAGTCCCAGGTCACATCTTCAGATGTATTTTTTTTTTGTCCAACCAATAATCCAAACCCAAAAAAAGATAAACACAAATGTAGAATAAATTACGGAAACAATTAAACAAGAGATGTTTCTTTTTCAATACAGATGTTAGAAAACAAATAATCTGTATTTTGTTTTGGAATAAAATGGCACAAATCTTGAAAACTCAGCTACTGAAAGCCTGTGTCCTAAGCTACTCCACATGTGTGGGGTCTCTCTTGTTGACGGCGTGTGATTAATTAGTGAAGTGGACTTGAATAGGGGAGAGCACTGACAAAGACTTGGGTTTGGGGGCTTTCATATGGTGTCTGCACAAACCTCCCACCACAAGCACTGACTCTAAAATTACATTCACACTCGTATTCCATCGTATCTGTTTTGATTATAGGCAAATGCGCTTTGAGCCCAGGTGTTTTATGCAAACCTAGCCCTCTGTGGATTTGGCCTCACCAAGCCAGAGCAATGTTTGTTTAAATGAGTCACATGCTGATTTTAGATCTGTGAGGGCCCTTTTACAGTGCACACCCACAGAAACACAGGTGTGCAGTCAATGTTGTCACAGATCTATTTGTGCACTATGTTGAAATGTCAGCGCAGGTTTGAACCAACCAGCCTGTATCTCTATTCTCCATGGTGAGAAAGGTGTGATTTTCATACTGATCATACCAAGGAAGGGGCCCATTAGCTCCCATGTATATGGGCATCCTGATTAGTTTTCGAGGCACCAGCATCTGTCTCTCCTTTCTCCCCAGTGCTTAATGGTATTACTGTGGGCTGAGTAACCACAGCAACCTGGGATTTTTTGTAATGTAAGTCTGTGCCAGCAGAATAGTCTGCTTGTCAAATTGCTCTACCCATGTGTTTGCCTTTATGACCAGTCAACCAAGATAGGCATGAAAAGCATAGTTTCCTTACGAATACTTTCTACTCACAGAATATAATTTGGCCTGTTTTGACACTTTACATTTCTTACTGCAAAGTAAAAACTGAACTGCAAAGCACAAACCTGAAGCCTCAGTCAGAACAGGATGGACACAATTTAGTTAAATAGAGTAACTGCTGTAACAGTGTAGTCCAGTCCACTCAGCCAACCTTTGCAGAAGAACTAGAAATTAGTGAGGGCCCCAAACTCTGAGCTCCTCAGATTTACTCCTTGATACTCTCTCCAGCACGTGATGCCTCACTTAGCATTCAGTGGAGATGAAGGAAATCTAGCAGCTACATGTTACATCTGGGTTGAGTCGAGGGTGGAATGGACAAACACACTCACACTTTTCTTAAGAAACTGAAAAAAATGGTCAGTGCTGTGCTGCTTCTTGAGTCTGAGAACAGATGCAGTGTTTGTGCCTTGGCCCTTTGCCAGTACTGTGTCAATATCCTGGCTTTGTTTGTCCACTCTAGAGGCGTACAAATACCAGCCAATGCAAGCAAATGTTCTTCAGTTGCCCACTAGTCTGACATGCAACACTGGACAATTGAAAGATGAGCAGGCAAATGAGAAACAGACAGACATTTGACTAAGATAACTAGGAGACAACAAAGCAGTGACTATAGCAGGTTTTATTTGAGAGTCAGTAACTTACGGAGTAGGTAGCTGCCCAGTTCCTTGTCAAATTTCCCCTCAACTTGCAACTCCCTGCGTAAATCGAAGTCAGCCTAAGCAGAGCAGAGCAGGTGGCTCACCCTGAATGACTAAGAGGAACAAAAGGCCACAGACACTGCACGCTTTCACCAGCACAGTGGAGAGTAATGTGGGGAAATGCTTAGTATTCAGCTCATATTGACTGGTACTCAATACACAGATACTGTGACATTTGTGAACTAATCTCTCTGTAGCTTAGATACAAGCTAACTTCCTGTGTGCAACTTCTCTCTTAGTGCTAATCCAGGCTATTGAATACCTGACAAATCAAGGTGCCTCTGCTCTTATGAGCTCTTTGCCAATTGAAATAATGCTTTTTATCCAAATATTCTATTGATTAGTTAGGTGCTAACACCACTATTACCACTGATAGGGCATGAAAACGTTGTCACTACAATTGCGGAAGGCAACATTAATTCGGCTTTAGTCCAGCGTATTTAAATAGTTCTACAGTGTGGTCCAAGGTTGTGTAATTCAAAGAGTGTTACAGGTAAAAATTAATATCAGGTGGACAATGTCCTCTAACATGTCAAAGTTTTGTCTATGTCACAGAACCATATTATAGGTTCAGGATGGCAAGCCTTGCTTCCTCTCCCTGCCTCATATTCTTTTGTCTTTTGATCTTACACTGTTTCTCTCCCCTTCTCTTTCTATTTTGCATCTAGCTTCCTTGCTCTCTCTGTCTGCTCTGAAATGTGAGTGGGTTCCTGTGAGAACAGTTTTAAGCCCAGTGTATGAACTGGCACAGAGTTAAAGAGTTCTGTTCTTTCAGTTTGTAGTCAGACAAGCAGACTGGGTGATCCCAGGGCCACCCAGAACAGGCCTTTACCCCTCATCTGGGGCCAGCCAGGTAAAGAAACCAGTCCATACACATAAGGCCTACACAAAGAGATGTGCCAGTTCATGTGTAAGTGGTTTCGTGGCAATTGCATTTTCACAGTAGAGCCTACACACACACCCAAACTCACGAGAGCTTCATGAAAACCGCATGTGTAACAGCTCCACAGTGTGTGCATACGCTCGCCCATAAATCCATACTCCCCGCTAAAATGCGTTCTTTCTGATGACTAATCTATAGCTTACTAAGTGCACTCAGCTCAGAAATGCCTTGATTGTATGTCCATGTGTTGAATGTTTTTATAAACCCCACCAACATCACCACCAGGTTAAGACAGAAATCTCAATGTAGTTCCGTTCCTGCTTTTGCACATGGTTGCCTTATGGGGCCTGTATGATCAAAGCCATTCTTCTTGGAGTTGGGAGAGCCTAGCACCCAGTTTCCCATGAGCCCCCAGGATATACCTACAAGGTCAGGAACTGTATTTACACTGTAGGTTGCTGGGGTCAGTGTGTGGTTACCCCTGAGATGTGTTTTGCAACTGGCACTCAGGGGAGTAGAGGTGAATTAGGCTAAATGAGAGATGCATTCACTGACCCAGGAACATGGAGGAACACAAGGAGGAACACAAGGAGGAACAGGAGAGTTTTGAGGGCTTTTGAAAACTTCCTGTTCTTCTCACATGTGATCCAAGCTTCCATCTGGCAGACCCAGACTGCTCTGTGTGTTTTCATGCCTGTAGACTAATGTGTGGGATCTCATTTGCTATGTAGTGAGGGAAACAAACACACACAGTGAGTTGTAATAGGGCAAAGCTCTCTGAACGCTTGAATGGTTTATTGCTTCTTTCCCTCCTCACAAAATGCAGTCAAATGCCATAAACACGACAAAAATTTCATCAATTTATAAAATTTCCCACAATGGCTTAAATACAACCAGATGATTATTGGAGAACCCCACTCGGTATATAATGCACAAGTTGAACGTTCGCTGCTTGATACTCGTTTTTAGTTGAGTTTGACACTTAAGCATTGGCTGATTCTGCAGTAAAGGTTTTTATAATATTAGAAGGACTTCCTCCTTTGCCTGAAATATTTTTTTGTGATTTATGAGCTTTAGAGGGGGGGTACGCAGATTTTGTCAACTTTGGACAGAGCCAGGCTAGCTTTCCCCCTGTTTCTAGTCTTTATGCTAAGCTAAGCTAAGCTAACCAGCTGTTGGCTGTAGTCGTATATTTAGCGCACGGACATGAGAGTGGTACTGATCTTCTCATCTAACTCCTGGCAAGAAAGAGAATAAGCGTATTTCCCAAAATGTCAAACTATTTCTTTGAAGTGATAGCACATTAACTTCACAACTGCCCTGGGCCCTGCACTACACTCTCTCCCAGAACTGGTCACTGGATTGATTCTGAATGACTCTCTTTCATAAGATTCACTGCACTGTCAAGAGACCCATAAATAGCCAAAAAAAAGTGCTCATGTGTGGAGTTTCCATAGAAACCAGAGAATGGACATTTTCTTTTGTCTCAGACTGAGAGGGAGACAACAGCTCCAGATGAGTAAGCTGTGTCTTGAGGTTCTGCTGTGACAGGAGCTGCTCATCTGATGGTCCCTGTGTGACAGCATTATTGGAATGTCACTGAGTAAAAGTTTAGCATATCGTATTTATTTGTTTTCTTGGTTGAATAATTCTTGGTGATCCTCATGTTGATACTTTACTGGAAACACCACATTTTGTTCTGATACTTTCAAAAGCTGATCCAAGAGGGAAACAGATGTTCAGCTCTCATTCACCACCATTGTTTTGCCCAACAATGAGGAAGTGCCACCTAAATACACAGATATTTCTCAGCAATACAGCAATAAAAAAAAAAAGACCCATAACTTATTCTCAGTATTATAGTAGCAGATAGACCTTGAAAAGGACAAACAGTTAATAGAGAAACAGAATATGAAAAAATACAAATACAGGAATACAGGTTTTGATTTGACCCATTGTGTGCTTGGTTAGTTTTGTTGTAGACATCTAAAACAGTCTCTTTCTGGCTACTGGCTTTCATGAGCTTGATATCTCTGCCTCTCTTTGTCTGTAGCACAGTTCCTGCATTTTATACCAAGAAACCCTCAGGTCCTTAGACAGTGTGGTGGAGGCAGTGAAAGAAGCCTGCTCTACAGTGGTCATTAAAAAGGCCATTAGGAATCAATTTAAGCTAATGCAGCTCTAATGGTATCAAGATGGCCCATGCCTTCAGAATTCCTCACTCCCATCATGTGTCAAAGCTTGTGTTACGATGTTGGTGGCATCCTCAGTAAACAGTGACTTAGTAATAAACAGCAAATGTCCTATGACCACCTGGTCAGT
The DNA here is from genome assembly GCF_043641665.1 of Enoplosus armatus. NCBI lineage: Eukaryota > Metazoa > Chordata > Actinopteri > Centrarchiformes > Enoplosidae > Enoplosus > Enoplosus armatus. The sequence goes on from NC_092186.1 coordinate 7,603,802, forward strand.
GTGGCAGATGCTGCTCGCACTCCCTCAGGCAGAATGTCTGACATGTCTTGGCCTGGAAATGTTTGTGGAAGGGCAAACCAGACAGACTACCCCCACTCTGCTCACACTGTTTTGGCAGTAGTACCCCCTGCTCATTCTTCATCCCCTGCAGAGCTCCTGGAGGTATCCATATGGGAGTGGAGTCGTATCTGGCACTTACACAGAGGGGATAAAGGTTTCTGTCTACTGTGGTTACACACAACCCTTGAACTGCTGACAGAGCAAAAGTTACCTGTAACATTGACGTTTTAGCTGTAAAGACAAGCTGTTATGTTTGATGGAGGTTCATAATTTCATGTGATTTTGTTGAGCTGGTTGATTATCTGAACCTTGTTCACACAGTTTAATAGTGTTGAAACTGTATCTGTAACAGACCTGCAGTACGCCTATTTCTTTGTCTTTATAACGTCTCTTGCAAACGTTACAGTGTAAAGGCAAGCTGTCAGTGTAATTATCCCCATTTGACCTAGTCCTCCCTCTGTAGCACTACATGCATGCATGCATTGTGTTTTTATGCCTGTCTGCTCGCTGGTTGTTGACATTTAGCTGTGCTGTAGAGCAGATCACTTGGGTAATTCAGTTATAATCCAGTGCCGTGGAAGAGAACACTATAACAGCCAAATCCCTTTAGCACACAGGTCTAATTGCATTATCTACAGTACAGGAGTAATTGCACACACCAGCTGATGCTCTGCACAATGGGCCTAATCTCTCTCTCATTTCATCTCGCTTTCTCTATCTTTGTCTTTGTATCTATCTGTCAGTCACTTATTCATACACAGGTAAGTTTACCGCATTAGCGCTCTCTACTGCAAGAGAAAATGTAATGAAGTAAGTGGAGGGTCTAATGTTTGAATACTGATTTACAAACAATCATTGTCCTGAACACAACCCAGTCATCTAGCTCCTAAAGGAAAATGAATGCTAACACTTTGCAACTTAGCTTTTCAGAGAATCCAAAACCAAACTTTGGCTTCCTGTGTTTTGCTGGGACTTTTCTGTCCCCGCTGAAGTTACTTAATCTCATGTAAGAGGAGGCACTGTACTCAGACTGGCTTGTTGTGGTCTTGTCTAAACAAACAAATTAAGACCTGGCTCTAACTCACTTGTCTTCCCTCCTCCTTGTACTCTACTACTACTAACAACTCCAAAATGTGGTGTGAGAAGTTTGTGAAAGCAGCTGCCTGGTGCAGCCTACTTAATTAACTATTATATCTCATTTTCTGTGTATGCAGCTGATACAGGGTAATGACACATTAAATCCTCAAAACATTAATTCATAACTGGTAATATGCTGATATGCTCATATTTATCATGTCATTCTGCAAACTATAAATATTTGTCACCAAATCACTTATCTGTGCTACCAGTTTGAGAAAGCTGGAGTGCTGGATGGTATTATTGTATTTATTAGTGTGTAAAAGTGCAGTAAAAGATTTTATTTTACATTGACTTACTTATATAATTGTAATAAATCTGAATTATAATCAGGCCCTATTGGGGGCCTCAAAATAAAGAACCACAGTCTTATTGTGGCCTGCAGACTGCCTTTTGGTTACCTAGGGTCTCAGTGGGGTGTTGCTGCTGTGGGTAATCATGTACTTTTTAAATCTTTGAAGAAGCTAGCGGTTTTACAAGGCTGACACAGAAACCTAACAGTGGTTTATGCTTCTGTATAATTACTTCCATAAGTGTTCACTGCAGATGTTTAGAACAATTGGGCAGGGATGCAAACTTGTCATCCTTCTGCAAAACTAGCCACTGGCAGGTCCGTTTTTGACTGCCCGCATGCCTTAAGGTAAGAATCTCTTACCGTCTTAGACAATAACAATTAAGGCAAGGAGAATCTGTGTTATGTTATGTGATGTGTGTGTTTGTGTTGCGAGCAGCGTGAGATGAGACTCTTTTTATTGCATTTATGTGGTAGCAACTCTTTAACAGCTCACTTTAGCTCTCTTCTGTACATTCCGGTTGGATGCACAATCCCCTCTCTTCTCCAGAGGGGATGTTTGGTCAGGACTGATGGTGCTCACTTATGCTGGTCCACTGCAGACACAACAGCACTGTCTCCATGGACGCAAACCGGATATTAACCCCCCCCCAGCCATCACCCATCCCCAGCTTTTCTCTGTCTTGCACACCCACACCACCTCTTACATCTAGAGGCCCCTATAGTCAATCTCTCTTGATTTTCTCTCTCTCTCCCTCTCACTGTGTTTAGACGAGTGAAATATGGAAATATACCTCTGCTGGCAACCCCTCTTTTATGAGGCCAGGATAGGGAGATCAAAAACCATCTGAGAAGTAGGCACTAAGAGTGCCGGACCAAAACATATTACCCTGCCAGGAGTGAGTTTGCTCTGTGTTGTTCAGTACAGAACTTCATCAGGAAAAACCTTAATTGCTACTAATTCAGTAGAAGTCAGCAGGGAAATCTTGAATTCCCAATAGTCTCACCTAGTCATTCTAGTTAATAGAAAGGACATATTGTTCTAATACAGTGTTTTGTACATACAAGACTTTATTTACTAACACCTTTTATGAGTCCAATCACTTTTACCATGTGCAAGAGCAATTACATAACAATGCTGACTTTGAACACTGTGCTACTACTAAAGGTTTTATTAAGTCTTGGCCTTGGTGTACAAACAAGTGCTTACAAACTTCACAGTTTCAAGGTGACAAGCATTTCATATTTACCATGTAATTAGATCCCATTGGCTTTGTGTAGCTTGAACCTGATCTGTCATTTGCAACAAAAATGGCAGAGCTTCCACTTTCATTTGCATTTTCATCACGAAACTCCCTGCCAGGCCTGGGTGGGCTCAAAAGCCCTGTTTTCCCCTGAAAGGAGGCCCAGTTCCAGTGCAGTGTGCAGGGGGCTGCAGTACCCCTCCTCCCACTTCTCTCTCCCCACAGGCTGGACCAGCAGAGCCAGAGACCGATTGGCTCTGTGCTTTAGGCTGTGTGATTCTCTGCAGCAGGGTAATGTCACCCTGGCTCACCATCACGGCTCATTCTGTACTTTTATTCTCCTCTGAGCCTTTAAACGGTTCATTAGCCTTTAACAAGACTGCAGAGCCTGCTCCAAACTCTGCTTTAACCCCTCTCTCCCTGGCTCACCTTCTCACAGTCTGCCTGAATTCTATCCATTTTCCTTATCACTGTCTATACTCCTTGTTGACTCCACACTTTCACTTCCAGAGTTGAGATCCAGTCGGTTTATAGTGTTTGTGATTCTGATCACTGCGAAAGATGTCTAACAGCAGTGGGATAAATGGTGGGGGGTTGGTTTGGACTGAAGCCTTCCTCATGGACACCCACCCTGAATGGAGTACATTGATGCTTCTCTATCCTGCTACTCCCCCCTACTCGCTGTCCCTCTTTCCCTGGATTGTCATTCCCTGAATGGGCCTTTCAGGACTCTAGGCTAGCAGGCTGAGATACAAAACCTTCCTCTGCAAGATAAAAGGACACAGCCTTGGGCCTTCTGAAGGCGTTAGTCAGCTAGTCACAACCAGCCAGGCTCATCACACTAAAACTGTGAACACACAACATAGACCTTTTCACTATCAGGGAACAAACACGACAGTTAACTGTCTCTGTAAAAACGTACACTCACAGATTTCTGTATCCTTTTTGTTTGCAGTGTCCAAAACAACAATTGTCATTTCCCATAGGGCCTTGTTTCTAATTGATTCAGGAGTGACAAGACTGTGAACACTGCTTTGAAATCTGGTGGCTTTTATACGAACTGTTATTCAGCTTGTTACAGTGCGTCTTTGGGCCTTAGCTTGAATAATTTCCATTTCACTGGACTCTAACACTGCTTGTCAAATATGTGCTTTCCATTGGTGATTAATTTTATATGAATCCTAGAGCTAAACCTGAACTAACGTCACAAAGAAAAAGCAAAAAACTTTTTCCAAAATTGTGATTCTGTATTATTTAAACTATTTTTGAGACTATCATTTATTTTATTGTGTTTATTCATTCTTGCATTATTTGTTTGCTTGTTTTTCCTGGAGCTGTTTTTTTGCCACCACTGCAGTTTGTTCTGAATTTTAAAAAGCTGTGAACAACTCCTTCATTTGTTGTTTCTCAAGCAAATTTAGTATGCATACTGACTACACTTCATTTTGTCCCATTTTTCAATGTGACTCCACTACAAACTGATGACCGGTGAAAATTAGTATACACTACAGAATTGGAATACAGTGTAACTCTTAGCCTTTATTCTTGTCATCTCTCTCAACCCTCTCCCCATCTTACTCTCAATATCTGTTTGCAGGGTGTACCCCAGCTCCCTTGTGCCAAGGCACTCTACAACTATGATGGCAAGGAACCAGGAGACCTCAAGTTCAGCAAGGGTGACATTATCATCCTACGCCGGCAAGTGGACGAGAACTGGTATCACGGGGAGATGGGTGGAGTCCATGGCTTCTTCCCCACCAACTTTGTCCAGGTCATCAAACCGCTGCCACAACCACCACCTCAGTGCAAAGCTCTCTATGACTTTGAGCTCAAAGACAAGGAGGCAGACAAGGACTGTCTGCCCTTTTCCAAGGTGAGGCACAGCACCCACTGTTCTGCCGTGTGGTCACTGTAGTAAAACAAAAATATCTCTCATTACAGCGACACTGTCTTCTAAGCATTCATTTTCTCAAGTTTGTGCGTGTTAGAATATAAAGGCTGTTAACTGAAACGCCCAGAGAAATGGTTTAGATTTTAAGCCAGACTTCTTGATGAACAACTGTAATTAAGCTGGATAGAATGAATTACATACAAGGCAAGGCACGGCTTAACTACAGTAATTGAGTGGTTATGTCTATCCAGCTGTTTGGGTCATACTTTGATGTTTTTGTATTCTGTCATCAGTTGTTTATATGCCACATGAGCAAAAACAGAAACAAGCTTACTAAGTAGTTTTCCAAACAGAATGTCATGCCTTACACAGTGTTTTTACTCTTGGGCATGTCCCGTTTAATAAACGTTGTCTCTACCTCATTATTTCTGTTCAGTGTTTGTTCTTCGAGGATGAGAAATACTCTTAGTTAGCAGTATCCTTAATTTGGTTCTTCCTCATGCGGAGCCCCTATCTGTCTTGACTTTCAGGATGATATCCTGACTGTGATCCGCAGAGTGGATGAAAACTGGGCTGAGGGAATGCTGGGAGATAAAATTGGAATTTTCCCCATCTCATATGTTGAGGTAAGAATACTAAATAGATTATTTAATCTTAAAATCCCACCAATAATTAGTGGAGTAAGTGCCCCTTGAAGCTCAGCAGAATTGCTAAGATCCTTTTAACGTAATCTTCTTTCCATATACTTGCATGTGTATGATACTTCTCTTCCTTTTGAAATGCTTGTATGTTTCATAGAACCACTGAACGTGTCTTTGAAGATTTAGACAGTCACAGTCAGTCCCTCTCTGAGCTCCACAGGTCTCACTTAAAGGCTTTAGGAATAAGCCAGACAGAATGAAGTAAATCTTTGTCATTTAAAGATGATTTCATTTCATCATTAAAAAGCTGTCAATGTCAGTGTGCACTCTATTGTTATGAATATTATAAGCAAGCTGAAAAAATTGTTGAAAAAAAACCTGTTTGGCACAATGAAAGAATCTCAGAATAGTGTTTTAAATACGATACTGGATTGAAGTGTGTTGAGGTTAGTCTAAATAAGAGCATTTGTTTCAAAAGCTGTGACAGTTTTCTTTATTCCTTTCATATGTATTCTATCCTTTTTATATTCATATTTCTATACACTGAGTGAGAGTTTTGCAGCAACAGAAAGCAGACTATGTCTAAAGCTATACATTGTTTTTTCATACAGCAGGAGCCAATTGTTTTGTTTATACACAGCAGAAGCTACTGAAGCAGAATAGAATATTTAGTTGTCTCTGACTAGATAGTGTGCACTCATGTTCAGGTTTCATAAGCAAATGCAAATGCAGTACCATCACAAACGTGCATAGAGCGTCCCAAAATGTTCTTTTGGTTGGAAACAACTGAATATGTAGGTCATTGTTTTTTTTACTGCCTTAGGTGCTTTTGTTGCTCACCTGGTAGAGCGCATACCAATAGGGCTGAGTCCTTACTGCAGCAGCCCTGGGTTCGATTCCAGTGCCCTGCTGTATGTCATCCTCAATCTCTCTCTCTCCCGCATTTCCCGTCTCTTCTCTGCAGCTGTCACAGTCCAATGTAGGCAAAATGCCCCAAAAATAATCTTTAAAAAAAAAAAAAAAAAAAAAAGGTGGTCTTAAATTTAATGAGGTTAACTGACTTGCTGTGGTGACATGTCAGTGATGAACCTGCACAGGCTCTCTCCTGGATTGGAGTGAAATGCTTAGCTTTTATGTCTTAAGTAGAGGGAGCTGCTTGGGGCAACATGTGACAGCAAGTGAGAACACCCTGTGATTAACTGAAACCTTTTTAGTGTTACTCCTTTGATTCTTACCTAACAGTTGTACTTTACGGTGCCTGAAAGTGTCACAAAGCCTGCACTTTCAGAGCTGGCTTAGAACCATCAACTCCCCCAGACTAATATGTGCAGTGTCAAGACCTGATGGATCATTCTGCTGCTCACCATCTCTACTTACTAGATAAACTAGATAGAGGTCTTCCTTGACAGTCACCTTTATCATAGAGAGTGACAGCTTTCATCATCATTTTAATACAGCTCCTCACTCCTTCCCCTCTATCTGTTATTTCCACCTTACTACTCTCTCTCCATTGCCCCCTGCCTCTCTTCCTCTCTCATAGTTCAACTCGGCAGCTCGTCAGCTTATAGAGTTGGACAAGCCGTCAGACTCCAATGGAGACTCTGGTGAGGGGGCCTCCTCGGGGCCCCAGAGCAATGGCGCTCAGCGGGCAGGGGAGAAGAAGAACAGCAAGAAGCGACATTCCTTCACCTCTCTTACCATGTCCCACAAACCCATGCTAGCTCCTCCCCCCCAGCGCCACTCCATGGAGATCAGCGGGCCCGTCCTCATCAGCTCCAGCAACCCCACAGCAGCTGCCCGAATTGGGGAGATCAGCGGTGGGCTTTCCTGCAGCGCACCTTCACAGGTAAGATACTCCACAGTTTGGGAGAGGGTGAAGGAGAGTGGCTTCTGCATTGCAGGTCCCTTCCTAGAACTGAGTAAAAACAGAAAGTTAATTCTCAGAAACGTGCAGTACAACAAATACGCTCCATTTAGCATTTTATGATTCGTCAATATCCTGTTCAGCGGTATTTAATTGCAAAACTGTAAAACACAATACACAATCATGCAACTGGAAAAACCGAGTCCAGCATCAGCTCTTTTTGTTTTCACAAGATGTTTGCTGCTTTTCAAAGGCTCCACTTTCCTTCTGTCAGCAATTAGGCTGACTTCCCTTTTTCCCATCATACCAAACAGGCCATTGCTTCATCCAAGCGTTTGAAATCATGGATGCGTGACTCCACTCGTCCGCAAAAACGACTCCAGCACAGCCCTCAAGGTTTCCACACCAAATCTCGATGTGACAGGAACTCACAGCTGTTTTATGGTTGCCAGCCTCTGGAGATTGGCTTTGACTTGGTGCTAGATAGTCAGAACAGCAGACATGCAGATTTACAAGACAAGTGTCCTGCTGATTTATCTTAGTCTGAGGCTCTCTATGACTTCAACCAAAATGTGCAACTAATAATGGTTATTTAAACAGTTATGAGTTCATCGTTCACTATTTAGTCTAATAAAGACATACAATATGAAGACGGGTTAGTGTTTTGACAATATTCTGAGACAGATTTCATATCGTATGCACCGGCATCTGTGTTGTCGTCCCACTTCCAGGCTCTGGGAGCTTGTAGCCAACTCAGGTTTTATTTTTTATCATTATTTTCTACCTTTTTGTGTTTTTTCTCTTGAACGTACTTTGTCTGTTGTCTGGATACTGCAGACTCTCTAAAATGCTATGTTCCCAAACTCTCTATTAAGATCAATCATTAATCTTTCATCTCCAGTGTCGTGTTTATGTGCTTCTTTGTAAGAGGGAGATGAGGAGAGTGCTCGTCTACAGTAAAGTGGGTCTTGAGGATCATCTGTCCTTTCTAAAACCAAAACGTTTCATGTAGATATGATTTATGTATCATCAAAGTCTTCTATCCATGCGGAAGGTGTAATCACCTTTTTAATAACTCCAGACTATTCCCACAAATCATTAGAGAATAAAAGAAACTTATATTTGCACCTGTAAAGTGATCCTCCACAGTGACAACAGAGCTAACCATTCGTTTGATTTACAGATCACTGTGTTTTAATAAAAACACAATAGAGACTCTCCAGGCACTGTATGCGCAGCCTCTTTCCTCTCCCCGCTCCCCCTTCACCTCTACTCATCTTCTCTCCTTCCAACACCCAGACAAAAAAACAACAAAGGTAAGCCCCAGTTGCCTAGGGGGCTGAGTAGACCGTCTTGGAAATGAACACGCCTCCCATATACCAATGTACTAGACAAGACGAGGAAGAAAACAGGCTGCTGTTGATGGCATTCTTCCTTAATTCTAAAGGAAATGTATTTATTTTAATGAGCATAACATGCCCGCCCTGTTCTTTAGTGTTACTCATTTGTTTCCAGGCAGCCATTTCGCTAACAGTGTCACCTTTTGAACACACTGTTACATTTGGCTTTCCCTCGGCACACCCAGTGCACAATAGATAAGGAAGCAGTGAAGATTGAATCTGAGGTTGGTCTGCTCTCTGAAAGGTTCACCTTTAAGAGGTGGCTCTGTCTGGAGCAGTCATGCATGGAGAGAGACCACAGGCTACAGGGAGATATTGTGTGTCCAACAGTATGGCCTTGTTACCAGGACACCACTATGACTCACGTGGATGACCAGTAGGAGTAGCCCCCTCTCTTTATATGCCCAGTGACATGTCCTGCTGGGCGGTCAGCTGGTTTCCATTGGCCAATCAGATTACCAGTCCACCATTGTGGTTACGGCTAAGTCACCAGGATGCAATCCCACATGTGAGAGTGATTTACATACAATATGACAGCACAGTGGGAGAATATTTTTAGCACATCTTTATTCTTCATGAGTGAGTGGAGCTTGCCCTGTACATTGAATTCATTATGATATATATGAGGGTCCACATTTCCCTTTTGTTGACAGGTACACATTTGCACAACTGGACTAATCGTGACCCCGCCCCCTAGTAGTCCTGTTACTACAGCAACGGTCTTCACATTTCCCTCAGAGACGAGCTACACATCCATCTCTGTGGTAGGTGGAATCCTCTATAGGTCTCATAAATCTACACTATGCCAAAGAGACAAAACAACAACAAAACAGTTAAAACATTTGTGGAGTAATGGATTCAAAGTTAGTATGTTGCTATTTTTAGACAGATTTCACATTATTTTTGTGTGCACGTGTCATTGTTTGTATCCATTTGATACATTTATTTTAATCCAACATGAAATTGCATAATATAATGTATATAACATGGCAGAAATATGAGTTGTTAATAAAATGGTATGAAACTATACTATATAAAATTATCTATAAACATGGGCTTAAATGAACCAATGCACATAGTAATATTACCTTCATAACTTTCCTCTGCGATTTTATTTAGATGATGAAGACCTGCCTCATGTCACTTCCCATCTGCAGCCAACAGACAGCATAGTCACTTCAGGCTGTGCAGATTGTGTTAATGCTAATCTGTTCATCTGGATTCCATGTCGAATGAGATACAGTAGCTTTATTATTTCACAATTTGTCAACAGACTCAATAAAGACAACAACATGGTGTAATCTTTCAAGCAGAAATTGACTTCTTAATATGTTTCAGACACGTTCCTGCTGAGGGGGAAAAAAAATCATTACAACTAAAAATGTCAAGAAATCCCTTCAGCCCACACAAAACAGCAGGCATACTTCCTGTTCGTCTATGTGTATGCTCTGGCATGTGGAGTTTCTGAATGAGCAGGAATGTGTACACAAAAGGTTGAGCTCTCCGCTTCACTTGGGAACCCTACATGATGTTTTTGTACAGATGATTCCTCTAGCCTGCAGGCAGCCTAATTATCTCAGCTCAAGCGTCAGCAGTGAACCGAAACGCACATCGACACTCGCACATACACATGGGCCTGTACACATTCCACAGGGCCGTCTGAGTGCCACTGTCCTCCACCATTGTGTCATGGAAGCTATTACTGTGCTGCTCAGTGTTGAGCTTGGGAAGACTATGTATAGGAGTTGTCTTCACCATCATCCGAACACACTGTGCACTCATTTCAGCTTTTAGTTTTTCACTGTTTCTAAAAGCATGTATCGTGCTTTATGTTAACATAGCAGTTTGGTGACTTAATTTTAATCCTGTAATCTAGTAGCACACAAAAGAAAATGTTAGGACCCTCCTAAAAGCATGCTGCGATCATTAGCCTCGAGTCAAAAGCTTGAGTCTCTTTTGACATTACAGATGATCAACAAGGGAAAACAAGCGAGTCAAGCTGAATCCACTCATGCTTGGTTTGAGGGTTGCTCTGAAGTGTGTCTACAGACATGTTTTTCTTTTCATATGGTCCCAATTAAAGCCTGCAATGGATTTAACATCTAGCCATGTGGTCTCCTAGCAACAAACAAACATGCAGAATAGGAGATTCTCAGTTGCAAGGGGAAGTCGGGGACAAGACCATAATGTCTGCCAAACCAGACTCTCCCTTAGTGTCGGCAAACCCAAGGGAATATCCCAGATGACAGATGATCTCTCATTCTCTTTCCCTCTCTGTTGCTCATAAACGAACTGGTTTCTCCACTTATGCAACATGTTTTTTTTGGGCTTGTGTTACTTGTTTTTGTCTTTCTGCTTCATACTGAGAGGAAATCAATGACGGTTTGTCGTGATATTGTAATGAAACGTTAATCCTATCTAACTACTAATATGATTTTCTATTCTTATACAGGATGCTCTCCCACCGCCCCCCCCTCCTCCCCCACAGTCCTCCGTTGATGGAGCAGCATATTCATTGGCTGCCGGACAGAGACCCTCCCCCAGCATAAGCGACCAAAGTGGGAGACAAAGACCCACAGTGTGAGTTATAAAAACAGTCCCACACAAAAATATGCAGTCTTCTTTAATGTGCAGTGAAATGTCAGAAGCGGTTTGCGCACCGATGGCCCAGGGCCTTAATGCAAATGCTCATTTCAGAGGGGGAAGTCTTCGCCCGTCTGTGGCCCCCTCAGCTGTCAGTGTGAGGCTGCAACGTGTGAGCATGTGCACAGGTGAAGGGGTCAAAACCTGTGGATGACAGTCTCCTGGGTCCCATTAGAGATCCTCTCTGTCACCCCTGACTTTTGACCCCCCCCTCACCTTTACCCTCATTACTCCTCCAAGACACCACACACCTGATAAAAATTAGATCCACTCATGCCTGCTCTCTTGCCATCTTCCGTGTCTGCCTGTGCTTGCATGTCAGACTCTGAGGCATTTATGTTCCCTCCCCCTGACAACGTCGAAATCAGACTGAAAACATCCCAGCTGAGACTCCCATCTTCTTGGCTGCCGTTCCAGGCCTGTTCTTGCTCTGCTGTAGAGAGCAAATTGTTTTGTCCTCTAGTGCTGATTTTCTCTGGGTCAGAGGGCTCAATCTCTGCTGGAGGGTCTCAGAAGAGATGGTGACAGATGTACAGCTAGGCAGCGGGATAAATCCAGAACAAATGGCACGCTGTACAAAATGTTAAACCATAAGGGAGAAAATCCTCCATGTTGGCTCCATGTTGATTTGTGTGGGTGTGTGAATTTGTTTTCATGAAATTCCTCATCCTTGTTTGCTGTTTTTGTTTTTCTGGATCTAGCTATGTGGCTATGTTCCCCTATACTCCCCGTAAGGAGGATGAGCTGGAACTAAGGAAGGGAGAGATGTTTCTGGTGCTGGAACGCTGTCAGGACGGCTGGTTTAAGGGCACCTCCATGCACACTGGCAAAATTGGAGTCTTCCCTGGGAACTACATGAGCCCAGTCAGCAGGTCAGTCATTTGTTATTGTCAACATCCTGTACACTCAGCCGCATATGTACAAGGCTGGTTTCACATCCATCTGGCTGTGATGCATAGCCATAAGTTAATAATTCCACATGTTTGTGATTTTTTAGAAAATTTGTATAAAATATACAGTATATTTATCATGATTTAATTGTGCCACGGCAACACTTTTGGTAGAAGAGCAGAAAAACAATTATGATTAGAATGAGGATTAGATTGGTTTAATGTTCTCCTGTTGCCTCAGACTGCTAGGTCTTACCCGTCTTTATGTCCTCTCCCTTCAGGACAGCGTCAGGGAGCACCCAGCCCAAAGTACCCATGAGTCTGTGCACTCAGGCGGGCAGAGGGGTCACCATCGTTAGTCCCTCTTCTGCTGCCATTGGGGCCATTGTTTCAGGTCCTGATTTCAACAAACCCCTCACAGTAAGCTCCAGCGCCGTACCTGCCAACTCCCAACCTGCAGCTGTGGTAACAGCAGCTCAAACAGCCACGGGTCAACAGCCAAAAGTCCCTTTGCATGTCAGCTCCCAGATGACTGTGAATCAGGCTCGCAATGCAGTCAGGACAGGTAAATTTACTGGTATGATTGAAAATGGATATGGATCGTTGTACAAAAGGGATTTTAAATGTGTGATATTGTTCGATGTTCCATTTGCAGCTGCATGTCACAGTCAGGACCGGCCCACAGCAGCAGTGACGCCCATCCAGTCTGCAACAACTGTGACCTATCTCCCTCACCTTGCAGTGTGCCCACAGCCTTCCTCAGGTCCTGCTCAAGGCTGTACCCGGGCTGGAGTGGCAATGGGCTGTGCCGCTGCCTCTCTGACCCCACCCAATGTCAGCGCTGCATCCTTGGAGGGTGATGCTTTGAGACCTGTACCTGTCCTCGCTGTACCCGTTGGCCCCGTGAACAGCTCTGCTCTCAATCCCACGTCTAACAGCACAGCTCTCGCTTGCCGACTGGACAAGGACGTCAAGGTTGGATATGTGTAAATATTTTCAGAGCTTAATTAACATGATCTGTAACTAATTATCCACTGCTGTTGCTATTTTCAGTAGATGTATGCATGTTTTATCATGGTGGAGAATTTGTCTTCAGCCCTATCAAATTTGACTAACTTGCCAGATGATTGAAATGCCTTGTAGTGGTTTGGAGTGTCTGCAATTCCTGATGACATTTATTTGGATGCTAATCACATGGATAGGATCCACCAATAGTAATCAACAAGGATAGGTTATTATTATGCACTGTTTGTTTCTGTTGTGTGTTCTGTCTTTCGCAACAGACTGTGGTCAGGATTTTTCACATGTCTAACCTACAGTTTAAAACCTGTCTGTGCTAAAAAAAATTGAATATTCTCCTACCACATTTATTTGTTTTAGTGGTAAAGAAGCAGACAGTTCCAGGCACTAGAATATACCTGTCTGTGGTTTGTGGAAATTACTTGTGCCTCAGTGCTTCAGGAGTTGTTGCACTTATTCTAACAAAAAAGAAATGCTGTTGCTGTTTCAGAGAGAAAAGAAAAGTCTTCTGAAGCTGTTGTCCTCCAATAAGAAGAAGTCTCGCCCTTCACCACCCTCCTCTCCTACCCTTGAGGCGGAACAGGCTGCTGCTGGAGAGGTGCTACATGGTGCCGTGGGCCCTGACACATCCCCTCCCTCTGGCTCTGTCGGCTGCCTCGAGCCCGAACCTGCTGCTGCTGCTTCTGCCTCTTCATCCTCCTCAGCCCCAGAGTCCTCCCATCGGAAGAGCAGTCCCCTTGATGGATGTGCGCCTATTGCACCTCCTCCTCGCCAGCCGTGCTCCTCCCTCTTATCTCAACAACATGACGCACGGCCCATCATATGTGAGAGGTACATTGACTTCAAGCGTTTGTGATTGTGCTGCTTTATTTGTCCCGTTCAAAGGAAGTGTAACACTATATTACAGGTATCACGACTTATCAGTTGTCATTGTTGCAGTGTGTATCAGTCACTGACTGTGTCTCTGGCTGTCCTCCCCCAGGTACAGGGTGGTGGTATCATATCCTCCCCAGAGCGAGGCTGAGCTGGAACTTAAGGAGGGCGACATTGTGTTTGTTCACAGGAAGAGGGAAGACGGCTGGTTCAAAGGCACACTGCAGAGGAACGGCAGGACCGGACTGTTCCCTGGCAGCTTTGTAGACAGCATCTGATACACACACACACACACACACTCTTCAGTGAACCACGGTCACCACCACCGTGACCCAGCTGACTGCTGCTAGCTACCATGTGTCACCGTGCAAACCAAACGGATCAGCGCTCGCACAGTTGCCGGGGCAGAACCGTCATGTTGACACTTTAACTCCTTGGAGCCTGCTGTGGCTCCGGTCACTGATAAAGATCAGTAGTGGCACATGAGAGAAAGCTGCAGAGAAGAACAGAATATGTTGTTGTTGAAAGCACAGTGGACAGAGTTAGAGGAGAGCACACTACTCATGAACTTTTCCTTCTTGTTGGTTATTTATATCTTTGTAACAATTCAGCTGTTAAATGTGTGCCTTGTACTGTTCCTCACTTTATTGTACATAAGGACACAAAGATGATTAGTCCTAAAACAACCAGTATGAGCTGTTGATATAGATATATTACGCATTTTAACTTATTTCATAGATTGGCCTTTTTTGTAGTGCAACACATTAAGGGGTTAAGCTGGCACATGCCTTATGTCATATCTGACATATCAGTTATACTTTTCTCCCTCTGACTGCTAATAAAACCATTATTTCAAACTGGCAGCAGATATGAGACGGTATATCAGATGCAGCAGACCAGAACAAATGAGCAGTGTCATCATCACTTGTGCTGTGTAGTAAGAAAAAGGATACTTCCACAGCTCTACAGGCATTACCTAAACCTGAGGATCATAAGAGAGATCTGCCGTATTGCACTTTCGAGTACTCAAGCTACAAATCACAGCCATGTGAACGTTGCGCATGACAAAATGTTTCTCTAGGCCATTCACAGGCCTCCAGTTTTGTCTCCTGGTGTGGCTGAGGCTGATGTGCTGAGGACTGTTACCTGCAGCGATCGAATATTTGCATGCGCTTAACGAAGCCTTCTGCAGGAGACAAAGTGGTAATAGATGTGTCGCAGGACTATTTGATTATGCCTTTTTTAATATGCGGAAAACACACTCCAAGATAGACTTTGCAGTCAAATGTTGCTTACGTTGTACCTTCTTTGTATTTACTGACCAGAGTAGCTTCTCTCTTAACCCCTCGGCAAAAGCCAAACCCAGACGTAGCTCTACATCACAGGAGCGACATAACATTTCCGTAACAGTGCACGACAGATTCCTCTCAGTGTATATTTATGTTTATTACAAATTCCACAAAGGCTGACACCTGCTGCTCTTAGAAAGTCTCTCATATAACTAACCTGGACACGCAGTAAGGCACACAGGACACACTCACCCTTCAGCAGGCAGTTTTCACTATTACTCATTCCTAATGTGACTTGTGGCAATAAAAACACAGCTAGCTAAAGCACAGAATGTTTGCCTAAAGTAACATATTGTTGTATCGCTCCACAGGAAGAGATGTGAAGTGTTGTAATTCTGTTGAATCTCAAAAGATAAGGTTTTATTGAAATCAAATCACTTTGACCCCCTTGATTTTTTTTCTTTTTGTGATTGGGTTTAGTTGTACATTACGTCTATACAAAGTTTTTAATGTTAAATGTTGTATTGACTTGAATTACTGTAAGATTTCTTTGTGATTGGAGGGGATTTGGTCGTAGTTTTGGTGCTTGTTAAACATAAAACAAAGAATGGGCCATTTTAGAATTAATACTTTATTGAGAATAAGGACTAGTGTCTTTTATCAGATCAAATATCTCAACATGTAATTCCTCTTTTCCCTCATGTATTCTCTAAAATACATTGGTTAAATGAATTGAATTCTCCAGAGTAAAGGTATTATTAGGTAACATTATAGGCTGGCCCCTCCTGCTTCAGTGGACCCAACTGCATTTAATGTAATGAGACTTATTCATCCGAGCTTCAGCGAGTCCTATGAGGTCTGAGGCGATATTTAAACACTTTAAAGTTGAGGCAATCACTGAATCGTGCCAAATTTGGCTTTGCGAATGAATTTGCTGACTGAATTGGACCCATAGTATCAAGTGTGTGTTTTTTTTTTTTTCGTCTTTTGTTGTTAATTGAGGGGGACCACTGTGTAACTGACTGCTGGAATATGTTGTAGTTTGTTTGAAATTTGGAGAGAATGTGGAAAAGGATGGTACAAATCACTGTTAGGGCCTTTTTCTTTTTTGTCTTTCTGAATTGGTACTTATGTAGAATTAATATGATATATTGCATTGTTGTCTTGGCAATCACCACACCAACCTCAGGCTCTATGCTAAACTGCTCCTCCGAGTGTCTTTTCATTTCACTGGTAAGCCTTTAAAATACACATCAGACTTACTCCCACACAGATGCACACATTCATGCACTATCATAACATTTCTAATCATACTGACTCGTACATATTGTTCATGCATAGGCTGCACAGTTCTCAAAACATGAAGCATTTCTGACAACAGTTAATAAACTGTATTTTCATTTATTGGAACACATGGCTACTTAAGTTTGCTTCATTCAACTTAACAGATTTTCCTCATGCCAAGGTGACTTACTTGATTTTTTTTATTTTATTTTCTCTTGTCTGTAGTTAGTCTGTTGTTTGTCTGAAAATGGTGAAACTGAAATCAACCTATTTGGCACAAGTCTATTATGTGAAAAAACATTCTGAAGTATTTGAGGGAATAGCACATTTTGTAAAAATCTCTATAACAATAAAAGCTAATGGTTTCCATAATTTCCTCAGGCTAAGTCATTGTTTCGTGACAGTAATGTAGTGTTCTCTTTCCCTCTGTTTTCTCTCGTTACGTGTGTTATGTTGCTTACTTGCAGCCAGTGCAGAACTGTCTAACCAGGAGTGTTATCAAAGACATAGACCGCTGTTGACAGGACTGAGTACTCGTGTCCTTGCCTTGCCCCTTCTTCCCTGTCGAAGCTTTGGATGGCCTAAGATGCACAGGTTCTGGGTTTGACTGAAAGTACATACAAATAGGATGAATTAACAATAAAAAGACAGTTGTTCCTAATTAAATGTGTTTGGGGTAAGTTTCCTGGAGCTTCTCCTGTGACTTACAGCAGCGCAGAGCGCTGCAAAGAGAGGTGAGTCCTTCCCAGTGTGTTCAGCTGGGAAACACTGACAGGAACTGACAAGCACCCAGAGAGGTCATTGTGCTGCACACGGTTCCCTGCAGAGGATGGGTTACCATGGAAATACATTATTCCAATGTATGAGCATAAGACTTTACTGAGCGGGAATAATAAAAACAAGTACTTTTATTTTAGCAAAGAATATGTATATTCAAATAATTCTGTCTGACTTCATCACATTTGTTTCATGTTCTTTGGCGACTTGGCTTGTTTTGCTTTGGTAAATACAAATGCTGAATTTGATGAAAGAATTGTCGCAGAACTGAGTTGTGGGTGTGTGTTCAGAGTGTGTATATTTGAATGACATGCATGTGAGTAAATGTAGGAAAAGCTGTGTGTGTGTGTCCACAGTTTAGGTCAAAGTCAATAATCATAGCCGCAAGGGCTGTCGATAGTTCAGGTATTGAGTCTCAAGGTCAAGAATGTCTTGACAATGTTTAAGCTCAGGGTGTGTGAGCCATTTGAAGTTACTCAGTGAGAGGAGTGTCAGTCAAGTCCTCCTTGAACCCTTTACTGTACTAGATAACAGACTAGGGGTCGGGTATTTGGCTTGCTTGAATAGAGTTCAGTATGCATAAGTATTTCAAAGGGATTTCACAACAATGACCCATACATGTTCAAGAAAATGTCCCCACTTCATTACTAGAACCGAATTCAAAGATGCCAGTTATTGGGATTTAATCTAAGAAAATAGTTCCAAGTAAATTACCTAGAAAACATTAAGATGTTTGTCATGCAGGTCTGAACCAGGGCTCAGTACTGAATAGTAATGTCTAGCTTGTATATGTGTTTGTGCATGAGAGAGCAAAATACGGGTCTGTTGGCAAGTATCATTAGATCACTAAGGTGTGAAAGAGGGTAATAATGTCTCGGTGTTCAGGGAGGTGATCTGAATACAAATCAAGTTCTATTTCTCTCTGACACAGTTTATTAATGAACACCGTGGAAAGGAGTAATAACATTTTAAGCACATTATAGTGATAGTGTAGGTTGTGTTTTTCTTCTGCAGCACGGATATGATTCATACTGCAGGTCTCAGTGTCACCGGTCCACTCCGGCGCAGGTGGTGAATGTGATTTAACCTCAGCAAATCAATCCTGCAGGATGCCTCGGCCTGATGGACTGTCCAGGTGTGAGCCGAGGCCACCCACTCTCAACATCACTCACTTTTTTTTTTGTACGTCACTGACAGTTTTGCCTTCCTGGTGAAAAATGCTTCCATGGGGAACAATGACACATGAGGCAAAAGGACAGGAGAATGAATGACTGCAATTAACAATCAATGAGTTATTTCAGCACTCCATGTGTCAGTATAAATAGCTCATCTTCTAAACATGAGCTCAGCGAGAACTGTAATTTATTCATGTGAAATAAGAGTTACAGTAAATATTAACCATAATAATAATTAAGACAGGAATATTATGATGCTAATAATAAGGTCACTGCACACACATCCAACAGCAGTAGTACAAAAATACACGCCCTCTGCAGTTCCAGTCATTTCTTAGTCAGTCTGTTCTTACTTTTCCAAATTGTCAATTGCAAACACACATCAAAGTAAACAATGTGTAAAAGTGATACTGGCCTGTTAAATTTACTGGGCTATTTAAATGACTGGTGAACCTGCAGCTTTCACTGAGACCACGTCAGGTTGTCGCGGTGTTTGGAGTCCACGTGGACAAATATTACCGTGTACTTTGGCTGCTTGGAGCACAGCAAAACCTCCGAGACACGAACCTTGACCAGGATGTATGTGACAGACAGTGACAGACCAGTCCGGTCCTGTACCGCGCTGTGTGCTGCGAGTCCACTGCGCCATCTATCGACTGGTGACGAGCAACGCAACAACACCGAGAAGAAACATGGCGACCTCCGTGAGCCCCCGCTACGCTGACAGTCTGCTCATTTTCAGTCAGTAAACTTATACACAGAGGAACAAGTTTTGTCCGACGAAAAAAAACAGTCGAAAATAAGGTGAGTAACGACTACTTTTATGAACTTTATTACGTAGTCATCGTTATCTAGCTGGAAAAACTGCTAACATTACCAGCTAACATCATGAGCTTGTCATGACCGAGACAGTCCTCACTGAGCCGTTTCTGTTCAGAGTTCACAAGCCTGTTGTTACTCCTAAACAGTCCTCTACATGATTCAGATATTATCAACTCCCTTTGGAAAATCATATACATAGAAACCTACATTATTCCTGCAGCTAAGTATAGACTTCATGGTAGAGTTTGGGCGCCTTCAGTGCATTTTGTTTTATAGCATGGTAGTCAGTAGTGACCTTATCTCATGTTTTCTTTATGCCCTATATTTCTGTGTGGTATATACATTTTTTTTTTACATTTAGTTCGTTTTTTTGTTTGTTACAGTTTTTAAAAAACAATCAATTTACATACATAATAATTGTTGTTGTTGTAGTTATTGTACAGTACAGAAAATGCACAGTATGGCTGTTTCAGTTGTGAACCCACTGGTGCAGTCCTGTGGTGGTGTGGTGATGTGTCTGTCTCTCCTGCAGTGTCATGTCCAGGCTGGCCGTGGTGTGTGGGGGCTCCAGGGGCATTGGGAAGGCCGTGTCCCACCTGCTGGCAGAGAGGGGCTGCAGGTTGGCTGTTGTCTCCAGGAACGAAGACGCTGCCCGCTCCACTGTGGCATCTCTACATGGAGGTAAAGAGCTGTATATGCACACAGATACAAACACACAAACATGCATAGATGCATGCTACAGTAGGCAAGATTTAAATCTCATGCAATGAACCAATACAGATCAGAAAGTCCAGTCACTCTTTTAATGTCTCTCTCTCTTTCCAGTGATGGACTGTGAAAGCAGTGTTGATTTTGTTTTTTTATTATTTCTTCAACAATGCAACTGCCAGGAAATTTGAGCTTTTTAAAGAAAATGTCACAGTTACATTATTTCCCGCTCTGACTTGATCCAGCTACAAATGATTTTCTTTCAGAAGCCAGACAAAATTAAATAAAAAGTAATGAATGCAGTTACTACAAAAAGAAATGTGATGCTGACAGCGTGTCCCCAGTTTCATGTTAGTCTCACACACAAGTGCAAACAAATACACAGAACATGTGCTATAAAATAAAAGAAATGTGGACCTTCAGTACCTGCAGCTGTTATGAGCAGACTGCAGTCTTGTAAGCATTAACATCCTCACAGACCTTCTGTGTCTGCTCTCTAGCTGACCACGTGGCTTTCAGCTGTGATGTCTCCAAAGAGCAGGAGGTGCAGAAAACCTTTGAGACGATCCAGAAGACCTGTGGAAACATCTCTTACCTTGTGAATGCAGCTGGCATCAACAGGTGAGCGGGCTCCTCTGCTGATGCCCTGCAGTGTTTGCAAAAGCATGTGTGGGCATATATATATAAATGTATATAATGTTGTCATAGAATACTGAACTTTATGGCTCACCTGTGTGTGTGTGTGTGTGTGTGTGTGTGTGTGTGTGTGTGTGTGTGTGTGTGTGTTCAGGGATGCTCTGTTACTGAGGATGAAGCCAGAAAACATGGTGGCTCTGCTTCATACCAACCTGCTGGGCTCCATGCTGACCTGCAGGGCAGCACTGCGCAGCATGCTGCACACCCAGGGAGCAGCCATTGTTAATATAGGTAGTGCAAGCTCTGAATCCAATGGCCTCCATGATTAGTGTTATGTTTTCAGTTTGGTCACTAGGTGGCAGTGTACATCATTTATTCTTTCTTCATAAGTGTTACTTTAAAGGCCCACACTGGTTTTACATTTACATTTTTTTACAATTACATGTACATACATTTGTCCATGCTTTAGCCCATTTACTACAAATATCTCATTACTTTTTAGTTAAAACCATAACATTCCCATTATTGTCTCCAACACCCTAGACAACAAGCTAAACAGCGTAGAACATGCATGGTAAGGAAATCAAACCAGGATGACAAACGATGAGAAAAGTATAATATGAATTTCATCTTCTGACATGAAATCCACATGTCTCTGTGAATTGATTTTATTAGTATACTGAGATATATTAAAGCCAGTTGCTGACCTGAACATAGGAGGACTTCATTCGTCTGTCTATTAACCTATAGTGTGCTTTTGATTGGGACTAATGGAAATTATTAGTGAACTGTATTTATTGGGCTAAAACACTTTTATTGTCCTTTAACCATAATGGAATCAAATAATAGCTTTAGTGTTTTATGTTTCATAACATTTCTATCATAGTAAGTAGTCTTAATGGATGTTTGTTGTCTGTTGTTGTTTAAAGGCTCTGTTGTGGGCCTGAAAGGGAATGCCGGCCAGTGTGTGTACAGTGCCAGTAAAGCCGGTCTAGAGGGCTTCACACGCTCTTTGGCTAAAGAAGTCGCTTCACGTAACGTCAGAGTTAACCTGCTGGCTCCAGGTACAGTACAACTCCATCTGTCCCCTTACTTCACCTTTCCTCTCAGCACCTGCTCCGGCTTCTTTGTTTCTGTCATCTTAGTTGTCCTTTTTATAGTCTTTCTCATATCCCTGCCCTTTATTGCCTCCAGGTTTCATCCGCACCGACATGACCGCAGGGCTGAAGGAGGAGGACGGGCTGCGCTCTATCCCGCTGGGAAGATTTGGCGAGCCGGAGGAGGTGGCCCAGGCTGTCCTCTTCCTTTTGGAGTCTTCCTATGTTACAGGACAGGTGCTGGTGGTGGATGGAGGACTGCAGCTGGCCATGTAGGCAATGGGGCCTTCCAATGGAATTATCTCCCTCAGGCAGGTGAAAGCCTCACTCTGCCTTTTCTGGAAAATTGTATGTCTATGTATATGTTAAGACACAGAAGACTGTAGAGGAAATGGCTCCAGATTAAGATGAAGGGACAGAGGACTCTATGTTCCTCATGACTGAGGAGCATCACAGTAAAAAGTGAACATTTACACTTAACAAGGCTTCATGGCTGAAGATGAATGTCATTGAGTGTGAGATTGGATATACATTATTTACTATCACCTGTTTTCTTGTCAAACTCATTGCTGCAAAACACAAAAAGGAAACAAAATCTTTGCACAAGTTGTAAACAGGCCATTGCTTGTTGTTGACACAAATCCACATCTTCCAGAGGATCACTGTCTTTCTGCTGAGTCACTCTGTCCGGACACTGTGGGCGTGGCCTGATGATGTGTGTCATGACTAAACGCTGTTGACTCCAGAGTGTCTGGCCCAGTCCAGACCTCTGTGCCCTCAGGTCCTAAATTTGATCAGTAGTTTGAACGCTGTTGGTCCTTTTTCCATGACTGTAAAGCGCCCGCTCATGTTTTGTCCCCCCTCCCACCTCCCCCGGGAGACCCCCTCACAGCCAGCGGCCCCTTAAGCCCACCTCTGGAGGGGCCTGTCGAGGGGCCAGGCATGTTGGGCTGCAGCTGGAGGAAATTAGAGGTAGTGGTGGGGGGGGGGGGGGTATTTTTAGCTCTGGGAATGTTTTGAGTGTCTGGTTACAGCTCTGGATCTGTAGTGTGGATGGACGGGGTTGGAGGTTGACTGCTCAGTGATGACATTTGAAACATGCTGTTACCATCCATAAGTGTTATTAATCGTGACTTTCAATGAGCATCTTCAATGTGCTCTCTCTCTTGTATGTGCACTTGTGTCCTAAATCTTGCGTTTTCTATTAAAGGATTGGTTTAGATTACACTCTGATTAGCATTCTTAGCAAGATTGGTATTTCCACTGTGACTGATAATGTGTTTTTTGGCATTCTCTTATTGTTTTAGGAAGAGCCTGCCAGTCTATAAAAACATCTCACGCTGTCTCTGAAGAGTTTGATTTTTATTAACTTTCATAACCTAAAATAATATCAGGAGAACAATCCATATACAGGCATTGATTGGCATAGAAATGTGCAAACACAGTAACTGTCAGCTGATGCAAGATCTGAACAGACACAGAAAAAGATGTCCACTTTGTATAGTGTTACAGAGGTGACGGAAATAGTAGATATAAATATACCTTGCCTTTCACTTTCCACCAGCTTAAGAGTGTTTTCTACCCCTGAATACTGGAAAAAAAGTTGTGTTTTTATACATCCTGGAAAAAGTTGTTTGGCACTGTACAAGTGTCCAAAAATAACATGCAAAGAAATAGTGTTTGCATTAAGCCTACAAGTGATTTAAGGCGGTAAATATATTTATAAAATTTCATGATACAGAAAAGATTCTTTTTTTATCAGTGAACAAAAGGCTGCTGATATAATTTATGTCAAGATTGCTGGGAAAGTTTTTTCGTACAAAAATAAAATGGACAATCTGTGATGTGTGTGACAAATACACTGAAACCTTTCACAGCACCCTCTCTCGAGTGAGAACATTTCAATTCACACTTTTAAAATAAATCAGAAAAATGACGTTTTCCATATCTTCCACCACAGCTGTCGTCTTCACCACTGCCACAGTCACTCACATCCCTCTATCAAGTGTTTCATTTACATACATACCACATTAAAGTTGATGTCCATCAAAAAAACCTGCTTTTTTTCCCCTTCGCTGTCCCTCCTGTGTCTGTTAGATACAAACTTTCCTAAGTTCTGCTGCACCCACAAACCAACAAATCTCATCCACATGTGAGCGTTCTTTTTCCCAAACCTCATTTCATTTGCAAAAAAAAGAGAAAAAAAAAACACTAAACATACTGTTTATAAGGCCCGGCCTTTTCCAATATCTGTAAGCAAATGTATGTATGATACTCCCAACTATAATCAGATACTGTAGATACCAGCACTGTGCTACACGAGCCCACAGAATAAAAGTTTGTGATCTCCTTCGTCATTCAGTCTTTTTAAGTCATCTCTTCTCTGACATGTCCCACTTCTACACAAAGATGGTGGAGTGCTACGTATAGATACAGTATTAGTCTGCGTATTTCAAATGGCACCACTTGAACATGCATAGTAATTCTATGTTTCATTTCATTTTTAAACCTGTTTTTTCTTTTTTCTTTCTAAATCTTTACAGACACGAGAGGCACTTAAAAAGACAACCCTTTGCAAAACAAGAGTCAACCGCACAGTTCATGAAACATGAACAGTCTTTTCCACTTCAATCGTTTTCCAGGTCCAGTTGATAAAATGAAGCTTGGGGAAACAACTTGATGGGTTTCTGTAATATAATAGGTTGTGTCATACAATGAAAACATATGAAAACCAAGGCTGCACCAGCTCACTCTGCCCACCGACCCTTTAGTTCTGTATCAATGATAAAGTCCCTCTGGTGGTCAAGATTATACTCTGCCCCCTCGACGCCGTCATAAAGTATTTGTCTCAGGAGTGCTGGGAGGGCAGCTTTCAGGGTTCTTTTTTTATTTTGGTGGGGTTGATGTCACAATCCTCGTGCCTTCCTGCGGTCTTTACAGGTCGTCACTTTCTACCAGGCCACCGGGCTGCAGCGGGCTGGAGTCAGGGAAGAAGGCTGCCTTCACGTCCAGCCCTCTCTCTGTCAGTGCTGCATAGCGGCTGGTGGAGGGGCGCACCTTCTTGGGCTTGGGGAGGTTGGGCTGCTGCCACTGAGCTGAGGAGGGAGCAGAGGGGGTTTAATATTGTGAAGAGAGGAAAAAAAAAATCCACACAAGAGACGCTGGAGTCAAAACTTACTGTGGACGTCAAGGCGTGCAGTGCTGGATACGATGCCGGCGTCATTCTTGGCTGACACAGTGTACCAGCCAGCATCTTCTTTCATGGCTGGCTGGATGATCATACACAGGTAGCCACAGTTGTCCTGGTGCATGCTGGGAAAGAAAATTGACGGGAGGGAAATGATTATTTACATATTCTATTGTCCATTTTTTGGGGGGGGAAATGCCCTTAATGGTACAAATGTAGGATGAAGCGAGCATCAAAACATATTTAAAGTGCTATTTTAAACGTTTCATTTACCTGATTCTGTCTGTGTTGTGAGTGAATGACTCATTCTCCCTTTTCCAGAAGATTTGTGGATAGGGAACCCCTGTGACGCGACACTCCAGTCGCACGGGATGACCCTCGGCCACAGTTGTGTTCTGCAACTTCTCGACGAATGACGGGGCCTTGTGCATCTCTTTGGCTGTGGAAAGAGCTTGTTACTGAGGTACTTTTCTTGGTTCAGATCACGGCAACATCAATTGATCCTCTGCGCACATGTCAACTACTGTTTTGTATGTTTCTGTTTACCTGCAACAATGAGCTCTAGGTTAAAGGAGTTCTGCCCGGCTCGGTTGCTGGCGATGCAGGTGTAGATGCCCGCGTCGCGGCTAGTCACGGGCTCGATGACCAACGAGTGCACGCCGTTCTCCCTCACCAGCATCTTGTGGGAGGAGTCCGGGCGGATGGTCTGCCCGTTCAGCTGCCAGATGAGGTCGGGAGTGGGCAGGCCACTCACCTACAGAAGGTAAATGAACACAGCAAAAACATTCAAATTCACTGAATGTGTGGATGCTTGTTAGTAAGCGCAGTGTGTGCTTGTTATTGTTGGAGCAAATTAGTATATTAGCTGCATGTGTTCTGCGGGGGCGTGTGTTTATTGGGAGTATGAAAACAGCAGTGTTTGGTTAATCTGTCTGCGCTGTGTTTGTCTGGAGGAGCCTGGTGGCCTGCACTCATGTCATGGGAATAAACTGCAGTGAGAAAAGACCCGTCTACTCCCCCCTGGCCCACCTGGAAAATGCATATGTTTGATATTACAATGTGCAAATGAACGACAGTGTTCACAGATATCACACAGGGGAGTAACCTAAGCAGTGATAAGTATTTCTGGAAGCAGCCGGATACACTTTTAGAAGTCCGGACGTTTTAAGCATGGAAAGTTTTGGAAAGCTTGAAATAAATATTTGCTATAAATATCCTTTGACATTAAGGGCTCCGAAGGAATGGAGACTCTCAGTTTATGTCTGACAAGCATAAGAAGGCAGTCTTTTTATAGAGAGTTAATTGTGGGCCTGTTTTATTTTATTACATGTACCAGCTTTCAAAGAGTTTCCAAGCGCTGCAGGCCGAAGGGAGGCAAGGTGATGACGAAGAAAATGAAGAGAGAAAATGGGCACGAGTGGTGCAAGCGGAAATAATTGTATTGATCCCACTTAATCCCTGAAAAATGACACCTCTGTATTCTCCTTGTCTGCTTTGAGCCACTCATAACGTGAGGAAGTGATGAAACATCTCTGTTTTACTCCCTAAAGAAACTGGAATGCACGGAAAGGGAAATGTTTCTTTGGCAGCGCAAATGCGGAGCCTCCCTGAACGCGATACAGACAGTGAATTAAAGGGCGGATCTGAAATGGCTTTCTCTATTACTATGATTAACATATTCTCTTTGGTGCGGGCATTTTCCTTTCAAGTCATGTCTCAGTTATTTTAAACCATCTCCCCGTCTTTCCTCAATCAAAGAATAGCAGCATGAATCGGATGCTGTGTTCACCTACAGGATAGAAGCTGAAAGCAGAAGCTGGCTGTGATCCCATTGGATCGAACTCACTGTAAGTAGACAGGCAGAGGGTAAGCAAAAGTAAAAATGGCAGCTTCTGACATAACTTGCGGTCATATATAAAAAGATCTTCTTCACATTAAATATCATAGCTTGACATGCCATACCAAACCAAAAAACTGAGTGTATAATTTGTCTTTTCTGCTTTTAAGTTTTAAAGGTGTCCTTCAGTAAGCAGCACAGTCTTTTACCGATGGAAGCCACATTGTGATGAATGTAGCTAATCTTTCTCTGTAATTCAGACCCCCCCTTGTATCACACTGTGTGCCCATGTTGGCACAGGTTGTGCAGGAGCAAGAGGCGTGTATTTACCTTGCAGTCCATCCGGCACAGTCGGCCCTCCTGAACGATGAGGTCACCGGGCGCCTGCAGGAAGTGGGGGCGGAAGTGACGCTCTTGGATGTTGTCGTTCTCATCACCGCTGTCTCTAGACCTGGACCTGGGCCTGATAGGGAGAGGGAAACTTTTGAATTTTTGCAACTTTTCATTCATTTCTATTTCAGAAAAGCTGGAATTTTAACATAACAAGTCTTAATTTTGTCCAAAAAAGGACACATTTTGTTAGGAAATACAACAAATTTCAGCTTTTAGAAGTCTTTAATTTGCCTGGAGCCTTTCGGTTTTCATTTGTTGAATGTAAAACTCACTTTGGAACTTCCTTTTTAGTGAGAACACGTATAATTAGTTAATAATGAAGTTTGGATTCAAACATTTAAGACACAGAGTGCAGTACTCTTTTAAATACCAAACTTCTCTCCACATTCATGCTTACTCGTGTATGATCTATTCCCCCTCTCATAGACATAACATGAACTTTTTGGGGCTTTTTGCCCTTATTTCCTGCTCTGGCATCCTTCCACTTGCTCTTTCTTGAACTGTGAGAGTCTCCCTCAGGCATTCCTGTAATTCTGCCCTATAACCACGACATCAGCACTCTGCCTGCACGTCAACCAGTGAGGGAAAAGAAAGAGAGCAGGAGACACTGATTGTTATCTCGATCTCTCTTCTCACTCAAAACATCTCCGAGCTCAGGGAGTGTTCATCCAGATAACAGATTACAGGTGTTTTTTTCTTCATGTGCTCTGAGGAGCGTCTGTGATCTTGTGTGCTTTTTTCGATATCTGGGCTTGGATGAATGCGCACTGTATATACGAGGTCATTAGAGCAAGGAAAAACAGAGCAGAGCAAACAGGTGTTCCCTCTCATTAACGCTGAGCTTTTCTTTCTTGAACAGACAGGTCAACAAAGGAAAAAACTGTGATTCAGCTCACAGCAAACATTTGTTTTAAATCTGCGCGGAAGTGTGAGTGAGCACAGACGTCGTGCAGATGGTGAACAGCCGGCCGCACATGTGCCAGCCGGCAGCTCGAGGCCGTGAACAAAACGCTGAGATATTCTGTTTGTCTTCACTCCCTCTCCCGTTGGTCAGCGAGGCCTCACCTGCGCATGTGTCCGGGTGTGGAGCGTTGGCTTCGGCCTCGCTGGTTCACAGCCTGGACCATCATCCTGCCGGTGCAGCTCACTCGGCCCTGTGATGGGAAGAGAGACACGCAAGAGAGGGAGCTCATGAGGTGTTGACACCACAAGCATCAGTCAGAGCGGCAGGAGGAAATAAAATGTGAGTGTTAGAGCTGGTGAAGGGTGTTTGAAAGCCTGTAACACATGAACTTTTGGCCCTCATGAGGGATTTGGTGATTTCCTGTCTCATTCAACGCCTTCTTCCTCTTCAGGCTGCAGACATTATCTTGATACTCATTATTTTCTCGCTAATGGGCACTGACATCTCCTTCGGGCAGCCAAACAGATGTGTGTGCACACTTGTTCAATAACATTTGATGTTTATGTTATCTGCTCACCTCAGGGTTGCCTGCCATGATGGTGTAGTTGCCGTCATCATCCAGTGAGGCTGCGGCAGTGTGCAGAGAGCAGGTTCCATCGGCGTCACGGCTGATCCTGTAGTGCTCACTCCTCTTGGAGATTTGCTTGCCATCTTTGAACCAGTACACCTGTGAGACAAGATAAGAAAGAACAGACCACAACTATCACTAAGTTATGATTTCACATACTGACCTTGATACCAAAATCAATGGATAACAGAAGAAGACAAATGCTTTTAGTGCCCAAACTGAATGGAGCAGATGAAATTTCACATTTTCAATATTAATTCTCCTCTTTAAACTGTTTTAATGCAGTGCTCTATCCCGCTTTCACCTCTATCTCTCTGCTTCTCTTTTATTTCATCAGTTCGCTCTGAGGCCTGTCATCACCATGCCATTAACATGGACAGAGCCAGGCAGCCAGCCCAGGCCAGTGTGTGTTCTTGCGAAGGGCCTCCCCTTATCACAACACAGAGCATATGTATGATATCTACACCCTCCATCATCGACATCACACATCAGCAACTCCCAAGCAAGGAAGCCAGGCTGTCATAAATACTTCAAAATTACAAAATATTTATCTCCAACGATGTTTAATCATTCAGTAACATGTACAGTACAACCTCCCACCTTTGGTTTGGGCTCTCCATGGACCTTGCAGGAGAAGGTGACCGGCATGCCCTCAAAGACTTTGAAGTGTTTGAGCTTCTGGTCGAAGGATGGTGCCACCCCCTGGCCGGCAGAGTCTTCATCGTGCTGCACGTCGTCGTCCGATTCCTCCACCGGAGAGCGCTCCAGACGGAATTCAATCTCACTGATCAGGCGCTGCTCGAAGCTGGACACTTTGTATTCCTACGTGCCAGAGAGAGAGCGAAAAAAGAGAAAAGATTTAGAGAAAGACTGAGACAGAAGTACTATGGTAGATTTGTGTGATCGCGTGGCAAAGGCAAGCACACTTAAGAGCGTGCAGAGAGCCCTATTCCAAACCTTTTACACACTCATAAACCTGTCTTCATTGTCACCCAAACTACCAACTTTCTCCCAATTCTCTAATTCTCTCTGCCCAGATGAGCCACTCCTCCTTCCCCCCCATCTCCATCAATCTCTCACCACTGTAGCTCTGCTGGGGCAGAGGGAACATCTGCAGAGCGGTATGGTCTGATGACACATCACACGGATAATGACAGGCCCCGGGCACAGCTGCAGAACCAGCATTTATCCTCCTGAACTCACTCATAACGACAGCAATCACAGAAGTGGCCCGTCCTGATCTACTGAGGGATTATCCTGTAATATCACCGAGGCAGCTGCTGCAGCATGTTCCTTTCTACAGTCTTACAAAGTAATATTCAATCATCCTTCCTTGCTAAAGATATAACTTAACTGCTGTTTAAATTTCAAATGCAGAGTAACATTGCAGCATGCATTGCAGGCAGAAGTGAAAACTGGGTAAAACCAAACGTGCTGAGAGAATCAGGCTTAAACATGCTTCAGTATCTGAATCAATTCAAACTACCCAAACACAACAACAACAAGCTGTAAAAGGTGGCAGAGGCTCATGCTCAATCAGCCCTATTCTGTTGTGTTTACCAGACACACCTGCCTGTGAATGGACTACACAGTCAATATGGAAGCACAGGGACCAGCTAACTCCCAGGCCTGATCCTGTTCTGGTCAACTTGAACGCGTCCTAGCTTTTAGCGTGCACATTTACACACAGTGACACAGAGTGAATGAAAAACCAGAAGGTGACGGAGAGAAACAAAGGTTTTAAAAACCTTTTGAGGGAAAAATTCTTTCTCTGATGACTTGCCTTCCTGTTGAGAGAAGAAAGGGGTTTTGTCTGCGTGTTGTGCTCTCACTGTGCATCAGTTATTCTGTGTGTGTTTCAATCTTACCTGCTCCCAAAACTCATTCACATACTTATGTATCAAAATGCGGTGTCTCACAATGCATTGGCACTGAGGCATTCCCGGCCACATACCCAGGCTTGGAGTTGTGCTCAGAGCCACGCAGTGCTTGTAGTGCC
The DNA here is from genome assembly GCF_043641665.1 of Enoplosus armatus. Lineage (NCBI taxonomy): Eukaryota > Metazoa > Chordata > Actinopteri > Centrarchiformes > Enoplosidae > Enoplosus > Enoplosus armatus. The sequence goes on from NC_092186.1 coordinate 7,634,493, forward strand.
ACAACCAATCAGATCACTCCTCATGCCAGCAGGCTACGTCACACTGTAATGGAGTGGCGCTAACTCGATTTCATCCGTCAGTGTGGACACAGTTCTAGTGGTGTTAACTATCTGCATTGTGACTTCACTTAACTAATCAGTGTGTGCTTCCTGTTAACGGAGGATTCTGTGTCATTCAGAGCCAGTCTCACCTCTGTCAGCTGTCATTGGACGTTTTCATGACTACAAACTTAAGCTTAAAAAAGCTTTACTCAATATAACTCAAAACTTAAACCAAATTAAGGCTTCATCTTTGCTAATATAAATAGAACAAACAGTTTCTTCTATAAGTGGAAATAAGCCCTGATAAAGGATTAATATAAACAAACATTTGCACAAACTAAACAAAATGCCAGTTCGTCCGTGAATGAACAACCAGCGCTGTGTGGAGGTGCTACACTTCTGCAGAACTTTTTGGTGGCTTGCAGTCAGACAAATGGCTACACAAGCCTTCGAACAGCGTCACTCTCCAGCATGTTTGCAACAACACTGGTTTTCCACCAGTTTGCATAAACAGAGCTTTTTATGGAGGGCCTCTAGAGGACTTTACAGTGTTTATACCCTGCTCTCATAACTCGCTCTTCAACAGTGTTTACAGGGACTGGCGGTGGGGGTGTGCTCTGATTCAACAGTAAATAAAGGAAAGCCAGAAGTCATGAGACAGGAACGACACCAGCAAAGAATCAGTGGACAAAACAGAAAACAGAAAGGTGCTTGTGTTGTACACATGCATACAGTGGGATTTGTGATATTAAAAAAAAAAGGTGCTACACTGCTGGTGTAGACATGTTGTTCAAACATTTCCATGTCTGTATGAGTTCAGGTGAGTGTGTATGTGTGTGCTTTTTCCCTCCAGGTGTGTGGATCCTAATGAAGAACCACCGTACCTGTGTGACTGGCTCCTCCTCTGTGTCCTGTGTGTTTAAGACTGTGGCAGCGTTGTCAGCACCCAGCAGTCTGCGAGCCATCTTCTCTTCATAGGTTAACCTCTGGAAGCAGGGATTAATGGGGTCAGCGGGGGTGGGGGGGTTAGTGTGTGAGTCGCAGAACACACACTTATACACACCATCAGCTAGCTACTGTATCTGAGCCTTGTGTTAATTAGGGATGTAATTATGTATCGAGAATTTATTTGAGGGCGCATGGCACAAAAGCTTGTTTAAATACACTGTCATGGGCAGTAAAACTGTTTTCTTTCATTAACAGTTGAATGACTTGTTAATCTGTGTTACTGAACACGCTCATTCTCAACTGCCTGCAAAACACACAGTTGTTTCAGTAATGGAATAAGGCTACAACACACACGTAACGCATAACACACACACACCTGTTGACCATTGCTTATGCGCTCCTCTTTAAAGCGCAATTTTCTCTCCAAGTCCTGGATGACGGCATCCTTGGATCCTTGGATGTCCGAGTCAGAGGTGACGCGAGGTGTCCTGGTGACCGAGGACTTCCTGGGGAAGGCTTTGCTGAAGGACAAGGACAGAGACATTAGTCAACATTAAAGTCGTGCTCTGTGACGCAGCTCCTCTTTCCTCTCTAGCTCCTTTTGCTCCCTCTCTGGCCCTCTCACATCCACCCTTATCTGGACATGTCCAGCTATAGCATTCCACAATGTGTCTTCTTATCTCTTGCAACTGCAGCAGGAATGCCAGGGCAAGAAGGGGAGTACAGGAGTGAGTGAGGGGCTGATGAAAAATGACTGGCAAAGAGCTGATGGTGGAATGTCCTTGATGGAGGAGAAATAACTGAATTTCTCCCTCCAGGACAACCATCAGTGGAGGATTATCGACACAACACAAGATCTTTATCAGCTAACGCAATGTGCAGAACCCAAAATCAAAATCCAGCAACCCTGCAGTCCGTGTGAGCTGGACGAAGAACTGGTAGATCTTGACAGCCATTAACTTCATACACCGTATAACTGCAATGTTGAGATCTGAGTGTTTATTTGATTATGACACACCTGACACTCTGAGGTCCTTGTGTATATTTTCGTGCCATATGTGGTCTAAAGCTCATGCACCTTGAGAACACTTTTGTGTCTATGTGTGTGTTTTAAAAGGGCTCTTTAGTTAGCGTTTTCCTGTAAACATGCTGTATAAAAATGTAAACATGTCATCTTCCATCAGGCAGACATCCTGCCTCCAGCTGCCAGCAGGTTTATCTGACGGGGAGCTACACCCGCCTGAGGCACACTGTGAGTAAAGAATCTGCAAAACTTATGTAATTTGACAGAAACCGTAAAGAAAGCTCTGTAAAGGTGCATGTGAGGGATACTTACACAGTCCCGTTGCCTTTAGGAAGGCCCAGGGCATTGACTGTAGGACTGCCGGGTGAGGAAGGTGTGGAGGGCAACACTGAGGACAGGAAGCTGGAGGCTGGAGATGGAGGGACGGAGGAGAATGGCGAGGACATATCTGAGTAGGTTGGAGACAAGGAGACAGGCAGAGGTGGAGGAGGTGGAGGGGGAGGGAAGTCTTGGGCAGGGCCTGATGGAGAGGACAGGTTACTGGAGGTGAGGAAGGGTGGAGGTGGGGGCGGGAAGGAAGGAGAGCTCGGAGACTCCACGCTGCTGGCCTTGGTGAAGGGGGGCAACGCGACCCTGCTGAAGGGCTTGTGTGAGGTGGGAGGAGACAGGGGGGAGGACAGGCTGGACCCTGAGGAACCAGAGGACTGGGTGACGTAGCCTGCCCCGCCGGGGCTCTGAGCAGCAATGAACTGCTTGGGCCGGGCGTAGTTGAAGGTGCTGGCCTGCATGGCTGCGTTGCTCTCCAACTCCTGGAAGGAGGGAGGAGGGGGGAGAGGTGGAGACGGTGGAGCAGGTGGAGGCACTTCCTGAGGTGGAGGCGGGACTTCCTGGCTCTGCTGCTCCTGCTGCCAACTGGCTGCTTCCTGCTGCTCCAATAGAATCTGGTCCTGCAGCTGCTTCAGCTGGGACGCGTTCCTGCGAAGAAGAAGGATGTTCATCAGTGACAGTTATCAGAAACTAAAGTCATCTTGCGTTTTCTTCAGGAATTTACATTCTTTATGGGGGGGGGGGGGGGGGGTCTCTGTAACAAAGTACCAGACTTGTAAAAATGTTACAAAATCATGCAGCTGTTTTCAGTTTATGCATGACACCATCGCCTGGTCTCTATCCAACTGTAGTGGGAACACAACTGGCAGATATGTTAGATGCCAGATGTGAGCATTATCGATGAAGAGTTTAAGTGCCAGTCAAAGTGAGTGAGTTAGAAACACATCGAATTGTGAACAATTTGATATAAGACATAAAGCACTTTGAGGATGACATGAGCACGTGGTCGCGAGTTCGACGGTTTCCAACAGGAATCGAAGTGAACTGTTTTTCCTCTGGTCTGAGGGTGATAGCCTGTCAGGCAAAGCAGCGTTATGTAGACAAATTGTGTTCTGGGAAGGAAACCACTGCACCAGCAGCTCGGACTGATAGGTTATCAGCCTCCAGCCTTAAACAAAGACTTGTGAAAAGGCCAGCCTGTTGACAATACATCAAGTATGGTAAAGGAATGAGGAGATAAGTGTATTAGTGAGAGAAACAGCTCTGTTTAACAGTGCAGCGGTTTACCCTGATGGACTGTAAACTGGTTTGGTGCAGAGGCAGAGCTCAGATATGATGTTTTTTTGTGAACCACGCAGTTGAGGTGTGGCTTTTTCAATGGCATTGTGATGAAAGAAAAACATAAATGTAACGTTGCGGTGTCATTTTGCCAGGGATGGGGCCTGATGATGAAGTATTGTGTTTTTTCACAGAGGCGTGGTTGTCCAGTCTCTCCCACAGCTCGGTCGACTCACTCGTGTTGTCACGTCATTGTGGGAGAGAGGGAGGTTAGAAATGTGGTGTCGTCAGCTCTAAAATCTAAAGTTTTCTATTTTCTCATAGCATCACTGAAACCAGCTCGACACGCACCAGGAGGGCTTTTAAAAAGGACTAACTTTGAAAACCACGAGACAGAAGTGAACTCTTAGGAGCTCTCCCTGAGGATCAGGAGGAGGACATGGTTCTTTGGGAAAAGGCTGGAGTTATAAACCTTCAGTATACAACTATGTGTATGTGAGACTGATGAGTTCTTCATAGGCAGCCTGTTCAGAATATACTGTACATCCCAGTGGTGCATGTTGTCAGGAGTCCTCCAGGACCAAGTTCACGTGCCCAAATCTTTTCCAGATGTTGAACAATCAGCGGAGTCTTTTGACTATTTTTCACTTGTGAGAATGCAGCAAAGGACCCCCCCCCCTCCCTTTAGCCTCCCTCCTCTCTTTGGCCTCCCCCAGTATACATCTGCAAACAACACCAGTGAATATTATACGTCATATAACAAATCCACCACACAATCCAACAGCAACATGACTGATTAGTCTGTCCTGGCCAGTTATTTTGGTCACATGTTTCCCCTCCAGAGGAGTCTTCACATGCCCAAATAAATAGTCATTAATTCAAAACTTCCATTGCGATCATTCCAGCTTGTCGCAACCTGGTGCTCTCCTCAAAGAAATCGCTGACCGCAAGAGCACACGATCGATTCAATGTGTTCTCCCTCACTGTGTACATTTTTTTTTTCTTCTTTACATTCTCCAAAGGTCTCCTGTTCAGGCCTCGACCAAAAGAGTGCTTTTACAGGAATAGTTTGGCAGCTCGAGAGGCTCACAGCGCTCCGCAGCGGTTTGATTCCTTTTTTGGCTGTGTTTTCAGGAGCTTCAGGCAGAAGCACCCTGCCCGTCTGCTCCAGCAGAGAGGAAACACACTTAATTTCCTCGCGGCCTCATCCCTCTCAGCCCGACACACCGCTTTACTGCCTCAGCATGAAGGACCTCAAAGACCTTTACAGCGTCTATGTTTTTCACATTGGTAAACGTATGTAAATGTATGAGCAGCAGCCAGAGTGGACTTTATCCAGCCGTAACTGACATCACAACTTTGCCTTAAAAGGCGCTCTTCACTTTCTGTGTAAAGCAACTACTTCTAAACAAGCACCTTCATTCATTACAAAGCCAGACTGCTGTGGAACCCTTTTACATACACCCTCTATTATGTATGTATGGTCAAGACATCCCTGATTCAGGAAGTATTAACATGTTTGTGTTGATACACAATCAAGTCATCCATCCGCATTAAAATGCACTGACATTTGACTTCTGTATCTAAATACAGTTCATTTTGTCAGATTAGATTTGCCTCTTGTTGAGACGTTTGGCAGGCTTCATATTTGACAGTGCATGAAAAGGTCAGCTTGTATAATTTGCAGCTGCATGAATAGTTTTACGACCCACTTAAGGATTTACATCAAGCAAAGGACGGGAGTCATCCAGACTCTTTGACCCTGCAGCCTTCGGCTCTGGTCGTGCAGACCGCTTTGACCACAAAGTGCCGGACAAGGTCTGCTGTACGTACACCGCGTCCCCGCCTCGTCATCCCAGCTGTAATCTAAAACAGCACAACCCCTGCTAAAACCCGACCTGCGCCCTGTGTAAAACATTATAAAGTATCTACAAACTGCTTGAGAAGCCGAGCAGACCTCCATCCCTCTCTTTTATTCTTTGTCTCTGTGGCGGAGCGGGGTTGAATTAGGAGGGAAGTGTTCCTCTGTCGCCATGCCAACGGCCCTGTGTTTTGCTGCTCTGGTCGGAGCCAACTGGCCCACAGAGCGCCGTGCTTCGCTGAGAGAAAACGCTCCAGCTCCCCTGTCTGTCATTCTGTAACACAGCATTACTCTTATGTCTCTCTCCCTCATTGCCTCTTTTTTCTTTTTGCCCCGACTTCTGGTGGTATAAATAGGCAAAGCAGTAATGTCTTCCCATTTTCATCCTGAAAAATACTTTCTTTGGGCTGGATCCTGTCTGCGAACTCTTTAATGGGGCAAAAAAAGAAAGAAGGGCAGTAAAAGCAAAGAGGAATCTGGCCTGGAGTGGCTTTGTCTCTCCAGTTTCTACATTGAAAAGCTCGATAAACAGATCCAGGAACAGCTTAACAGCAACTTAATTGAAAGTGTGTTTTACAGCCCGGCGATGTATCAGTCAGCTGAGACAGAGTGCCAGGCACAGTGGGTCTCTACCAGCAGCATCTTGCTTTAATTAATGAAGACCTCAACGTCTTAAATGGCCATGTTTACTTGGTGTCGCTTGTTTGTGCTTCCTGAACAATAACGACCCTGGGGTTTGTGGGAAACTCGTCCACCGTCCCACCGCCTATCGGAGCAAGCCGGGAGCCATCCGCAGGGTTTATCCGCCGCCCATCTCCTTAGCTCCGCGGCTGGCTGAAAAGACGGAGCCGCTTTATTAGGCTCGGCCGGCTGATGACAGGAAGCGCGCAAGGGGAAGGACAGGAAGTAGTTGAGTGTACATAGCCAGCAATGAGGGGTTTCCTTCTGTAGACAACAACATGGGGGGAACTAAGGACGTGCCTGTTCTCTTTAAGATTCTGTAGGTGTTTATAAACAGAAAAGGTGAGATTAGAAGCAGCAAGTAGAACAAGCAAAGGCTTTAGTTGGTGCTCTGGCTACTTTCAGGCTATAGGCCCTTTGCATGTTTGCATTACACCTCTGTATATTTGCAAACACCTGGGGCTTAGTAACAGCTCGACCTTGCAATTTGTAAATGATTCACATCCGAAAAGGTCCGACTGAGCTCTGGTATCACACCTACAACACAAACACTGAGATCATTACACGCACACACATAGTACTTGACCCAAACCGTGACCCGGACCAAGAGTTCATGACAGCAGAAAGATTAAAGATTAAATCTCCAAAAGCTGTAAGACACACCTTTCTAGTCACACAAAAGACAAGGTGTATGTTGTTTTGCTGCGCCTACACACACCTGGTTCACAGCTTCCTAGTTTGTATTCACCACCGAGCATTGCATCACCACTACAGTGCGTCAACATGAACTTGTCTGATGCCCCCGAGCAGGACCAGACCATCAATCTGACACAGTGACTGAGCTGATGTCTGCATGATTTCAGACTGACAGAATATGAGTAAGACTGGCTGTCTGCTTCAACTGTTGGGAAAGTTACTTCTGACTTAAGTACCGTAAGTCCTAAATTAATACAAAGAAATGTTTTTTGTGTCATCTCCGACTGGAAATGTGTTATGTTGGGAAATTCAAAACATTTACTGAGAAGAGTGAGACTTTTATTGTGTCAGAAAAGCCATATAAAATCTTTCAAATTGACCACATTCAAATGTAAAATCATCATGCATCATGGATCTCTGTATTTGCTCCTCACACATCACTCTCCTCCCTCCCTCACCCCTCTCTATGTCTGCCTCCCTCTACTCTCACAAGAGAAAGCAGACTAGCAATAGGAGCCACTCCAAGTTTCCAAGAGCATTTCAATATAATCTCACAGGCTGTCTGACCCCTAAAAAACAGGCTGCTGCTGCGGCTGGGAACACACGATATTCAGTATGTCACAAATGCAAAAAAAGTGTCTCCTTCTGCAGCTTCCATTCATTCACTTCTTCCCTGTCAGCTGACATGTTCCCTCTCAGCCTTTGTTCTCCTGGTGTCCTTAACTTATTTTCAACCCCTCTCCTCCCCGGGTACCCCAGCCCCCTTCCCTCCTCCTCCTCCTCCTCCTCCTCGTTCTCTTTGGCTCTAATTGCACACACACCACATAAAACAGAACCAGACTGTTTTCCTTTCCCCCCCTCTCTTTAAAACGTAGCACAGAGCGTTTTTCTTATTCCAGCCACACCAACAGCTCACGGCTGCTCTGTTCACCCACTTTCTCCCTGCCCTACTTTCTCTCTTTTTCTATTATTCCCCCCCCTCGCTCTCTATCTGGGCTCGTATTTCATATCTAAGAGGGCTCTCTTCAATCAGCGAGGCCTCCTTTTCTCTACACACCTCCATCCATGCCTCCCTCTTCTCCCCACTCCTCCGCCTTTCGCTCTTTCTGTCCAAGTGAGACGGGAGTGTTTTTTTTCTTTCTCTATAGCAAGAATGCTGAAGACATTCTTCTCTGGATTGGAGTGGGAAAGACATTGCCATCAAATGGGATTAACAGCAGGAGTGGAGGGAGAGGAGGAGGAGGAGGAGGAGGAGGAGGAGGAGGAAAGGGGAAGGAAGAGCCAGGAGGAGAAAGAGAGGCAGAAAGTGAAGAGTGAGCTGAGACGAAATCAGTCAGTGAAAGAGTTAGAGTCGAGTAAGACACAGGCTTTCTAACCTAACAGACTCTATTGTGTTAACTAATCCATCTGACTCCACTGAGGAGCTCTGCAAACAAACCACCCTCGCCACATAAACACAGTCGGTCTGCATTACAGACGCGACGCTAGAAAGAAAACTACCGACTTATCTCTGTTAAAGTCACTCAAAGTGATGCCGCTCTTCTTCTTCTCTTTTTCTCTCTACAGCCTGACCTCACTACCTTTGCAGAGCCTCCAGCAAATGAATGGGTATCACACTCAGCCTCTGTGTGCTCCCAGCAAACCACACACCCATTCTGAAAACATATGATTTAAACATTAACATGCCAGGCTGGTGAACCAGGAAAACATGGGAAAAATAGTCCTTATTTTACCTCAATCATTTGTCTTCTCTTGCTTTCTCTACTCCCTAATTCAAATTTAATGACACAGTCTTTTCAATAAAAAAACAACAACCCAAGAACCTAAAAAGTTTCCTCTCTGAGAGCTGAAAGTTTAAAAGTTAAAGAAAAGCATCATTAAGTTTATCTTTTATCAGTTTCTTCATCATTCTATCAGTCCTGCTGAAGTTTGCTTAACTCTAATTAGTTGTCAGTCAACACAAAAGAAGAAGGAAAAGTTTTACCTTCAGTGTTGTGGTCTTGGTGTGTCGCAGCTGTGATATTTCCCTGCAGGAGAGTAAACTTTGTTGCTGCCCTGCCAGGTATGAGGAGCATATATAGAGCGCTGAGCAGCCAGACGGTGACAGACCCAGTCGCTCTCTCTCTCTCTCTCTGCATGAGTCAGTCTGTCTGTGAGCTCCTCCTCTTCAAGATAAAAGCTCCCAGTGTGCCTGAGACCATCCCCTTTCAGAATAAAAGCTCAGCCACATACTGTACTGCGGGGCTGCTGACAGAGGAACTTTCCTTTTTCTGAGTCAGGAAACAAAACTAACAACAGCTTCCGGAGTCGCAGATAAACAAAACGTCCAGAATGAGATTGACACCTATATCTAATATCTTTTACTCGCTCTTTTGTGTCCAAATTTATATTGTTTCCTGAATGACTGAAAGCTAGAGAGACAGGATGTTTGAGGAGAGAGAATGGAAGATAGATTCAAGAAATTAATCATCTGAACAATTCTCTCAGTTTCAGGTGACACAAATGAAATTTGTCCATTGTGAGGTAACATTTGAAACAACGCCCTTTCTGGAAATAAAATCCACATTCTGTGTACTCTTTATAGCCACACAGAAACATTACCTACCACAGTGACTATTATCTACATGCCAAGCATTATGGAACATAATAGTATTATGTAACACGCACTGTATTGGACCTTTGGAACAATTTGAGTAATGGAGACAAAGTCCTAGTGCCACTGTGTGTGCATACACTCCCATCACAACCACATAGATATGGTTTCATTCACTGAAATATGTCCACAAATATTCAGTTTCTCAATATAAGAGTTTTCTCCTTCATTTTTGTGGGCTGAATCAAAACCTTTTTGGGAATTTATCATTTCTATTTTTGTGTGTAATGCCTCTATTTTTAGAGTCTGTGTGCGTTTTCCAGGCTGCTGATGAGTCACAGCGAGTTGATGGGAGGCCGGAGGCCAGGGATACGGTCCAGTGTGGTGCTGTGTGTAGTTGTAAGTGTGTATGTGATTGTGTCTGTACATTGGGGAAAGGTCGGAGGGCCATTAGGAGAGGGTCCTCCTCTCTCCAGAGGTGCGAGTCACTCCCTGTGTGTTGACTCATTGACACTGTGTGGCGAGTCAGAGTGAATCTGCTCTGCGCTCAAAGTTGCTTCATGGTGACAGCAGTGTCATGAGATTAGAGTGTGTATACATTGTTACGCCCTCTAATTAACATCCACAAGTGGAAGTGGTGTGTGGGTCTGACTGGGAGTGTGTCTAAAGGGAGATCAAGTCTATACACACACACACACACACAATCAGCCGCACACACCGCTCGCACCAACGGTCGGGGTCAGGGTGTAGTCAGAGGTTGATTGACCTCACCCGGAAACAATGTGATTCTCTGAGTGTGTGTGTGTGTACGGTAATGTGTATTTATCGTGTGTTTCTCAGTGTTTAACATACCGTGGTGTTCTTTCCTGGGAAAGACAGTCTGCTTTCTATGAGGGGATCACTGAGGCCTGTTAGTTTCCATGCTGTCAACTCCCAGGCATACACCCTGGACTCTCGCTCCCCTCATCTCCCTGTGTGTCTTTTCATCGCTCTCTTTTCCCTCCGCTCACCCCTCTGTCTCTCCCCCCCCCCCGTGTTGTGAAGGTCAGCTCCGACAACTCTCTTCCTTATTTGGAAAGTTTCTCCATTCCACGCAGGTCATTCTAGCCCGTCCGACCAATCAAGTCGTGAGCTGGTCTGGTGTCTCAGCCAATCCTGTGTCTCCCATGTCCTTTTAAGGACTGCCCATCTCTGACTCTGTTGGTTGATGTGAAATGATTTGCTTTTCCTGCTCTCTTGAGTCTCCGGTGACTTCATTTTGCTTTTTTATTCTGTTGCACAAACGTTTTTCTCTCATAATGACAACCAACTTTCTGTTTCTGCCTTTTTCCATTTGCTGGTAATCAAAAACCTCTTTGGCCCGGCAAGGTATCCATTAGGGAACCGATCCAAAGTCAGTGTTTTACTTCCATTTTTAATTAGACGTTTGATGATGATGAACCACAAGCAAAGTTCTCAGTGTGCAGCCAACGCCATATGTGGTTCCTTAACATGCATGTTTCTCGCTTTCCATAAAACCGCAAGCAACACCTCGACAAGAAAGCGATTGTTAATACTTCATTAGAGAGTTCATGACTTGCACCTCGTAAACACAAACACACTGCTGAGAGGAAGCTCTGAGTCACAGCGCAGATATGCGACAAATCCTGGCAGCCAGAGCTCCTTGCTCAGCAACGCAACACAGAGAATATAGATCCTGCTTTAATTTTAACAAATCAAGCCTGAAAAATCCTACTAGTAGTTTAACATTAAAAAGAAATTCAGATGGACAGCAGCAACCAATTGCCTGCTGCGGCGTCACACTGTAAACACAAGTTCTGTGTGTGTGTGTGACAGTGGGAGACTGATGAGGGCTGCTGGCAAAGAGCAGTTTGTTGCCTTCAGTTTGCATGCTGTTCCCATGACAACAGCCTCACTGGGGTTAAAGAGGTTTGGAGCTACTGCAGAAATCATTTAATCTCAGTGGTATGGCAATTATGTCAGTGGACAGGGATTGAAGAGGTATAAGGTCAAGCTGTATGCAATACGGGCCACATTAATGTGGATTAGGGCCATTCCTCATCTTCATCATTGCAGTGTGTAAGTATGCAGGGACTGGAAACACTTTGTAAATGATGCAGACGGCGTCACTTACACACTGTTGTTCTAACCTCCTGTGTGTTTGGGACACTGTGATTGTGTGTGTTAGGGCTGGGCAATAATTCAATATTTGGTGGAACTGCATTGTGATGATACAATCATATCATGTTATTGTTTGACAGAGTCCTGTTGTCCAAATGAATGATTCCACCCAAACTGTACTTAAAACATGATTTTCATCTGATCTGATACATAACATTGGAGTGCCGTTAATGAGATTATTTCATATTACATACTATGATATATATATCAATATCCGAAAATAAGTCTAGATTGATATCATAATAATGATTACAGCAATAACTCCCAGCCCTTGTGTGTGTATATGTATTGTGTGTTGGGTCATGCTAAGAAGGTCTGAATATTTTAGCATCAAGTAAACTTTAGTAAACTTTCCACTTCCTCCCTTGACACAAACAGATGTAGACAGACCTCCACACTCCTTCCTCAGGCTACTTTTGCTTTAGCTGCACTTAAAATCTCTCTCCTTTTTCACCGTCTGGCTTTATGCTACCAACCTACGTAGACTACCCAGTCAATCTGTAATTATTACGGCACCTCTTCAACAAATGAACAGCAAAAAAAAACTCAGACGAAAAGTAGAAAGAAAAGGCTAAATTTAGGTCCTGCTGAGTGCCGATGTGTGCCTGTTTTTTATCATCGGCAATCTTAGCATACTGAGTAAAAATGAACATACTGTAGAGCTGCATCTAAGAAAAAAAATCCACAGACACGTTGCCAGTGACAGTGAGTTCAACTGACGCATAAAAAGCACTTTGTGGAATGAAATCCGTGCAAGAGAACAATTAGGAGTGTCAAAAGTTGATTCCTGGTCTTATGAAAGAGAGATTAAGCTGCTGAATGGTTTGAGGATAATTGTTGCCTCTGCTACTTGTGCTTGGTGTGTGACGCCCACCCAGACATTATCCCAGCCTGTAATAAAATGCTTTGCCCCTATTATCACGGTCAACATCATGGTGGTCACACCTTCGACGTGTTGCACTGGCTTGACAATTATGATTGTCTCCTACTTTGTCTTGTGCTCTTGTTTCTCAGTCTCAGTTTCTCACTGTCATGCCTTAATGTTTCATTTGTAGACTTTTCCTACAACCTGGAGGTACGTAGGTGACTTAGCAACACAATGAAAGCACTATTTCAACAGCAAAGCTACCACGCAAAAATCTGGATATCAAACATGTGAAAACACACAACCACATGCACATGTTTTCCTCCTGTACTGGCAAGGAAGAAACGTTCCTGTGAAATGTCACACTAGGCAAACATGTACCTTTATCAATATAGGAAAGCTGACACTGGACACCGGCAGGACTGACACCTCATCCATCAACACACACTCACAAACATGAGCATGCATGAGCACGAGCGCGCACACACACAAACACAGATTTACAAGCTCCAGGTGTTATCTGTCTATCATGATGTGGCTTTACGTGTGCACAGCTGAACCCCGGACAGACCTGAACAGAGGGGAGTTGTGTTGTTGAATCGGGAGAGACCATAACTCTGGCCAACATGGCAATGACCTTATGTTGAGATGCAAAGTCTCATCCATCTGAATTATGGCTAGCCTCATAGTATGTTTCATAGCTAAAGAGTAGTCCTAAATCCTTTCAGGTCTTTATTTAGACCCTTCTGCAGGAATCCCAGATTATCTTCCAGACCATCTCACACAATCAAATAGGCTTTAATCCCAAGATAACTTTTAGTTGCCTTACATAACACACACATGCTTAAAGCAATAGGTCATTTTAGCAAAATATTTTTGCTTTGTACGCCTAATCCTCGGAGCAGTTTATGAGACATGTCTTTTTAATTTTGTCCTGCTTACAGTAGTCTGAAAATAACAAATCTATCAAATCTACCATCTCTGTGTAGAATTACTTTACAAAATGCTGCTAAAAGAAGCTGAATTCCGGAGGAGCATATGATGAGATAGTGCTGCCAATTTGCAATCTACCTATTCTCCACCATGAGGTAAAACTTTCTCTCCAAACCCGGGGGTTGGTTCTGATCCAACTGGCCAATCAGAGCCTCTCCCCTGAGAATTTCCTTTGATTCTTATCCTGACGTCTGACATCAACGCCGGGCATCAAACCCAAATACCCACTGACCCTGCGCTCTCTTCCTTCAGCGCAGAAAAAACAGCAGGTCTGTTTTCACAGCTCAGGTCTCCTGCAGTCCGTCCCGCCTGCCAAGTCACACAGCGACTTCCTCCATCTCATCAGCTCAGTGTTATTGAAGCAAAAATCATCCCTCACACAGGCTTCCAGTGTGTTATTCCTATGATTTAGAGCGATTTATTCTAGATCTGTGAACACGAACACATCTCTCCAATAGCTATAAACACCTGTGTTAAGATTGTATTGTTATGTAATGCAGCTGTCCCTTTATAAATAATAAAAACCCAGAATATCTTTTTGGGATATCCACATATGAGTAACATTTACTTTGGAATAAAAGCTCAAATGGCCAGAAATCCAGAAAACTTTAGGCTTTAGAAATAATTCTAGTATTAAGTATTAAGTCTAGACACTGCACTGCACACTCGGTGAACTGCACACTCAGATAATAAAACTTCATCCATACTGATCCCCACTGCTTTTATGTATGCACTGTAAAACAATTAGGCTATTTCATGTTATTGCCTTATTTTAAAGATACACAACTTAAGGCTCAAAGTTTCCACTCTGTCTATAGAATTTATAGCATTTCAACAAAGTGGTTTGTTAGAAAGTCATAGTGCTTATTGAAAAGAACTCCTGTAAAATGTAAAAAAAAAAGCAATAAAAGTAACAAATCAGAAGCCTTTTCAAAGGCTGCTGGCTTTGCTGTGCTCTGTTGATGTTTCAAAGCACACAGAGACGCTCACAGAGAAGAGACAATATATCAGTCTGTACGGGATGTGCCACGCGACACACAGGATATGATGAACTCGATGATAAGCTTGGGGGGGTTTTAGGTTGAGAGTGACCAGTCTCTGTTCCTACATGTTACCTGAGGAAACAGAGTGACCTTTGGTTAATGGCAGGGGTGCTATTTTTACTGTGTAATTACAGAATTTAAAGGGCAGAGGGTAGGAGGGGGGTGGCTTATGCTATCTAACTGCTTCACAGTTGGGAGCTGATTGTTTTTAGCAGTGTATCTATGTTGTTATTGCGGGTAAACTCTGAGAGAAGCAGCTTTACTGCCTCATTCATCTAGTATAGAAGTCTGATCTAGAGACAAAAGTCCATTTATATTCAAATATTTATCAGATCAATCTCATTAACTAAATTTTTGCACGCCACGAAAGAAAATGTATTTATATTTAATCATAAATGGCATGTCCCTTAACTGCATTTCTACTGTTGTGTCTGTGTTTGCTTCCATGATAGTTTGATTAATGAGGCTACAAGTGGCGCCACTCAAATCACATCATCCTCACAGCCAAATATTTACCTGTACTTTTCTGTCTCCTCCTCTATATTCTCAGCTCTGGAAGCACAGAATTAACAAGTCATGACATTTAACAGATATGCAATACTGTAGCATCCATCAGCAGGAATCAGATCCAGCACACATGCAGTGGAACTTGCAATGCAAGAACAAAGCTTTATTGCGCTGTAACCAAACTCTAGTGTAAATGCCGCCTGTCATAAACCACAGCAACGCTGTTAACCATCTGCTTTTGATGGGATATACTGCGCGCCTTGTTCAATAGTGTGACAGTCATCATATTGTAATATTAGAAACCTCCACAAATCTCCCCATCCAAGTAAGTTTTACCAAACGACAATGAAAGTGTGCAAAATAAAAGAAGAGCAAAAACAAGGAGGGTAGCGGCTCTGTGATGCTGTGCTTTGACTAAATGCTAACGTCAGCAATGCTAGCATGTTGATGTTTAGGAGGTATAATATATACCATTTTAGCTTAGTGGATTAGCATGCTAATATTTGCTAATTAGCACCAAGTACAGCTGAGGCTGACAGGAACGCCTTTAGTTTTGCAGGTATTTGGTCATAAAAGTAGTATTGGATAAGCAGAAAAATTGACCTGATGATGGCGCTACATGAAAGGTCACGGGATTCAAGTTTTTACAATACATCCTCTGGGGACCATCCATCCAAAGTTGCATGAAAATTCAGGGAATCACTTAAGTCATTAGGATTTGTTTGTACAAAGTTTGGTGCCAATCCATCCCATAGATGTTGAGATATTTCACTGTAGTGAAAATTTCGACCTGTTTGTCGCACTACAGGAAAAGTCAGGGGCTCACCAAAGTCAGTAGGATTCATCCTCTGGGAATCATGAATGGCTGTACAAAATTGAATGGTCAATAGTAGATATTTCAGTCAGGACCAAAATGGTGGACAGACCAATCAAAAATGCATCAGCAAGTGAGATGAAAAAATCCATGCACAAGAAGCACGGCAGACATATCAAAACACAGGACCATAGAAAATAAAGCCATCCAATGCCCAACTCTCTTCTAATAACAGTGACATCCTACCTGATCCCTATAGAGCTCACAGAAAGGTGGAAAAACCCCCCACCATGGCTCTGTCCTGGGCTGGGCATGCAGTCCGAGGTCAGACATAAACAATAGGAGCCATCCAGCAAAAGCCACACAGATCTGTTTACAGCCACAGACAGGCAGCAGCTGGCAGACTCGCCCTGGCAAACACGATGCCACATTGATACCAACATAAAGGCAGGGGAATGCTTTTGTTCTAAAAAGGCCTGGGATTCCCCTTTAACCCTTTCACAAAGCTGAGACACTATCATTTCCACCAGACCTCAGACAGGCCTCCCAGTCTGTCTATCTCCCACCGGCCCTCCCTGGTGACTAGCCTGCCCCCGGGGCACAGACACATGGGGACACGACAGGTACTCACAGCTTTGGTTTAGGCTTGGTAGGCAGCGGAGGCCCGTCCTTCCCAGGGGATGGAGACAGCTTGCCTGGGGATGGAGGGGAGTCTGGTGCCACCTGGGCCGGACTTTGGGCGGTGAAAGGGACATCTGTCATAGGGTCAGACAGTGGCAGAGGTGGTGGTGGAGGTGGAGGTGGTGGTGGTGATGGTGGATTTGGGGGTCGGCCATTCTGTATAGACCCCTTCCCCATATCTTTGTCCTCCACCTCTAAGCCCATCTGTATTGGAGGCAGGGATGACACACTGGGCCAGATCTCGAGCTCCTTGATATGGAAAGCCTCAGTGCCGGGTTGAGGCAGCATCTTGGGTGGTAGCTCTAGGAGGCTGATTTCTGTTGGTGGGGGAGGAGGGGGGAAGGCTGCTGCATCTTCAAACCCAGAGCTATCACCAGACATGCCATTACTGGATGAGTCCTCGGCGACTGAAAGAAACAAACAAGAGACAAGTGGAAAATGCTGGACTTTAATGTTTAGTTTTTCTTCTGGCCTCCACATACCTCAGTAGATGCAGATTACACACACACACACACACGTACACACACACACAAGACTGTATCCCAGCTGATCTGATCTAAAGTTGCAGCTGGGTCCAGTCAGGCTGATGCAATTCCTGTTTATTCAGCCTTTCCTTTAACTGTGCGGTGAGTCCTGCGCTGTACACGCACACAGTTCTGTCTATGATGCCACACACAGAAATATTTGTGCTGCTGTACTCACAAAAAGCTGCTCATCAACTCACACCTCTCACCCCTCTCCCATACAGACTACACAATAACAAACACAACAAAAGCTGGTCATCTCGTTGAGACGTACAAAATAACTTTTTATAACTCACACCAAACCACACCACCTCCAGGGGAATAGTGATCAGCGGTTAACGTAACCAAACCCTGATTCATTTGCCATATTACATTTTTCGTAGTGATGCAGTTGACAAGAGTGTATGATTTGTTGCTTGCTAAGCTGAGGTAGCTGAGGATGATTGTTCGGTCGTTGCTTGGTAACGTTGAGCTAATTAGATTGACATGTTGTTAGATGGTTGTTGTTGACTTGCATGCTGTTAGCTGATGATGTTTTAAACAAAAGTAACTTGCTACAGAGGGCTGTGTTGAGCGTGTGGGTGCAGGTAAAGAGGGGGTTGGTTCTGAGGCGCTGGAACACACTGTTGAGCCTTCTCCGTGTCGTGAGCTCAACTCAACGAAACACCGGTTAGGATAGACAGGAACTGCATCTTCAAGCACCCACACGTTGTCTTCAACATTTAGCTGTGGTGCCTGCTGCTTGTTGACACCTAGGTGCTGGTAACAACATGCTGACCATCTCTTTCTGTGTCGGACGTACCTGCAGTGACGCTGAGTTGGGCTGTGCTGTTAATGGAGCCGTACGGGTTGGATGCGGTGCAGCAGAACAGACCTCCATCCTCTGGAAAGGCCTCGGCTATCACCAGGGTGCAGATCTCCTCTGAAAAAACAACAAAAAAAACCCCCGCCATGAATACACCTTTAATGATTCTAAATGATAGAGTGAATGTTAGATTTATATAGGCAGAATTAAAAGACTTGACATTGATGAACAACAATGTGCAGAGGTGTGGAGTGGCATGTTGATGCTTGACTTGTCTGTATTGAGATGTAATAGAGACATTAGATGGACAGGAAGACAAGTTATGCAGACTGATGGACGTGTTATCTAGACTGGTGAGTCACTCTTCATAGTCAGACACACAGACAGAGCAGCGGGGAAAGACAAACAAGCATGGACGTAACTACTCATGAAGAACAGACAGACACACACACACACACACACACACACACACACACACACATACATAAACACTGAAGCACAGATGTTCAGGGACGTCGGAGTGACTCACAGCCTGAAAGTAACACCTGAAATGACCCCTGAGTCACACAGGTGGGAAAAAGTCTGACATAAATTAGCGTGCTTGTCATTGTTTATCTGTGATTTTGTGTGTGTGTGTTCATCTGTTGGAGTTTGCAGGTGGGGGGGGGGGGGGGGGGGGGGTTCTTAGACTTTCCCAGGGACTCCCTTTGACTGTATGTGATAATGAGTGTCCTGTGAGACACAGATTTATTAACTTCTCTGCTGAAGTCATAACCGAGTGAAAGCCTGCAGCTGATAATAAAGCCCTCAAACTAAATTTGAGTCTCCAGACACAGCTAATAATCCATTACTAATTTGAATCACTGACTGCGGTTGGGAACATGAATGCAGTGTTGTAATTGAGCGAGTCATTCAATAGACCTGGGAGGAATTGAGCTAACATACCTGGCTCAGCTGCAGATCGAGGCTCTGATTCCCAGGATATTATAGGTACAAGGAAGAGAACACAAACAGAAATATTTTGGTTATTAACATATATCAGCTGTCAAACGCCCCTCAGCTACAAAGGGCTTCATGACCAGAATGAATGAAGAATGTCTCACTTTTCTGGAGAATACGAAAATCGGGGGAGTCCAGGATCTCCTCTCCCTGGCGGTACCATCTGACCTGCAGAGGAGGGCTTCCACGGACCCTGCACTCCAGAACCACCACCTGGCCCTCGGAGGCCTGGGCGTCCTGCAGCAGCTGCACAGAGGAGGGATAAAGTTAGAGGGAGTGAGTGAGGAAATGAGAAAAGACTGAAATCGGTAATGAAAAGGATAAATCTGCTGCAGAATTACAGCATGGGGTCGATGGAGACAGAGATCATTGAAGATGATGTCATAAAACACCAGTGGACACTAACGCCTATAAACAGTCACTGAGTGCTTCTTTAGGTACAAATCTCTACTTCTCTGTTATGAGACAGGAACTCATGTGGTAGATGGCCATTAAAAGTATTTAAAAAGTATTTTCTACTCTAGAAACCATCTTCCAACTTGCTCCACAATGAGCTGTTCATTCAAGAATGCATTTGAAAACACAATGAGAGTCAGTCAGTCACTTTTTGTTGTTTTTCCTTTTGATTAACATGATTTTCAATTCAATTCAATTGTATTTATATAGCGCCAAATCACAACAAAAGTCATCTCATGACACTTTACAAATAGAGTCGGTCTAGACTGTACTCTTTATAATATTATTACAGAGACCCAACAGTTCCCACCGTGAGCAGGCACTTGATTTTTAAAACATCCCAGATACAATCATTTGTTATTACAAAAAGGTGCTTTCCTCCAAGAACCCGATATCCACTGACATTTTACTGGATCTATCTGGTCCATTACTTTTGGGCATCACGTTATCCAAAAATATCATAAATCTGACTGTTCACTTTGTCCATTTGTTTCAACTTCAGCCTAAAATGAGCATCGTTCTGGTCCAAACAGCTGTCGCCAAACACTGACAGTTCAAAAACCTCAAGTTTACTTTGTCAAAATATTGTATTTCAAGATCAAATACTTTCTTAAAATTTTGGAAAATGATAAACTGAAAGTGCAAGTTATATTTGACAGGTTGTCAAATACAAGTCATCTTTTCAACAAACAGTATTTTTATCATCATTGACAGCCAAATACCCTTTGAAAGTCTATGAAAGTGGATCTCTCCCAAACAGGATTTTTACAGGAACACCTTCTGATTCTGTGAAAGTGTTCGTATAACATATAATTTAAAGCTGGCAGGTGTCTTTAATTAGGAAACTATCCCATTCTTTTCAGATAACTAAGACTAGACTCTGCTATGTGCTGTTATGTGATTGTTATCCCTTACACTCTTATCTATTATACTTGTAGTAAATTCACCTACAAATGTGTGTAAATTGGTGAGGAGACGACCCATCCTCTATGTATACTCTCAACCTCAACCTCATAATTGCAGGATCTCCTCCTCACAAAATGCCAATTTAACTCCTGTGTCCAATCCATCGTATGACAGCTTATAGTGCTGCAGAACTAAAAACAGCATCAACAGAGGGGCTCAAGAAGAAGCCACTGTCAACGCTGTGTTGTCTCTTCTGCTAGTTAACAGGGCCAGGGAGACACAGACTGGTATCCATCAACAAGAGGCACTCAGTGTCAGTGTTAATAAATGTGCCTGAGCCTCTTTCTCTCTGTGACTGTGTCTTTGGCATCAGTGTATTTTGGGAGGACCAGGGGTGGAATATACATCATGGGTCTGACAGTGTATGTGTGTGCGCGTGGGTGTGTTGTATGGGTGACATCACGGCGCTGACTTCACTAGAAGTGAACATCCTCTCATTGAGATGATTAAAGCCTGCAACGGGGGGAGGGGGGGTTAAGAAAAACAAATGTCTTTTGTAATGAAGTGGAAAATGATTTAGGGCCTGACTGGCTGAACGAGAGTGAAAGAGACCTGACCCTTGTGGGTTTGGCAGGGCCGTTTGAAGCTCTGCCTCAGCCTGTCTCAGTCTCGCCATCACAAGACCCACAGCCCGAGGGAGAGGGAGTTGGGGGGCTGCTGGGGGGAGTGTTGAAGAGTCTGAGCTGGAGGAGGAGCTCTCATCAAAGCTCATGTTTTATCTGACCCCCACTGCTGAAAGCCACAGCCCTGCATGCTGTTATTATGGGCAAGCAAGGAGACTGAGTACATGTGTATCAGGTTCTGCGTATGTACTGTATGCGTGTATGTACTGTATGCATGATTTACCATATGTAAGTCTGCGGCTGTTTTTCATGGCTTCGGCCCTGGTTAAGTCCTTTAGTTCCAATTAAGGGAAATCTTACTGCTACCACATACAAAATATTTTAGACAATGGTATGGTAAGAAATGGTTTTCCAAGACTGGTGTGAAACGACTTGACTGGCCTGCACAGAGCCCTGACCTCAACCCCATCAAAGACCTTTAGGATGAATTGAAACATCAACTGCAAACCAGCTCAAACTCATTAATTAAAACAGACGAGAGGAGTGAAGACTGTTTCAGCAGCATATTAACGACCATGGTTTTAGAATGACATATCCAACCATGTTGTGTATATGTAGTATATTGTGTACGCAAACTTACCTTGGTGAATATAGGAGGACCTGACACCTCGCCACCGTACAACGACGACACTGGGCTCTGCATCTAGAAGACAATAACAACTTCTGAACAGGTGGAGTCCATTCAGAAAGGTATCTGCTCTTGTCATTGAAGAGAATCTTCCACACAAGTGTATGAGCTTGTGTGGATCTACTGTACTGTGTGCTGTAGGTGCTTACCCTCTGTGGGGGCTGAGACAGGGACTGCACCAGGGTGGAACGGCGAGGAAGGCCCTCAGGGGTTTTGGGCGACGATGAGCGTATCGTCAGGGACATTGAAGTGGTCTTCTTCTGGACTCTGAAATGAAGAAAGTTTAAATTAGCACGCACGCAAAAAAAAAAAAAAGAAACAAATTCTGTGCTTTTAGTTAAAATATGATACTTGAATAAAAGAAAATGGTCTCCCCAGCAATTAAGATGATATCAGTGATCTTGGCTTCAGTGAGTAAACAGAAAGGGAATCAGGAAGTAGGCAGATTTATACAACAGATAATAATCAAAAACATTTAGAGAACTAGAAAGCACTCAGAGCGGGAGCTGTTAGACGGAGGGCATATTCCTCCAAAAGAATTATTTAACAGAAAATGTCTCTACATGAAAATAAACATATATGTGTGCAAGATTTTTGTCAGTCAAGTAAGTGCTAAAAAAAGAAACGATTCAAGAGTAAGGGAAGAAAAACAGAAGAAGAGAGTGACAGCAGGAGAAAGGGTACAAAGTTTAACATTTGGAAATAAGTGCAGGGGACAATCCTGACAGGGTGATATTTTACCATATTAACCCTCTGCACCTCTCATTATGTAGAGTGTGGCCTGTGTACTGGGTCGGGGCTGTGGCTCTTTAAGGGCCTTTTAAGGGCCTAGTTAAAGGCAGCAGACCTGATTAGCTGCTGCAGGGCTCAGTTAACCTGTTCAGGGGTTCAAGGTTCACTGGGTCATTGGGTCACAAGAGGTCACGCTGAAACACACGTACTGAGGCATGGTTCCTGATCTGGACTTTGACACAGCTCCTTCTCCTTCTGAGTCTGATGACGAAGCTCCTGTAACGGGACAAAAACAAAAGCAGTGATGATTAACCTTATATGATACAGGCCGTGTCTCCACTAGTAAAAGAATTAGAATAATAAAGATCAGCAGCAGATTCCTAGGAAAATTGTTCTGCTGTTTTTAAATGTGCTAAATGTATGACCTACTTATGACTATATTTTCCATAAATCCTGTGCAAAAAGGATATTGCTTCATGTCCTTTTATCTTATCCACCAACATCAAGAGTTCAGTTGTTCTAGAAGAATAGCAGCCCTGTTTTGTGCCATAGTTTCCTGATGTGAAAACATCTGACCTTCGATGTAAACCTCAGCAGAGGTGTTGTCTGCTCCGAGACTGTTGGAAGCCACGCAGGTGTAACGTCCCGTGTCGTCCTCAAAGGCTTCAGAAATCACCAGTGTGTGCAGGTCACCATCCCTCCAGATCTGTATGTCAGGAGAGTTGTGCAGCTCACGGCCTTCACAGAACCACCTGGTGGAGGAGGTGAATCACAACTTTGGTTACTTTACCATGTTCAATCAGAGCAGGAAGTGTGAACAAAGACACCAAAAGAATCCCTTTGTAGCCTGCAGATTGTTCAAACTGGTGTTCCATGCCAACACTTTCTGTAATAAATACTGTACAAGTAGCATGATCCAGAGTATTTCACCATTGTCTTGTGGCATATATTCCACTTCTTACCAAAAGGAATGAATATTCTAGTAAAGGCAAAAAGTCAGACAAGCAAGGGCCATTACTCTTCTTGACAAATACTTGAAAGTAAATATACCTTTGCGAAATATGACGGTGGCCTGCCAACCCAACTAACATCAATAACTACTCATTCACACACTCACACACACCCTCTGGGCATGTCTGAGTTTCCATATCTGCCCAACATCAGCCACCCCGAGGCGCTGACGAGACGCCATGTTACGGGAAGCAGATACACCCTTCCCCTCCTTCCAATCAGAGGTATGTGTGTCTGGGCAGGCGCCTGGGCCCTGTACCACCTCCCTGGGGTCTGCTAACATCAGCTTTGTTCCCTGATCTGCGACCCAGGAGGGATGAGAGAGAGTGTACAAAGCAACCAGCTTCATCCGTCTCATCTCTCTCCACAGGGCTATGATTAAAGCAGACCCCTCCCCCCCCCCCAGCACCGTGTTACCACATCAAATACAGGATCAAACAACGGGGGTCACATCACCCATCTCCTACAAACACACACACACACACATAAGTGCTGGCCTATAATGTCATAATTTGTGGGAGTCTGTTTCTTTTATCAATACTAATGTCCCATCTTCTTTTTAAAGTGCATTACACATCAAATCAAGATACCTGCACTCCACTGACACGCTACACACTGTACAGCCTATCAGCACCCTATTAAAAGAGAGGGCATATACAGTGTGTCTTGTTCACCTCCCGACCTCTGCATTGACAGGGGGAGGGGCAGGAATTCCCAAAATGCCGGAAGAACAGCTGCTCTGCCCGCCCAGAACCCTGACCTGAGGACATTCCAGCTATCTTGGAGAGCTGTATAACAATTCCCAACATCCTGCTGCATGGCCATTACTTGATTTTATGCACTCTGGTGTGTCAGTCAGACGGCAGGCTAACTCCTGTTCCAGAGTGCAATCCATCAGCCAAAATATTCAGACAACACTTCATACTCGAGGATTCACACCTGACAGAGTGGGTGTGGGAGCAGAAAGCGAGACAAGGGAAAGTGAATGTGTGAATGGCAAGTACAGGAACAGGAGGTGAATGAGCGTGAGTCAGGCCGGGTCAGACAGGAAAAATTATACGCTCTGTCATAGTTGAGACGGATCCCATCGAGCAATTCATCAGTAGCAGTGACAGGTGGAGCAGCGCAGAGCCTTGTCACTCTGTTTCTGCTCCCTCTGCCGTTGTTTTAGCACCAAACCTCCCGTACGATAGACTCCTCAGGGTAGTTCCTCCATGTTATCGCTTGATAAAGTGAAACAACGGAAACTCGGCCGGCTCTATCACCCAGCCAGACGCCTGTGTGTGTTAAATGACAGGAAACAGATTGCGACATGAGACTAATGAAGAGTTGTTCATGGCACGAGCAGGGAGAACTTATCCACTGGCGTGTCAGCCCCAGAGGCAACGGGGGCCAAGAGTCATCTGCCACGCTTCAAACCCTCCAGCAGCTATCTGTGCATCGAATACATTAACCAGACAGAGAAAGGCCGGGACAGCACAGGGATCCAGTGTTAACACGACTTTGTTATATGACACAGGCCAAATTCTTTGGTACAAAACTGACAGCAGCTGGCGATTGGGAGTAAAAAGTTTGATTGTTTGAGCAAACCAATATGTCTGTGTGGTTTTGAAATCCATTTTTCCGGATTATAACCAGGCGGAGAGAGGGGGAAACAGCTCGCCTGGGTGACTGCCATGTCTGCTGGGGATTTTCTTGGGAAACTCAGGTTTCTTTTGTTGGTTAAACCTCACTACGTTCTTTTAAGTCACTCACTGTATTAATCAAAATGGTTCACCATGGATCTTGCAGCCATATGCTCCAAGTTTGACGTGGACCACACAATACAAATCCCCTTCAATATAAGGAAATCATTTGGACATTTTGAGCACTGTTAAATCAGACAGAAAGGTGCTTATTGTAACACATGACATCATTAAGGTAATGACTATTGTTTTTGTGATGGGGGACGTTAAAGCTGTTGGAGGTATTGTAAATGTGTGTTTTGTGTGTGACTGTAGTGAACAGAGGAGAGCAAACAGCAGGGGCATATGTTTTCCACCGGGTGGCCTGAATCTGTCCAGACCCCAAGAAAAGAAAATACGGCTTTTCCATGCAGCAACATATGTGAACTAAAATGTAAAAATAGAGTTGTAATTCAGGCATTCATCAGTGGTCTTAAGAGTTTTTTTTAATTAAATGTCCTCAGTAGTTTTCCATTCTGGTTCTGGTCTCTCTTAACTGAATTTAAAACACAGGACTCAGCTTGTGTTCCTCTGAGGGTTCACTGAGCATAAACTAGGAAGCACAAAACCATTCCCAACAGGCACAACAATAAAACCCCTTATTAATCAACCTTAATGATCTACCATTATGCATAATTACTGAGTAAACTCATTTAGAGACAGACGGTAATGTTTATTCAATCCCCTCTCTATTTCTGTGGAATGTGCTGAACGCGGTGCTAGGCCTTAAACAGCATGGAGGGTTTTCTCCAGTGGGGGGGTGGGGACTTTGTTGAGTCACATACCGTCCAGCAGGCAAAGAAGGAACTTAATCATCAATAGCCTCATTTGGAGGGGAAGCAGGGTGTGTTAGAAAAGCAGTCACTCTGTGCTTCGAGAAAACGGTGAAGGTACAAATTTCTTGGCAGAATGTAGCTTTACCACCCATTTCCTCTTCACACAATACCATTATAAAACACAACTATTCAGAACACGCATGCCAAATAGTAAATGGGCTTTTGAGTAACGCCTCACCTCTTCATTCATCTCCCCCCACCCTAAGGCACCCAGCCAAGATGGTGACTAAACACCCCACCATCACAATCAACCAGCCTGTCACCAGCTCTCTGATTAAGATGGCATGTGAGAAAGCAATTATACACATCTCAGTTAAGACAATTGAAGCCAGATGAAGCCTCAGATATCAACGGAAGGATGATCTCAGTCTCACGGTGCTCCGGACGCTGACCTACTCACATACAGAAGAAGAGAGCATTCTGCGGGACAGGCCAGACCAGAGCCTGTTGCCCCGGCCTCTGTGGTGCGTGCTGAGGGCCACGCTCTCCTCATCTGACCCTGTTGTTATTTGCTGCTGTTGATGGAAAATTTTATGAAGCAAAGCTCAGTTTCACCACAAACCCAAAAGAGTGGAGGCCAGAGCGCAGAGCAAAGAGAAACAAGAAAGGAGGAAGGTTCAATCACAAAAACAACCTTGACATGATGTAGGAGTGACAAGCCGGCAAAAAAAAAACCACACACCCACAAGTCAATCAACAATCAGCATGGCATATAAGGCATGAGTAGACTCGACGTTTACTTCCTGAGACGTGATTGTCTTTGCTTTTACTCCCAAGTTTGCTCAGTGTTCAGTTCCTAGGCTATGGACCACAGAAGTCAACCAAAGTGCAACTGGACAAGAAGAGCGGCATCAAGGCTGTCTTTATCCCTAATTACAAACTACAACAGAGGTCAACTGAAACTGCCCAAACTCTATAGCAAGCAATGTTGGTTTTATTATCCACGACAGAGAAATCTCCTAATTCATGCAAACACAAGATGGAAAGCATATTGGGTTTCCTCTTTCCCACACATGCCGACTGAAAGCAGCAGTGAATGCAGCTCCACAGGGCTCAGTGAAAGGTCTAAAAGCACGACGTCACTAAAGCTGCAAAATATTTACTCCCACCACAGCCCTCCTTATTACAGTAATTTTCCATAATACCACATAATGCATCATTTACCTGTCCTCCAGGTATGCTGTGGTAACCAATATTGGTACCATTGAATGCATCATTTACCTGCCCAACAAAATATTCCCATCATTAAGCCGTGAATAACTTAAGATGCTGAAAGTTAACGCAAAACATATGTTTTAAGTTGCAGCTCCTCTAATGGCCGCCACTAGCAGCATGGCTCTAGGGATGGTCTGTTTGTTGGTTGGTCCAGCCTGAAATATCCCAACAACTACTGGATAGGGTGCCACAACGTTTTGTACTTTCACAGACATTCACAGTCCCCCGCAGATGAGTCCTACTTATTTTAGTAATCCCTTGATTTTTCCTCTACTTCCACCAGCAGGTCAACATTTTTGTGAATTTTCTCTACAACATTTTAGTGAATTATCTCTACAACTATTGAATGGATTGCCAGGAAATTTGGTACAGACATTTTTGTCCCTCTCAGGATGAATTGTAATCACTTTGGAGATTCCCTGACTTTTCATTAAGCGCCATCATTATGTCAAAATTACAATTTGTCCAATACTTTGGTTCAGGAATGACATTCACTCATTTAGTGCTAAGTCACAAATGTTAGCATGCTAACATGAATACTAAAATTGTGAACAAGGTAAACATTACTGCATTATTTGGACTACATGTAACATGAAAGGCATCACTGTTTCCCTCAGCTCATAGCATATTAGCGTCTTAGCTCATTGTTTTGGTTTTATGGGTGGTTTTAATGATCAGTTTCGTAAAATGCAGCTTTAATGCCATGATAAGGTGTTGGTATATTACTGTTTTGAGCTCCTAAAAACACAATTTCAATAATTTGTTCAGAATTACTTCATTACTGTATGTTTGTGATCTAGATAAAGCTACAACTTCGAAAATGAAATTGTACTTATTAGTTTGAGTGTTGTCATCTAGAGAAATGGAAATACTGGCATCCCAAATTTGAGACCGAGCTGTTTAAGTGTTCTGCTACGTGCTTATAACCATGCAACCACAAATGTCTTGATTGAAG